>NC_143485.1:13625688-14288946 GCF_027475165.1 Benincasa hispida
AATTTATCAATTTAAATTTGAATTTTCGTAAATGTATCTATTTAAATATTAAAAATTCAATTTAAAGAATTTTTTTAAATAATGTTATGTTATTAATTATTAACAAAAATAAGGTTCGATTGGAAGTATCGATAAAAAGGAGTTGTCTAATCATGGACCCGGTACACAATTATCATTAAATCGTGGATCGAGTCCACGACTTCCTTTGTAGCATGTGAATTGACAGTGACCTGATACATGTAAACTACCACTTGTATAACCATGCAACATTGACCACAGGTAATCGTGGACGGGGTACACGACTTAGTGGTCCTAAAAAATCCTCCATGACCTTCTCTTCACTTTCTTCCTCATCTCAAACTTTCTTCCTTTCTGCCTCTCTCTCATCGCCATCGTCCACCATAACTGTCGTCTACCGTCAACGATCGTCTGCCATCCATCGACCGTCACTGCGCTCTCTGCCGCCACTGACCACAGGTAATATTTTGTCCTTTTTTTTTCCTTTCTAATATATGATATTGTACTCCATAGATCTACTATTTTATTTAAATGTATGCATAAAAAAACTAGAGTTTTAATCTAGTTTAGTTGATCTATTGTGTAGGATTTGAACTGTTTTATTTATTTATTTATTTGTAGTTTAATATTATAAGTTGGACTGAACATTTTGGTTGTAGTTTATTTTTTTATTTTAATATTATAAATTTGGAATGTTTGGACTCAAAAAATAATAATTGGACTGTTTGGAGTTTTGATCTATTTGGACTGTTTAAAAGAAAAAAGAAATTTTTTGGATTGGGATGTTAGTATTAACGTATTTTTTTCTTTTAAACTATAGCAATTGTAAAGATTTGAGTAAATATGTTGATACATCCTGAAGATTTAGTCATTCTTGATCCTGAAAATGATGGGGATAGTGATATTAACGTAGAACTTGATGAATTATTTGAAAACGATAGAAATGTAGAAAATGATCTTGAATTGGTACCATCAGAGATATTCACCCAAATAGATTGGGACAATTACTAATTCAACATGTGAACAAGGGTCAACATTAGAGAAAATGAGTAGATGTGTAGATAATTCTAGTTTAATATAAAAAGGAATATTATTTGACACTAAAGAAGATCTACAACTGGCCGCTAAAAAATACTGCGTGACAGAACACTATGAGATTGTCGTAGGAGAATCAAACCAAGATATTTGGTACGTGAGATGCAAACAATGGAAGGATGGTTGTGATTGAAGGTTAAGGGCATGTCGACGTAAAACTCATGGGATGTTTGAAATTACTAGACTTGAAGGAGAGCATTCATGTTTATACTCAGAATTAACACAAGATCATTCACAACTTGATTCAAATTTTATGAGTATTGAAATAAAAAATATGGTTAGAGCTGATCCTAGGGTTCTTGTGGCCTTACTCCAAGAAGCAATTAAAAAACAATATGTGTATAATATTAACTATAAACGAATGTGGCAAGCTAAGAGAAAAGTATTGATTGTTGTGTTTGGTGATTGGGAGAAATCATATTCAAGACTTCCATATTGCTTGAGTGTTATTGTGCATTACAATCCTGGAACACGATCGGATCGGTATTTTCTTCCATATGATGTGCCAGGTACGACTATTTTTTATCGAGTTTTCTGGTCTTTTGGTCCTGCAAGAGAAGGGTTCAAATATTGTAGACTATTAATTTAGATTAATGGAACTCATCTGTACGGAAAGTATAAGGGGAAACTATTAACCGCCTTATATTTATTGATGCAAACGGACACATATTTCCCCCTGCTTTTACTATTGTCGAAGAAGAGAACTTGTCTAGTTAATCATGGTTTCTGTGAGCATTACATAAATATGTTACCCAACAATATGATATTTGCTTGATTTCTGATAGACATAAGGCATTCTCGCTGCAATTAACAATGAGAAAATAGGTTGGAGTGAACCTAGAGCGTACCATCGATATTGTCTTCATCATGTTGCTAGTAATTTCAGTACGAAATACAAATCGAACAACTGAAAATTTTGGTATTTAAGGCAGGAAATCAACACCAAAAGCATAAGTTCATTAGGTGCATGAAAGAGTTGAAGCAATTGAATCCTAAGTGCTTTGAATACTTTTCTGATATTGACTTGAAAAAAAGGACACATTCCCATGATGATGGGTACCGCTATGGGTGAATGACAAGCAATGCAATTAAATCTATGAATAGAGTTTTCAAATGTGCTAGAATGTTTTCAATTACTTATTTGGTTAGACTAACATTCTATCACACAATGATATATTTTGAACATCGAAGAAAAGAGATAAGTGAAGCACTCAACCGTGGGGACATGTATACAGAATATGCCATGAGAAAGCTTAAGAGATAGGAAAAACAAGCATCTATACATACGGTGACATCTATTGACAGAAAAATCCAAACTTTCGAAGTACAAACTACCATAAGTATGATTTCTCCCTATAAAGTCCAACACACAAATTGTGAGCTTGAAAGAAGAGGCTTGTTCTTGTAATAAATGACAGTCATTTAAGATTCTATGCTCTCATGTAATTGCAATTTGTAATTACATGTGTTTGACATACCTACCTCTAATTGATGAATGCTACAAATTGTTACATTTTAAGCGATGTTATGAAGGTCGCTTTCATCTAATACAACACCTAGATTATTGACCAGAACTATCATCTACGAAAGTTCTTCCAGATGTAGACTTACTAAGAGAACAGGATCACCCAAAGAGTACGCGGATTCATAATGAAACGGATTGGAGAGAGGCTAGCCAAAAAGTTTGATGTATAATTTGCAAGGGAGAAGAACATAACAAACATACTTATTCACAACATACATTACGTGCTTCCTCTTCAAGTCATTGATGACTTGTTATATAATGGATTTTTTTTTATGTAATTGAATTTTTTTGTAATGGACTTTTTTATGCAATGGACTTTTTATGTAATAGACTTTTTTATGTAATTGATTTTCTATATAATAGATTTTGTTATGTAATTTAAATTTGTTATGCAATGGATTTTGTTAAGCAATTTGAATTTGTTATGTAATGGATTTTTTTTTATGTAATTTTGTTATGGAATTGACTATATTAATATATGTTTATACTTTTTCAATGCTTGTGCATCATGGATCCTAGTTCTTCTAATCATGTGTAACTATATCAACAAAATACCCATCATTCACAATCGATATGGATAGTAATTCTACTGTAGTTTTGGATTGTCAGAGAAGGGAGACATCTGCACAATGTACTATCCCTTTTGATCCATGTATTATGCCTTATGTACAACAAACTAGTTTTCTTGGGGTTGCATAGATTGAATTTATCTAACTGGATTGACACCTCATTACTGCTTTAATAGAGCGTTGGAGATCAGAAACCCACACATTTCACATGCCTTGTGGGGAATACACAATTAAGTTGCAGGATGTTTCTATTCAGTTTGGATTATGGGTGGACGGAGAACCTTTGACAGGTTCATTGCAATATGATTGGAAAACTATTTGTGACGATCTTTTGGGCATTCGAGCAAATGATTTGAAAGGCTTAAGATCAAGTATCCCGTGGTTAGCATCCCAATTTCCATAATTGTCTCTCGATGCCAACAACATCACCGTAAAGAGGTATGTACGAGCATACATTATGCAGCTTATTGGAGGATTCTTGTTCGCTGACAAGTCAAACACTGGGGTACATCTTATGTTTCTCCCACTGCTGTCTAATTTTGAGCATGCTAGTATGTACTCATGGGGTGGCACTTGCCTTGCATGGATTTATAGAGAACTTTATCAGGCTATTGATGCACAAACGTTGGAAATAGCGGGGTCACTAGTATTGCTATAAGTATGGACTTATGAAAGATTTAAAATTATAGCATCACAAGTTCAGTTACAGGCCCTGGGTCATTGTCCACTCAATGTCAAGTATTATTTTATTTATATATTTATTCCGTTATCATTTTATGTAATAAAATAAATAAATAAATTATATATATATATATATATATATATATATATATATATTATATTAGATGAAGTGGTGTATTAGCTATCTTTACTAGTATACGAATAGATATTTGGTCGACTGATGCACAATAGGTAACAAATGAATATACAAATAAATCTTACAAATTGTTTGGGTGTTTAATTATTATTATTATTTTTTTTCAAATTAGTTGGACATCTTATACACAAGATATTTGGTTATTACTCCCTGATTACTGTCGTGATGGTCAAGACAGTTGATTGACCATTAGTCCTCTTATATGCTTCCATATAGTAAAATGACATCAATCAAATCATGTGTTGAGACAATTCAGTTTATGGCAAATGATATCTTCATTGTGCTATACATTTCTGGCACCACACCAAATTGATTTGAGAGGTAAGCACGACCAAGACTAGTGTCGGATTCACGCAGAATATATATCATACTGACATGCATGTCATGATCGTTGTGCAAGGGATAAATAATAAATGGACCAACTGTATCATATGATTATTTTTCCTGGTACGACTCAATCACGAGACAATTTATCACACCTGACACGCTTACTATTACTGCATGGTAAGAGTTGGATTATCTTACATTTCCCAAATATATGATATGAACATTATTTTGTATTAATTTTTCTCATCGTACAGAATAATTTTGTCCAATATGTACAACAATATTCAGTACAATACAATTTATCAGAGTTGGATTCGATGTGTGACCAAACCTTGGTAAATGTAGAAAGTATTATTAAGCAAACAAGATGATTCAATGTTGTTGATACTGATCGAAGACGTATTTGTCGTAGACGACAACAACAACAAGGCGAAGCTAATCTAGAGGCACACGAAGACGCCCCTTGTGGAAAACTGAGTGACTTGTAACTCAATATTTTAACTTCATGTAAACTTCTATTTTGAAATTAAAGAACTAATCGAGTTACATTTTATCATGAGACACTGTTTTTTATACTAAAAAGAATAGAGATAAAAAAAACAATCAAAATGGGGGAAAAAATAAAAAAAATAATCAAATTGTGGAACCTATCCACGAGTTTGGTCCTTTGACCAAGTCCATATAGCTGACATGGATGCTGACGGGATCGAAAGGTAAATAATGTACCGGGTACACGATTTTTCTTTCCACCAGAAACTACCCTATTTTTGTCAATACTTTTGTCTTCAACATTACTTTTGAAATTTCTTTCCTATGTACCTCATTTTTGTCATTACTTTTAAAAATCACATTATTCTTGAACTTAACCCCAATATAACCCCCCCCCCCCCAAATACACCTATAAAAGTTTAGGGTTTAAATTAATAAATTTATGAATATTTAAGGTTTAAATTAATATATTTATGAAAGCTCGGGTTTAAATTGATACAATTATTAGTTTGGGTTTAAATTGATACTACTCAAATTCAGAGTTTAAATTGATACAACTCGAAAGTTTGAAGATATAAATTGATATTTGTCATTTTATTAATTAATTTATTTTTTCTTAAATATAATAAACTATAGGAGTATAATGTGGCAAAAACATTTGTTTTCTTTTGATCCTTCTAAATATTCCAACAATAAGTTTTATCTTTTCTATTAATTTAGATTTCATTGAAATTTATTGAGTTGCAAATAAACTTTAAATTTTCAGTTCATTTTCACCTTTTTTTAGTAAGTTAAAACAATTTCCTTCTTATTCTAGATGTTAAATAATATATATTTTTTTTACAATAACGATAAAATTGCAAGTTTTTTTTTTAAAATTTTTTTAAGTTGATTTGTTTTGATTAATGGTATATTGATTGATGTTTTTAATTAAATAGCTTATAATTATTAAAATAATTCCCCATAAAATTATAAGGAAAAAAAAGTAAAATATTATATTTGTTGTGAACTTGAGGAGCATAACGGGAACACGAATACCATTAAAATATAATAAAAAATTAAAATAAATTAAACATGGTATATAAATAAACAAAATAAAATAAATTAGCAAAATATAACATAAGAAATTTCTCTAAGTTCTCCACTTTCTTCAATTTTCATGGACTTTGCCTGTCCACGGGGCAGGACGAGGCCGGGGATGTCATTCCACATCCCCGTCCTCGCTCTCCATTTCATTCCTCATTCTTGTGAAATTTCCCACAGGGATCGGGGTGGGGATTGCTCACAGGGAATTCGTGGGGATCAGGTTGGGAATTTTCCCAATGATTTTTTTTTTGTTAAAAGCCAATTAATTTAAATCACTAATGTTAGCAAATTTTAATTAAATAATTAACTTTATCACTAAATTGTTTATTATGGTTAGTTTTATATGACAATTTGAATTTAAAGATAAATTACTCCAATTTTGGCCTAAAAAAGCTAATTAATTTTTTTTAGTAGAAAGAAATAAATATAAATCAAATTATTCACATATATAATCTAAATTTAAACATTCAAGTTAAACATATTCATTATCTTTCCCAATAAATAATCAAATTTGAAATTTAAATGTAATATTTATATAATAATAATAATAACAACAACAACAACAATAACAACAATATATCGTAATAAATAAATATGTAGAAACTAATTGGGGGGGGAGGGGGGGGGGGGGGGGGCGTCCCCGTCTCCGTTTAGCTCACGGAGAATTTTTTTCCCTTTTCCCTTTTCCCTCCCCCACATAATCAGGGATTCCCCGCCTCGTTCGGGGCGGAGCTCCATCCTCGTGGGGAAATTAAACATCTCTACCAATGTGAATGTATTTCAAAACCCACAAAATGTCACTATTTATAGGCAATTTGGTAAGTAGGAGGTGGATTACATGGTTACTAATAGTGTGTAATTTTGAGACACACGAACAACATATGGGTAATGGATAAATGATAAATGACCAATGCACACTAAATGGACATCTACATTACACCTAATTTAACATATTTATAAGACTTCCCCTTAGATGCCCATTATATATGAAATATGCCTCGCTAAACTTTACTAGGAAAAAATTCATTGGAAAAAAAACCTAGTGAAATAAGAAGAGTATATATTTCATATAATCTGATACTCTTAAAAAGTATTTTACTCCCCCATTGGACACATCACTTGAGATCTCTGAGTCACCGTATACCAATGTTGTGCATGAAGGATCTCTTACCGAAGAGTTCCATGAGCACGTTCAGATCGCTCCGATCTCACCGTGACCGAAATACACAATATACATTCAAACGCACAGTTATGCAAACATATAGTCAATTAAAGACATGCTATGAATAACAAAATAACAAGGGAATGAGTTGCCATACTAGTTGAAGACAGTCTTCAAACTTCGGAACTCAACGCAGTGGAATCCACCCGATCGTCCAATGCCTAACAGATGCGTCGACTGCAGCAGCACGCACACCGTAAGATCACGAACACAATGGGGACGACACCACTAGAAAATAGCCCCAGGTATTCTCAGAGTGAAAACCCAAAGCATGGTCTTTGGTGAATTTGGTAGAGGAAGGAGGAAGCACGAATTGTATAGGCGATAAGCAAGTGGGAAGGGAAAAGGCACTATCGTATAACACGATGCTTATTGTTTAGGAGAAACTATTCGATCGTGTAGGTTTTACAGAATGATCGTTTAGGAAATGGTATACGATCGTTGAGCAAACTCGGCACACACTACGATTGTTTAGGGAAGCTATCCGATCGTGTAGGAACTAGTGCGCGATCGTTTAAGCGCTAGGTAGACGATCGTTTAGACGCAAAGCGACTATCGTATAGGCTCTCGATTATTTTAAGCGATCGTTTACAATTTCACTAACGCCCGTGTCTATCTTTTTCCGGACAACTATTCAAAATGAAAACTATTTTCATTTTAATTCATCGATTACAATAACCGACGCATTCCCACTGTAAGCTTGTAAATTGATGATGGTTTGATTTGAATTCGTTGTTAGTCAACAACTTGTTAGGTTACTGACTTATGTGCTTTGCGATAATAATAATATGCGATACTACGTTCTAAATAATGTATGCGGTGATGCTTAGATGCTTTCGTAGTATGCATTCGTGTAATGTACGCATGTCACAAGTTTTCTTACGTTGGAACCAAGTATAATTCCAATGCAAGTTTCTCAGAGTGATCTAAGGTCGAACACGAGGATTGCGGTGATTAATGCGATACTGATGTGATATATGTGACCAGTATACAAAAGAATAATGAATTGAATTTAAAAAGTAAAATACGGTAAAAATTAAAATGCAATAATAAAGTAAAATGAGATGATAAATAAAGTGCGATAATAAAATGCAGTGATAAGTAAATTGCGGTGATAAAATAAAGTGCAGTAAAGTAAATTGCAGTGATAAATAAAGTGCGGTAATAAACAAATGAATAAACAATTAAATATACAAGGTAAGGATTAGTTATGATGATGTGCAAAAGTATCTGATGAATGCGGTGGCAAGGCTGGTAAAATATGTCAGAAAGAGAATGGGTTGAGGGAAAAGACATCGCAAGTTCGTCAATCTTGTTGAGGATGCAACTAAAGTTCCGCTTTCCCTTAGTTTACACTTGTCAGTGATCGGCCGCGTTCCCATATGTCTATGGTGAAACAGGGATGAACGTGATGAACACAAGGTTGTTTCCATCTCTGGAAATACTTCTCGCTTTAGTTAACGCATTCTTCAACCTTCTTTCGAGAGGCGGAATAACATCTTCACTTCTGCTCTCACAGGTGAAGATGCCGTTGAGCATGCTTTAGCTAAACTCAGCTGATTTCTTCAACAAAGATTAACCTACTCGCTTCATCCTTCCCCTTACCCTGGGGATTAGTTACACATGATGAAGAAAATGGATGATGAATGTATGGAGAAGAACAGAGAAATGACGATGAATACGATAATGATATTAAAATCTAAAGATAAGCGTTTGTTATGGATAGTGAATGAAAGATTAAAGATGAACACAGTAGATGAATAGAGAATGAGAACAAATATAGTAAGCGTGTCAATTTCTTGACATGGATCCCGATCGGAGACGATTTGCTTGCCGGCGTGTGGTATAAATGGAGTGGAATGCTTCCCTCTCAGGCTTGTTTTCTAAGTAGAAGTGATCTTTGCATAGAGCTTCTTCTTCGGGAATGGAAATAATTGCTTGCTCCAGAGACTTACCTCTCGGTCTTGTCTCGTCTTTCTCTCCGGATTTCTATAAATTGTCTCTTCAGACCAGCCTCCTTTCTTTGAATTTGATGAAGCTATTTATAGACCTTAGCTCCTTTTGCATTAGTGGTCCTACTCTGAAAAGCTGATAATTCCTGCCATGGCATAGTGGAAACGTCCACTCTGCTCCACGTTCAATTTGTCAGAATCATACAACAAAAAAGCTATACAATGTCGGAAGTCCTTGCGAATACATCACTCTTTACATCTTCGATCGATCGCCACATGCAGTGTAATTGCTTTGATCTTTTATCGATTGCCGCATGCGGTGGAAATACGTTGATCGTTTGAGTCCATGATCGATCGTCACATGCGCTGCAATTGCGTTGTTCTTTTTCGTTCTCGATTGCCCGCCACATGCAGTGTGAATGCGTTGTTCATTTTTGTCCTCGAGTGGTGACCTGTTTTCCTGCAAAAAAAAGACTTGGACATTCCATTTTTCCATTGCAATGGGGTTAGCGGGTGTGCTTATGACACTTTACAATTTTTGCATTTCTAAGCCAATTTCTATACGGTCGACGCAACTTTTCCTTCTTTTTGCCGCATGATCTAAATAAAACGGTATAAATAACTTGTATTTCTACAAGTTATCAGGCCCTCAAATTTAGATATATGCTTGTCCTTAATCATATCCTCGACTAAGGCAATTCAGCTCAAATCCTATCCTAACTTTGCTTCGATCGGCTACTTCGAATGCTCCACCTCTACATAATTTCTTAACCCTACAAGTTCCTTCTATCCTTTGTCATTTCTTCAACATGCTCTACTTTATTCTTATCTAAGACAAACCTCTACCCAAAGTTCTCTTCTTGTTTTAAAAAGAATGTTTTACCTATTCTTGTGAAAACAACGAAGTATGTCTTTTATGCGGTGGCCTACTTTGCGTCATTCTATAGAGAACGTTGATCATGGTTACACCCTTCGTTTTGGCTTTCCCCCATGGGTGTCATGCGAGCATCTAACTTCGGTTGTGTACCAAGCTCAACTTCAATTCTTGAACCTTAGCCAAGTTTTACTTTTGCTGGTCAGTGGAGTTGTCTCTTTTATTCTTATTTTCTCTCTCTCTTTTTTTTTTGTATTGCGTCGATCCTGGTAACCTACCTCTGTTTTATCTTGCTCCCACGGGTGTCATGCGAACATCCAACTACGAACAGGTTCCTTTCACGACTTAACTCTTATCAGGTTGGGATTTTCCCTTGCGCTGACAATGAAGTATTTATTTATTTATTTATTTATTTTTAATGATGATGATGAACGCATTTGCCTGATATGACCGCATCCACTTAATCACATCTGCTCAGACCTTCCCCACCTCCAAATTTAGAGATGCTCAAGGTCCTCATTGCGTTGTTTTGGACAGAAAAGACAAAACACTTAGTCAAAATTTTGAAAATAAGGTTTGAGTAGAGTCTTGTAATAGAGAAGGTAAAGTAGAGCTATTGCGATGAATTGTCTAAGTGTTAGGCAGAAAATGCAATGTATAAAGAAATTTTGCTAAGGTTACGCATACTGCTCATCATGGCAGCACAAATAAACAATGCAAATAAAAGAAAATAATTACTGCAATAAATTGATAAAGGATGATAAAAATAAAGAGGCCAACGCATATGGAAAGAATGATTACTCATTTGTATAAAATTTATCTAAGTACACAAAGAATTATAATGATCGCAACACAAAATTATAAGTATGTACAAAAGAATACAAGGTATAGCTATCTATATAAGAAAAAATTGAATGGCCAAAAAAAAAAAAGAATGCAAAATTGTAGAGAAGGTGGTACACCCCCAAATTTAGAGTTGCGGCGGGGGCTCTTGGTGAGGAGGATGTTACGGAGGAGCTCTTAGTGGCGCTTCTTGAAATTACAGAGGTTGCTGCAGATGTTGTGGCACCATGGGACCATGTAGATATGCAGTTAAGAAATTGAAGTACTCATGGTTGCGCTCGGCCATCTGTCTTTGATTCAGAAGAATGGTGAAAATGTTGCATTGAATATTGACCATCACCTGTTTCAGCTTTGCGTTGCTCTCTCGTAACTTCGTTATGAATGGTGGAAGAAGGTGAGCTCTTGAGATAAGAAGACCTGCATATCTTCTAAGGCATCAGCAAGGATGTGGTGGAAGGTTGTGCCGTTGATGTTTCACCAGCATTGGTTTGAGGTTGAGCGGAAGAGCCTGCTCCCAAACCGTATGGGTCATCAACATGTGGCGATGTTGGCGGTGAAAAGTAGGGTGGAGATGGATGGCGGGTGGACGCTACTGGAGATGCGGGGTTGGAGTCAGGGGCAAGGAGGAGGTTGGTGAATTGTTCGGGAAGAGGGGAAAGGGGTTCATTTGGTGGGCTTGGTGGGCGAATGACTAAGGCAAAGGGTCCAAGGGTAAACTGGTTTGCTTCTGCGGTGATCTTCCTTGGACAATTTCCTTCCCTTTTTCATTGCGACACTGCTTCTTTGGTCTTGGCAGTTGCGACGCATTTAAATCAATGAGTGGTCGTTTTTTTGGAAGCTCGGGGCAATGCGGTGAATCCTTGAGAAGCATTCTCAGGATCTTCGTGTGTGATGATGTCGTGCACTTCTGGCATGGGTTTTTCTTCAATGCCCATGCCCACAGATAGGCATAGGCTCGAAATAGTCCATGGGAAGATGTACTGACCTTTCACACGACCAACAAAACCTCGAATTTGCTTCGTAATGGGCTGGCCTACATCAATCGGAATGCCGCGCGCTACGCAATATGCGGCCATAACTCAATCCCTTGAAATTGTCTTGTCATACGTTGTTGGGATGAGTCACCTTTTCACCAAATAGACCCAAAGGCATGCTTCTGGTAGCAGTTGGTTGGAGTTGAGGGTTCTTATGCCTGTTAGGGACACCGTCCACTGGGTGCCCGGTTGCGTTAATACTTTCAGCGCATCCTCTATATGCTCTTTTTCAGGATCATCAATCAATTTGTTACTCAGTGCTTCCGAGAAATTCTTCAACTGATAGAGCTGATTGATGTCCTCTACGTTGAATAACACTACCCTCCCTTCGACGATCACCGCATCTTCGATATCGTTGAACTGGCCATGGTAGAAGGCCCTCACTACCACTAGAATTACGATGGATGGATACTGGCAGAAAGTTTCCCACCCATATTCTACCACAACGCTGATGATGAGATCCGATAGTGGCACCGATGCAGGAAAGAAGCCCATTTCCATCCACAAGTCATCATTTTCTTTCTTGGTTGCTGGGCGCCTCCTGGTCGACGCAAGCTCGCTGCTCTCCACTTTAGCTTTGCCCTTTTCTTGAGCAGACGCAAGGCGGGATTTTTGTCTTTGTCTGCATTCCCGCGCCTTGCATTGCTCTTCGTTTTCCTTTTCCCACTCTTTCACTTCTTTTCTCTTCTGCTCTCTGACACGCTGAACATTTCTTTGCGGCATCTCTCATTTTTCTTATTTTCCTTATTCTCCACTTCTTCTTCTTCTCTCATTTCTCTTTCAAATTGCTTTGAGGTGAGCGCAATGTGCTGCTCATCCTCGAGTCTTCTTCTTTCTTCTTTTTCCACCCTTGCGTTGTCACGGTGAACCTCCTCATCGTGAAGTTTTCTGGCCAAATCGCCTGATGCGATGATTTGGCGCGCACATGACATCTTCTCTTCCTTCTCTTCTAATTGTCTTTTTCTTTCTTCCTTCTCCTTTGTTATGCGTTGCAAAAAAGTTGGGTTGCTTGTGGACCCTTGTGGCACATTCTCCTTGCGACACTACATTAGAGGGGAGATGTCAGGGTCTTCTTTGTCTTCAGCGCAACTAATATGGTATGCGGCAATGAAGCTTGTAGTTGCGCTGATGCTCTAGCTTGTGCTGACCCCCCCTTTTCCACCCTTGCGGTGGTTGATTCTTCGTTCAAATCCAAGCTTTCCGCCTGCTTCCTCCTTTCTTCCTCCTTCTTCAGGCGCTTCTCTTCTTGTCTATGCTGTTTTCTTTTACTTCTCTTCTTTTCTTTCTTCTCATTTTCTAGCCGGGCAACTTCATCGTCTTTTGCCCTTTTTTTTCAACTTCTCTCTTCTTCTTCTCTTTAGGCCTCTTCCTCTGCTTCTGCCCCTTCACAACCTCCAAAACGGCCCTAATGTGTTCCTCATTGGAGTCTGTTGGAACAGTCTCCTTAGGATCCGAAACAGCAAAGCCATTCTCAGCGAAACCACCCCCAACTTCTCCTCTGACAGTAGGGGCTGGTTGATTACTCCTGCCTCTGGTAACCCCCCATCCTTCTCTAAATGGCTCAAAATACTCCCAAATACCTCCTTTTCGTCCTTTCGTTTCAGTTCGCTCTCGGTCGAAGGTATTGGGAGTGCCACCTCAGGTCTTGTGGCAGGGTCACTCTTCGTGCTCGGCCTCTCACGGTAGGTGGGTGGTTTTTCGGCTATAGAGGTTTTTCATCGGGGTTTTCCGACGATTCTTGGGGATGACTTTGGCTAGTCGGTGAGGCGGTGGCTGACAGCGAGGAAAGCTGCCTCCCGCGTGGTGACGGGGGCATGAGAAGGGGACGATGGCTGGGAAGAAGAGTGGGATGATTGTCCGGCCATTTGTTCAGTGAAGTGAAAGAGACTGGAAATTTGTTTGCTTTTCGAAAGAAAGTTCGAAAGAGGATGGATATGCAGAGAGAATTTGTGCTTAGGGATTTTCGCGAAGAGATACAAGTGAGCTCTTGGGCTTAAGGGGGGGGTGCGATTTATAAATTGGGCCTTGATGGGCCCAACGCGATCGCTTCGTGGCAGGCTTCGATATTTCAAAAAGCCTGTCGCGCGCCCCTCCCATTATGACTTAGCAGAAAGGACGTCTGCTAATTAATAATTCCCTCGGGAGCTGAAGCGATTCGACTACCCTCTCTACAGATATTTTATCATTTTTTTATTTAATAGGACGGGCGCAATGTTAAGTGTTTAATGCAATGCATCCATTACTGCAAATGCATATTTGCGGAGGACGGGCACAACGTATGTATTAGCGCAACACAACCATCAATGCAACGAATTTCTAGAGGATGGGCGCACGGTATTTCTACCAGCACAACACATCCGTCAACATAGTGCATATGTGCGGAGGACGAGTGTAATGTACATACGAGCGCATTCATCCATCAACGCAATGCATTTTTGGTAGACGGGTGCAAAGTGTATCTATTAATGCAAGATACATCCGTCGTCGCAATGCATACCTGACATTATTTATGGTATCACCAACATCGCAACGCTTATCCTAAAACCAAATTGATAAGACGTTGCGGTGTTCATTTATAACATTCATTCACAAAATTTAAGATCAACGCAAACTGAGACTAAAATGGAAAGAAATTCAATTAGGCATGAAATTAAATTAATGCAAGCTGGAATTGAAATAGAAATAAGTTCTAGTAAGCAGGAAAACTAATTTAAGAAAGCAATAACAAAGCCGTAAAGAAATCAGTAAAGAAAGAAGTAAAGATAGTGATATGGATGCTTGATTGAAAAAGGTTATTCAGGGTTATCGCAACCGCATCCCCGCAGGCGGTCGACTTGCCTACCCAATGTCACTACTGACATTGTTCCTTCCATTCAATCCAGGGGCTTCTGAATTGCTGGGCAGCATTCTAGTTATTCTTTTTCTAAGCTTGGCTGCCAGTTGCTCGACCTGGACCTCCAAGTTCCTTATGGAAGATGCTTGCAATTGCATGATCACATCATTTTTCTCTATATACTGCTTGAGCAGAGCTTCCAAGGACGATAAATTCGTTGAGATGTTGGATGAGGAAGGTTAGTTGTGCGATTGCCTATTTTGGTAATGACTCTGATTCTGACCCTGATAATGAACAAGAGGATTGCCTCGATTCTCGGACTGACTGTTCTATAGATTCCTTTGGCCTCCCTGGTCGTTGTTCCCTCCCCAACTGAAGTTGGGGTGATTCCGCCAACCTGGGTTGTACATTTGCTGTACGGGTTGTTCTGAATGAAGTACACTGTCTGTGAGTTTGATGGGCACATTTCCATTGAATGACCCCCTCCGCATTGTACACAGCTTATCGCTGCCACTTATGTTAGCGCATTGGCTTGCGCTGCACCCTGGGAGAGAGTTCCTTGATTAATCGCCATCGTTTGGAGGAGCGAAGTGACTGCGACCATTTGTGCGGCCAATGTGGTCATTGTATCAGCAGGTACAATGGCGCTTTCCATTTTTCTTCGCTCTGGGCCTCTTCTCTATACCGATCATCTACACAATCATCTGTATTTTGCGAAATGCAATCTAAGATGACCTTGGCTTTAGTGTACGTTTTTTCCATAAATCCTCATGCTACGGAGGCATCAGCAACAACTTGCGTCGATCTGTCCAGGCCATTGTAAAAGGTTTCCATAAGAACGCAATCGGGAATCCCGATATGTGGACAGTTCTCCACCAATCTTCTAAATTGCACCCATGCAGTGCTCAAAGTCTCATTCTCCATTTGTTCGAAATTTAACACATCCCTTTGTCTTCTTGCGTTGACTGCGGGCAGGAAAAATTTCTTCATAAATCGCTTAATCAACTGGCCCCATTAATTTATTTCATTCGGCTCTAATGAATGAGCCCACCTCTTTGCCTCATCCTAAAGTATATATGGGAAGAGATATAATTTGATTCCTTCAGGAGTCACGCTAGGAATGGAGAATGTATTGCACATCTCTACGAAGCTGGTCAAGTGTGCATGCGGGTCCTTCCTAGAAGACCTCCAAACTGACCCGCATTTTGAATCATTTTTTGCATGATCGGCTTAATTTCGAATCTTGAATTCTCCTCCACCATAGGTCTTGCAATTTCGTTCGAGAAGTCATATAAATTCGGTGCCGCATAGTTCCTCATGGGAATATTGCGGTCAGCGGCCAGAAAAACTGGGTCTTGCGCCGGCCGATTAATTCCTTGATTCCCCTCGGGCCTATCATTATTGTTTGCCATGGTTTTTCTCTGTCTTATACGGTTCTGACGTGCTCTTGCGTAAAAGGTTCGCTCGATCTCTTAGTCGGCGTCGAATTATGGTTCAATCCCAGTACTCATACACCGTCAGCTTGCTCTCTGTGTAAAGAGACAGTATAACAGAGATCTGTCCTGCAAAATACCACAAAATATTCAACACTAAAAGTTGCCAATCCCCAGCAACGGCGCCAAAAACTTGTAATCTTGGGATTTGATGATGGTTTGATTTGAATTCGTTGTCGGTCAACAACTTGTTAGGTTACTGACTTATGCGCTTTGCGATAATAATAATATGCGATACAACGTTCTAAATAATGTATGCGGTGATGCTTAGATGCTTTCGCAGTATGCGTTCATGTAGTGTGCGTGTGTCACAAGTTTTCTTACACTGGAACCAAGTATAATTCCAACGCAAGTTTCTCAGAGTGATCTGAGGTTGAACACGGGGATTGCGGTGATTAATGCGATACTGATTTGATATATGCGACCGGTCTACAAAAGAATAATGAATTGAATTTAAAAAGAAAAATGCAGTAAAAAGTAAAATGCGATAATAAAGTAAAATGCGATGATAAATAAAGTGCGATAATAAAATGTGGTGATAAAATAAAGTTCGGTAATAAACAAATGAATAAACAATTAAATATACAAGGTGAGGACTGGCTGTGAAGATGTGCAAAAGTATTTGATGAATGCGGTGGCAAGGCTTGTGAAATGTGTCAGAAAGAGAATGGGTTGAGGGAAAGGACATCGTAAGTTCGTCAATCTTGTTAAGGACACAACTAAGGTTCCGCTTTCCCTTGGCTTACAACTTTCAATGATCGGCCACGTTCCCATATGTCTATGGTGAAATAGGGATGAACGTGATGAATGCAAGGTTGTTTCCATCTCTGGAAATACTTCTCACTTTAGTTAACGCATTCTTCCAACCTTCTTTCGAGAGGTGGAATAACATCTTCACTTCTGCTCTCACAAGTGAAGATGCAGTTGAGCATGCTTTAGCTAAACTCAACCGATTTCTTCAACAAAGATTAACTTACTTACTTAATCCTTCCTCTTACCTTGGGGATTAGTTACACATGATGAAGAAAATGGATGATGAATGTATGGAGAAGAACAGAGAAATGACGATGAATACGATAATGATATTAAAATCTAAGGATAAGCGTTTGTTACGGATAGTGAATGAAAGATTAAAGATGAACACAGTAGATGAATAGAGAATGGGAAAAAATACAGTAAGCGTGTCAATTTCTTGACACGGATCCCGATCGGAGACGTTTTGCTTGCCGACGTGTGGTAGAAATGGAGTGGAATGCTTCCCTCTCAGGCTTGTTTTCCAGGTAGAAGTGATCTTTGCACAGAGCTTCTTCTTCGGGAATGGAAATAATCTCTAGAGACTTACCTCTCGGTCTTGTCTCGTCTTTCTCCCCGGATTTCTATAAATTGTTTTTTCAGACTAGCCTCCTTTCTTTGAATTTGATGAAGCTATTTATAGACCTTTTCTCCTTCTGCATCACTGGTCTTGCTCTGAAAAGCTGATAATTCCTGCCATGGCATAGTGGAAACGTCCGCTCTGCTCCACGTTCCATTTGTCAGAATCGTACAATAGAAAAGCTGTATGATGTCAGAAGTCCTTGCGAATGTGTCGCTCTTTACATCTTCGATCGATCGCCGCATGCAGTGTAATTGCTTTGATATTTTATCGATTGCCGCACGCAGTGGAAATGTGTTGATCGTTTGAGTCCATGATCGATTGTCGCATGCGCTACAACTGCATTGTTCTTTTTCGTTCTCGATTGCCCGCCGCATGCAGTGTGAATGCGTTGTTCATTTTTGTCCTCGAGCGATTGTCGCATGCGGTGACCTGTTTTTCCTATAAAACAAAGACTTGGACATTCCATTTTTCCATCGCAATGGGGTTAGTGGGTGTGCTTACGACACTTTACAATTTTCGCATTTCTAAGCCAATTTTTATACGATCGACGCAACTTTTCCTTCTTTTTACCACATAATCTAAATAAAATGATATAAATAACTTGTACTTCTACAAGTTATCACCCACAAACCCATGTCCGAACGTGATTTTTGGATTAATTATCATATAATGAACCAATTAAAATATTAATAAATATAATCATATTATATTTTTACCCTATAGTTTGATATCACATATCTATTATAGTATTTTCTTCTCTTCTTGATATAAATCATATTTATATCTAATTTTCTCCAAAATAATGTATCTCATACATTTAGTCAATTATATCATATATAATTAACCAGTTCGATTATATCATATATAATTGAATTTCCTCTTGTTATTTTGAACATTTCAAATTAACCCAAACACTAGTTCTCGACTTTATCCAAGCTACCTAGGGAACCTAATGAATCTGTGGCTTGAAGCTTTAACAGTCCATGAATAGCTGACTAAACTCTTTAGCCATGAGATCCAACTTTTGTTAATTGTCAGGCATTCCACTAAAGACCAACAACTAAACTCTTCTTACCATAGATATATTTCGATGTCCATCGGATATAACCAATCATGAGTACGATGATCCTTCACAGATTCTCGTAAGTACAGCTGGGCCAAATTACCGTTTTGCCCCTATAGTTACATCTAACTCCTTAAGTACCACTGATCCCTCTAATGAACAATACAACTTAGTCCAATTATGTGCGAACACCGCTCGGGCCATGAGAAGGTGTGTGGCGCCACATCGTTCAAGTCCCGGAAGACATGATCCACCTGTATGTCTCCACATACATGCTTAAGTTACAAACGACAACCAGGGATCTTAATTTATTGGTTTGTGGCAAAGCAATTAAAACATCCAATGTTCCATAGACAAAAGTGAGGAAAATATCATATATTATTACATCACAAGCGTTTGTTCAAAACTGTGTTTACAAACTACAGGACCTAATGAGAGTTTAGCGTCATCCCCAACAACGTATACATCATTCAAAAAGATAAACCTATTCTGTAAAGTCAACCAGAGGCCTCTCACTGCCACAGCTGAAATGACGTGCCCGATGCCAACTCGCACCGTCGTCTCACCAGCCTCAAGCTGTCGCTAGGAACTAATTCCTTGAAAAGAAGAACAAATATGGTTAGTGGCTCTAGAGTCTATAATCTAGGCAGAATCATCGTTCTCCACTAAACAAGTCTCCAAAATAAGTAAATCGTTTTTACCTTGTTTGGCTTTCTTCTCCTTCAAATAACATGGGCAGTTTTGTCGGGGTTGATGCCCTAAAGTCTCGTATCTTGTAGTTTATAAACAGTTTGTACGAAAGCTTGTGTTGTATAATATATGGTATTTTACTTCACATCTTATTTTTGCTTAGTTGTATGTTTTATTTGCTTTACCACAAACCAATAAACATAAAATCCGTGATAACCAAAATGGTCTGTAGTATATGGATATAGGAGGGAAACCTTATCTTGGTAATGCTATGGATGCAGCCTGCTTTGTGGAATGGTCATAAGTGTTGTAACTTGTCACGGATAGTCTGATCCTGATCATTCGTGTAGGGGACATACGAGCAGGGGCGTCCTATACAAAGAGTTTGTATAAGACCTGACTACGAAGTGTTAACGTCTTGTTATATAACACCATTCATGATAGAGACTTCACTTCACTAGGATGACCATAGGTAACATGACCTTGATAACGGGTAGAAATACACGTAGCTCAAATAAGTAAAACAATGAGAGAATTGATGGTAAAAATAAGCAATATCATGTCCAAAAGCGTTAAACTGAGGAAATTGTGATCACATGCACCCATCACATAAAAGCAGTTAATTTACTTATTTTGTGCAGAAAGAATGCATTGACGCAAGTAAAATTGCGATCCAAGGAATTAGGCGTCCGCGCACTTGAAAGATTGCGATCGCAAAGTCATGCGATCATATGCAATCATAAGAAGTTGCTCAAGAAGGTGGCCGTATAAAGACTGCGTATCAAAGTGACAGCATAATAAATCATGATGGGATGGAAAACTTATGACGATCGAATCCGAATTTTGTTGACAAGCCGTTAAAGCCACACTGTAGCAAGTACACTCAACTTTCGGTGACTATTAATCGGCGCATCAGAGCAGAAGATTTAATGACCGCCCATCATTGCAATCATTAGAGAGAAAGGCTGCTTCACCTTGAGCTCTATAAATACTGAAGGCCACCATTGTAACATTAACAAGTTAGATTAGAGAATACTAGTTAGAGAGCTGTTAGCCTGTTCATGTACATACTCATACCTAAACTTAGAGGTCAGAAATGAGCAAGGGGCCAAGGAAGCTGAGAGATCATTCCCGGACAGATCGAGAGACTGCTGGAAAGCGTTCAAAGGAGAGAGCGCCAACACTTACGAGAGCAAGAATATTCATCTGGACAAAGTTGGAGTGGAAAAGACAGTGTAAAAGGCCACGGGAAGCAAGACATTGCTTACTGGGCTTCTTAATTCTAAATTCCATTCGTTATTTTGTATTCAACACTTTATTTATAGAAAATGGAAATCTCATTTCAATCTATGTTCAATCTCTCCACACTTCGCATGAATAGCTAAATTTTCGAATGGGTTGAGAAGTACTTAGCTAGCATGACCTAAGATTTACATTTTATGTGATCATCTTGTCTTATGTATGCGTCATTCACCCTTTAGAGATACTTGAGAGAGTAGTCTAAAGATAGAATCTAGACTTGAGAGAGTCAAATTAGAATCTAGGCTTGAGAGAGTCAGACTAGAACCGCATAAGCAAGAAATAGAAACTTAGACATAAGTTCTATTTACACATCGCATGCACCCTAGAAATAGGACATGATTGTATGCAGTCACCTTGTTTTATGTGTGCAACATTCATCATCGAGGCTTAGACATAAGTCCTATCGACCTTTTCGTATACATCACATGCGTCCTAGAAATAGGAATTATGGCATTTGCATTGAAAGATGAAGTGCCGTTGTTTGTGTGTAGCATGATCGCATAACTTGTACGTAATCTTAGGAAGTGTTAGCTAAACCCCTTCTCAACCCGTTCATCGCATACTCATAGTAACTCTTGATTTCATCAACTCTTCGTTCGAACTCCATCGTATAGGAAATATTCTTAATCAAAACACCATCCAACTTATTTGTTTTCACCACAGCAAGAGAATCGAATTAACTGCCACATATTTACTCAGTAGTCCCTGTGTTCGACCCTGGACTTACTAGGAAACCTAGTGAGGCTTATACTTGGGTCTTATTAGTAAAACTTGCATGTTCACCGCATAACACATCACCGCAAACTCACACCATTATCACATCACAATTAACAACGCATCAGACCTCAATCCTGAGTGAGTTGGGAACTCCTGCCGTTGAGGGCGATCCTTTGATTTGTATGGGTGCGAGTGGCAGGTTGTCGATTCAAACCTACCATTTTAGGGATTCGTCTAATTTGGGATCTGGGAACTCAATTGAACAAGATGGAATTCACTCCTTCCCCGAGGCAGGGGCAAGTAGATAGATAACTCCCTTAAGGGCTGATTCCACGGCTTGAAGGATGTGGCGCCACACACCTTTTCTTGGCTCGAGAGGGGTTCACACAAATTTGGACTATGTTGTATTGTTCATTAGAAGAATCAGTGGTACTTAAGGAGTGAGATATAATTACAGGGCAAAACGGTAAATTGGCCTAGTTGTACTTACGAGCATCTGTGAAGGGTCATCGTACTCATGATTGGTTATATCTGATGGACATAGAAATATATTTGTGGTAAGAAGAGTTCAGCTGTTGGTCTTTAGTAGAATGTCTGGCAGTTAACGGATTGTGGATCTTATGGCTAAAGAGTTTAGTCAGCTATTCACGTACTGCTAGAGCTTTGAGCCACAGGTTCATAAGGTCCTCTAGATAGCTTGGATAAAGTCGAGAATCAGTTGTTGGGTCAGTTTGAAATGTTCAAATTGACTAGAAGGAGTTCGATTATATATGATATAATTGAACTTGTTAATTATATATGATATAATTGGCTAAATGTATGAGATACATTATTTTGGAGGAAATTAGATATAAATATGATTTATATCAAATGGAAGAGAAATTACTATAGTAGATATGTGATATCAAACTAGAAGGTAAGAATATAATATGGTTATATTCATTTATTATTAAATTGGTTAATTATGAGATAATTGGCTGAAATATTCTCCTCAATCATGCATTAGTGGGAAAAGCCATATTCGGTTATTGTAACCGAAGAATAAAATGAAAATTTGTTTCATTTGGCAAAGAGTTCGAAAAATTTCACAATCGGTATGAAAAAGTATCGGTCGCCTAGTTGAGAGCCTATATAATAGAGTCTCATCGTCTAAACGATCGCACACCTCATGTCTAAACGATCGCACGCCTTTCTCTAAACGATCACTTAACTTTCCTAAACGATCCCCTAGCGTGCCGCATTTTCTAAACGATCGTTTACCTATTACTAGACGATTGCTTAGTAAAACCTACACGATTGTGTAGCTTTGTCTAAACGATAAGCATCCCCGCTATACGATAGTTTTCTCTCCCACTTGCTTATCGTCTACATGATCAGCCTTTCCTTCGACCTCTACCAAAATCACCAAAGACCACACTTTGGATTCTCACTCCGAGAATACCAAGGGCTCCAAGTGGTGGTGTCATCCCCGCTTTTGCTTGCTCGTGCTTGTTCATGTTTCTGCCGTTCGTGTAGACGATCATGTTGCCGTAGCCAACTGATTTGCTGGGCGATAGAGTTCGTAGAGGTTCTTCTACTGCGTTGAGTTCGAAATTGAAGAGTGTCTTGAACTGGTATGTGAACTCAATCCCTTGTATTTTATTTATCAAAGCATGTCGTCAATCAGTGTTAAATTGCATAACTATCTTTAGAATGTATGTATTGTATTTCGGTCATAATGAAATCGGAAAGTTCTGAACGCGCTCATGGATGCTCTTCGTTAAGAGTTCCTTCAATTAGTATCCGAGCTAGGTTCTGATATTCCAATTTCATTGATGCAACAAATTGCATATATATTCTAGGTGGGTGCATATCTGCTCTATTTAATTGTTAAATTATTGTGGATGTGCGGATTAATGGAGTTTTTTGGGATGTTAGCCTCAATTTGATCTAATTCTTTTACATTTTTGGTTGATTGTAAAGGCCCCTGCGTTTTTGGGCATTATTAATCGTTATTGAGTCTGTAATTCAAAGTCAGTTTGAGTCTTGAGTCGTTCGTGAAGAAGATCAGAGCAAGGGTTGCTGTTCTTTGAGGAAGGAGACGATCAAGGGTTGATCGGTTCATGCAGACGATAAGGTAAGCGATTGTTGAGTATCGGGTCGTGTAGACAATGGGATGCTTGCATATCGTTTAACGTGCATGCACACTAGACGATCGTTTAGCTCGGCAAGCTTCATCGCTTAGTAACTGACTAAATGATCGCTTAGTAACGCACGGTAAATCGTTTACTTTTCGCCGCGTTAAGCGATCGCCTAGACGATCAGGCTTTGTAGCCTCGTTGTTGTCTGAGCGATCGTTTAGCTTTTGCACCTATCGTCTAGTGCGCGTCGGGCGATCGTCTACCTTCGGCATTTACTAAACGATGGAGTTCTCCTGGCAGTTCAATGGCAGTTCAAGACCCGGCTCGTCTGTGAATCGGTTTTGTAATAGATAGGGTTATTTCATTCTAGTTTTCTGTAAAGGATCATCCCAGTTCATTAATCATTGGTTTATTACATGCGATGTATGGTTTTTATATGTCATTGGTATGCACATAGTAAATCCCACCTTAGGTTATGCATTGGTCATGCATCATCTCTTTATTATAAATGTTATAATTTAGAGAAGCATGATTTAATTATGTAAGAGCATGCTCATGCATCATATAATATAAGAGTTATATTTATGCATGCATAAAAAGCATTAACATGCATCATCTTTATATTATAATTGTTATAGTATAAGGGTGAATGGAAAGCATGTTTGCTTGGTTATTACGCATATGTAAAAGTTATGTATAGTAATGACTGGACATTACATGAAGCATGACACATAGGTTTCTTTATAAACGTTATAAACACCTAGTTGTGAGCGATGTATTTTAGTTGTTTCTTTTTAAAAGTTAAAGAGAAATTAGAACTAAAAGTAATAAGAAAGACATGCATGCTCACTTAGGTTTAATTTGTGTTTTAAAATGTTTGAAACTTGGATCACATAGAACTAAGATCACGGTTCTAATATGATTAGCAACCCTAAGACTTTAATTTTTTTAATCAGTTTAGTAGGATTAAATTGACTAATAAAAGGTTAAATTGTAGCAAATCTATTTATAAAGGAGCTTTTGTCTAGGGCGGGTTCTGTCTAGGCTGGGGTATTTAAGTCGATGGAAACTTAACACCCCTACCTGGGAACTTACCTGGAAAGGTGAATTAGATAGATTCGATGCATGCATGCAAGTTAAGGACAGTCCATAAAAGTGTTTAAATGTGACTACTTGCACTTGTTCATATTTCATAGACAAAAGTTTTTTATGAGCGGACTTTAAAAAGACGACTTAGACTAAAATTAGTAGCCAGATTTTCTAGGTTAATGAACCTTAGGTAGAACATTCAGTGGGAGGTACTTGGGGCATAAGATGCTTTACTTAAACCTTTCACGTTTCTTCTAAATAATCCACACCGTGAGATCTACCCTTGGCCTCGAGGCACCTTTGGCATGTTCCCCTAACAGATGGTGTTTGGGTAAGTTAATATCAAGGTGGATGGAGAGAGTGTTCATAGTAAGTGGGAGTGGGAAGTGCGATAGCATATCCCTCGGTCTCCCTCGTTGGTTTGAATAAAGTTACTGCGCATCGCCTTGAGGCACCCTGGGAGTGTCCCCCCCTAAAGGATGGCAGTTTTGCGTGTTTCTTTATTTGATCTCTTGTAAGAGGATAAGGTAACTTAGTCTCTTGTCCTAATTTGCTTCTTCTCTGCGGTGGGATCATTAAAAAGGGACTCTGACACCAAAAGCAAGGGGTTACACTTATGCAGAATTGTTAAAGGTTAACAGTTCTGGACCGAATAAATGGTGGCTGTTAGGTTGTCACACCCCCTCTCAGATTACCCTTTTATTCTGGAAGAGGATATGACCGTGGTAGTTACTAGCCCTACTGCCAGCACTCACAACCTAAGCCTTCTAATCTAAATACCAACCTATTCAGCTCATTAATAATATATGCAAACAGCTAACCTCCCTTAAGGTTCTACAAAGATTATATAAATACATGCATACAACCAAGACATTACTTTTATAGAAAAATATTCCTAGGTGGCCCAAACATTCCTATAGAAGCCTTAGTCCCTCACAAAACATGTGTACATAAACAGATCATCAACCTAAGTCTTTTAATAAGCCGAGTCTTTCAGTGGCAAGTAGCAGCAGGATCAACCTTGAGGAAACTGACCGCTACCTGAGAAGAAAAAACACAGAAATTCTGTGAGCTAGAAGCTTAGTGAGTGACTATAGAATCGTAAAGCAACAAGCGTAGCATAACTATAAACATGTAAATATACCAATGAGTAAACTCAAGCAATTGTCTCTAAATATAGCTGTAAACCATTCTCAAACATCATTAAACATTATTATTTCCTAGTTGAGAATGAGCCTAAATGCTCTAGCCCCCAACGTTTATTACTGACCAAGAGACCCATACTCCGGTCTCTCATTCATAACTGCCTACGTGCATGTGGCCACACTAAGTACCATCATATTTTAGGTACTTCCGCTCAGATACCTTCTCAAATTTGTCCTTCAGTATCGAGCTACTATGATACCTTCTCATATGTCCTTCGGTATCAAATTGACAAGATACCTTCTCAAATGTCCTTCGGTACCAAATTCGTTAGATACCTTCTCAACGTCCTTTGGTATCAAATGTGTATTTTGTAACATCAAATTAAGTTCCATTGCCTAGTATTTACACAAGAGCTGTTCCATTGCCACTCACTTGCACAAGAACTCACTCTCTCATATCCTTCCTCTAAGAAGCATATATCAAAATCAGAAACATAGCTTTTGTAATGGTTACATGACATACCTTGGCCTGTGTTACACACATACAAGCCGGGAAACATGCATTAAGTTATTCTCCAACCATTTGTTGCTTGAGGAAGTATAAATACATCATTAATGTCACTGTGCTTTACTTGATTATATATGCATGAGTATTGGAAACCTTAAGTTTACTTAGTCACTCACAATTCGTTAGGCTCTTATTGGTTTATACGCTTCCCCTAGCTCTTCTTGGCCTGAAAAGATATAATTCCCGATTAAACTACTTAGAATTCCTAGTAAAATACCTCAAATAATTCATTTATTAAAGGAACTTTCATCAATATAGACAACTTTACTGGCGAGATCCCCCTGAGCGAAGCTAGCGAGATCCTCTAAAGTGATGCCAGGGAGATCTTCTAGAGCGAGATCAAGCTTTTCCTATCAAATCTTAGCGATACTCACCTCAATTCCTAGCGAGATTTCCCCTTAGAGCGAGATCCTCCTTACAAAATCAGCGAGATTTCCTTTATAAACAAGATCCTTATGCCCAACTCTCGCTATAATTCTCCACGATGAACTGCTTGCTTGTTTTTCACAAGCAGCTGTCTGCTTATGCACCAATTCCCTGTTATAATTTTCAAAATTTATAACTCAAAATCCAGACATTTTTTTCAAGAAACTTCCTTCTACAAACTTGTTTATATTTGAGTTAGCTTCCTTACCTTAAAATTTCAGCCCATAATTCCTTATAGTTTGGCTTGGAACTTCTAAAATTCACCTTGGGCCCTGATTAATCTGTGGTTCTGCCTCTTCTGCAAATTCTCCACTTTTGTTCTTCTTCTCTTGCAATCTTTCTCCAACAGGACAACCTTGAAAACTAAATTCTCCCAACTTTCAAATGGCACCAAATTCGCTAAATTTTCTCTTGTCAATTGCCGAAACCATACTTTTGAAGTTTCACTTTCCCTTTAATCTTTCTGCCGCTTCCTAAGTTCAAAGAGTAGATTGCCACATCACCCCACACTTATTTAATATATTTTCCTTCCCTTCCTTCATAATCCCTAAAAAAAACATAAATTTCTACTTAATAAATATGTAATATAACATCCCTTTGGCCAAACATGCTTATCTAGGGAACCTAAGTTCAGGGTTTACAATCATCTCCCCCTTAAAAGAAATTTCGTCCTCGAAATTTACCTGATATGTCATTTGAAAAGTTGAGGGTATCTCTTCATCATTTGCTCCTTAGGTTCCCAGGTTGCTTTCTCGATCCCATGATTACACCATAACACCTTCACCAAAGGAATTGCCTTATTTCTGCGTACCTGATCTTTCCTATCCAAAATCTCGATGGCCTCTTCCTCGTAAGATAAATCTTCTTTGAGCTGTACCGAGATCAGGCACGTATTTCCTTAGCATCGACACATGAAGTACATCGTGTATACGAGCTAGCTCTATCGGCAACTACAACCTATAAGCTACTGGACCAACTCGTTCCACAATTTCATATGGTCCGATGTATCGTGGATTTAACTTCCCTTTTCTCCCAAACTGGAGAATTCCTTTCCATGGGGATAGCTGGAGAAATAACCGTTCTCTGACTTCAAATTCTAGTTCTCTTCTTCGTTTATCGGGTAGCTCTTCTAACTATCGCGAGTTTCCTTAAGATTATCCCTGATAAGTTTCACATTCTCTGTTGTTTGTTGAACTAATTCTTGACCCATTAATTGTCGTTCTCCGACTTCATTCCAGCATACTGGAGTCCTGCAAAGTCGGCCGTATAATGCTTCATAGGGAGCCATTTCGATACTAGAATGGTAGTTATTGTTGTAGGCAAACTCAATCAACGATAAGTGTGTATCCCAACTTCCTTTGAATTGTAGTACACAAGCTCTTAACATATCTTCCAGTGTCTGTATAGTTCTTTCCAGTTGTCCATCTGTTTACGGATGAAAAGTCGTACTGAAATGCAATTTAGTGCACATAGCCTTCTGTAAACTAGGCCAAAATTTTGAAGTGAACCTCGAGTCCCAATTCAACACTATCGACACTTGGGCTCCATATTAACCTATTATCCTATCCACATAAATCTTAGCTAGACGGTCTAGTGTAAAAGTAACTTTTACTGGTATGAACTTGGCCGTCTTAGTTAGTCTATCGACTATTACCCAAATGCCATCAAATCCTGAGGGTGTCTTAGGCAAACCAAATAGAAAGTCCATTGTCACATGCTCCCACTTCCACTCATGCACTGGAAGTGGATTGAGTAATCCTACTGGTCTTTGTCCCTCAGGTTTTACTTATTGACAGACTATACATCGGTCCACATATTCTGCAATGTCTTTCCTCATCCCAGGCCACCAGTAAGATTTCTTCAAAGTTCTATACATTTTGGTGCTACCTGGATGCATGGCATAAGCGGAACTATGTGCTTCCTTTAGAATGGCTTGTTTAAGCTGTAGCTTGTTAGGCACACACATTCTCCCCTCCTTTTCTAATACACTGTCTGTTCCCAGTTGAAAGTCAACTCTGATGCCCTTACTCACATCATCGACAACTTTCTGAAAATCAGGGTCTTCCAACTGATCCCGCTTAAGGTTTTCTACTAAGGTCGGCCTTATCTGAAAAGTAGCTATCATTCCTTCTAACGGTTCCACTGATAAGGCGGTTCTGAAATTCCCGAACTCTTGCAATAACATTTTTCTTATTGAACCAATAATGGCCTTGGGTCCCGAGGATTTCCTACTTAGTGCATTGCCACAATATTAGCCTTACCAGGGTGGTACTCGATGGAACGGTCGTAATCTTTAATCAATTCAATCCATCTTCGTTTTCTTAGATTCAATTCCTTTTGATCAAAGTTATATTTTAAGCTTTTGTGATATGTAAATATCCTGCAGCGCTCTCCAAATAGGTAATGTCTCCACAACTTTAGAGCCAAAACAACTTCTGCCAACTCCAGATCATGAGTGGGATAAATGCCCTCGTGTTTCTTAAGTTGACGAGAGGCATATGCAAGCACCTTCCCATCCTGCATCAACACACATCCCAATCCTTGTCGGGACGCGTCCCAATAAATCTCAAATTCCTTATCTGGTATAGGCAAGGTAAGCACTAGTGTTGATACTAGTTTCCATTTCAGCTCCTGGAAAATATGTTCACACTCCAACGACCATTCAAGCCTCACGCCTTTCTTGGTCAGGTTCGTCAACGGAAGGGCTATCTTAGAGAAACCCTCCACAAACCTCCGATAATAACCTGCCAATCCTAGGAAACTGCGTATTTCTGGAACGGTTGTGGGTCGTTCCCAATTAACTATTGCTTTCGTCTTTTGGGTATCTACACTAATGCCCTCTGCTGAAACCACATGCCCAAGAAATACTACCCGATCTAACCAAAAATCACATTTACTGAATTTAGCATACAACTGCCTATCTCGCAATGTCTACAATACTATCCTCAGGTGGGTAATATGATCCTTCCTACTACCAGAATACACCAGTATATCATCAATGAATACTATCATGAACTGGTCCAAGTAGGGATGAAATATCCTGTTCATGAGATCCATGAATACCGCAGGGGCATTTGTCAATCCGAAAGGCATTACCAGGAATTCATAATGTCCATATCTCATTCTAAATGCGGTTTTAGGAATATCGGCTTCTCTCACTTTCAGTTGATGATAACCCGATCTCAGGTCTATCTTTAAAAACACCATGGCTCCTCTTAGCTGCTCAAACAAATCATCAATGCGTGGTAATGAATATTTATTCTTAATCGTTACCTTATTCAACTGCTTATAGTCGATACACAATCTAAGTGTACCGTCTTTCTTCCTCACAAACAATATTGGAGCTCCTTAAGGCGATACACTAGGTCGAATGTATCCCTTTCAATTAACTCTTGTAGCTGAGCATTAAACACTCCTTTTAAAAACCATTACATACAAACATGCAACTTTAAGTTTGATGAGAATTTGACACTAAAAAATCCACTAACTCAAAAAGTAGGATTTAGTGGGACAAATGTCTTCAAATGAAGACAAAACTTAGCCAAACAAAAGTTGGCATTCCCACTCACAAATGTTGGATATTTCCACTAACTTGGTCAAAGTTTGACTCTCAAAGTCTAAATTCAACAAATTTGACTTTTTGACTTTCAAAAATCAAAAGTCGTCAACTTCTATTGCATTTTTTACCTAGTCAACAATTTGGCTTTTAATGTAATTTTGCCCAAATCCATTTAATTTCAAAATTAATTCTAATAATCAATTTAAAAATTAAATTAATATTAAATAATTTATTAAAAATTTAATTAATTTAATTTAATATTAAATCCAACACTTATCCAAATTTATATGAATCACTATTCATAATCTTGATATTTAAATCTTATTTAAATATCTCATATTTTCTCTCTCTTTATGTTTAATTCGCAATTAAACATTAGGTTAAAATATCGTATATATTTAACACTTTGCTCCAAAAATCGAATTTGAACACTTCAAATTCGTTTGTCACATTGTTCTAAGGTTTAGTCTGATATAAGCTAGTAGGGGGACCTCATGGACCTACAGATCATGGGCTCTAATGATCCGCGATTAATCGGTTAAACTCTTTAACCTAATTAACCACCATTCGTTAACTATCGGGTTACTCCACTAAAGCTCAGTAGTTGCACTTCCCTCACTGTAGATATATTATATCCACTCGATATAACCATGATTAGTAAGTTAACCCTTCACAGGTTATTCGTAATAACGGCTAGGTTAAAAGCTGTTTTACCCCCGAGATTACATCTTGTTCCTATGTCTCACTGATTCTCTAATGAACAATTGATTTGTGATCTAATCACTAAACCGAGTCCCTATCAAACTAATGAGAGAGTGGGGCCCTTTGTTCAAGACCCGAAGTCAGCACTTAAGGGAACGACCTCTCTACTATCCCTAAAAATGGGTAGAAGTGAATTCTGTCTTGCACCCTATGTCCCCAACTATCTACCCGATCTTACCCTTGAAATGGGAGACTTATTGAGCCGGTGCTGTTGAGCCAACCCTCACTCATACAAATCTAAGGATAATCTCGAATAAACAGGAGTTCATAGTTAGCTCAGGATTAAGGTCAAGTTACCTAGATCATCGCTTTGAAATAGTCAATCTTAAACAATAGACAACGTTATAAAGTAAGAGTGACTTAATTCTTGGTCCGATCTTATGCAAACTTATTGCATGGGACGCCTCCACTCCTCATGTCAATACATGAACGAATCAGGATCACTTTATTTGTAGCACTTTACAACAAATTGTAACAACTTCCTCCCTCATAATGTGAGTGAAATTATAAGGATTCCTTTAGGTTTAATGAAGTTCAAAGATGAGATGTGTTGGAAATATGATAAAAAAGGAATTTTCGTTGTTAAGAGTGCATACCATCTTGGGGTTCAACTTAACATATCTTCTAACCCATATTCTCCAAATTGATCAGAGGCTTCTAAGTTGTTGAATGATCTTTGATGAACAAGGGTCAAACCAAAAAGGAAAATCACTTACTGGAGGATTTTTAATGATTTAATCCCCACCACCGATAATCTTCACATTGAAGGAATTCATTCTAATTCTTTTGTTATTTGTATAGGTCACACGGGAGAAAATGAGCCACACAATATGAGAGTGCAAGTTTTTTTTAGAAAAATCTGAAATATTTTTCTTCCTTCTTAATTGGCTCTTTTGATGCTGACAAGGGTGTTCGGGGACCTTTGGACTATTGGAATCTTTTGAGGATGGTGTGTTCAAACCAAGATCGGGAATGTGCACTGATTATACTTTGAAACTTGTGGAATTTGCGAAATGAGTTGTGCTTCAAAAAGGGAAGTGTGAAATTATCCTCCCTCACGTTAAAGATCGAGTCTCAGCTGCTTGAAGGCTCTTGAACAGATGGCTTCCCAAAGATTGAGTCTAATGGTGCCCCTTTCAACATGGCTTCTCTCTCGTCGTTGGGTGTTGCTGGATGTGTGTAAGTGGAAGCTTAATGTGTATGCAGCTTGGTTGATTGAGAAAGGTAGAAGAGGCTTAGGATGGTTGATTTTTTATCCTTCTAGTCGTCTTCTTATTAGAGGTTGCAAATTTAAGACTCGGGGTTGGAGTGTCAGCATGCTTGAAGCTGTGGCGCTGCTGAAGAGCCTCTTGGCAATTAGGCAAGAATGGAAGGGCTCAAAATCGTCGATTGAGGTTGAGTCTGATGCTTTAGAGATTATTAAGATCCTGAATAGAGAGGGCCCATTCCTTAATGGAGATTGTGATTGTTATTGAGGACATGCTTTTTGTTAAAAACTCTTTGAATGTTTTGAGCTTTTGTCATATTCCTCGAGAATAAAATAGTCACTCATACTTTTGTGGCTTTGGCTTCCTTTCAAGGCTATTCTTTAGTCTAGAAAGATGACTTTCTAATGTGTATTCTCCCTCTCATTTTTTATGAGATGGTTAGGAAGTAGTGGGTATCTTTGTGTTTTTATCTATTTGCCTAAAAAAAAAAATCTGCATGCTAAACCCCCTAAAAAAATAAAAGAAAACCAAAACTGAGATTAGAGTGGTGTATTAGCACATGGTCTTCTTAGGCCTCTAAGTTTTTCTAGTTCCTTTCCTTATAAGGGATGGATTTCTTGGGACTTACAATAATTTTGAGTTTCCTTGATATCAAATTTGGAAAGTTTTCAAGAGAATGCATTTTAAAGTACTTAAAAGATGTCAAGTAAAGATATAACTCCCAATTATTATATGAGCTATTTAGCTCCAAAACCTAAATTTATTGTGATGAATGCATGTTTTTATTGACCAAATTCATACCCATTAAAACAAATTTAATTAAAAACTAGAGAAGCTTATGTTTAAACCTTGATTTATCAAATAAAGATGTTTTGGTATGAAAAGTAATGTTTTTTTAATGTTTTTGTGTGTTTGTGTAGGAATTGCCCAATTGCTTCACTGTTAGGATATTATAGTTAAATTTACCTTCACCCATCAACTTAAGCTTTTGTGTCAATCAATAATTTAAGATGGTATTAGAGCAGGTTAGTTTAGGATGTCCGGTGTTCAAGCCCCTATATTGTTGTTTTCTTCCCATTTAATATTCATTTTCAGTTGTTTGACTCTTCTTCAAATTTCGAGCCCACAAGTGATGAGAGTATTAGATATTATAATTAAATTTACCTTCACCCATCAACTTAAACTTTTGGGTTAATTGGTGATTTAAGATAAAGAATGTGCACAATTTGAGCAGAGATTTTTTGCTTTGTGACCTAATCAATAAGGAAAGCAAAAATTACAAGATCATTTGCAAATTCTGCAATAAAAATAAATCAAATCTCCCTTATTCTCGATTGAACTTTTTCCGACCAACTTTCTTCTTCTTCTGTCTTTCCATCGATTTTCTATTCCCTTCACTTTATTGTCATTCCTACCATTATTTTCATGAAAATTAATAGAGTAAAGTGATGGAGGATCTTAATGGTGTCACTCCCAAATAACCGTCAATCAAATAATATTTATAAATCACCAAACATACTACTTATACTAGTAAGTAGCAAGTCCGAGGTCGAACCACAGGGAAGTATAGAAGATTAGTTCCTCAAAGTTCATTTTTAGTTAAAATGGTAAAATAGGGGAGAGGAGTTTGGTGTGGATTGGATAAGTCGAAATGCATAAAAAATAAAGTGAAAGTAAAGTAAAAGATGGAAATGTGATTAATGGAGGCATTCTAACTTAGAGGACAAAGATCGAAATTACTTAATGTAACCTTGCTCATCGAATTTTATTCAAATGCAATCTTAGTTTCTTAACTATGCCTAACTCAATTGGTTGGAAATCCAATCAATGGTCCAAATTACCTAATTAGCTAAACATTGTAGATGAATACATAGTAAACATATTTACCTAACCGCATTATGTTTTAGGACTTACACTATGATGAACATTTAATTTCTACTGTCTAACTATACATTCAGTATGATTTTCCCTAGGTCAATAAGAATGATGCTATTAGTTATAGACAACCAATTACAAGCCCATTTTACCTTTTTCTTCTTTGAAATTAACCTATAATTTCATCTCACATATTACAAGTCAATCTCAAGCATTTAATTATAAAATCTCAAGTAGTTTGTCAGAAAATCAAGAGAAAATATAATCACAAAGTAATTTAATCAGAAAAGAAACCCTAGCCAAAATATAAAATTGTATTCAAATAAAACTCCCAAAAATTATAACTAGTTCATCCCAAAATCCTCTAAACTAGAGAAAACCCTAGAACTTACCTTTCCATAGGATAAAGAAGACAAATCTGGCTCCATCTCAACTAATTACAGGAGAAGAAGGAAGAAATTAGAGAAAAATACAAGTGAAAAAGGTGAGAAGGTGGAGAAATCGGTTGGAGGCTGATTGGAGATATTCAAATCTTCCTTAGAAATGAAGAAGAAGAATTTAAACCCAACATCGTAGTGTTGGGGCGCATTGCAACACTCGCTACATTGCCTCCATTAAACTTCGTAGCATGACAACACTACATGTAGCGTTGCGATGCTCCAGAAATGTTAGGCTACTGTCTTGTAATGTTGCGCAACACTCTATCCAGGGGTATTTTCATCTTTTCATATCCTTTTGAAGCCCGATTGTTTAGTTTAGCTCCTAATTGCTTTAAATTAATCCCAAACAGTCTGTAATGACAGATTATATTTCTTAGGCTCTCGAAACCTACAAAACTAAATAAACACATTAAAACATAGTAACGACCTAGAATTAAGAAGAAGAAGATAACAAAAATTTTCAGTGCTATCATAAAGGAATTAAATTCGGAGTGAAAATTGTAGCTAATATAAATATAATTTTACAATGAATAGATTAAACGTTTCGTTCAAAATTATCATAAAAATCGATCCATGGTACATAAGAGGTTATTCAGTTCACAAAGTGAAACCATTAAAAAAAAAAAACACAAATTTCTAACACTCATACATTAGTAACTACACCTCAAACATAGGCTTAAGAAACTAGTTTTCCAATTCTCCTGTTCAAACATAGAAATTTGTGATTCTCAAACTTTAGAACTCCCTTAAATAAGTCTCCATGCATTTGATTCTCATATCTTTAATTCCAACCCTGCGACCATAACTGAACCCAACTCCAAAATTAAGAGGCATTTCTAGTTTAATCTTTCTTCTATTTAATCATATTAAACATGATTTATAAGGGCTATTCTTTAATCATATTTTAGATTTATTAAGCATTATATTATAAGATGAATCTTACTCAAGTTAATATATTGATTATTATTATAAGTTGAGAAATAGAATCAATAATGATCCTAGGTTGATCTAGTGGTAAATAAAAAACATGTCTTTGATAAAAGGTTAAGAGGTCATGAGTTTAATCTATAATAACCATTAACCTAAAAATTTAATATCTTACGATTTTTTTTTAATATTCGAATGTTGTAAAGTGAAAAGTTGTATTTTATTTCTAGACTTTAAGTTAGTTTTCTATTTTTTTTTTATATAGATGTTTTCAGTTCTATAATTATTTGGTACGGATCAAAAGACAAATCGTAGTTAGCATCTTATCCATTCAATTACTCAATTCTCTTTTAAAAGCTCTAAGTTCGTTCTTTTTTTTTTTAAATAATAAATAAAAACTCTTAGTTTAAATCTCAACTCGTTGCATGAATTATAATATAAAAACGCGTTTTTTTGGTTTAAGAAAAAGACAGAAAAGGGAACAAGGAATAAAGGGATTAATCAGCAAAAACCTAAACTTTGTCCGTTCTTAGGTGGAGTTGACTTCACATCACCTTTGAAGCACTAAATATTAAAAAACTAAATATGATAGACTCAAATAAAATTTAAATTAGTTTTCGAAAAAAAGATTATATTATATTTTAATCTCTTAAATCTTAAGACTAATTCAATTTTAGTAATTCATTTTTATTATTTTGGTGTTTTTTTAATACAATTGGGGTAGGGGAATTGGAACCACAAATCTGGTGGTTTTTAACACACTCGTATGCTAATTGAGCTATGCTCGATTCGACAGAAAAGTTGAATTTGCTATCCTTCATCATGTTAATCTAATTTTAATTTATTAAACTAAACATACTTCAATTAGTTAAACTATGTCATTAAAGGTTCAAATATCATACCTCACTTATTGTTGTATTAAAAAAATCTATTTTTAATTAAAATTTAATTTTTATTTTGTCAAATTGAATGTTAAATTAATATAAATCAAGAAATGCTATTCTTCTCAAAACCAAATTATATCAAGCTAACTGACATAAACATAACTCAACTGGTATGTACTTAACAAGCATAGATATAGATATGGATACAGGATACTGATACGATAGGATATAGAGATACATCAATTTCTAAAAAATTAAGATATGGATACGTCGAAGATACGTTATTTTATATGTATGTATGTATGTATGTATATATGTGTGTGTATGTATGTATGTTTGTATGTATGTATGTATGTATGTATGTATGTATGTATGTATGTATGTATGTATGATAATGTTCAATTAATTGTTATAATACTTATTTGAAGTTAGATTAAAGTAGATTTAAGAAGAGAGTGAAAACTTGAAAAAGAATCTAGAAGCGTCAAGTGGTGGTTGAGCAACTAGAGCGAACAATAAGAAGAAATAGAACATGAAGATTGAAGAATGAAGTTGCAGAAGAAAGAGGAATGTGAATCATGATTTAGATAATAATAGAGAACAGAAATATGAAGTTCTAATTATGTTTCGGCTTTTTTCTTTTAACTTTTTATGTTTTTGTTCTTTATTGTTTTTATCATTTTTAATCTATTTTGTTTTGGATTACTAGATTTAAGTGAATTTTTTAAATAGAATAGGTTGTAGGTTGAGTTTTTTAAGTGGTTGTGTTAAAATTTGAAAAAAAAAACCCCCAACATATCCCCTTCACATATCTCAAAGTAGATATACGTATCTAAAAGTTAAAAAAAAAAAAAAAGAAAATTAGATACTTCAAATGACGTATCTGGCACTTATCTTGACGTATTCATATTTGATACTGATTCTCTGCCAATTATAAATATTTGTGCTTCTTAGGTATGTACTAATCTTCTTGATCAAATCGAATGTTGAAATTTACATTTGTACTAAAAAAGTGCATCAAGCTAAAGAAAATGTTTGAATTTAATCATAAAAGTAATGTAGGCTGAAATTAATGATAATGTTATTTTAAGGAAAATTTTTAGAAAAATGTCAAATTATTTATAGAAATAATAAAAAAATACTGATAGACACTGATAGACTTCTATCAACATCTATCACATAGTATCAATGATAGTCTGCTATCAATTTCTGTCACTAATAGACACGACAGACTTCTATTAGTCTCTATTAAAAAAGATTAAATTTTGCTATTTTGTGTAAATAGTTTTCCTTATTTTTCTATTTTTAAAACCTTCCTTATTTTGATATAAATTTACAATTCTTTATAAAAAGTTTTTTTTTTTAGATTATTGTTTATTGAGAAATTTTCTCTTGAAACCAGTTTTCTTACAAAGATTTTTACCTCTTCTTAAAGAAACATTTGAAGTCACGTTGAAATATTTTTTTTTTTAAAAAAACTCTCTCTATATAATTTTTGGTTTAGTTTTTGATAACATCAACAAAAATGGTAAGAAAACAAAAAATAACTTACAAGTGGGAGTAATGTTTATAATCCTAATTTTCAAAATCATAAATTAAGAATTAAATAGTTATCCAACCATGATCTTAAATTTTTAGATTTAATTGAATCAAATTAAAAGGTTAAGATTAATTCATTTTCCAAAATGATTTAAATCATTGTTGTTAAAGTTGATATATCATTTAACAAAAAGAAAATGTTACCTACCTATATATCACCACTAAGATATAAACATACATGTGTATTCATTCTTTCATTCTAAAATATTAGAAATGAATGACATAAGAATATCCAATCAAATATAATAACAATCTACCACCAAAAGAGATTAATACAAACAAAAGTAAGGAGAATAGAATATTTAAAAGTAATTAGATAAGAATGGGAGAATGGAAATCAATCAAACCCAAATTAAAATTTATTCATTACTTTAAGATAAACATAGAGACTAACAAAGCTTCGAGGCATCTATCCTTAAAAACCAAAGCTTTGAGATTAGTACACTCCACATCAAATTTATCACTAAAATCACTCTTTTTTTTCTATTTTTTTCTTTGCAATATAATTAAAAAAAACATCTCACACTAAATTTAAATTGAAAAAAAAAAAAACTAGACACCATCAAATTAAACGTAATTCATTATAGTTTTATAATTTTGACTTAAGATCAGAAGTTTAAATCTTCACTTTCCTATATGAAACTGAAAAAAGAAAAGTTCACACATTAACCAAGATTTAACCAAGATTAAAAAGAGAAGAAAGATGAAATTACAAAAATCTATTGCTCTCGAAAAAAAAATGAGCAAGAACACAACAGAAATCCCATATCTCCAATCAATTAAAAGGCAGCAGTAGAGGTGGGGTATCACGTGACGACGGAGCCACCATGAGAAATAAGAGGAGGTGGCGGCGGCATCGGAGAAGGCGGCAGAACGGCGTCGGTTCTGGCGGCACTGACGAGGTCTCGGATGAGTCTGCAGAGAATTTCTTCGGCCATGAAAGCTGCCAAAGCTGCGGAATTGAAAAGACTCTCAAAAATTTGAGCCTTGATACGACCGCGTTTTGGGGGAAGGCTAGAGATCTTCCCCTTTAAGCCTGTGGAGGAATCTGCTGCCATGGCAGAAGAAGAAAAGAAGAGAAGAAGAGAAGAAGAAGAAGAAGAAGAAGAAGAAGAAGAAGAAGGAAGAAATGAGAACTCCAAAGATGTGGTGATTTATAGGGCAATGACAAAATTTGGGACTTCTTGTATTGAATAGTGATACCAACAAATTATTTAGGTTTAACCTAATTTTATATATTATACTTTTTTCTTTTTGGCCAAAACTTTGAATTTTTCATTTTCTTCAACATTAGTTATATCCATTTGTATATATCCCTCAACCATTCTCAAAGTCAATAAAGAATCACTTTTGACATTGTCGAAAAATGACAAATGATGAATATTAGATTCTAAGTAGGTAACTTTCTATAACTTGAACTTATTCATTTTGTAAACTTGTTATTATATTTTCATGAAAAATACTTTTGTGCATCCTAGACTATATTTAACTTTGTGTATCCTATTTATTTTTCTTGAAAAGGAAATTCATTAACACCTAGCAAATAAGTGAGCAACAAAATCAAATACTCCACATTATATACAACATTAAACCATGAAGGAAAAAGAGAATCGTAACAACCCGTTTCTAACTCTTCCGAAAGGAAGTTGGCACAAAAAAACTAAAAAGTTTTCGAAACCAGTAACAAAACAAGCAATATAATGAACGGCTTGATTCCGATTGCGAGGATAGTATGAGGAGATTCCCAGTTGGCTCGCCAAAGAAACGGGTTCATCAATAGCAGATTCTTTAGCTTAGTAAGATCCAGTGAACAATTTGTTGATTAGATTAACCACTTTTCCTGCATTGAAATCAATCGATTGAATGAAGAAAAAGGGAGTGACCACAATCGTCTAATCATTCTTTTTTTTTTTTTAATATTTTGATTTTTTTTATATGAGTGGCATGCACAAAGATAACGCATCTTGAAATACAGTCAAACATTGCTGGTCTATTTATGTGGATCTTTATTGATCCAATGACTTTCATATTAACACATATTTAAACATATGACATCTATAGAATCTCAGTTGTAAAAAAAGGTTTTAATAATGAGCAACTGATTGGATTTTTCTACCTACTTCTCCCAATATATATGTTAAATAAATAACTCATTTGCAATAATTAAAAACCAAATAAAAAAGTACAACTTATTTTGATGGATTTTTTTTAAATATAGAAAAATAAAAAAATATTTATAAATATATACATCTATTGTAGTCTATAGTGGATAGATGGTAATATTTTTTTATTATTTAAAAATATTTTAAACAGTTTTATTATTTAAAATAGTTTCCTTATTTGAAGATGCCTAATAACTATAGAGTCACATCTCATTTTAGAATTTATTAATAACTAAAAAAACATCTCAATTAATTGAGATTAATTTTAAAATTTATTTAACATTGACCAAAACTAAAAAAAGGTAAAAGATCGGACTTAACAGTAAAAACACCATAATGTTATTTTCACCGCTTGATCAAGTTGGCTTAGAATTTGCAAATAAATCAAAGCAAAGGCCGGCCAAAAGAATAAAATAATGGAAATTCAGTTTACTTTAATTACCCAAGTCCACAAGTTTTCTATTAAAATAAGGGTTTCAGGTTTTCCTTGTGATGTGTATATATTTTTAATTCATAAAGTATGGGTTTAACCTATAGTTTAATACAAAAGTAAAAGTACTGGGAAAAAAAATAATTAAAAAAATCGAAAGTTAAGAACCTTTATTTTTTAAGGGAAAAAAAAAAGAAAGAAAAGAAAAGAAAAGGGAAAAAGAAAGAACCTTTAAAATTTCCACGAAGATTCTTACTTATCCATATCCGTACATTTATGCATTTTAATACAAAATTCTTTGGATATTTCTTTTCCAACCTCACATTCTAGAACACAAACATGAACCCATTTCAAGAAAAAGAGAAAAAAAGGGAAATGATCTCGAATAGTGTTATAGGTGAATTTGGACCTGATAAAATAGGTCAAAGATGAAAGGACTAGAGAAAATAAGTCCATGATAAAGTTGACTTTGGCTCAAATAAGTCAAGGACAAACTAGTCATTGAGCTGATCCAAACTTGTTTAGGATTAGGAGAAATTCATATCATAATCCTCCTAGAATTATGATAAACCCTTGGTTGATTCTCCTATACATCATTATAGCTGTCTATGAGGTAATTAAAATTTCTGACTTCTTCTCCATTCTTCAATTCTCCATCCCTAGCTTTAGCATCGAAATCTTTTTTCTTTGTTATTTAGGTCCTCTCTTTCTTAAATTACAAATTTACCATTTCTATCACGTGAAGGTCAGGTGCATTTTTTCTTGTCCAAATTTTGTCAGCAACGGTTGATTTCATCTATGAGGATGAGAGTGATCTACCTTTGCAAAATTGAAATCTTTGTAAAATTAAAAAAATCAAGGCTATAATGATCTAGTTCTCACGAGTCTAAAGAAAAAAGTTTTGATGGTGGAATGTACGAGCGAATTAGATCCCCATGATCCAAAATTAAAAGAGAGCATAGATGAATTATATCCTCATCTCTCCCAAACAAAGAGAAGAAACTCCTGAACAATGAACAAGAATAATAAAGAATGAGGGTTTAGTTTTGAAGAAAAAATAAAAAAGGAAGAAGAAAATGATGAAATAGGGAAAAAACGAAAGATGAAACCTAAGATTCATCTTCCTCTTCCTAAGCTACACAACCATCACCTCAAAGAGATAGTTGTATCGACAATAGATCTATTGGCGGAAAAACACATTGGTGACAATTTCAGCAAAGCAGTCCAACAAGATTTTCGGTAGACAATAGATTGCAAGCCCCGTGTGAAAATGTCGTCCAATTTTGTATAGTGGTTTTTGTCGTTTAGATTCATAGGTTTTCATCATGTGCATGAGTGAAAATTTGTAGGTATTCGCAACCTAGATTCGTCTGACTAGTTTGTATTTCGCCGTCATAGGTATTGTGTGTCGGGTTTGAGTTATAGATGTTAAATCTATAAATGTTATTGTTTGTATTGTTGTCTATTTTGTCTAAATTATAACCCAAAATCCAATAAACTAACATCCAACGGTGCCTTATGAGTCTTGAACTGTATGTGGAGACGTATAGGGATCAATATTCAAGACACAACCTAAGGGATATATAGTATAGGGATAAGGTTGGGTACCTTATCCTGGTAACACTATGGATATGACCCACTTTATATTTCATACAAACGTAATGATCAAATGTGTTCGTGTAGGTGACACGCGAGTGGGGTATCATATGCAATGAGTTTGCATAAGACTGGAACGTGAAATAGTAACTACTAGATGTAACTAAAGGATCCCAATGAAGGGTCCTTGAGTGAAAGTAATGGATCATCCCAAACCCTATTTTTACATAATTCGATTTCACAGAGAAACATTCACAATTATGTAGTTAATTTTAAAATAATACAACATGCAAAAAGTGAAAATTACAGAAAAATAAATTTGGGTTTTAAAAACCCTTACCTTTGAAGACGTTTCTTCAATTTGAAACCCCGATCTCCAATCGGGCACTACCATGAACGCAACCTCGATAATCTCAGGTGAGAACCCAGGAGTGTATGGTGCTTTGGTAATTTTGGTGAGGGAAGGGAGAATTGAGAGGAAGAGAGGAACAGAGATTTTTTCTTTTTCTCACTCATTTATAGAAAAATAAATTTGGGTTTCAGAAATCCTTACCTTTGAAGACGTTTCTTCAATTTGAAATCCTGATCTTCAACCGGACACTACCACGAACGCAACCTTGATAATCTCAGGTGAGAACCCAGGACTATGTAGTGCCCTGGTGATTTTGGTGAAGGGAGAATAGAGGGGAAGAGAGGAACAAGGAATTTTTCTTTTTCTCACTCACAGAACCATTATGTGTTTTTGCAGGATGATTAAAAAGAAGAAAAAAACCATCTTTTCCCACTTAGTGAAGTGGAGAGAAAAGTGTGGGGAGGGAGTTACAACTCCCTCCCATTAATCTATCATATAATATATATTAAACTATATGTTATATCAAATATAATATATAATCTATAGTTTTCATGTTGTATCATATATAATATAACCTATAGTTTCTTTTCTCACTAATGACATTTAATATAAATCAGATTTACATTAAATTTAACAATATGAATCCAATTCATAAAAATAATATTTGAATCATATTCAAATATTTGTTTCTATCATAAATAGTTAATATTACAATGTATCAAATACATTATAATAATTATATCAAATATTTGTTTCTCTCATAAATAGTTAATATTACAATGTATCAAATACATTATAATAATTATATCACATATAATTTAAAATGTTAATTAATTATATTATATATAAGTAATTCCCTTAATTAATTTGAACAATTCAAATCAATCAAAAAACTGATTCTCATTTAATCTTGTTGAGCTACCGAGGGGACTTCATGGACCTATAGCTTGAAGCTTCAACAGTATGTGAATAATTAATTAAACTCTTTAATTAAATTATTCACTATCCATTAACTATCAGGCACTCCATTAAAGACCGACAGTTGTAATCTTCGCACTACAAATATATTTCTGTGTCTATTAGATATACCAATCAATAGTAAGATGACCCTTCATAAATTGCTCATAAGTACAGCTAGGCCAAAATTATCGTTTTATCTCTATAGTTACATCTAACTCCTTAAGTACCATTGATCCCTTTAATGAACAATAAATCATAATCCAACTATGATCAAACCCTTATCTGGCCAAGAGAGATTGTCGCGCCACATTGTTCAAGCCTCGAAATCAGCCTTAAAAGAGCAGTTTATCTACTTCCCTTGACATTGGGGAAGGAGTGAATTCCTTCTTGTGTAGCTGTGTTCCCAGCTACCCAATCAGATGAATCCCCAAAATGGTAGGCTTGTTGAGTCAGCGATCTGGCCACTCTCACCCATACAAATCAAAGGACGACCTTCATAGGCAGGTATTCATAATTCACTCAAGATTCAGGTCATGTTACCTATGGTCATCCTGGTGAAATGTAAGTCTCCATTATAAAGATTGTTATATAATGAGATTAAATATTTCATGGTTCGGTCTTATACAAACTCCATCGTATAGAATACCCCCGCTCACATGTCTCCACATGAATGATTAGGATCAGATCATTTGTAGCAGTTTAAAACAATTGTAACATCTAAAAAGTGGGCCATACTCGTAGTGTCACCAGGATAATGTATTCAACCTTATCCATCTACTACAGACCATTTAGATTATCACGTAAACATGATCTACCTGTATGTCTCTACATACATGTATAAGCTAGAAGATAATCTTGGATGTTAGTTTATTGGTTTGTGGTTAATGCAACTAATTTTGAAATAAAACATCACATATTTCATTACATAAATAAAATATTTGTACATTATAATTACAAACTATAGAACCCTACGAGATTTAAGGCATCAACCCCAACAATTTTCCACTTGATTTAAAGCTAGTGGGGTGTACATTGTAAAAGTCAAACTATAATAGAAGTACACAAATCAATAAACTAGGGCACAAACCACCCAATACAAATCTCCCACTTGTCCTAGTCTAAACTAGTCTGTCCCATCGACCCATACTCTGCAGGAGACCATCAACACCTTAGTCGTGAGGGCCTTTGTAAATGGATTAGTAACAATGCTCTAAAGCTATCTACGTGATGATCACGTCCCCTCGATGCATAATCTCTCGGATGAGATGATACTTCTGCTTGATGTGATTGTCACGCTTGTGACTCATAGGCTCTCGAAAATTAGCCACCACACCACTATTATCATGAAATGTGATGTGCTTTGAAATATCTAGAATGACTTCTAGATCAGTCAAGAGTTTCCTAAACCAAACAACTTTCTTAACAGCTTCACAAGCTGCTACATACTCGGCCTTCATAGTGGAGTCAGTAATGCACCCTTACTTGGTGCTCCTCTAGAATACTACTCCTCCATTAAGAGTGAATATTGATCTTGATGTGGATTTCCTAGAATCCCTATCAGTCTGAAAATCAAAGTCCGTGTATCCAATAAGAATCAGATCCTTAGAACCATACACGAGCATGTAGTTCTTCGTTCTTAGTAGATACTTGGGGATGTTCTTAACAGCGGTCCAATGATCATATCTTGGATTAGACTGATATCTACTAACTATCCCCACTGCATAATAGATGTCAGGTCTCGTACATAGTATCATATACATCAGGCTGTCAACAACCGATGCATAGGGGATCCGTATCATTTCCTCAACCTCTTGAGGCATCTTAGAACACTGTTCCTTAGACAATATCACTCCATGCTTGAAAGATAGTAAACCTCTTTTGGAGTTTTGCATCGAATACTTGGCAACAATTTTGTCAATGTACGATGCTTGAGATAAAGTTAGCGTTTTGCCCTTTCAATATCTAAAGATCTGAATTTCTAGAACAAACTGAGCCTCTCCCAATCTTTCATTTGGAATTGGGTCGGTAGCCAGTTCTTAACTTCAGTCAGTAGACCTACACCATTCCCAATGAGTAAGATATTGTCTATATATAACACTAAGAAAGCTACTGAACTGTTGATGATCTTCTTGTATACACAAGGCTCATTAACATTTTGGTCAAACCGATAAGATTTGATCGCAGTATCAAACCTTATGTTCTAAGATCGAGAAGCTTGCTTCAGTCCATTAATAGACAGATTAAGCTGGCAAAGCTTTTGCTCTTGACCTTGGGTTATGAATCCCTTAGCCTGTTCCATATAAATGGTCTCCTCAAGATTGTCATTCAGAAAGACAGTCTTGACGTCCATTTGCCAAATCTCATAGTCATAATATGAGGCAATGGACAGGAGGATTCTGATAGACTTTTGCATGGCAATGGGTGAGAAAGTCTCCCCATAGTCGATTTCCTCAACTTGGGTATAGGCCTTTACCACCAGTCTAGCCTTGAAGGTTTACACCTTCCCATTAGCACCCAATTTTCTCTTGTAGATCTATTTGCAACCTATAAGTTTTACCCCCATCAGGTTGATCTACGAGATCCAATACTAAATTGAAGTACATAGACTCCATTTTGAGATTTATAGCTTTGATTCACACATCTTTGTCAACATTCTTCATTGCCTTCTTGTAAGAAAATGGATTCTCAACATCTCCGTCAGCTATCATAGAAAGGATTTTAGTTAAACCGATGTAACGGACAGGTGGTTTCGCAACCCTTCCACTACGTCGAGTTTCCCTCAACACTTGAGGTGTATTTAACCTACTAGATGATCAACTTCAAAAACTCTTGTTAAGGTGTTGGGTTCTTCAATAACTCTTGTTGAAGGTTCAGTAGTTTCTTTTAAAAGTTCATTGAACACAATTTTATTACGGGGCTTGTGCTCCCTTATGTGGTATTCTTCAAGAAAAGTAGCGTTACTCGATACAAACACTTTGTTTTCTTTTGGGTCAAAGAAGTAACCACCTCTCGTTCCTTTGAGGTAGTGTACAAATAAGCATAATTTTGAACGAGATTCAATTTTATTAGAATTAGCCTCAAACGCATATGTGTTTGTTTAAGAAAGTGTGCAGCGGAAGAAAAACGGATCATTATGCATTCTAATTCTTCAAATTTGACTACAAATTAATCATGTTCATCAACTATAAAGAAGGTTTCATTACATACCTTTGAAGATTCTCTTCAATCTCGAAATTGAGCTGCAATCTTCTTCAATACTTACTGTGGACCACCACTAGAACTTTCCTACTATTCTATAGGAGCCTTAGATTGAGTTGTGGGTCTCAAAACAAGCTTGAATTTTAGGGAAATTAAAGGAGAAGTTCACTGGTTTATCAGCTGAAGTCCCTTCTTCACCCTAGAACATTTCTCAGCAGAATTACAGAGTTTTGCATGGGATTTTCCACTCAATCCAACTGTGTCTTATTGCATGACATTCATGCAAACTGATCACATTAAGTGATTCTAGCTCCACCTTCAATTTTGAGCTGGATTAAGAGTGAAGGTGACTAATTTGGATGCTTTCAAAAGTGGGAAAATCCTAAGTGATTGTCCAATTGTGGTAATAGAATATGGCCAATGGACATTAGACACTGGGCTGTTGGAGGTGGGTGGTGATCAGGGGTTGTTGTAGGTGGGTGTTGGTAGAAGCATTAAGATGGTCACTAATGGTGGTGGGCAGTTGATGGATTGAAAATGTATTGCCTGAATATCAAAACATTTTTAATAAAAAGCTTTCACCACTAACAACCAAGAAGTAAGTCGGAAATATTTTAAATATCATGTCCCGAGGAAACGAATGTAATAAAATTCTCTAGTAAAGTAAAGATTTTCCTCAAGGAAGCAATTAAAAGCAACCTAGTTTTGAAAATATTTTTTAAAAAAATATTATTTTGACTAAAAAGATAACGATGATAAAAAAAGGGATTTAAATATGCTTATGCCCAATTGCAAATTTGACTCAAATCTTTTAAACATGTGTGAATCAGATTTAAATTTATTCGACTTTTTTCTTGTCACGCCCCACAAAAATGACCATTCAAAGTGCATTAAAATGGGCTAAGACTCCTTTTGCAAGGCCAAGGAAGAGGCGCCCCAAAGCCCCCAAGCATCACACACGAGCATGCCTAAGTGATCAGGCAAGCTGTCAAGGTTGTAGGACAATACTAAAGCCTCAGGTGCACGACTAAGGCCCATGCAAGTGCCCATATGCGCCATCATGTGCGTGGCCTAGCTATTGGGGTTGATACCCAAAATCTTGTAGGGTTTTATAGTTTGTAAACATTATTGAAAAAACTCATTGTGTATTTAATACGATATTTTATTCATTGTCTATAAAATATATGATATTTTAGTTGCATTAATCACAGACCAATAAACTTACATTCAAGGTCATCTTTGTAACTTAAACATGTATGTAGAGACATACGGGTGGATCATGTTTAAGTGATAACCTAAATGGTCTGTATTAGATGGATAAGGCTGGGTATCTTATCTTGGTGACACTACGAGTATGACCCGCTCACATATCTATACATGAATCATCAAGATCACATATCTATACAAAGAAGTTTATATAAGACTGAACCACGAAATGTTTAGTCTCATTATATAACGCCGTTCATAATAGAGACCTACATTTCACCAGGATGACCATAAGTAACATGACCTAAATTCTGAGTGAGTTGTGAACTTCTGCCAACGAGAGCGATCCTTTGATTTGTATGGGTGAGAGTGGCTAGATCGCCGACTCAACAAGCCTACCATTTTGAGGATTCTTCTGATTGGGGAGCTAGGAATATAGCTACACAAGATTGAATTCACTCCTTCCTCGAGGCAGGGGTAAGTAGATAAATTGCTCCCTTAAGGGTTGATTCCAAGTCTAGAACAATGTGCCGCCACACCCTCTACTGGCCCGAGAGGGGTTTATTCATAGTTGGACTATGATCTATTGTTCATTAAAGGGATCAGTGGTACTTAAGGAGTTAGATGTAACTACAAGGGCAAAACGGTAATTTGGCCTAACTGTACTTATGAGCAATTTGTGAAGGGTCATCGTGCTATTGATTGATTATATCCAATGGACACAGAAAATATATTTGTAGTGCGAAGAGTGCAACTGTTAGTCTTTAGTGGAGTGCTCGACAGTTAACGAATGGTGAATAATTTAATTAAAGAGTTTAATTAACTATTCATGTACTATTGGAGCTTCAAGCTACAGGTCCATGAGGTCCCCTTGGTAGCTTAATAGGATTAATTGAGAATCAGTTTTTGGATTAATTTGAGTTGTTCAAATTAAAAAAGGGATTTAATTATATATGATATGATTAAGTTGTTTCAATTATATATGATATAATTGTTATAATGTATTTGATACATTAGAGCTTAATGAGAGGAAACAAATATTTGAATAAGATCCAAATATAGTTTCTCTGAATTAGATTCATAGTTGTTAAATTTAATATAAATATGATTTATATTAAATGCCATAAAATAGAGAAAAGAAACTATAGCTTATATTGTATGTGATATAATATTAAAACTATATAGTTTAATGTATATATATATAAAATATGATAAGTTATCATATTTATATTTATATTAATTATTATTTTAATAATGAGGGAGGGAGTTACAACTTCCTTCCCCTTCTTTTCTCTCCACCCACGTAAGTGGGTGATGGTTATATTTGGCATGTAGAAAAAGAAAAGTTCTTTTTCTTCTTTTGCCAGTTGATCGTTTTGTGAGATAGAGAGAAAAAAGACAGAAGAGTTCTGTGAGAGTGAATTGAATCTTGTTGGTGAACATTTTCAATTCCTTCTTCTTTTCTACAAAATTCCCTTAAATCCAAAATAGCCAGAGCCCACCACTCCTGGTTTCTCACTATGAGAATACCGAGGAAACCTTCGTGGTCGGGTTCGAAATTGTCCAAGTTTTTTCTTGGAGAAATTCTTTAAGTGGTTCGTGTTCTGTTCGAGAGAAATCTTGAAGAAAGGTGCTCAAAGGTGAGTTTTCTAAAACCCTTTCATTAGCATGTTATAATTTATAAATAAATGCATATCTTTTTCTTGTTTACTGTAAAATTTATATTCAATGAAAAATGATTTTTGGTCGATCCGCTTCCTCTCAAGGTTCACTCCCTAAGGAGTTCCTTCAATTGGTATCAGAGTTAGATGTAGGTTTCTGATTCCAAATTCCATTCTTTTATTGAATCAATTTTGCAGTAATGGTGGGTTTTATAGTCTGCATTCTATTTCATATGATGAATGGTTGTGAATGTGGCTTTGTTGATGGATGTTTTCGGGATAGAATTCTCTATTTTGAGGCTTTCTTTGTTTACAAATTTGGTTTGTAAAGGCCCCTACGTTTTTGGCATTAATCTTGCTATAGAGTCTGTAATTTGTAAGTTTGAGTCGCTCGTACTATTCTCGGGAAGCTTTAAAGAAGAGTTGTAGAGCACTGTTTCAAAGGAGAAGACGAAGCAGTTCTACAAGATCGTGTAGCTCTTGCTATTCGATTTTGTAGCTTTTGCTACACCATCGTTTAACATTTGCTAAACGATTGTGTAGCTAATGCTATAAGATCGAGTAGAATTTGCTACACAATCGTGTAGCATTTGCTACAAGATCGCACAGTTGCTTGCTATTTGATCACTGAAAAATGGTTCATTGAAGGGTGGTTCAGTTCGAGCGATTCAAGGCCCGGTTCACCTATTTCGAACCAGATGACTCAAGATTTTGTAATAGATAGCCTTTGATTTTGTTTAGAGGTCCTATCCCGGTCCATCAATTGTTAGTGTAAATATACATGCGATGTATGTTTTATATTATATGTCATAATGTATGCCATATAGTTTTAAAACCCACCATAGGTTATGCATTTATATTCATGCCTCATTTTATATTATAAGTGCTATAATATATGAATATGCACGATTTAAATTACATAAAGAATGCTCATGCATCATATAGTATAAATGTTATAGTATATGTATGCATGCATTATAGCATATCCATCATTTATATTATAATTGTTATAATATATGGTTGAATGAATATATGGAAAGTATGCTATAGCATGATTCATTACTTAGTTATATAATTGTTATATATTAGTAATGAATGAAGATTGCATGAAGCATGACATTACCTTATGTTAATTTATAAATGCTATAATTAATTGAAGTATGTCAAACATGCAATGGTTGTGTTTAATTGTTTCATTTATTTATAATTGTTATAACTAAATGAAATTAGAATTAAAATCAATAATTAAGAGTTGCATGGAAACCTTAGGCCATAATTTTTTTTAAAAAATATGATTGAGATAGACCTAAGATCACATTTCTAATGAGATTAGAAATCCAAGTTTAATCTTTTAATCGGTTTAATAGGATTAAATTGATTCTTAATAAAAGATTAAATGTGTAACAAATGCATCTATAAAGGACCTTTTAGCTAAGGCGGGATCTGACAGACTGTGGTACTTAAGTTAATGGAAACGTTGCATCCTTATCTAGGAACCTACTTGAAAAGGTGAATTAGATAGATTTGTCACACACATGCAAATTTGATCAAAGTCTATTAAAGAGTTTAATGATACTTCAATCAAAATTATTTAATCAAAGAAAAGAGTTATTTTTTTAGCAAATTAAACAAACACTTAGATAAAATCAGTAGCCAAATTTTTTCCTAAGTTAATTAATCCTAGGTAGAACATTAATGTGAGGAAAATAGGGTATATGATACTTCATTTTATCCTTTGCACATTTCTCCCTATAAGTTCACACCGTGAGATCTACACTCGGCCTCGAGGCACTATGGGTGTCCCCCCTACGGGTGGCATTTAGGTAGGTCAACAACAAGGTGAATGGAGAGAGTGTTGATAGTAAGTGGGAGTGGGACGTGTGACAACATATCCCTCAGTCTCTCTTATTAGGTTAAATAAAGTTTCATGCATCGCCTCGTGGCATCGTGGGTGTCCCCCTAAAGGATGGTTGTAATGCATGACACTTTATTTGATCTCCAGAAATAGATAGGGTTGCTTTAGTTTCATGTCCCAATCTGTTTTCCCTACAGTTGGCTCATTGGGGCAGAACTCTAGAACCTAAAATGAAGAGTTACACTTAAACAAAATTGTTAAGGATGTTAACAAATTCTAAACCGAACAATGGTGACTGTTAGTTATAGTCACAAGGTGTTGTTTCTGTCTGATGGTTGAGAATGTCTCATTTTAGTGAAGGGGCACTTGATCACCCTACGGTGACTTTTGTCCTGCCTCACTGAAATATCATTGCAAAATAGATGTAATGTAGGGTACATTAGACCATTTTGCTAAACACTGATTGGTTTTCTTAAGTGGTTCAATACAAGTAGACTAAAATAGTTTGTTATTTTTCAACAAATTCTTTAAATGGATACTGCAACTTTAAGTTTATTCGCTGTAGATAAGTTTACGGGAGAAAATTACGCTAGTTGGAAAAACATAATCAATACTATACTGGTCATCGATGATCTTTGTTTTATCCTGATGGAGAATCATCCTCCCATTCCACCTTTCAATGCTCCTTGAAATGTTCCGAAAGCATATGAGTATTGGAAACAGACAAACGAGAAGGCTTGAGCGTACATCTTGGTAAGCCTTAATGAAGTCTTGGCCAAGAAGCATAAGCCCTTGCTCATAACACGTGAGATCATGGAGTCCTGAGGGGAATGTTTGGACAACCATTTGCACAGCTCAGGCATGACACTCTGAAACACATCTTCAATGCCCGTATGCAAGAAGGGGCATATATTCGAGAACATGTTCTCAACATGATGGTACACTTCAACGTGGCGGAGATGAATGGGTCGAGCATCGATGAAGCATTTAGGTTAGCATCATACTAGAATCTTTACATGAAAGTTCCCTGAATTTCCATAGCAATGTTGTTTTGAATAGGATTGACTATAACCTGACCACTCTGCTCAATAAGCTATAGACCTTCTAATCCTTGTTGAAAAGCAAGGAGAATAAGGGTGAAACAAATGTTGCTTCATCTTATAAAAAGTTCCACAAAGGTTCAACCTTTGGAACTAACTCTGTACCTTCTTCCTCTGACACCAAAAAGTGGAAGAAGAAGAAGGGTGGAAAGGGGAAGGCTAACCCCGTAGTTGCTACTCATAGGGGTAGACAACCCATCAACGCTGGCAAAGGAAAATGTTTCCATTGCAACCAAGATGGGTATTGGAAAAGAAATTGCCCTAAATATTTGGCATAAAAGAAGAAGGCCAAACAATGTAAATATGATTTGCTTGTATTGGAAACATTTTTAGTGGAGAATGATGATTTTGCCTGGATTATTGACTCTGGGGCCACTAACCATGTTTGTTCTTCTTTTTAGGGAATTAGTTCCTGGCGGCAATTAGATGCTGGTAAGATGATGATGCGAGTTGGAATCGGGTAAGTCGTTTTGGCTATGGTAGTGGGAGGTCTCTGGTTGACTTTACAGAACATATTTCTTGTTTTAAAAGATGTATATGTAGTTCCTAGTATAAAAAGGAACTTAGTTTCTATAAAGTGTTTGCTTGAACAATGTTATAATATCAACTTTCTTTCCAATAAAGTGTTTATTTCTAAGAATGATGTTGATATTTGTTCTGCAAAACTGAAAAATAATCTTTATGTGCTAAGACTATTAGCAACTAATGCCCTCCATAACACTGAATTGTTTAAAACTGTTATAACGCAACATAAAAGACTTAAAATTTCTCCTAAGGAAAATGCCCAATTTTTTCACCTAAGATTAGGACACATCAATCTCAATAGGATTGAGAGGTTGGTAAAGAATGGACTGTTAAGCGAGTTAGAAGAAAATTCTTTACCTGTGTGTAAGTCATGCTTTGAAGGCAAGATGACTAAGTGTAACAACTCAAATTTTCAGGAAAAATTTATTGAATTTTCTTGAATAATTATGTGCAGATTGAGACGAAATTGAGTTATTGTGCTTAAATAATTCAATTGTAAATTAGTATGTTAAGGAACTAGGGGTTTGTTTTAAATTAATTGAAGGATTTGAAAGTATTGGATTTTATTTGAATCTTATTTGGAATTGAGTAATTGGATTATTATAATAAGATTATTCAATTCTACTTAGTGGTAGGAGTTTTGAGATGTTGGATTTGATTTTATTAGGGTTAAATAATGGAGGGTTTTGGAATTGAAGAGGAAGAAAAAAAGAAAAGGAAGAAAAAAAGATTTAAGTAAATTTTTCCCCTTATTCTCCTGTGTATGCGTAGGTAGACCCCCCTCGATTTTTTTCTCACTCACTGCCCTAATCCTTCACCGACGTCCAGCCCTAGCTACCAGTGCTTGTCGCTGCTTCCAACGCTTGCCGCCCAGCTAACTTCTTCAACTCCGTGCATTGTTCGCGCGACTAAGCCCCATGTCGAGATCCAGCCGATGACGCTAGCTCCGCAAGCCTCCTTCCTTCTCTGTTCTCGCTCCCCGGGTCCAGCTGTGTAACCTCCTTCAGTTGCTACGTAACCTCCTTCAGTTGCCGCCATAGCCATTATGTGACGGTTTTATTATGTTTGATTGGCGGATGAACTGATGAGACTGTTTTGAGAACTCATGAGATATGTTACTATGATTATTATATTATGTTATGGCTTGATATGAACTTGGATGAAGTATGTTTCATATAGATTGATGGTGGCTATTAGCACTCCTATTGGACTGTGTTCATCCCCTGGGTATGTTTCAGCGTCCTTATGGGATCGCCACCTACGTTATGTTATTGTGTCTCTTTGGAGTCACTTCTTATGAAAGCGTACCTTCGGGTTTGCCCCTTATGCCTATGCCTATGCCTATGTCTATGCTTATGTTAGGATGCACACCTTCGTCTTGATAGAAAGGCTAACATGTTCACCTAGTGGGCCCAGTAGTGGGTCACTTACTAAGTATTTTTATACTCACCCTTTCTTATGATATATTTTTCAAGTAAGAGCAAGGACAGACTGACGAATGACAGGGAGAATCCGTAACCATGTCATTGGGACTAGACAGAAGCTTTTGCACATGTCTTTCATATTTCTCATGTTACAGTCGTTAACAGTCAAATGTTTGGAGTTTTAAATTATATTTCTTAATTGAATTTTACGTTTTTAGGGGACCCCGATCAATGATTTCTAGTTATTTGAATTCTTGTAAAACTAACTTATTTTATGAAATTCTTTTGGTTTTAGACAATTTTTAAAGAGTCGTTTGAGATTATGCATGCATGTAGTAATGATCCAATTTCAGTCCTAGAAAGTCGGGTCGTTACACTAAAAGACCTTTTATTGGAAAAGGTCACAGGGCCAAAGAACCTTTATAGCTATACATTTAGACCTCTGTGGTTCGATGAATGTAAAAGCTAGGGGCTTTTATGAATATTTCATCACTTTTATTGATGATTATTCAAGATATAGGTACGTTTATTTAATACACTATAAGTCTGAATCTTTTGAAAAGTTCAAAGAATTCAAGGCTGAAGTTGAAAATGCATTAAATAGATTATTAAAATATTTTGATCTAATCAAGGTGGAGAGTTTTTGGATTCAACATTCCATAACTATATGATAGATCAAGGTGAAAATGCATTAAATAGTACACCTCAGCAAAATGGTGTATCAGAAAGGAGAAATCGAACCCTGTTGGACATGGTTCAGTCTATGATGAGTTACGCTTCCTTACCTTACTTGTTTTGGGGTTATGCAGTAGAGACTATAGCGTACATCATAAACTGCATTCTTACCAAGAGTGTTGCAGATCACATTTGGAGTTATGGAATGGTGGTAAAGCTAGGTTACATCATTTCAGAATCTGGGGTTGCCTAGCATATATGCTTAAGGTTAATCCTAAGAAATTGGAACCACGTTCAAGATTGTGCCTATTTGTAGGCTACCCCAAAGGAACGATAGGTGGTTACTTCTTTGATCCTAAAGAGAATAAAGTATTTGTATCGACAAATGCTACTTTTCTTGAAGAAGACCACATAAGGGAGCACAAACCTAGAAGTAAGATTTTGTTGAATGAGATTTCTAAAGAAACTACTAAATCTTCAACAAGAGTTGTTGAAGAACCTAGTATCTCAACAAAAGTTATTGAAGTAGGTTCATCTAGTAGGTTAAATCCACCTCAATTGTTGAGGGAACCTTGATGAAGTGGGAGGGTTGCAAACCTACCTATTCGCTATATGGGTTTACTAGAAATCCTGGCTATGGTAGCTGATGGCGAAGTTGAGGATCCATTGTTTTACAAGAAGGCAATGGAAGATATTGATAGAGATGAATGGACCAAAGCGATGGCTCTCGAAATGGAGTCAATGTACTTCAATTCGTTATGGGATCTTGTAGAACAACCCGACGGTGTTAAACTTACAGGTTGTAAATGGATCTACAAGAGGAAAATGGGTGCTGATGGGAAGATGCAAACCTTCAAGGTTAGACTGGTGGCAAAGGGTTATACCCAGGTTGAGGGAGTTGACTATGAAAAGACTTTCTCGCTTGTTGCCATGCTTAAGTCTATCTGGATCCTCCTATCCATTGTCTCATATTATGACTATAAGATTTGGTGAATGGATGTCAAGACTGCTTTTCTGAATGGCAATCTTGATGAGACCATTTACATGGTGCATCTCGAGGAATTCATAACCCAAGATCAAATGCAAAATGTTTGCAAGCTTAATCGATCCATTTATGGATTGAAGCAAGCTTCTCGATCTTGGAACATAAGCTTTAGTACTACGATTAAATCTTATGACTTTGATCAAAACATTGATGAGCCTTGTGTCTACAAGAAGATCATCAAAAGTTCAGTAGTTTTTCTAGTGTTATATGTAGATGATATCCTACTCATTGGGAATGATTTAGATTTACTGACTACAGTTAAGAACTGGCTAGCAATCCAATTTCAAATGAAAGATTTAGGAGAGGCTCAGTTTGTTCTGGGTATTCAGATCTTTAGAGATCGAAAGAAAAAAATGTTAACTCTGTCTGAAGTGTTGTATATTGACAAGATGCTTGTCAAATATTTGATGTAGAACTCCATGAGGGGCTTATTACATATGATCCTTCATGTGGTCTTCTTCCAAGAAGATAGCATTTTTAGAAACAAACACTTTGTTCTCATTCGGATCATAGAAGTATCCACCTCTCGTTTCCTTGGGGTAGCCTACCAAGAGGCAAACCTTCGAATGCGGTTCCAACTTCTTTGGATTAGTCGCTAGCACATGTGCCAGATAGCCCCAAATCCTGAAGTGGCGTAAACTACCTTTACGACCTCTTCATAACTCAAAAGGTGTTTCAATCCTGGATTGGATCCTGAGTTCGTTGTGAAGATACTTCAATTGGTGCATATCTGCTCTGTTTAATTGATTGACTAATAAAAGGTTAAAGTGTAACAAATCTATCTATAAGGGACCTTTTGTGTAAAGCGGGTTCTGTCTAGGTTGGGATATTTAAGTCGACGAAAACGTAATACCCCTACCTGGGAACTTACCTAGAAAGGTGAATTAGATAGATTTGATGCATGCATGCAAGTTAAGGACAGTCCATTAAAGTGTTTAAATGAGACTACTTGAACTTGTTCATATTTCATAGACAAAAATTGTTTATGAATGGACTTAAAAAGATGACTTAGATTAAAATCAGTAACCGGATTGTCTAGGTTAATGAACCCCTAGGTAGAACATTCAGTGAGAGGGACTGGAGACATATGATGCTTCACTTAAACCTTTCACGTTTCTCCTATATAGTCCACACCGTGAGATTTATTCTCGACCTCGAGGTACCTTTGGCATGTTCCCCTAACGGATGGTGTTTAGGTAGGTCAATATCAAGATGGTTGGAAAGAGTGTTCATAGTAAGTGGGAGTGGGAAGTGCGATAGCATATCCCTCGGTCTCTCTTGTTGGATTGAATAAAGTTACTGTGCATCGCCTCGAGGCACCCTGGGAGTGTCCCCCTATAGAATGGTAGTTTTGCGCATTTCTTTATTTAATCTCCTATAAGAGGATAAGGTAACTTAGTCTCTTGTCCTACTCTGCTTCTTCCCTACGGTGGGTTCATTAGGGTGGGGCTTTGGCACCAGAAGCGAGGGGTTACATTTACGTGAAATTATTAAAGGTTAATAGTTCTGAACCGAATAAATGGTGGCTGTTAGGTTCAGTTCCAAGAGTTGGTTCTGCCTAATGGTTGAGAATGTGTCATCCCAGTGAAGGGGCATCTGATCACCCCACCGGTGACGTTTGTCCTGCTCACTGGGGCATCATTGCAAAATAGAAGTCTTTAACTTAGGGTACTTGAAACTGTTTTGCAAAATTAATTGGTTAAATGTGGTTTAGCAAAATCTAATAAAGTTTTGTTCATATTTTCAGCAACAATCTTTTCAAAATGGCCACAGGCACGTTAGCTTTGTTTAGCGCCGAAAAATTAACTAACGATATCTTTTCAACATGGAAACACATGATCACGATGATTCTCATCATCGAGGATCTCATGTTTGCCTTTACGGAGGTCTGTCCTATTATTCCAGCTCCAAATGTCACTCAAAATGTTCGAAAGACATATGAGCGATGGACACGGGCAAATGAGAAGGCTCGAGCCTATATCTTGGCAAGTCTTTCTGAAGTCTTGGCCAAGAAACATGAGCCTATGGTCTCAGCACATGAGATCGTGGAGTCCGTGCAAGGTATGTTTGGACGACTGTCCGAACAACTTATGCATGAGGCTTTTAAGTATATATTCAACTCCAAAATGAAAGAAGGCACCTCTATTCTTGAAAATGTGCTTAACATGATGGTTCACTTCAATGCGGCAGAGTTGAATAGGTCTACCATCGATGAGGGCAGTCAAGTTTGAATAATCCTGCATTCTTTGCCGGAGAGCTTCCTACACTTTGTAGTAATGTGATTCTTAACGAAGTGAAATATAACCTTACAACTTTCCTCAACGTGTTGCAGACCTACCAATATTTACTAAAAAGTAAGGAGAGGAAGAAGGGTAAGGCAATCATTGGTTCATCCTCTAGGACGTTCCATAGAGGTTCGACCTCAGGAATGAAGTCTGCACCTTTTACTTCTAACTCTGTAAAGGGGAAGAAGAAGAAGGGTGGTAAGGGAAAAAGGAAGGCGCCTGCTAACCCGCCACCTATCGCCCCAAGAAGGTGTCCACTGTCGGTTGAAAAGGGAAAGTGTTTCCACTGCAACCAGGATGGACACGGAAGAGGAACTGTCCTTGCTGGCTGAAGGAAAGGAAGGTCGCCAAGGCTAAGGCCAAGGCAGATAAAGGTAAATATGATTTACTTATACTTGAAACTTATTTAGTGGAGAATGATGATTCTGCCTAGATAATTGATTCGGGCGCCACTAATCACGTTTTTCTTCTTTCAGGGGATTAGATCCTGGCGATAGCTGGAGGCTAGTGAGATGACGATGCGAGTAGGCACCGGGCACATCGTCTCAATTGTGGCAGTGGGAGGGCTCCTGTTAGCTTTACAAAATAGGTTTCTAGTTTTGAATGATGTATATATTGTTCTTGAACTTAAGAGGAACCTCATTTCTGTAAAGTGTTTGTTACAATATAAATATACTGTTAGTTTTAATGTGAATAAAGCGTTTATTCATAAAGATGGTGTTAATTCCCTCCATAATTCCCTCCATAACACAGAATTGTTTAATACTGTCGTAACTCAAACAAAACGTCGACGTATTTCTCCAAAAGAAAATGGCCATCTTTGGCATCTTCGTTTAGGGCACACCAATCTCAATAGGATTGAGAGATTGGTGAAGAATGGACTTCTAAGTGAGTTAGAAGAAAATTCTTTACCGGTGTGCGAATCTTGCCTTGAGGGTAAGATGACTAAATGACCTTTTACTGAAAATAGTTATCAAGCCAAAGAGCCTCTTGAGTTAGTACATTCTAACCTTTGTGGTTTTATCAGTTTTCTTGATGATTACTCTAGGTATGGGTATGTTTATCTTATGCAACAAATTTCTGAACCCTTTGGAAAGTTCAAAGAGTTCAAGGCTGAAGTTGAAAACGCATTGGATAGACGGACTAAAACACTTCGATCGGATCAAGGTGGAGAGTTTTTGGACTCGGGATTCCAGGATTATTTTATAGAGCATAAAATCGTTTCCTAACTCTCAGCGCCAGGTACACCTCAGCAGAATGGTGTAGCGGAGAGGAGAAATAGAACCTTGTTAGACATGGTTCGTTCAATGATGAGTTACGCTTCCTTACCGGACTCGTTTTTTAGGTTTTACAGTAGAGACTGCGGTATACATACTCAATTGTGTTCCCTCCAAGAGTGTTACGAGAACACCTTTGGAGTTGTGGAACGGGCGTAAAGCTAGTTTACGTCACTTCCGCATTTGAGGTTGCCCTGCACATGTACTTGAGGTAAATCCCAAGAAGTTGGAACCACGGTCGAGGTTATGCCTCTTTGTAGGATACCTCAAAGGTACACGAAGAGGTTATTTTTATGATCCATCGGAAAATAGGGTGTTTGTTTCCACAAACGCTACTTTCCTGGCGGAGGATCATATAAGGGAGCACAGTCCACGAAGTAAAGTTGTGTTGCGTGAGCTTTCCAATGAAACTACTGAAACTTCAAGAAGAGTTGTTGAAGAGCATGCTACATCAGCAAGAGTTGTTGATGGGAGTTCATCTAGTAGGTTGGTTCCACCTCAAGAATTGAGGAAATCTTGATGTAGTGGGAGGGTTGTAAACCCGCTCGTTCGCTATCTAGGCTTCACAGAAATCCTTGCTATGGTAGTAGATGACGACGTTGAGGATCCGTTGTCTTATCAGAAGGTAATAGAGGATGTGACCAGGATGAATGGGTCAAGGCCATGGATCTTGAGATGGAGTCGATGTACTTCAACTCAGTATGGAATCTTGTAGATCAGCCTGATGGGGTAAGACCTATAGGTTATAAATGGATCTACAAGTGCAAACGGGGTGCTGATGGGAAGGTACAGACCTTCAAGTCTCGACTTGTGGCAAAGGGTTATACCCAAGTAAAGGGAGTCGACTATGAGGAGACTTTCTCGCTTGTTGCCATCCTAAAGTCAATGCACATCCTCCTATCCATTGCAGCTTATTATAATTATGAGATCTGGCAAATGGACGTTAAGACGACCTTTCTGAATGGCAATCTTGAGGAGACAATTTACATGGTGCAATCTGAGGGATTCATAGCCCAAGGTCAATAGAAAAAGGTTTGCAAGCTGAATCGGTCCATTTACAGGCTGAAATAGGCGTCTCGATCTTAGAACATACGGTTTGATGCTGCGATCAAGTCGTATGGCTTTGACCAGAATGTTGATGAACCTTGTGTCTACAAGAAGATCATCAACGCTTCAATAGTCTTCTTAGTGTTGTATGTAGACGATATACTACTCGTTGAGAATGATGTAGGTCTACTAACTTTAGTTAAGAATTGGCTAGCGACCTAATTTCAAATAAAAGATTTGGGAGAGGCTCAGTTTGTCTAGGTATACAGATCTTTCGCGATCGTAAGAATAAAGTGCTAGCACTGTCTCAGGCATCGTATATTGACAAGATGTTGCTCAAGTACTCGATGCAGGACTCCTAGAGGGGCCTACTACCATTCAGGCATGGAGTCACTTTGTCTAAGGACATGTGTCCTAAGACGCTTCAAGAGGTTGAGAAGATGAGAGAGGTCCCATATACGTTTTCTGTTAGCAGTTTGATGTACACAATGCTCTGTACTCGTCCAGACATTTGCTACGCCGTGGGCATAGTCAGTAGGTATCAGTCTAACCCAGGCCAGGGTTACTAGACCGCAGTGAAGAACATCCTCAAGTGTCTTCGGAGAATGAGGAACAACATGCTCGTGTATGGATCTAGGGATTTGATCCTTACTGGATATACGGATTCTGATTTTTAGACTGATAAGGACTCTCGAAAGTCCACATCAGGATCAGTCTTTACTCTTAATGGAGAAATTGTAGTGTGGCGAAGCAGTAAGTAGGGGTGCATAGCCGACTCCACTATGAAGGCAGAGTACGTAGCGGCTTGTAAAGCTGCTAAGGAGGCCGTCTAGCTTAGAATGTTCTTAATAGAATTGGAAGTTGTTCCTGATATGTCTAGGCCCATTACCCTATATTGTGATCATAGTGGGGCAGTGGAAAACTCCAAGGAGCCTAGGAGTCACAAGCGCGATAAACACATAGGGCGAAAGTATCATCTGATCCGCGAGATAGTGCATCGAGGAGACGTGATCGTCACGAAGATCACTTTGGAGCACAATGTTGCTGACCCGTTTACAAAGGCTCTCAAGGAAACAGTGTCTGAGGGTCACTTTCAGAGCATGGGTCTACAAGATCGCCCGCGGCTGGATTAGGGCAAGTGGGAGATTTTCTTATATTGGGCTTTTATGCCCTAGTTTATTGTTTTGTACTAGTTTGATGTACACCCCACTTCGCTTTAGGACAAGTGGGAGATTGTTTGGGTTGATGCCCTAAAGTCTCGTGTCTTGTAGTTTGTAAACAGTTTATACGAAGGTTTGTGTTGTATAATATATGATATTTACTTCACATCTTGATTTTTCCCAGTTGTATCTTTTAATTTGCTTTACCACAAACTAATAAACATAAAATCCCTGGTTATCTGTATGTAACTTAAGCATGTATGTGGTGACATACAAGTGGATCATGTTTTGAGTGATAACCAAAATGGTCTGTAGTATATAGATATAGGAGGAAAACCTTATTCTGGTAACGCTATGGATGCGGCCCGCTTTGTGGAATGGTCACAAGTATTGTGACTTGTCACAGACGGTCTGATCCTAATCATTTGTGTAGGGGACATGCGAGTGAGGGCGTCTTATACAAAGAGTTTGTATAAGACCTGACCACGAAGTGTTAACGTCTCTTTAAATAACACTGTTCATGACAGAGACTTCACTTCATTAGGTTGACCATAGGTAACATGACCTCAATCCTGAGTGAGTTAGGAACTCCTGCCATTGAGAGCGGTCCTTTGATTTGTATGGGTGTGAGTGGCCAGATTGCCGATTCAAACCTACCATTTCGAGGATTCATTTGATTTGGGAGCTGGGAACTTAGCTACACAAGATGGAATTCACTCCTTCCCCGAGGCAAGGGCAAATAGATAGATAGCTCTCTTAAGGGTTGATTCTAGGGCTTGAACGATGTGGCGCCACACACCTTCTCTTGGCCCAAGAGGTGTTCACACATAGTTGGACTATGTTGTATTGTTCATTAGAGGAATCAGTGGTACTTAAGAAGTGAGATGTAACTATAGGAGCAAAACGGTAAATTGGCCCAGCTGTACTTACGAGCATCTGTGAAGGGTCATCGTACTCGTAATTGGTTATATCTAATGGACACAGAAATATATCTGGGGTAAGAAGAGTTCAGCTGTCGGTCTTTAGTGGTATGCCTGCTAGTTAACGGATGATGGATCTCATGGATAAAGTGTTTGTCAGCTATTCATGTACCGTTGGAGCTTCGAGCCGTAAGTTTATAAGGTCCCCTAGATAGCTTGGATAAAGTCGAGAATCAGTTTTTGGGTCAGTTTGAAATATTCAAATTGACAAGAGGGAGTTCGATTATATATGATATAATTGAACTGGTTAATTATATATGATATAATTGACTAAATGTATGGGATACATTATTTTCGAGGAAATTAATTGTAACTGAAATTCATTATTCGGTTATTATAACTGAAGAATAAAATGAAAATTTGTTTCATTTTGCAAAAAGTTCGAAAAAATCGCAAAAGGTGTGAAATCGTTTCGATTGCTTAACTGAGAGCCTATATGATAGAGCCTTATCGCTTAAATGTCGCACACCCCACTCTAAACGATCGTTTACCTATTACTAGACGATCACTTAGTAAAACTTACACGATAGTGTAGCTTTCTAAACAATAAGCATCTGTTATACGATAGCTTTCTCTCCCACTTGTTTATCGTTCTACACGATCAACCCTTTCCCCTTTCCTCTACCAAATTTAACAAAGATGACTGTTTGGATTCTCACTCCGAGAATACCAAAGGCTCTAAGTGGTGGTGTCGTCCCTGCTCCTGTTTGCTCGTGCTTGTTTGTTTTCCACTGTTCGTGTAGACGATCGTGCTACTGGTAGCTAACTCTTTGGTGGGCGATAAAGATCGTAGATGTTTGCTTCCGTTGGGTTGAGTTTCTTGTGACAACAGTCTTCAACTGGTATGTGAACTCAATCTCTTGTATTTTAATTGTGAAAGCATGCCGTTAATTAGTGTAAATTGCATAACTGTTTGTTAAAGTGTGTGTGTGATAATTTCGGTCACAATGAAATAGGAAAGATCTGAACGTGCTCATGGATACTCTTCGTTAAGAGTTTCTTCAGTTACAACATATTTATATGGATCTCTTGATAATGATATTTATATGGGAATCCCAGAATGATTTAAGGTACCTGAAACGTACACATTAAATTCCCAGAAATGGTATTCAATAAAGTTACAGATATCACTATTTGGATTCAAACAATTGGGATAAATGTGGTACAATCGCCTGAGTGGATATTTATTGAAAGAAGGATATCTAAATAATCCAATATGTCTATGTATTTTTATAAAGAAATCACAATCAAGATTTTCTATTAGAACCAGATATGTTGATGACTTGAATATAATTGGAACTCCTGAAGAGCTTTCAAAGGAAATAATATATCTTAAGAAAGAATTTAAGATGAAAGATCTCGAAAAAAACAAAATTTTGCCTTGGTTTTCAAATTGAGCATTTAACATATGGAATATTTATTCATCAATCAACTTATACAAGAGAAATTTTGAAAAGATTTTATATGGACAAAGCACATCTATTAAATATTCCAACGAAAGTCCATTCATTAGATATGAAAAAAGATATATTTCAGCCTCGAGAAGGTAATGAAGAACTTCTTGGTCTCAAAGTACCATATCTTAGTGCAATTGATGCACTTATGTATCTTGCTAATAATACAAGACCAAAAATTGCATTTTCAGTAAATTTATTAGCTAGATATAGTTCTTCTCCTACAAAAAGACATTGGAACAGGATTAAGCATATACTCTGTTATCTCCAAGGAACAAGCGATATGGGTTTGTTTTATTCAAATAATCAAATTTTGATCTAGTTGGTTATGCAAATTATGGATATTTATCTGATTCACACAAAGCTAGATCTGAAACAGGTTATCTATTCACATGTGGAGGAACTACTATATCATGGTGATTAATGAAATATACTATAAAGAGAACTTTCTTAAATCATGCTGAAATTCTTGGAATTCACAAGGCTAGTTGAGAATGTGTATGACTAAGGTCAATGACTCAACACATTCGTGAAACATGTGGCTTGTTTTCTAATAAAAATCTTCTAACAATATTATATGAAGACAACAAAACTTGCATAGCCCAAATCAAATGAGTATATATTAAAGGAGATAGAAAAAATATATTTCACCGAAGCTTTTCTACACTCAAGATCTTGAACAAAATGGTGACATCACTGTACAACAAATTTGTTCGAAGGATAACCTGACAGACTTATTTACAAAGGCTTTACTAATCGCAACTTTTGAAAAATTGGTACACAACATTGGAATATAGCGACTCAGAGATCTTAAGTGATGTTTTCATGAGGGGGAGTAAATATATTGTATTCTTTTAAGAGTACGTATTATATGAAATATGTAGTCTTTTTCCTTCACTAAGGTTTTTCCCCATTGGGTTTTTCCTAGTAAGGTTTTAACGAGACATATTTCATATATATATGGACATCTAAGGGGGAGTATTATGAATATTATAATAAAAATAGATGTCCATTGCTTAGTGTCCCAAAAGCCATGAGTCATCATTCAATTTTCTATGTGCTTTGTCACTTTACATATAAATAATCACATTTAGTGGATCTTAAAATGGTATACCCCTTGGTGAGAAATCCACACCAAATTCCACTAAAATTTTCTATTATCCAATTTTATAATTTTAGTTTTTATTTATTTATTATTATTATATAAAAAATATTATTATATTATATTTTCCATATCCGTATTCCGGTCATGCTCCCCAATTTCATAACAATACATAAAAATGAAAATATTTAAAAGATTAAGAGACTAGACATATAATTAATTATGTAAAAGATTATAGATCATTTGGCAAAAAAGTTCCTAAGCTAGAAGAATAGCAAAATGAATTTTACGATTATTAATTAATAATTAACGAATGACGAAAATACCCCTATAGATAAAAAAAATGATTAACCAAAAAATAAAGATTCACATTTTTTTTTTCAAAAATACCACATCAACTACAAATAATTATTTTTAATTTTCAAATCATCTTAAAATAATTATACCTAATTATATTATATGGAAATGATTAAGACACGTCCGTGCTTTTGGTAAATGTGTTAGTTTTGGTACAACGGAGTTATTGTTTTTGCCCAATGTGTCGGTTGACTGAGGAGAGTAATATTATTCAAGTTCGGATTGTTTCATCCCTAGGGAACTGTTTCGGTATGCCATCTTCATTTCTATTGATGTAATGTTTCAAATTTTTTTAGCAATTATTGGTGGCAAAGAAGTTTTCCTCAAAAGCACATTTGCAAAGATATTTCAGAATATGTGGTTTGATCTGTATAATGCGAATGATGGCTTGGTTTTAGTGAGGCTCTTCCCCTGATAAAAGTAGGATAGATTGGGTACGTTCAGAGAACTTATGCAAACCTAAGAAGTTGAAGAAGTTTAATCAGGCCTTATTGGTAAAATAGATGTGGCGGGTCTTAAAATCTCCTAATTTATTAATGGAAAACGTTTTGAAGGGGAGGTATTTCCCTTAGTCGATCCTATATTGAAGCCCGGGTGAGGCCTTCCAATTCATTCTTTTGGAGGGGCTTCGAAGAAGCTTTGACTCAAATTCCTTAGTTTTTTTGTTTGTTTATAACTAACTTTGTAAAAGGTCAGCTGGTATACTCTATAAATACTTCTGATCCTTCAAACAAAATAGAGTCTTATTATCATTTTCCTACTTTTCTATAAACAACAAATACTGTACGCAATCTTCATTAGTAAAGAACTCAAATCTTATCATGGACGTAGGAAATCTTGCCGAACCACGTAAACACTGTGTCTCACCTTTTTGCTTTATCTTTCTTGTTCATACGATCATTTTCTTCATTGCAAATCGCGCATCATTCATTCATCGTTCAAATCGCATCGAGTAATCTAAGTATAAAGTTCAATCGTGCATCGATCTTTGCTATGAGAGTTGCGTCGAGTTGATCATTTTCACTTTCGAGTCGCACCAAGTATTGTTCAAGAATCATCGAGTAAGATCGAGTATTAGTTCAGTTGTCATCGAGTTCCATCGAGGATTTAAAAGAGACTTGTCAGACGAAGAAGGGAATTCTCATCGAGCATCGAATAGGAAGACGTTGAGCATCGAGTTTTGAATATCGAGGATTTGGCATAATATTTATGAGCCTTTCCTTCATCTTTCCAGCATTGATCTTGAGTATTTAGGCCTAGTGGACAGTGGTTATTCCAAAAATTTGTGGTATCAGAGCGTTTGAAGATCATCAAGGTCAACATTCTTGGAGCATCAAGATACTCAAGAAGTCTAGACTCGATACTCGATCAGATCAGAAATGGTTATTGCAAGGTATAAAATTGAGAAGTTCGATGGGAAGGGCGATTTTGGCCTATGGAAGGCCAAGATCAAAGCTATTTTGGGACAACAGAGAGCACACAAGGCCCTTTTGTACCCATGAACTCTACCACTTACTATATCAGCTCAAGAAAGGGAAGACATGGAGCTTACAACATATGGGACACTAGTTCTTAATCTCAGTGACATTATTTTGAGACAAGTGATTGATCAAGACACGACCTACAAGATGTGGGTCAAGTTGAAAGGTCTTTTTGCAACCAATGATCTCCCCCAACAAGATGTATCTAAGGGAGAAGTTCTTCACGTTCAAGATGGATTTTGCCAAGCCTCTTTCAGATAATTTGGATGAGTTCAAGAGCCTTGATGAGAAAATTGGCGATGAAAATGAAGCTTTTATGTTATTAAACTCTCTACTCGAAGCCTATAAGAAGGTGAAAAATGTCTTGAAATATGGCAGAGAATTAGTTACAATTGATGCCATCATTTCAGCATTAAGAACTAGAGAGTTAGAGCTTCAGTCAGTTAAGAAGGAGCAACCTAGTGCAGAGGAGTTGTTTGTTAAAGGGAAGAACAAGTAGAATAGGTCTAAGGGGAACAAGCACAAACCTATGACCAAGCTGAGATGAAACTATTGCAAAGGTCACTTGATGAAAGATCGCTATAGCCTGAAACGGAAAAATCAAGAAAAAGAGAAGGATCAGAAGGGAAAACAACCAGAAGCTTCAGTGGTTGAAGGTTCCTACTTTTATTTTGATGCCTTAGCCTCCACTAGAAACCAAACCAACCAAATCAGTCCTCTTAGGAAGCATGATTGGGTACTTGACTTTGGTTGTACCCATCATATGAAACCTTTCAAACATTGGTTTAATACTTACAAGGATGTAGATGGAGAATATGTGTACATGGGAAACAATGAAGCCTGCAAAATCAAAGGGGTTGGTTTAGTATCCTTGAAGCTAAAGAATGGATCAATCAAGCTTCTGAGAAATGTGAGACATGTACCTTTGCGCAAGAGAAACTTGATATCTCTAGGCATGGACTCCATTGAGTGTGAATACAGAGGAAAAGGTGGAGTTTTTGAGGTGATCAAGGATTCCAAGGTCATGTTGTTGGTGAAAAGGTCAATGACCTTTATATTGTGAGAGGAGTAGAGATGATGACAAGTGCCTACACAGTTTCAATAGCAAGCTTAACAGAGGTTGACTTGTGGCACAAAAGACTATCCTATATTAGTGAAAAATGGACGTAAGCATTGTCCAAGCAAGGTATACTACCTAAAATTATCAGTGAACACCTTTCCTTTTGTGAACATTGCGTTCTAGATAAAGCAACCAGACAAAGTTTCACAAAATCTCAGCATATCACCAAAGGAACATTAGATTATGTCCATTCTGACCTTTGGGGACCATCTCCTACACCAAGCCTTAGTGGCTCAAGGTATTTTCTAACCTTTATAGATGATTTTTCTATGAAGAGCTAGATATACTTTCTTAAAACTAAGGACCAAGTTTTTGGGAGGTTTAAGGAATGTAAAGCCATGATAGAAAATCAAACATCTAAAAGGTTAAAATACTTTAGAACCGATAATGGGCTTGAGTTTTGCAATGAATACTTTGATAAATTTTGTAGTGAGAATGGTATAACTAGGCATAGAATAGTGAGGTATACACCTCAACAAAATGGGGTTGCTGAGAGGTTAAATATAACCATAATGGAAAGGATTAGGTGTTTGTTCTCTGATGCTATCTTAGGGAAAAATTATTGGGCAGAAGCTGCAGTCTATACAGTGTACACCTTGAATAGGTGCCCTCACACATCCTTAGAGGTTCTTACCCTTGAGGAAAAGTGGATTAATCATCCTTCTAACTTAGATAACCTCAAGGTCTTTGGATGTGTAGGGTTTGTACACCAAAACAAGGGAAAGTTAAAGGCCAGAGCAGCCAAATGCATGTTTATAGGTTTTACAGAGGGTGTCAAGGGGTTTAAAATGTGGCATCCAGTTGAGAGGAAGTTCATAGTGAGTAGAGATATAACCTTTAGGGAAGAGGAGATGTTTATGCAAAAGGAGAAAAAGCTTGAGGATGAAGGAAAGTCATCCAACATAGGTTCTAAGGTGAAGTTACCCACTGAGCAGGCAATAGAGTCTAGCTAACCTAGTGACATAGGCGAAACTGAGGAAGATATAGGGAAACATAAGGAGACAGCAAGTGAACAGCCTGATTTAAGTCAGTATGTCTTAGCTAGGGATAGATAAAGTAGAACTATTACACCTCTAGCTAGATATACTGAAATGAACTATATGAATTTGGTTTTGAATGCTGTTATAGCTCCTACTAACCAAGAACCAACAACCTTTGGGGAAGCAACGGGTCGTGCTAATGCAAGAGATTAGATTGAAACTATGAATGAGGAGATGAATTCACTAAAGGTGAATGACACCTGGTTTTTAGTTCCTTTACCAAAGGATTACAAACCGGTTGCCTCTAAATGGGGTTTCAAACTTAAGGAAGGAGTATCTTGTGATCAAAAGCCTAGGTATAAAGCTAGATTGGTTGCAAAAGAGTTCACTCAAAGGGAAGGAATAGACTATTCTGAGATTTTCTCTCCAGTTGTCAAACAGACCTCCATAAGACTTCTTCTATTCTTAGTTGCTCAAAATAATTTAGAATTGTATCAATTAGATGTCAGAACTGCTTTTCTTCATGGACATCTAATGGAGACAATCTATATGACGCAACCTAAAGGATTTGAAGTAAAAGGAAAAGAAAATCTTTATTGCTTACTCAACAAGTCTATATATGGGTTAAAACAATCACCTAGGTGTTGGTATAAGAGATTCAATGACTATATTTCTAGCATTGGATTCAAAAGAAATTCATTTGACATATGTGTTTATATAAATACAGGTTCTTGCAAGGACAAGGTTTACTTACTCATATATGTAGATGATATGTTGCTGGCAGGTAGGTCTAAAGAAGATCTAATCCATGTTAAAAATCTCTTAAAAAGGAGTTTGATATGCAAGACTTGGGAGAAGCAAGCAAGGTCCTAGGAATAGAGATCCAAAGGAACAAAGAGAAGTCTATCCTAAGCATCAATTAGTTTAATTTCTGTGAGAAGATCCTTAATAGGTTCAACTTGAATGATGCGAAACCTGTGAGCTTATTTATTGCTCATCACTTTAAGCTTTTTTCAACTAGCTCTCTTAAAGATTTTGACCAAGAACATCAGAAACAGATGGCCGTCATACCTTATAGTCAAGCAGTCAAAAGCCTAATGCATTTAATGATTTCTATCAGACCTGATCTCTCTTATTTAGCTAGCTTAGTTAGTAGATATATGTCTAATCTTGGTAAGAGACACTGGGAGGCTACTAAATGGATCCTAAGGTACTTGGTTTGGTCTAAAAACTTAAGATTAGTCTATCAAAGTTCAGTTGAACCAAACTTAGAACTTTATGGATATGTGGATGCTGACTATGCTAGTGATTTGGACAAAAGGAGGTCCTTAATAGGTTACCTTTTCTTTTATGGTCCTAATCTAATCAGCTAGAAAGCAACACACTACAGCCTATAGTAGCCTTATCTACAACAGAAGCTAAATATATAGCTTTAATAGAAGCAATCAAGGAGGCATTGTGGCTTAAGGGATTGCTGAAAGACTTTGGAATAGATCAAACAGTGGTGAAACTCTACTATGACAACTAAAGTGCTATGCACTTATCCCGAAATCCACAATACCATACTAGAACTAAGCACATTGATATCAAGTATCATTTTATTAGAGATAAAATTGAGACAGGGGAGGTAGAAATTTTAAAGGTTCATACTTCAAACAATGCAGTTGGCATGTTATCAAAACCTATTTCAAAGCTTAAATTGTTTAAATGTTTAGAACAGGTTAGATTTGAGCTTCCAGACACAGGGTAGACAGAATGGTCAGAATCAGGAAGATCAAAAGATTGCAAGGCATTGGAGTCAAGGTGGAGAATTTGAAAAAGCTTTGACTCAAATTCCTCAGTTTTTTGTTTGTTTATAACTAACTTTATAAACGATGAGCTGGTATACTCTATAAATACCTTTGATAATTAAAACAACACAGAGTGTTATAATCATTTTTTGTAGTTTTCTATAAACAACAAAAACTGTACACAGTTCTCATTAGTAAAGAACTCAGATCTTCTCGTGGACGTAGGCAATCTTTTCGAACCACGTAAACATTGTGTCTCACCTTTCTTGCTTTATCTTTCTTGTTCATACGATCATTTTCTTCACTACAAATCGTGTGCCATTCATTCATCATTCAAATCACATCGAATAATCTGAGTTTCGAGTTCAATCGTGTATCAACCTTTGCTATTAGAGTTTCATCAAGTTGATCGTTTTCACCTTTGAGTCACATCGAGTATCATTCATGAATCATCGAGTAAGATCGAGTATTAGTTCAGTCATCATCAAGTTACATCGAAGATTTAATAGAGACTTGTCAGACGAAGAAGGGAATTCTCATCGAGCATCGAGTAAGAAGATATTGAGCATCGAGTTTCGAGTATCAAGGATTTGGCAGAATATTTTTGAGCCTTTCCTTCATCTTTATAGCGTTAATCTTGAGTACTTGGGCCTAATGAACAGTGGTTATCCCAACAGGCTTTGTATGGGCTAGGGTTTTACTGAAGAAGAATTATAGAAAGTGCATTGACATGTGATGGTGGATCCATATGCCTGATGATAATGTGGTGAAGAGACAACTTTCCACACGTACTTTGATTAGGGCAAGGACTTTTATGGTGGATTTTGCTCCCCAATGGTTGGAATGAGTAGTTTAAGTCCTTCGACATTAAAGTTTGGTGACTATTGTTGTAAATGGAAACTCTCAGATGATTAATAGGACAGTAGAAAATGGATGAATGGTCAGGAACCGGCGGTTGGGCAAGGAAAGAAACCTGTAAAACAGAAGCTCGTTACAGGCTGAGTCGCAGATCTTGCTCTTTTAAAAATGTTTTGCAGCTTTGCCCAAGTGTGCAAGTAGGTCACCAATATTGTCACATCGTCCGTAGGATAAAACAGCCTAAAAAAAGGTCTTGATTTCAAATGCACCATCACCGACCAAAAACTCACACCCTCAGACTGGATTGCTCGAAAAAATGGAAAAACAAAAGAGAATGAGTGATAGAGAGCTTTGGGAGAATGAACAAATGATGTGTATTAAACATTAGGGTTGCACCTTTTATAAGGCTCAAAACCCAACTACTAGAGAGGGAAGTGCGGACAGCCACCAAAAGTGTGCGTGGAAGACGTGGGTGATGCAACAACGATTGAAGCCCAAAATAATAATTATAAAATAATAAAAATAATAATAATAATTTTTTTTATTAAAAAACACACACACACGCTCATGTCTATCATACTGGACGATGGCGGAATGCATGTGGGATTTCCATTGTATCCACATTGGCCTATCTCCCCACTCCCTCTAAAACATGGGTATCCCCTTGAGGCCCAAACCCAAGGTCCAACTTGGGAGTATAAAAAGGAGAGTGCATTCCCAACCTTAACCAATGTGGGATTCTTAAAAGCCAACTTTCTTTTAAAACTCAATTTTCACCAACAATCCCCCACATGAAAATTTAAAACCATAAGAAAAATATTTTTCATTGAGCAATTTCAGTTTATATGACACTGTGCGTAAGCAAAGGTATCTTACGACTTGAACCTTTACGTAGTATAGATGATTCAAAATATACTAAAGTAACCCTTGGTTTTGAACTCTATCTCTAACAACATCTCACACAAGGTGTCATTAGGGTATAGTTCGAAAGCACATGTATCCTGGTTTAGTGAACACTCTAGAGAGTTTGCTTAAAAAGCTCCATAGGAAGCGGCCTTCATTTCCACATTCACATAGGCGAGTCTATCTAGAGTACTCCTGTAGGTAGGTACCCCACTTGACATCAAGTATAGATCTCATTAAGAACTGAGTTCCACCTCTCTTATGCTTCATGATATCATGCTCAAACTCTAAGTCATAGGAATGGAACTCTGTGATTGTTTTAGCATGATTCACTACATATCACTTGTGATCAGTTATTACCCGTTGAACCTATTTCTTAGGATCTCCAGTCTACAAGTTAGTTTTTCCTCGCAGTGATTCAACTTTCTATAGGCATGAGTTCCATCCTTTCCGAGGTTCTGAAAACCTTCTCTCTGGCCGATCTTTTCGTCAAAGGATCTACAAATTTTCATCAGTCCGTATATAATCCACTCTAACTGTACCAATAGTGAGAAACTCTTTTATGATATTGTGATTACGGCGTATTTTTCGTCTCTTTCTATTGTAATAACGGTTCTAAACTTTTGTGATTACTGTAGTACTATCGCAATGAATCAATATGGTTGGTACCGACTTTTTCCATAGGGGAATCTCTGAGAGTAGACTTCTAAGCCAACCTGCTTCTTCACTAGCTATCGTTAATGCTATCATTTCTAACTCTATCGTAGATTGGGCTGAAATAATATGTTTTTTTGGACTTCCGAGAGACAGATTCGCTTGCTATATTAAAGATATAGCCACTTGTAGCCTTTGAATCATCCGAGAGGGAGTTCTAGTCAGCATCGTTAAGCCCTTCTAAGACAACGGGAAGCTTCTGATAATGCAATCCTAGGTTTTGGGTTTTCTTCAAGTACCTCATAACCTTTTCTATAGTATTCCAATGGTCTTTACTAGGCTTGCTTGTAAACCTACAAAGTAATCCTACAACATAAGATATGTCAAGCCTAGTAGAGTTAGCAACGTATCTAAGACTTTCTATGATGCTCGCATACTCAGATTGATTAACACTGTCACCAGTGTTCTTGAACAACTTAACACTGGGGTCATAAGAAGTACAAGCTGGTTTACATTCAAAGTAATTATATTTCTTTACACTAGAAGAAATTCGGGCTTTAATGTCGGTTTTAAACCGACAAACCGACATTAAAGCGCTTTAATGTCGGTTGGCAATCGACATTAAAGATAGTGTTATTAAAGCCTTTTAATGTCGGTTGCCTTTAATGTCAGTTTTAAACCGACATTAAAGGGCTTCAATAATACCAATAACACAACCTTAAATGTCGGTTGCAACCGACATTAAAGGTCTTTAGTGATTAAAGCCCTTTAATGTCCGTTTTATAAATTATTGTCCCTTTTTTTTTTTTTTTTTAAATTTCATTGCCAAATCCATTTTTTCGGTCAAAAAGTATAACATGACACATCATCATCGAACGTTGTGGCTATGACATATTATTCATGTATGGATTATAAATCTATAACATTTAATCCGCAAATTATGGTATACAATTATAATTTAAAAGGCCGTACAATAATTCAGGCCTTGAAAACACAAATTACAAGTAATACAAACATTACGATTTTACAAATATTATGGGTTTACTATCCCTCTCCACTTGGTAAGTATAGATCCCTTCATAATTCTTCTTGAACAGACCCCCCCAGCTTCAGCAATATCTGGTTATAGGCATTTTTGTCTGACCACTGTTGTTTAAAGAATCACAAACAATAAAGGTTTAAGACAAAGGATTGAAAGTAAAAATGTGATCAGAATTCATATTCAACTAACCGTATTTATTGGGAATGTGCATAAATGGTACATTAGCATTCAAAGTATGCCAAAACATAAGCATAAGAATATGAAAGAGGAAAGGAGGAAATTAGCATTCAAAATCTAAAACTCACATGATCCAATGACAACAAAAATGAAGAATCCAATAAGAATAGGGCCAACAGGGTAGTCCTTTCCCTTCTTTGTAACAGTCTCAGGCACAACCCCTCTTCAAAATGTTCTTCTTGAACCTTTCCACCTTCATATGCCCTTGCTCTTGTTCACTGCCTTGCTACGCTTCAGAGACCATACAAGGTACTGCAAATGCAACTATATTAAGAACTTTGTAACTGTGAATGTCAAATGAAAAAATGGTGATTACAAATAAATGCAGAAGTAAGAACTAAAAATGCATTATAGGATTGTACTTACAGTATTTCGTTCATGAACGAGAGGTTGAAGGAGGGACAAATAAGAAAAACTAAGCTTCTCATAAAGCTTCAAAGAACTACCATTTCCACCAGAATCCTGAAGCAACACATCCATTGCGAAAGAACGATTTTTGCAACATTAGGAGTATATGATGCATGTACTGATTTGTACTTCAAAAAAATTTGATATGCTTAATTAGGATCTTTAGATGTTAACAAGCAAGGTTCATAAGTTACAAAAGCAATCATATTGGGGGGAAAACACAAATGTTCGAGAAAACAAAGGAAAAATGTTAAACTTTGATTTGACTGAATCTCTTTGATAGTTTTGCAAGTAGCCAATCTGTATTCTAAACAAATGTTTCCAAATTTATGTCTCTTTGTCTGTATTTTCTATGGTCACCTCTGACTCGGTTCCTAGCCTGACCTATACCTACTAAAAGTTTAGTAAACATGGCCTAAAGCAAGGAAGTTTCCTTTTATATTGCATCCGTAATAAGACTAAATCACTTAAAAACATACACAATTGAAGCTTTAATATAGACAAGCTTTTAGCTGAGAAAACATTCAAAGAATTTTGCTAATATATAGATCCTTGATATATTTGAGGTTACTAACCAACACTAAAAAAAGCTTTAAATTTAGTATTACACTACCATTGAAGTTGGTTGTCTATGAATGATAACTAAAGGTGTCCACGGTTTGAATTCAAACAAATCAATACAAGGTTTCGAGTGGGAAAGAACCTCACCATTGTTCTGAGAAAAATCAGATTACGATGTTATTCCACGAACAACAGAGCTTACTAAACTCAACTTCAGTCCAAGTCAGAGCATTCCATGCCCTTTCTAGCTGCATGAATAAATAAATCATATCGGAGCGATCAAATGGACTAAATTATCTGAATGGGACAAATTCTACCGTCATTTGCACTTGCCAAGAATAGTATCATCTTGCAGGAGAAAATACATACAGTTATTTCAATTGGCCGGTCCCCCAAAATTATTTGAGCACCAACTTCTTCAGATACTTTACGAGCAGCTTGAAACTGCATGATTAATGAGAGTTTCATGAACTAGTTGTAGATATGCAGAACTATACACTGGTACATCTAGAAATTACTTGGTCATTTTAAAAGATGTTTATTAAAGTACCTTGTCTCCAAAAGGACGGTTGACATCTGATGAAATTTTGGATGAAAAAACTGCAAGAAGCAGATACAAAGCAAGAGTAATTTGGCCTCTTGAAAAATGGGAAAGTTTTAGACAACTTTTATGATTGATGTTCAACGAAGTACTAGAATTAGTTTTCTGTTTGGTTGGTTCATTACTTTATTGTTATTGTCAACCATACTTTGATTGCCTATTTATCGAGCCAACTCCTTGTTGAAATTCAATAAAAGGATATAAAGTTTCTCCATTAAATGTTTTTCATAAGCTTGATAAAAATTCATGGAAAGATGAAGATTGAATAATGACAAAGCAAACAGATTCAGATCTGCTTCAGACATTCCAAGATGGCAGCATATATTGGGAAAAACAACCCTTAGAAAAATGGCATCAACACAAATATGCAAAATTAAAAATTATTTCCAAAAGAGTTAAAGAGACTCAGACATCCAAGGAAGGATAAAGCAGCACTAGCTCTCAAGCCTGGCGAAGGCAAAAACTCTTAGGCGGCCACTGCAAATGTTTTGAGAAACAAGCCTTCAAGATATCATCATTGTTATCAAAACATCAAACCTAACATAGAGCATGGAGAATCATTTAGATACCATCAGATGACATTCGAAAAAGGGAAACAAAAATAGGGGAAATGGGGTATCAAGATAAGTTAAGAATAGAAGGAAAATATTTAATGATTTCCAGTGGCAAACAGAAATGAAGTTACAAACAAGTCCTGAACAGACCTAACAGTTCAAATGACGTTAAAATATAAGTTAAGAGCAGAACCAACAGTTCAAATGATTCTCCACTGATAGGTGAAAAGCAAATAAAACCAAGAATTCAAATAAAAGCAATAGTACTTATATATAAGATTTTCCAAGCAGCAATGATCAGTAATATATAACTCGTTTAAAGCCCAACAATAGTTGCTGGGGGGTTTTGAAGAGCGAACATGCATTATAAAACAAAAACTGAAGAATAAAATTGTCAAGAAACTAGAAGTAAAACTCTTAAATAGAGCCTCAGACATCCAAGGAAGGATAAGAACAGCAGAAGCTCTCAAGCCTGGCGAAGGCGAAAGCTCTCAGGCGGCCACAGCGAATGTTTTGAGAAATAAGCTTTAAATGTATCATCACAGACTCATTACCAAATCATCATACAAATCAATAAGAAAAATCAAATAAAAAAACAATAAAAGAGAATATAGAATGTGGGAAAATCTGAATGCATAAGCATCGTAAAGGAAGTAAATGCCAGAATCTCATCTCCCAAAGATCATTGTCGGCAACGTACAACGTTGAAAACGCTACGAAATATTAGAAGCGCATCAGAGACTCTAATTTATTGCCTTCCAATAGAAGAAAATCAAACCAAAAACAAATCTAAAATGCATTTGGGAAAACAAATCTAAACAACCATCCCCACTTAAGGAGAATATGTTGGATTTCAGTTTTTGGTCTGGCTCACCGGTATCTAAAGTATACATGATACCAGCTCTAGAAAAAATCAGACAAACCAGACCTAAAAAACATGTTTACATGTATTGACACGGAGCTTGAGTGGATTTCATGGACAGATCTAAGAGAGAAATGAAAAACTCACGAATCAAACAAACCTTGGCTTCGACGATGTTGAAAATAGAGCTTGAACGGTTCTTTCGATTCTTGACCGCAGCTGCAACTCCATCTCTTTCTTTCTTCTGATCACCTCTTCAATCTGCTCTCCTTCTTCAGACATGTAAATCCTCTCTGGCCACATTTGCACTCCCCCCCCCCCCTTATATGGAGCTTTCGAGAGTTTCACTACACCAGCATCGGAACCATCCGATGAGTTTAGGCTTGAAAAGATCTACACGGTGGGTGAAGCCATTGCCAAAATAGGCCTCACAAGAACGAGGAGGGACAGGTGAGTGAGACCAAGGGAGATAAGAAGGCAAGACTGGGTAGGGCTTGGAAGAATGTGGGTTTTCCAGGAAGGGGAAGCGTTTTCCGGAAGTGGGAGGGTAGGATTTGGAGTGAGAAGTGAAGTAAATATAGAGAGTGGGAATGTTGAAAGCGAAGAGAAGGAAGAAGATCTTGAGAAAGAAAGATGGAAATGAAAAAAATGGGGTGAAAATAGAAAGTTAGAGGAAAAAGTGAAGCGGCTCTTTAATGTCGGTTTTACCCCTACAATGTCAGTTTAAAACCGACATTAAAGATCTGCTTTTTTTTTAAAAAAAAAAACCGACATTATACATCCGATTTCACTTTTTTCAATCGACATTAAAGCCCAAAATTCTTGTAGTGTTAGAACCTTTTCTATATAATGAGATTGATTCAAAGAAATTCCCTTTTTAGACCTAGTCACTTTTATGCCTAAGATTACACTACCTTCTCCTAAGTCTTTCATGTCAAAGTTTGCACTCAAAATAGATCTCACATCATTTATGACGTGCAAGTTTGACCCAAAGAATAGCGAATTATCTATATATAGATATATGATAGTGCAAAGATTATTTTCAACCTTATGGTAGATGCATTTGTCACTTTCATTAACCTTGAAACCTTTATATAGGATTAGGTTATCAAAATTTTCATGTCATTGCTTAGGAGCTTGTCTCAGATCATAGAGAGATTTGTCTAGTTTACAAATCTTATTTTCTTGACCATGGACTACAAAACCCTCAGGTTGTTCCATGTAAATCTCTTTTTCAAGTTCACCATTTAGGAAAGTGGTCTTTACATCCATCTGATGTACTACGAAGTTATAAAGGGCAGCGGGAGAGAATAGGACACGGATTGAAGTAATTCTAGTGACAAGGGAGGAGGTGTCAAAGAAGTCTATATTTTCTCTTTGTCTAAAGCCCTTTGCCACTAACCTGTCTTTAACTTGTCAAATGTTCCATCAGGTCTAGGTTTCTTCCTTAAGATCCATTTGCACCCTATTGTCTTACAACCTAAAGGTAGATCTACTAAGTGCCAAGTCCTATTTGACTCAAGAGAGTCTATCTCATCATTTATGGCTTCTTGCCATAAGTTGGCATCTACTGAGGATAAGGCAAATTTTAGAGCGTTGGGATCTTCTTTAACATTATAGATCTAGAAGTCATCCCCAAAATCCTTGGCAGTTCTAGATCTTTTGCTTCTTCTAGGTTTTGGGTCGGCTTCCTCTGTAGAGGTAGGATTTCTAACTAAGGTTAGACTACTGGACCCCAAGACCCCACTATTTCTCAATTTAAAAGGAAATATATCCTCAAAGAAGACGACATCATTTGACTCAATGATAACTTGGCTTAATAGACCATAGAACCTATAGGCTTTACTATTTATGACATAACCTATAAAAACACACTTATAGCCTTTACTATCTAGCTTCTTTCTTTTAGGGCCTAGAATCCTTACAAAGGCTAGACAGACCCATGTTCTAAAATATGACAAGTTTGGTTTTTTTTATTCTTAAGGATTTTGTAGTGTGACATTGTGTTTTTAGACTTTGGGATTCTATTTAGGACATAACACACAGTAAGGATGATTTCACCCCACCAATAAGATGGGCTCCTGAACTAAGTAAAATAGCAACTACTAACTCAACTAAAGTTTTATTTTTTCTTTTGGCTTTTACATTCATTCAAGGAGAATGAGGTGCAGTCTTTTCATGCATTATTCCATGTGGGTTAAAGAACTCATTAAAGCCATCTGATTCGTACTCAGTTCCCCTATCACTTTGAAGTCTTTTAATCTTTCTATTAAGTTGATTCTCTACTTCAGATACAAACAATTTGAAGGCTTCAAACGCATCACTTTTGTTTTTCAGCAAATATACAAAAGTAAAATCAGAGCAGTCATTAATAAAAGTAATAAATATCTTTTACTGTTTCTAGTCAAGATGCCATCAAATTCACATAAATCAGAATGAATTAAATCTAGAGGTTTAGAAATCCTGAGTACAGATTTATGCGGAGTTTTAGTAATTTTAGTCTAACTACAATACTCGCATTTATCAAATTCATTCATTGATAACTTAGGTATCATTTCCATCCTAATAATGTTACTAACTAATTTCTTATTAATATGATAGAGTCTAGCATGCCAAACATTCATAGAACACAACATATACACAAAAGATTTCATTTTATTAAGGTTTAAATTTAATTTGAACATTCCCTCAGTTGCATATCCTTTTTGTATGAATAAATTATTTTTGGTAGAGGTATATAAATCTGCTCCTATGGTTTCAGTAAATCTGACTTTGTTAAGGAGATAGCCCGAGACGAAGTTCTTTCTTATCTCCGGAGTGTGCAAGATGTCCTTCAACGTGAGGGTCTTCCCGATGATAAACTTCAGCTCCACCTAGTCGGTTCCAGCAACTTTCGTAGAGTGGTGATCCCTCAATAGAATATTCTTATCCTTAGTTTAAGTATAAGTTTTAAAGAGACTAAGATCGTGACAGACATGGCGCGTAGTGGGGTGAAGTTGCGGGGTTTGGGGTTGTTCTTAGTTCTAGCGATGGTTAAATATATTGTCGTTGTGATTCACAAATTTAGGGGCATTCATTTATCTCCATTATCTGTTGAGGCTAATGTTATTCTAGAAGATCTTTGCTTAGCTCAAAGGATGGATACTTGTTCATTGGTTGTTCATTCGAAACGTATGTCTCTTGTTTAAATGTTGAATAAAGAGAACGAGATTTTTTCTGAAATGCTCACTTGGTTGTCGAATATTAAATGTCTTTTTCACAAGATTTCAAAACATTTCCTTTGGCTATATCGCTTATGATTTTAATTCTACAGCTCACAGTTTAGCTCTTCGTAGGTCAGATATATCTGTTTGTTTGTGGTTGTCTAATTATTTCCCATGGTTATTAACTGCTTGTATCTTTGATTTTTCTTCTTATAGTCGGAAGACTTATAAGGTGTTGTGTAAGTTTTTTTTTCCCTGTGGATTTGATAGCACCAAAAATGTGCTATCTTGCTTTACTTAATTTGAGTTCTTAGGTTTTATGTGTTTATTTCATGATATTATAGGTATCAAGCATCTGAGCAATAGAGTGGGGTGTTATAGTCAAAATAGAGTTAAAATAGGCTAAAACAAAGCTCAAATGTATCAATCGAAAAAAAAAGAGCTAAAATTATGATTTTCCCATTGAGGGCATGGCGTAACTACACTGCCAGACGCCACACTAGGCGATGTTTTCAAGAGCAACGCTTTACTAAAATGCATTGAGCCTCACAACACTCTAAAATGTGAAGACACATATAAGTGTCGCAGTACTACTTCGACGTTGCGGCACTGTGCTCACTCGAGAGGCCTCTTCTCTACATCATCGTGCATTAGGTCATTTTTAGGGCTTTCGGATAAGTACATATGAAATCAAAAGAATAGGCCCATGTAATACCCTCGAATTTAATTTAGCCCATCATTGGCAGGATCCCATGGCAACGGAGTTGGGGCTTTCGAATTCCATGCAAAGAAAAGGAAGGGTTGCTGCAAATGATCAGGGACGAATGAGGTGAAATGATGGCTTTTGCAAACAAAGTTTCCTACATGTAGCCGTGGAGAAATTGAAATTGCTCATTCTATCATTAAGCCAACATGTTAAACGCTTGCATGATTGTGCACATGATAGATTGTTGGAAGTATTGATTCATTAATTCCATGTCAAAATCCCAATAATCAGCATTTGGATCGGATATGGTCGAGTGTGCTGATGGCCGGGATTAGTTCTAGGTGATGGGCCAAAGAGAGGTCGAGGGATGGAATTTTTGGGTGGAGGGATTGTGGTTGAGGAGGAAGGTTGGATATGCGATGGGAGCTGAGAAATGGAAGGTTGGCTATTATTTGTGTTGGTTGGGTCAGTAGTGGGTAAAGAGAGGTTATGTGAGTGGGGATATCCTATTCAAAGATTTTGTATAAGACCAGACCATGAAATATTTAATCTCTCTTTGTAAATCCGTTAATTGGTGAGATTAATATTTCATAGGATGATACGACTCGATCTTAATCCTGAGTGATTTATGAATTCTTGTTTATGAATCAGTCATTTGATTTGTACAGGTGAGAGTGACCCAAGTTTCTGACTCGATAAGCCTATCATTTTGGGGACTTGACTAAATGAGGAGTTGGGAACATAAATTCGCAAGATGGATTCACTCCTTCCCGCATAAGGTAATTAAATTAATGAACTAATTAATTACGATGCTTTAAGGCACAAATCCTAACATACATGTTGTTGTAAGGTTGATCTTGTGAGTGTTTTGTCACAAGTGTTGTGTCGATCTTTGAAGAGATGAAAACGTGTTGCTGTAATGTTGAAGATTTACTCCAAGTTGTATTGTTTTCATCAGTAAACTTCTGGAGAAGGGTTTCTCAAGCTTAGGGGGAGCTCAAACTATAAGTGAAAAGGAGTCTCACGACTTAAGAGGAGCTTAAGTCTTATTGAGAGAGAATCTCAAATTTAGGGGAGCCTAAATAGTTCTTCACTGATTTTAATACTTAACAGGAGTCTAAGTTACCAAGAGAGTGAGTCTCACATCTAAGGGCAGCCTAGATGAATGATTGACTGATTAAGCTCTTCGGGGGTCATTATAATCAAGTTGTAGTTACAAATAAGTATTGTGCTATAACTGCTTATCATTTATATTAGTGTAGTTATCTTTCTCGACCACTATGTCCCCCAGACATAGGTGGTAGTTCATCAAATTAGGTTACCAATCTCTAGTGTTCTATTTATTAGTCGTTTATCTTTGTTTAATGTTTTGTTGAATGTTGTAGCATTGTTCTTAACAACTTCCAATGTACAATAGGTATCCTCTATTTAGTTTCAGTTGATATCAGAGTAGGTAACTATTATGTCTAAAAGGAGGATCTGACGTGCAGTAGGTATCCTCTATTTAATTTTAGTTATGTATTAAGGAGACAAGTACGATGACAGGATCAAATCCCATAGCAGAAGCGTTCTCGTGTGAGAACGCCTTGCATTCCGCGATTCGATTTTTATAATAAACAAAATTGTTATAAAAAACTAAATGAATAAACACATAAATTAGCATGCAATTAGAGAAAATGTTAGAATGATTCTTACCTTTGTAGATTCCCCAAGTGCCACAAACAATTTTCTCCAAGGTTCCAACGAATGGATCTCCAAATGGTTTTGATCACGAACAACTCCTTGAGTGATCTCGAACACTACCACGAGAGTTACCTTGATATTCTCTAAGATTCCAATAGAGGGATAGGTGGTATCCAACTATTGGGAGAGGAAGAGGAGAAAAGTGTTGCAGAGAGTTGGGAGGATTTATGGCTTAAATAAAATTCTACACAATAATACTAAGGAATTGTATATTGTTAGAGTTTTTCTACAATCAAAATGTGTGTTGCCAAAGTGTCATGGGAAAGTCTTCATATAGAGAAGAGTCAAGCATTTTTGCCAATATATTTTCCTTTTCTATAATTAATTAAATAATATTTATTTAATTAATTAGTTCATTCAATTAAATAACACTTATTCAATTTATTAGCTCAATCAAATAACATTTATTTAATTTGCACAATTAAATAACACTTATTTAATTTGCACAATTAAATAATACTTATTTAATTTTGATTTACACAATAATTAAATAACTACTTATACATTAAACCCTATTTAATGTATACATTTAATTATCATACACATCCCATTTTATTGTGCAAATCCCATGTATATGAGCAAAATCTCTCTATTAATTAATTTTTTGTGAATCTAATTCACTTGAATTAATTAATTTGAATCTTATTCAAATATTACTTTCCAATTTGATTATAGATCATATCTATAATTAATTATATATTAATCACATTATTCTCTAGTGAGCTAACGAGTGGATCTGGTGGACCTGTAGATCAAAAGCTCCAATGATATGAGATTAATTGGTTAAACTCATTATCCAAGTTAATTAATATTCGTTAACTGTGGATACACTCCACTAAAGACTCACAACTACACTCTTCTTATTATAGATATATTTCCGTGTCCATGGATATAGACTAATATCAGTAAATTAGTCTTCACGAGTGTTTATAACTCCAACTGAGTCAAATTACCGTTTTACTCTTGGGTTACCTCTGAATCCTTAAATACCAATGTTCCTCTAATGAACAACATTTTTATGGTTCAACCAATAAACAGAAACCCTCTCAGGCCAATTAGAGGGTAGGGCCCTTTGTTCAAGTTTGAGAGACACTATTTAAGGGAACACTCATCTATTTACCCTCAAGGAGGGAATGAGTGAATTCATCTTGTATTACTATGTTCCCAACTCCTCACTTGGTCTCGTCCCCAAAATGGTAGGTATATTGGGTCGGCGAACTAACCACCTTCACTTGTGCAAATCAAAGGACAATTCCTCATGAACAGGAGTTCATAATATACTTAGGATTAAGACTAAGCCACCTAGGCGATCCTATTGAAATAGAAAACTAACTAGTCAACAGTGTTACATCTAGTGGTTACTATTTTGCAATCTAGTCTTATGCAAACTCACTGCTTAGGATACGCCCACTAGCGTGTCATCTACCCAAATGCGTTGGATCATTATGTTTATATCAAATACAAAGTGGCTCGTATGCATAGTGTTACCAGGATAAGGTACCCAACCTTATCCCTATATTATAGATTCTTTAGGTTGTATCTTGAATATTGATCCATGTATATCTCCACATATAGTTCAAGACTCATAAGGCAGCCTTGGATGTTAGTTTATTGTATTTAGGTTATTTAGACAAAATAGACAACAATACAAACAATAACATTTATTGATTTAACATCTATAACTCTTTATTGATGAAGGTCAATTAATAACTACTATCTACGAGTTTTAGAGCATAAAACCCAACAAACTCCAATTTGAACTAAAACACTAGTAAGTGGGTTGTACACAATCCAAAAAGCGGGATAATGCTAAATATAATAAACTAGGGCATCCATATACCCATACACATCTCCCACTTCAGTGGGTTGTATACAATGTACATGTCTCGTAGACCTATATTCTCTAGTGACTACACTTCTCAATGAGCTGCAGGATTTTCAGTCTATTTTGAAAAATAAAAGACAATAAGCAGAGGTAAATGTTGCTGCTGCTGAGAAAAGATGACCGTCCTCTAAAAATTCTAATGTTGCTTCTTCTTCTAAGAATAAGATTATTCCTGTGAAAAAGAACAAGGGGAAAGGAAAAAAGAAAACTTCTACTGGCCGCAAGGCAAAGCTAAAGCTGCAGACAAAGGAAAATGTTTCTCCTGTAGCGAGGATGGGCACTAGAAGAGAGACTGCCCACAATACCTTGTAGAGAAAAGAGCGGAGAAAGCAAAACAAGGAAACTAGTTCCTTAGGATTGCTTATAGCGAGATAATGCTCTAGGTTGTGAACATGGGAAAGCATCTCAGAAAGATCAGTGGGAGATTTTGGAGTTATTGACAAAAGATGCATCTCATTACTTTTGTTAGTGTAATAAAAGTTGTTTTATCTTTTGTAAAGGACATGTATATAATCTTTTGTTATAAATGACATGTTCCTTAGAAAAAATTTATATTTTATATTTGTTCTATTCTAAAGCATTTTATGTTAAAACCAACCAAAGTTCAAGTTCATTTCAAATATTTAGATATTTAATGGCTAAAAAAAGGAAAATGGTTATGTTTACCTAAGTGATAAGTTTAGAACACTTGAAAGGTTCAAGGTGTATAAAACTTATTAGGTAAAATAATCGAAATGCTTTGATTAGATCGGGGTAGAGAGTACAGAGGATCTGATATTTTTAGGGCTATTATGATAGAACATGAAGTCCAATGATAACTCTCTACACCTAAGTTGCCTTGATCGTTTTTTAACATCATTCCATTTTTAAGGTGTTTCTGAAATTCCATATGAGATATGGAAAGCTCATAAAAGTTGTTTATGATATGTAAAATATGTTTACGTAGTTCAGAAATTTGGACAAGATCGACACATTTGTTAATGTCGAAACCTTAAGTGTTGGAATATCTTTCAAAAGGCATGTCTATTTGTGGGTAACCCAAACGTAGTATATTTTTCAAGTAACAGAAAATCAAGTGTTTATGTTGACAAATGCTAAATTGTTTGGAATATACGGAATCACCATGTATTATTTAGTTTCCATAAACATAAGTGTATATCAATAAGAATTATTGATTAAACCTAAAGTTGTTTGGACAGATTAGATGCATCTTACTCAAAGAGTTGAGGGTACCTCTGGGAGAAATGTATGATAGCCTAGCCATAATTTAGGTTTAGTGGAAACTCAAGTCATCAAGTCTCGATGACGGTATCGATAAACAAAAGGTTGTGGAAATAAGATGTATTCCCTATGTTGTTTGAATAGAAGTCCACTGTATACTAATATGTTTATAGTGATCTTCTCGGCTAAAGTGTTTAAGGTTCACCTAGTGAGGCTAGGACTACAGGTTAAATAATCTAGGGCAAGTGGGAGAAAAACCCATGGGTGTATGATACCTAAAGGCAAACTATGGGTATATGATGCCCTAGTTTATTGTATTTCTCTGTAAACTCAAAAACTCAATATTATGTATTTATTTGTATGTTACCACTGGAGTTTTAGTCCAAGTAGGAGTTTTTTCGGTTTTATGTCCTAAAACTCGTGGTTTTTTGTAAAATAATAAACCTATTCTGTAAATCAATAATGTTGTTATTGAAGTATGGATTCAATAAAGTTGTTATTGAATATATGAATTGCTTATTTTGTTTTAGAAATAACTCCAATAAACTAAAAGATCCATGATTATTACATGAGTATTTAAACTTTATGTGGGGACATAAGAGTGGATCAGGTTCGAGTAAATAGTCAAAATGATCTATAGTATACGAACAAGATTGGATACCTTATTCTGATAATACTATCAAATGCGGCGGTTACCTTATTCTGATAATACATCGAATGCGGTCCACTATGTCGTTGTTACAAGGAGTTGTAAAGTGCTGCAAACGAAGTGATTCTGATTCATTCATGTGGGGACATTGGGAGTGGGAGCGTCCTGTGCAATGAGTTTGCATTAGATCAAACCAAGAAATGAAGTCACTCTTACTTTATAACGTTGTTTATTGTTTAAGACTGACTATTTCATAACGATGACCTATGTAACTTAACTTTAATCCTGAACTAACTACGAACTCCTATTTATTTGGGATTATCCTAAGATTTGCATAGGTGAGGTTCGCTCAACAGCGCCGGCTCAATAAACCTTCAATTTCAGGGGTAAGATCAGGTAGTTAGCTGAGGACATAGGGTGCAAGAAGGAATTCACTCCTACTCGCTTTTAGGGATAATAGAAAAGGTTGTTCTCTTAAATGTTGACTCCGAGTTTTGAACAAGGGGCCCCACCCTCTCGATGGCTCGAGAAAGACTCGGTTTGATGATCGGATCACAAACCAATTGTTCATTAGAGGATCAGTAGGACTTAAGAAACAAGAGGTAATCTCGGGGGGTAAAACAACCATTTCACCCAGCCATTATTACGAACGACCTGTGAAGGATTAACTTACTAATCATGGTTGTATCGGGTGGACACAATATATCTACAGAGAGGGGAATGCAACTACTGGGCTTTAATAGAGTGACCTGGTAGTTAACGAATAGGGGTTAATTTGGTGTAAAGAGTTTAGCTAATTAATCTCGGATCGTTGGAGCCCATGATCTGTAGGTCCATTAGGTCCCTCTACTAGCTCACAAATGGAATAAGTCTTAGAATAGTGTAATGAGTTAATTTGAAGCGTTCAAATTAGAATTAAGGGAATTAATAATTATATGTGATATAATTACACATATAATTTTGAAATTAAATGGAATTAGAGAATCTATTAATATTTAAATATGATTTAAATATTAATTTCATAAATAGAGATTCATGGTAATGGAATTGGTGACAAATTAATTTAATATTTGATATTAAATTAATAAAATTAATAAAATTGTTTAATTAATTATTAATTATTAATTTTATTAGAAAAATTAATTATTAGATTAATTTTTTGTAAAGTTAATAAATTTTTAGTCTTAATTAAAAGAATTAAAATTGAAAAGTATTTTAATTTTGAAATTCAAAATTAAAATAAAATGAGTAGAGATATTTTTAGTATAAAGTAAAGCAAACAAATTTATATATATAAAAAAAAAAAACTTTTGAAAAATGTAACAAAAATTAGTGAGTTCTTTAATTATAAACAAATTTCTAAAATAAAAGGCTCGAAAGAAAATTCACTTTAAAAAACGTTTTTTTTTTGTTTGTTAGGTAATGCAAATATAGCTTTAAGACGTGTTTACAATATATTTTCAAATATTTAATTTAAAAAAATAAATCATTTTTTAAGAAACAAAAATGTTTGATAACCACTTAAAATAGCTTTTCAAATGTATTTTAATAAGTTTTTATAAAAAGATATCTAAATAAAAATAATTTAAAAAAAAAAACACTTTTTTCTTAGGTCAATCAAAACCGGCTTTACTTTCCCATAATTTCCATATTATCTTACATTTACTTTAATAATCTTCCTAATATTTTTATGGTATCCCAAATAAATGTGATAAACATTAAAGGATAAATATATAAATATTTTTATTATAATTTTTTTGGTACAACTACATAGATGGAAAATTGAACCTCTAATCTTTAAGGAGAGAGTATAAATCATAATACCATTGAATTAAATTTACTTTGACTCGTTATTCTAATTTAAAAATAAGCATATGCTATAGATTTGATTGGAAAATTTTTCTCTTTCTATAGGTTTTTTCTAGAAAGCTTTCTATAGATTGCTTTTAATATTTATTTCTCTTTCTATAAATCATTTTTTAAAGAAAGTTTTCTATACATCACTTTTAAATATTCATGCATCTGTTTATTTTATTGGATGGCAATGATATTTTGGAATTTATATGTTATAGGTTTGACTTATTATAGTTATATGATATTTGATTTGTTAGTAAGGGTATATTAGTCCAATTAATTATCTTATATACACCCCTCAATATCATTGACCACTTTATATAATAATATAGTCATTTGTCCATATCAAAACACATATTTAAATTTGGTTACTTATTGTATCTATTTTCCTCCAACTTTTCTCTCTCATTCTCTAGCTAATATTTTCTCTCTATCCTATCTCTCTTTATATTTTTCATCTCTTTTACATCTAAATTATCTCTATTTTTAAAGTTTTATTTTTATACCTTCACTTATTTTTCTCTAACATGTTCCTATCATTTCTCTAATAAATTTTAACCTACAAACAAAAAATAATTATTAAATATATTTTTAAATATAAAACAAAAAATAGTTATCAAACATGTATAATTTTTATTTTTTTTCTAACAATATAAAATAAAAAACAAAAAGTGGAGGAAGTAAAAATTAAAATAGAAATGATAATTAAAGGAAATATCTATAAGTATTCACTCGCTAACTAAATTTTTGTCATAGTATGCGACTTTTTCAAAGTTACAATGTTGATAATATTATTCCCAAGATTTCAAAATTTTTCAAGTACAATAGAGAATAAAAGATTTAAACATATGTCTCTTTATTGCAAATACATCATATATCAATTAAATATACTCGTTTTGAGCGATGTTTATTGATTTATTAGACCACTTTCATTGTTACAATTTAAATTAAAAAAGAACACACATTTAATATATACCGGTGGTAATGCATTTTTGACTTTTCATCATTTGATGGTATTTGGGATATATATATTTAGTTACAATTAAAGCATAAGTATGAGGTGTTTTCAAATTTAGAAAATTTGGTAAATTATTTACAAATATGGTAAAATATCACTATCTATCAGAAATAGATTGTGATAGACATCTTCTAGATGATAGACATCTATTATATTTTATTACCAGTGATAGATGTTTATTGCAGTTTATCATGACTTATCATTATAGACATTGACATTTTATTATATTTAAAAATATTTATCTTAAGAGGTGTTTTCAAATTGAGAAATTAAAATTGGTTAGCTTGAAGCTTCAATTAAATTATTAGTCAAATATAATCTGACATCAAATTATCATTTTTCCAATAAATTTTATAATCAATTAAAAAGATATATACGTTTTTAGAAGGAGTTTTTTTTAGGTGATTAGGAAAACAATTTAGGAAAATATAATGGTTCTGAAACTATTTAGAAATCTAGGGTTGTTTTGGAGTTTTTGAGGCGGAGATTTTGTTTAAAATATTTTGTCGAGGGTTCAACCTTCGACCTGTCGAAAATTAAAGAAGAGATCGAGGGTTTGACCCTCGACCTAAAGGAAATTGAAATGAGGACGAGGGTTCAACCCTCAACCTGTCAAAAATTAAAGAAGAGATCGAGGGTTTGACCCTCGACCTCAAGGAAATTAAAGGAAGATGAGAAAATTAAAGAAGAAACCCTCGACCTAAAGGAAATTAAAAAATCGTTTAGTAATTATACACGATCGCACACAATCGTTTAATAGTTTAGTAGATTACAATGCGATCGTTTAATAATTATACAAGATCGTACACAATCGTTTAGTAAAAGTACTATGCGATCGTTTAGTAATTCTTTATTAACATAACAATAGGTGCAAACTTCCGGAAAGAACAAGTAAACGATGAACAACTTCTTTATTAGACGATAGGGATCAAACAAGATTAATCGGTCGTTTACGAGACGTTAAACTATCGTTTACAATCTCTCCACGATCGCTCAGTATGATTAAACGATCGCTTACTAAATCCTCTGTAATCGGCTATAAACTCCTACACGATTGCTTAACTATTACTATTACACGATCGCCTTCTCAGAACCTATACCATCACATACCTTTTACTATACGATCGTATACCAAGTGCTACACGATCGTTGAACTTTACTACACGATCTCCTAGTGGAAGTAGACGATGAGCGGCACGCTGCGATGGTCTTTCTGCGACAGCGTCTTCTGAACTCCCACTCTCGAGAACTCTTTTTCCTCACTACACGATCGCCCACAAACTCCTACACGATCGTTTAGCTATTACAATTAGATGATCGCTTACCTTTTACTATACGATCGTATACCAAAAGCTACACGATCACTAAGCTTTACTATACAATCGTTGAGCTTTACTACACGATCGCCTAGTGGAAGTACACGATGAGCGGCACGCTGCGATGGCCTCTTGAGAGCTCTCTTTCTTCACTACACGATCACTTACAAACTTCTACACGATCGCTTAGCTATTACAATTAGACGATCGTCTTCTCAAAACCTATACGATCGCCTACCTTTTACTATACGATCGTCTACCAAGTGCTACACGATCGCTAAGCTTTACTACACGATTTTCTAGTGGAAGTACACGATGAGCGGTACGCTGCGATGGCTTCTTGAGAGCTCTCTTTCCTCACTACACGATCACCCATAAACTCCTACATGATCGCTTAGCTATTATAATTAGACGATCGTCTTCTCAAAATCTATACGATCGCTTTCCTTTTACTATACGATCGTATAGCAAATGCTACACGATCGCTAAGCTTTACTACGTGATCGCCTAGTGGAAGTACACAATGAACGGTACACTGCGATGGCCTCTCTAGAGCTCTCTTTTCTCACTACACGATCGCCCACAAACTCCTACATGATCGCTTAGCTATTACAATTAGACGATCGCCTTCTCAAAACCTATACGATCGCCTACTTTTACTATACGATCATCTACCAATTGCTACACGATCGCCAAGTTTTACTATACGATCACTGAGCTTTACTACACGATTGCCTATTGAAAGTACACGATGAGCGGCATGCTGCGATGGCCTCTCGAGAGTTCTCTTTCCTCACTACAAAATCGCCCACAAACTCCTACACGATCGCTTAGATATTACAATTAGACGATCGCCTTCTCAAAACTATACGATCACCTACTTTTTACCATATGATCGTATACCAAATGCTACACGATCGCTAAGCTATACTACACGATTGCCTAGTGGAAGTGCACGATGAGCAGCACGCTGCGATGGCCTCTCGATAGCTCTCTTTTCTCACTACACGATCGCCCACAAACTCCTACACGATCGCTTAGCTATTACAATTAGACGATCGCCTTCTCAAAACCTATACGATCGCCTAACTTTTACTATATGATCGTATACCAAATGCTACACGATCACTAAGTTTTACTACACGATTGCCTAGTGGAAGTACACGATGAGCGGCACGCTGCGATGGCCTCTCGAGAGCTCTCTTTCCTCACTACACGATTACTCACAAACTCCTAAGCGATCGCGTAGCTAAGAATCCGAATCTCTACAACGCGCGTCAGAGTGATTTGAATCGTCGACCTCCTTTAAAACGAATCTGAATCTCTGCAGTGTGTCAGTGTCTCATCCTGTCCCATCCATATTATTTTTCCAACGCCGAACCCGTGGGTCAAGTTTTGAAAAATCGACCTTTAAGCTTATAACCCCCCCTCCGCTCTTCTCATTTTCTCACATTTTCTCACTGCCTTTGTTCTCTCATTCTCATTGCCTTCAGCCTTTCATTTTCTCACATTTTCTCACTGCCTTCGTTCTCTCACTCTCATTGCCTTCAGCCTCTCATTTTCTCACATTTTCTCACTGCCTTCAGCAAATCTTCTTCTTCTCCCACATTCGTCCATTAAATTGTAAGGTTTGTACCTTTACTATACAAAATTTCAGTTTTTTTTTTAAAGAACTATACATTTTGTTCCTATTATTTTTTTTTATAGTTTTTATTGTTGTTTGGGAAACAAAGAACAAAAAAGGTAAGTTAAATTTGTGAGTTTACTATTTATTTATTACTAGTTTTATTATATTTAGTAGATCTATCATGTTGAATTCAACAATATTTACATATTGATGTTAGTAGTTCTTTCTCTATTAGTGTTAATCTTAGTAGTTGTTATTAGTATTAATCTTATGGTTGGGATGTTATATCAACATGTTAATCTTATTTATATTTTGTTTCTTTTTGTTTGTATTTAAGTATAGTTTATTGTTATGTTTCTTATGATAACATTCGTCCATTAAATTGTGAGGTTTGTACCTTTAATATTTTTAGTTTAATACAAAATTATTATGATTTTTTGAAATATATTTCTTATGATATTTGATTTTTCTAGTATTAACATTGAAAATATAGTTTAAAATAGTTTGAAAAAGTTTAATTTGTTGTTATATTTAAAAATGGTTATAAAAAGTTTAATTTATTGTTATATTTAAAAAGTTGATGTTCATAGACCTTAAAATGTTGATGTTTATAAATTAAAAAATTTAATATTTTTAGTTTAATACAAAATTATTGTGATTTTTTTAATATACTTCTTATAATATTTTATTTTATTTTATTTTTGTATTAAACTTGAAAAAATAGTTTAAAAAGTTTACCTCATTGTAATGTTTAAAAAGTTGATGTTTATAGTTTAAAAACTTTAATATTTTTAGTTTAATATAAAATTATTGTAATTTTTTAATTTACACTTTTTTTATTTTTATGAGATATTATTTTTTAATTTGTTCTGTTTAGAGTTAAGTTAAATAAAATAATAAAATAATAAAATAATAAAATGGTTTTAGAAATTGTTTTGATAAAATAGAAAATTTAAAAAAAAAAAACAAAGGTCGAATGTTGACCTAGATAGGTCGAATTTTCAATACTCAACATAATAAGAATAATAAAAAAAAACAATGGAAATTATTTTTTTTTTTTTTAAAAAAGGAAAAGATCGAATGTTGATCGACCTATTTTTATAAATTATTTTGAAAACTACTATATTATTTTAATTTTCTCTTTTTAGAATTACACCTAAACATTTTCTTGACAAGTAATTTAGGGTTTGGAAACAAAATCCTCATTTTTTCTTTTCTTTTTCTAAAAAACATCTAAATTATAAAATTTCCACAAATTTTTTTAATTCAATGTAAAAAATGGAATTATGGCCTTTGATTATTATTATCAATATTATTTTAAGAACGACCTCTTTTCCTTTAATTGGAGTGAGAAAAATACATATAATTATTAGGCCAGAAGACCATAACCTAAAATGATTAACCAATGAACATTGGTCAATTATATCTATACATAGTTTTTAACTATAATATATTTCATTAAAAATTTCAAAATATGAATATGTTAATAATCACGAGGCTTGTAGTTTGAATCTTCCTACCTACTATGTATACACCCACAATTACTTACGATTTCCAATATTTATACTTTATTAATTAATTATTGCATCACTTTCTTTCCTTCCATTAAGATTAGGTTGAATTATAAGAAATACTCTTGAAGGGTCTTTTATTTAAAAAAAATAAGTTGCAATATTACCTCTGAAAATTTATAAATATTTCAAAAACTACGAATGAAATAGAATTTCGAATAGAAATTGAGATTTAGAATCTTGTGACGATGACATAAGATGATGTTGTGAGATCTAATTTTTTTTTTTTTCTAGATCATTGCCACACCATTTTATGTCTCACTTTTTCTTTAAAATTGCAAACAAATTCTACTTTAAAGAAAGGTATCATGGGTTACATTGTGGAGTATAGGAGTTTTTTTTTAAATTTTAAGGACTTTTTTATAATTTGATCTTAAAATTAAAGCACATTTACTAAATGCATGTGGCCCTGCACTATGCCTTTTTATTAATTGATGTTATTGGGGGAATATATATGTTTGGTTAAATTAAGAATGATGTACTTCTAATTTAATTATCTAAATATATTTTGACATCACAATCACATCATAATCTTGTCATCAATTTTAAAATTAATATTTGTGTTGGGGATATAAGAAGAAATGATTGTAATAATTTATTGTGTAAATTCTTAAAGAACAATTCACGAGTCATTCAATGAAATTAAAACGTCATACCATATGTAAATTCCAACATGATTACACAACCGCGTGAATGGATAACAATTAAACATAATCGGTATAATTTTATTTTACTAATTTCATTTCAGAGATAATTAAAAAACAAAAAAAGGGTTTGGTTATTTACATCATTGAATGCGTCACCATAGTACTTGAAAGTTTCATTTAAAGTTCGGCTTAGTATGAAGAACAGTAGGTTTATAAATATATAGTACATGTCTAAATTAACTTTATATTTAGGTTGGAAAGTTTTAGGACAAAATGTTATTATTGAAATAAATGGTAAGCTTTCATTGAAAAAAATTGAGGGAGTGGATTGGAAGAAAAGAGTGTTGAAACCAAAATTCGACTAAGAAAAGCTCACTTGATCGACATTCACGTGATTTAATGGTAAATTTGTTATTTGGAAACAACGGGGCCTATAAAACAAAGAAAATATGACTCTAATGTCAATGTAAAAAATGAAACAATGGTAGAATGGAAAAGTTCTAAGTTTTAGTTACCTTATATGGAACTAAGCTATAACGATGTATTTATAGGAGAGTTGATTTAGGGTTCATCTTATTCCTCTTAACTAGGATTAGGATGCGAATTTTTCTAATTCTAAACAAGTTGGGATTAATCTAATCGGCTTAATAATTAGTTGGTCATGGACTTATTTGAGCCTAGGTTTATTTTTGTTGTGGATGATTTTAGACCGAATGATAGAAACAACTAGGCCAAAAAAATAACAAGGTTCGAACCGAAAATAGTGTGCTAGGTCTATTTTGGGCCTGGAGGGACAGAGGTGTAAAGTATGCCTTGTTGCACAAAATAGGAGCGAAAAATTGGTGTCCTTCCCATAAATCTGGTCTCTCTACAAGTTTAGCTAGTCTGTTGTACCAGATTGGTACTTACTCCAAGTTCAACTATGGAGTGTTTGTGCTGAATTAGATCATTAGACATACTGGATCACACGCAGTTAAGCTTCCCATTTACTTCCCTTGTCTTATTTGTGTAATTTTATTAACACAAAAAAACCTGATATTTTGACCTCTAGTGATTTTCCTGTCCCTATACCTGCGCCTCTGTCCTTCAATTATAAACTGTTTCAAGGGAAGCATGTCCCTGATCTTGTGCATTTATAGCCACAGGACAATGCGGGTGATACTTGCTAGGTTGTTATTAACCATCCTCTTGGAAAACGGTTACATAACGTTGCAAGCAGTTGAACTATTGTCGACATCTTTTTGTTATGTGTTGTAACCACCAGAGCTTCATCCTTGACTATTGCGCCTGTACATATAAAGAAAAACAAATGTGAGAATAATGTAAGAGAGAAAATGAGAGAGAGCAAGACATTCGTTCTGTAATAACTTTGAAGAAGTAATAAAAGAGACCCTCCCGATTTGCAAAGTGGACGTAGGTCTTTGGCCGAACCACTTAAACTCCTTGTCCTTTCTTTCTAACTCTACGATTGTTTAGCATTTACTAAAGTATCGTTTATACAATCGTGTAGTTCCTATCGCATCGTGTACTCGATCGTTTAGCTCCACATCCAATCGTCTATACGATCGTTTAGTTCTTCAGTTGTCGTCTACACGATCATTTAGCTCCAGTCAACTGTCGTGTACATGACTGTCTAGCACTTCATCCTATCATTTACATAATTGAACTATCGTTTAGTTATTGGAGCTTCATCTACATGATTGAGCTGTCATCTGGTAAACGATAGAAGAGTTTCAAGCCTCAAGCATTCAGCCTCCCCTGACTTTTGAATTAGTTTTTACCGTTAATTTTGAGTAATTTGTGATTGTGAATGTGAAGATCATAGTCATTTGGGACAACAAAAACGTCTTACGCAGATCTTGGCTTTTGAATCTTGTAACTTGGGTCTTCAAATCCAAAGGTGTATGGAGTGCAAAGCAGAGATTGAGGGTGCTCTTCAATTGATGCGCTTAGCTACTAATCGTGATGATCTGGGCTCATCTAATATCAGGAAGGATGATGATGATATTGTTGCGTAGTTATGGTTGTTGGTTGGATCCGTTCTGTTTGGTCTATTTTTTTTTTCCCAAGACAAAGGGGGAGAATGAGTGGGTTGGTAGTATATTTCTAAACTGTTAACATTTTTTTTTAATTATTTGTTGTTGATTTAAACTACTTTTATGATGCTACTTTCTTATATGACGGTTGGCATGTGTGAACTGAACAGCACTTGGGTGCTTTCTTTGCCTTTGATTTAGTGTTTTCTTTGTTATATTTGATGTTATTTGCTAGTGTTTTCAAGTATTGAGCAAGAAAATGAGATTTAGGAGTCGAAATAATCAAACCGAGCCAAAACCCTTAAGATTTAAAGATGAAAAAAAATGAAGAAAAGGAAGAAAATGGGGAGTAGGGCAGCGCGACACGGCAAAAGTCACATAATGGAGCTTTGTGTGTCTACCACACCGCTGCAAGACATGTTGCGGTGCTATAGGAAGTGTCGTGGTATTGCTATAGAAATTTGGATGCAAAGGGGTAGGATGAAGAGAGCGTTGTTGGGATTTATGGCCTCTAATAGTTAATTAATTATTTGATATAATAATTGATTATTTTAAATATACAATAACTAATTATCCATTAGGAAAAAATCCAAGGTTAGTTCATGGAACTTGAACAATATATAGTAGGCATACAGATGGATCATGTTCAAGTAATAATCTAAAGGGTCTATAGTATATGGATAAGGTTGGGTGTCTTACCCTGGTAACACTATGGATATGACCCACTTTGTAAGTATTACAAATGACATAAATGTTGCAACAAATTGATCCAAGTCGTTCGTGTGGAGACATGCGAGTGGAAGTATCTTATACAATGAGATTATATAAGACCGGACCGAGAAATACTTAATCTTTCTTTATAACATTGTTGACTGAAGAGATTAATATTTCATAGAATAACCATAGGTAACACGATCTCAATCCTAAGTGACTTATGAACTCTTGCTCATGAAGGCTTACCCTTTGATTTATATGGGTGAGAGTGGCCTCAACTGACTCAATAAGCCTACCATTTTGGGATGAGATCGAATGAGGAAATAGGAACATAACTACACAAGATGAAATTCATTCTTTCCCGCCTTTAGGGTAAGTAGATGATTTGTTCTCTTAAGTGTTGATTCTGGGTCTTGAACAAAGGGTACCTGCCTTTTCACTGGCATGAGAAGGACTTGGTTTATAATAGAAACATAAATAGATTGTTAATTAGAGGGACCAGTAGTATTCAAGGAGTAAGAAACAATTATAGGGATAAAATGATAATTTGACCAAGTTGTAATTATGAACAACTTGCGAAGGATCTACTTACTTGTAATGGTTAAATCCATAGATGCAAAGTATTCTACAATGCGAATAATGTAGCTATAGGTCTTTCTTGGAATGACCCACAATTTATGAATGTTGATTAACATAATTAAAGTGTTTAATTAATTAATCTCAGATGATTGAAGCTTCTAATCTATAGGTCTATTAGGTTCTCTTGCTAGTTTATAACGGGTAAATAAGGGCTATTAGTTTTAAAATAATTTTAAATATTTAAATTTGTTAATGAGATTTTCATTAATTGTATATGATATAATTAATATAATATATATAGATACATTATAATGTAAAGTTAACTTTGGATAAGATTCAAAATTAAGTTTTATAATAAAAGGAAGTTTATTTTATTTGAATAAAATTCAAATAATAATTAATATGAATTAGATTCATATTAAAACTATAGGTTTAAAATTAATATGAATAAGATTCATATTAAAAACTACTGGTTATGAGGAAGATATATTTGAATAAGATTCAAATATTCTTCCAAACTGGTCCTTGCTAGAGAATAGTAGGGAAGACTCTATGGTAGCGTCACAGTACTGTTCGTGGAAGATCGATTCGTTGAGGAAGAAGAAGTTGCTGGAATTCTTGAAGAGGGTTTTCAAAGGTGAGTTCTTTCTTCTTTTCCTGTAATTTTGCCTAATCTGTGAATGTTGTAAATCTTGTTTACTGTATTTTCTTCTTTTCCGTGTTATGATTTCCAAAACAAAATTTAAAGCAAAGTAATCACTCGATTTCGTTGCGGGATTCAATTTCTTCAAGCGCTACGACATCAGCTTTTCATAAATGAAAAATCTATATTAGGGTTTTCAGCAGCCTTTAACCACAAATTTCTGAAGCCCAAAAGTGAGTTTTATTGCAGAAAAGAGTAGAGAGTGTGAGGAAAGTTCGTTGAAGGACGTTCCTGCTACCAGAGTGCAAATCAAGGGTTGATCAACAGTGTGCAGCAGAGAGGATCACTTTGACGGTAGTTCTTCCCTATTCTTGTCATTGTCTTTACTATTTGTATTTTTCAAATTGTATGAAATTATGTATTTGACAATTATGAATGGCTAGACTCTTTAGTTCTAAGGTGTTGCTGAATTTGTCTTATGGATTTGAATTATTGCATAGTAATTTTATGGATTTTGTGGAATTAAATGTGTTTCAATACGTTTGTGCTAACTTTTTGTTGGTTGGCCATCAATGTATGTTAGGTTGAATTTCAATTAGAAAGATTGCATGTTTAACCGAACTTTTAGTATTGAATCGTTAATCTCTCTTGAAAATAGTTAGGTTAATAGTGAAAGTTGTGTATGACTTTGCTTAATGTCATGTTTCTTATTTTGGATTCAAAAAATCAGTAATCAACTAAGTTTGCATGAAAATATTTTATGTTCAAAGAAATGAACCACAATTTAGTTTCTAGACTTAAGCATCTTAATGCCACAAGATCCCATAAAATCCTTTGCATGACTTAATGAAGTAACTAATGAAATCAACACCTTAGGATACTTTTATCATCCAAGTTTCAATCTTTGTTTTCTAACTTTACTTTTATTTCCAAAATTCAAATCAATGAAGTGTCCTTTTTCAAGTTCAACCTTTTCTAACACCTCATTATCAATTCACTTTCATGCGCTTAATTAATTAAGCATGTTGGGGTGAATTTGAACCTCACAAGATAGGCTAAAAATAAAAATAAAATAAAAAGATAAGGGAAGATAAAAACTTGATAAAGTAAAGTGGATTTATCTAATCATATCTAATTGTAACTTATTACGATAAGGAAATATCCATCTCATCCTTATCATACGAGAAAAAGATAAACTCGATCTCAATCTCCCTGTAAATACATCATTATAACTTCATATGAGAGAACTGGAACTTGATTTGGGATCTGGATCTTAATCTATAATCTAGATCTAAGAACTTCTTACTTCTTCTCTATTATATAGTTCTCTTAGTGACTTAGGCATTAAAGCTCATTCTTTGTTTTGCAAGTTCTCTCTTCTCCAAATTAGAAATTTACTGTTGTTGTCATATCAAAGTCAGGTGCATTTTTCCTTGGCCAAAATTTAGCATCAACAAAGCACAACACTAAGTTCCTTTAATATCAATCTATATTAATCTCCTATCACTTTAATGCATAATTGACTAACAGTTTAACATGCTAGATCTAACCTAACACCCCCTCTCTCAAGCAAGATATTAAGTAAAGAATATTCAAACAATGATCAATTGTTCATAACCTTTAAGCACAAACATGCTAAAATAGTTTATGCATAATCAAATCGAAGTAACAATTAACAAAGTTTAAATCAATCCAAAATCAAATTCATAAACCCTAAGACTACGAACTCAGTCACTCATGGCTGCGATACACATAAAAATAGTTCATATCATATTCAAAATACAAGGAAGCAGAAGATTAAAAAGGGTAAGAGATGTAAGTCACGATCTTGACTATCGTTCTTAAGCTTATAATCACCCTCCAACGATCTCCTCGATCATCCATTCATTTGGAAGCTCCAAGACATCGCCTCTGCCAAGAATTCAACTCTCATTAGAGGCCGACCTTGATGAAGTCTAAAGAAAGCCTAAAACCAACCTCAAAATTTGACGGCAGAAAATGTATTTATAAAAATTAGGACAACATTGTGATGTCATAAGGCAGTGTCGCAACGTTGGTCCAAAATGTTCGTATGTCTGCCAAAAAATCATCGTAGCACAATGGCACCACAAAACAGTCTAACAACGCTACTTGAATATGCTACTTTTGTCTGGAATGCCGTAGTTCGCATTGCATGCTCTCTTTCATGCTTTTCCCCTCTTTCACCTTTTTTGAGGCCTCATCTTGCTCTAAGTCAAAGTTTAACCTACTCAGAGGGAATTTTTGTCATTTTTCACTCATATTAGCTCGTTCCAGTCCAAATGCTCGATTTTCTACAAGTGAAACATAAAAAGAATTAACAAATACAAAATGATAATAAAACAAGAAAAAATCTAAGCTAGTGCAAGAACTTTTTTAATGCTTTTCACCACCCCCAAACTTAGAACTTTGCTAGTCCCACGCAAAGACAGAACAAGATTGTAGGAAAATTCTAACAAGCATGCAATTAACTCAAAAACTCATTATTCGAAATAAATATATTAGATCCATTAATAGAAACATTTCAAGCACATCCTAACTTTAAGAGATTTCAAGGCCAATCTCTTCATGTCGTGTGTGCAAGCCTTTTCAATTAAATCCTAACTAGTTTGTCATGATTTTAAATGAACCTCTCTAGTGTTCCCCTACCATGGTTCATTGAAACTGACCAGACAAAAGAAGAATTTCTCAAAACACACTACCTTCGTTTTGACTTACCCATATGGGTTACATGAATGACATCCAAGTACGACCAGTGTCTAAGTTAAAGTACCAAAGTTTACTCATTTCCTAGGTTAGCATAAAAAGGAGGGAGAAGTAATCTTCTTCAAAAATTGTTTTTATTTTGCTCTTTTTGCTCTATTTTTTTTTCATACTTTTCACTCAATCTAATAAACAGAACTTCACAATCCATAAAGAATTTCCTAACTCATTTTAAGACCTTTTGAGGTGACAACCTGACTAATTCAAGTAAACACATGCTTTGCTAATAAGAACCCAAAAGAATATTGCTACATGCTCAAATATGCATGAGACTCCAAGAGAGAGTCAAAGTTAATTTAATTTAGAAATATACTATCCTATTTCTATAGCCGTTCATCTGACATGTAAATGATGCACGTAAGCGCACACGTCGAGTAATAATTGTTGGGAATGGTGTTCTAAATCTCGTTGTAATCTCGTAGTTTGTAAATTATGTATAAACATATTGTTATTAATAAAATAAGTGTCATTTTATAAACATTTACTCAATCCAATAAATTAAGATCCGAGGTTATTTTCTGTAAATTTAAACAAGTATGTAGAGACATACAGGTGGATCTTGTTTAAATAATAACTTAAATGGTTTGTAGTAGATATAATAGATTTGGATCTTGAGGTTTCTTGCTGTTTTGTGTGGATGTTTTAGGTTTGATCCTCGTGGATCTTTTGGTAAGTTGTTGAGGAACTTTCGGTTTAGAATGGGGGGTTTTGAAACTATCCTTCGAGATTGGAATTTATATTTGCTTATTTGTTATTTTGGTTTGATTCAAGGTTTCGTTGGGCAAGGAAGAGGATAAGCTTGCTAGTTTCTAGAGTTTTCGATTAGAGGTAAGTAGTCTTACTACTGAAACTTCCCTCGTGCCAGACAATGTAGTTATGATTTACTTAGGATTTATTGATGGTTTGATATTTATGTAGCTTGCTGACATGAGGATTTAAAAGACTAGATGCACATAGAGATAATTGAATGCTAGCATGATTTGAGTATATTATTCTTCTTGGAGATTCGGTTGAATCTAAGGATGATGAGATGTATATGTATATTATAGAACTATGATGACGAAATTTATATGTATGTTATAGAACCATGATGATGAGATGTATATGTATGTTATAGAACCATGTTATGATACTTGTGATGTTAAGATCGTGATAGTGTTCTCACTGATTAGTTAGATGCCTACTAGAGGTTGTGTGTCCTGGGTTCACCAAAGGTTGTGGGTCCTATAGGACTTACTAGAGGTAGTGGGTATACTTAACTACAGTAGGATGAAATGCAGTAATTCATGTATGTATGTGTCCTATAAGGACTAGAGAAGTTTATATGTTCCACCAGAGGTAGGTTTTATTTTCAAATTATTTCTGAAATGAAATTAAAGAAAATACTAAATAATAATACGAATTATCTTATCCTATTCGGAAGGATATCATCTCATAATTATCTATGACTATTTCTGTCTCTAGCATGACCACTTGATGAAATGGGGAGGAAGGTGGGACAAATGGCTGAGACTACTGGAAGGATTCCTCTTTGGATAATAGGTACTGTAACTGGTATTCCTATGATCGGTTTAGTCGGTATTTTCTTTTATGGTTCATATTCAAGCTTAGGTTCATCTCTGTAATAATTGAATGAACTGAGTTGTAGACATGAAAGCGTAAGAACTCAACAGGATCCCCCTTGAATCAGAAAAAAAGGTTCTGATAAACCGGAAAAAATTGAAACCAAGAATAGGGATCAAGAATAATTAATTATTTGATTATTTCGACACCCCCCTCTCATTCCCCCTTTTCCATAAAGAAGCCCCGTTCCCTAAAGCGAAAGAAAGGGTCCCTCTCTGATAAGGACATTTCTTCTGGAACAATCACAAACACTTTTTTTATTATGGATCTACTACCAGAAACTCAATGCGTAATCTTAGCATTCAATGTGTATTCCTGAATAATCTCATTTTTCAATTATTCAACCATTTCATTTTACCAAGTTCAATGTTAGTCAGATTAGTCAACATTTCTATGCATCTAGAGGACATAGATGTCTAGCCTGACCTCAGTAGTGGAGTCACTTATTGAGTCTTTTATACTGACCCTTTCTCATGTTTATGTTTCAGTAAGGGCAAGGACGCACTGGCAAATGACAAGAGGAATCCTTGAATGAGCCATTGGGGACCAGTTTTAAGCTTCTGCTCATGTTTTATGATTTCCTTTATGTTTTTATTCAATTTCAGTTTTGGTATTTGGAACTTACTGTTGAGATTCATTTTCAGGCTTATTTATTTTCGTTTATGACTTTTGGATACCCTATCATTTGAATTTATTATTTGGATTCAATGAAAATATTTTAAACTACCTTATTGATTTAGCATTATTTCACTATAAAAAGGATGTCGTTTTAACTTAAATGCATGCATGTGTTTAGTAATGGCCTAGCTTGAGTCCTAGGGGTCGAGTTGTTATAGTTGGTATCAGAGCGAAACCTCTCCTGGTAATATGTGGTCTGGGGATGAACGAAGCGGAAGCTGATGGGCATGTAACGACCCGAGTTCAAGAAGGGTACATGAATGAACTGATATCACATCTAGATGAGAGGGATCTTGAAGACATGAAAGTATGGTTAAGAAAGGCTTAAAAGAATTTAAAGTTACTACCCAACAAGGTGCAGTTTCCTTTTTGGTGGCTCCATCATAAGAACTCCAAAGTTAAGTATGTTTAGCTTGAAGTAATCCTAGTTGGGTGACCTCCTAGAAATTTTCCTAGGATGGATGTGAGTGAGAACAAAGCATGTTGAAAGGACCCGTGTTGGTTTATGGGGACAACTTCCACTTCAAGAAGCATTCAAGGTACGTAAGGACGAGATAGCCAGGTCGTAGGGGACGAAGGGCAATGTCGAGGCCATCAGTGCGAAATCTGGATTTCGAATCCTGGTCTGAATCCTGGGCCTGGGGCGTTACAGATAATGTATGTTGATTCATATTAGAACCTTAGGTTATTTGAGAGAACAATAAACTATAGTTTATATTATATGTGATGTAATATTAACTATAGTTTATATGTTACATGTGATATAGCATATAGTTTAAATGTATATTAAGTGGTTAATATATATATATATATATTAAATTCAAAATTTTGAATTTTAATTTATTAAAAATAAAGGGGAGGGAGTTATAACTCCTTCACCCTTAATCTCTCCCTCTCACATGTAACAAATTAGAAGAGAAAGCTCTCTCTCTATGTCTCTCTCTGATTCTCCTTCTATTTGTGAATTTCACAGAGAAGAAAAGTGTCAGTTATCTTCTCCTTCCGTCACACCAAGATTGAGTGCAAGCCCACACATCTACACGATTCTCGTCTCTGAGAATAACGGGGAAGACCCCTTGGTGTCCGTTTCTGTTCGTTGAGTTAGTGGATGCCGAGTTCATGAGATCGGGAGAAGACGACTTGAATTGGAAAGGAACGTGAAGATTTGGTTTTCAAGGGTATGTGATTTCTTAATCTTCCTCTCTATTTAAACTATAGAAAGCATGCTTAGATTTATGTTTTTCCGTGGTTTCCATCACTTTGAATTCTGTATATTCTGTAAAACGAAATTTAGAGGTTGATGCATCCAATTACGAGGAATTCCAATCCCTTCATATATAACTCAAGGTCTAACTCATAGGTTACAAAACTCATAACAGCAAACTTATATCTGGAAGTGTCGTTATAGTGTGGCAGACCTTGACTTCATCGGCACCCTAGAACTCCTTCTCTTTCGCTACCTGGGTAGGGGAAACAAAATATATTTGTTAAATGCGAACTGGGAGCCCAGTGAGTGGTATCTTTCATACGAATATAGATTTTGGTTTCGAAAATATTTTCCAAAACAATTGGATTGAAATTAAACTAGAATATAGAAATATTCGATTGAATGCCAACATAAGAACATAAACTTCATAAAACATATGAAGTAATGAAATGGCATGATCATAATAAATTTCATATCAAAATCCAGTGAAAATCAGTTCCTAGCATCCAAATCAAACCAAATTCAAGTTCCAAGGTTTGCATTCTGAGGTAACAATCCCAGTACCCAGTACAACCCGTCTAATATACATATATCGACATACTCAAGTATGCTGACAATCCCAGCCAGATGTACACGAGGGGTAACCACCCATTAGACATGTTCGACATGCTAACATATCCAGGGTACAATTCCAATTTCCAACGATTGAAATCTCATTTCATCAACCATATTTTTAGAGCACAAGTTTTCAATCAAATCCAAATAGAAATTTCAACATTAAACATGCTTTTTAAAACAAATCATTGATACAATGATTGGAAATACAAATCTTTAGAATCCAGTGATTTCGAATTTAAATTCCAAGAAATCACATTTTAAGGATCATGTCAAGTTTTCCAAATCATACATATAAATAATACCATATATGTATATTAATTCAACCAAAACATTGAAAATAAAACCACTCACAGTGAACTAGCTGATCTCCAAATTTTTCGTTCCACGGATTCCTGATAATCCTGAAATTTAATAGATAATTCCCTAATTATTCTCCTAACGACCATAACTTAAAATATCCAAAAATTACCCTCCAAGTATGTCCATATTTACATAATTTACCAATAACCCTAATTTTTTCAAATTTATGGTTTCCTTAAAATTTAGTTCCTTACCAAATTCCAATTTCACTTATGTTTCCAAATAAGTTGAATTTCAGGTGTTATGTGCGTTAAAATGCTAATTACACTTAATCTTCCCCAAACCCTAATTCAATCCAATTTTAGGGTTTCACTTTGCAATCAAGTCCTTAAATGACTTTAAATTACCTCAAATCCTCAAATTATTCCAAATTCAAGCTCAAAGTATTTTAATAATACCAATTGGAACTTAACTTAAGTTTAAGAGCAATAAAATTAACCTTAATTTTATCCAAATTTCCCCCATTTTCTCAATAACCCTAATTAGGGTTTACTTAACAAATTAACCCCTTAATCAACTTCAAAATTAACTGATAATCCCAATTTCTTCTAATTTTAGATTTGAAGCTTCATAATAATACCAATTGGACCCCTAATCATGCTTAAAAACACCCTAATTGTCCATAAAATTAAAGGTCCAACTTTGGTCAAATCTGTCAACCCTCAAAAGGTCAACTTCGTCTTCAACATCTATTATTTTCAACTTCATTTTTAGCCAGCTCTTTTTCTTCTACTTTCAGTGGCTAAATTCTTCATTTACAGTTATACCCACTCTAATTAACCTATATCAGCATCTTACCCATTACTTGAATAACTTACATCAAAGTTTGGACATCCGATTTGTCCTAGAACGCCTGGAATCAACCAATCTTTCTCTCGGCTGCTCAATTTCCAGCGAAGAGGTTTCAGATATCAAATTCACCAATTTCAGCCAATAACTTTTAAATCTAAGACAATAGAACTCTTAAATCTAAGACAATAGAACTCTTAAGGTAGAAGTATCGTATCTTCAAGTTTTGAGCTCCGATTTGATCTGTAGCTCCATGAATTTCAAAAAATCTGAGCGCCTTTCTTCTTTCTCGATAAAGCTTCGGCGAACTGAAAATCCAATGTTTACTTGCTCTCTTGGCCTCTTCATTGAACCACCCTACAACTTTCCCCACATTTCCTTCTAAGGTTTAGAATCGAAATGCCCAATTCTAAACCACAATTTTGTTGTAATTTATTCAAACACTTCATCCCCTTTTTATAGGTACAAACCCACCGAATCATCATGTTTAAGACTAATTCTCCATCCTTTAGCTTCTACTTGAGTTCATACAGGTTCTATGTTAAGTATTTCATCACCTCCAAGAGGTTTTATTGACTAATTTTGAAGAAGACATTGATAACGGGCAGAAATGCACGTTATCATAGTGCTAAGTTCTTAAACAATGCTGGCTTGCGCTGATAAAATATGTTAAATTACGTCCAAAAGCATTATGTTTACAACATTGCGGTTGCATGCGTTCATCGCATAGAAACAGTTGATTTTTGTGTTTTTATGCAGAATATGCGTTGACGAAGACGAAAAGAGCGATCACAAGAGATTAACAGACGAGCATACAATTACCGCAAGACTTTGCGGTGATTTATATTCGCAAACATCTGCTCAAGAAGGATTGCCGCATAGAGTTGGAGCAACTTGGTGGGCGCATCTAGGTGAAAGACATAATTAATCACGATGGGATAGAAAGTTGATGACGGTCGAATCCGAATTAAGTTGACAGCTGCTAACAACAACAAGTTCATTCAGCTTTTCGGTGACAAATATTCGGTGCATCAATCAGGGAATTAAAGTCATCCTATCTGTGCAATCATAAGAGAGAAGCCGTCTTCACCTCAAAGCTCTATAAATACCAAAGGCATCCTTCAGAAAATGGGTTCAACTAGTTCACGAGAAGTTCACCAGTTTTAGCCTTGTCCATAGTTTTTTTTTTTTTTTTTTTAAGGTAGAGCAAGAGAAAAGTCGAGACACCGGAAGATCGCTCAGGACAACTCGAGAGAGAACCTTGAGGCATAAAAGCAGAGAGCAGACCGACTCTCGCGAGAGTGAGACTATCTTTTGAACACGAGTAGAAAAACAGTGTAAAAGCCTGGGAAGCAAGACATTGCTACCAGACTCTTTATTCTCTTCTTGCATTGTTATTTTGTACTTCAACTCTATATTTATATAATGGAAGTTCGTATTCTACATCTGTTCACTCTCTTAACACGCATGAGTAGCTAAACTAATTGAATTGGTTAAGAAGAACTAAGCTAACATGACCTAGGATCTTCATTGCATGTGATTATCTTATTTTATGTTGTGCCCAACACCCCTTTAGAGCTACTCGAGAGAGAGTCTAAAGAAAGAACCTAATGACTCGAGAGAGCTAGGTTAGAATTTAGACTCGAGAGAGCGAGATTAGATTGGCATTAGTAAGAGATAGGGACTTAGAGATAAGCTCTGTTTGTTAACCTTCATCACATGCACTCTAGAGATAGATAAGATATTATGTGGTTGTCTTATTTGTGTATATGTCATTTTGTCAATGCATAAATAAGAATAGAGCCTTATGTATAGGTCCTATAGACTTATCGCATATATCACATGCATTCTAGCCTTAGAAGTCGTGGCATTCACACTGAGAGGTGGTTTACTGTTGTATGCATGTTGCATGATCACATAGCATGAACGCATCCAAGAAAGTGTTAGCCGAAAATTTTCTCAACCCATTCACCGCATACTCATTGCATCTTCCGTTTTATCAACTCTTTTCGAACTCCGCCGCATTTATTTATTTCATTACCGCAACAAACAAAACCAACACTTATTTGAGTTACCGGTTACCGCAAAGTTTTTCTAAAAATTACCACCGTAACCTATTTTTCCAAGTTCCTGAGTTCGACCCTGGACTTACCAAGAAACTCAGTGGGGTTTACACTTGGATTCCACTGAAAAAACTTGACTGCTCAATGCAACTCCATCATCGCATTTCATCCATAATTCCACATCATAAAATAATGCATCAGACATCTTAATTTGGATAAAAACCCAATAATTTTCCTTTTCTCTCTCTATCTCTTCGTGTAACACCTAATCCCAGCCTCTTTTCTTCTAATTCAACCTCAAGCTTTACTTAATTAAACCTTCATAGAACTCCAACTTCCCTTACTTTAAATTTCTCCAAATTTTACTTGTTTCCAAAATGTTGACTTTTTATTGACTTTGACTGTTTGACCTTTGGCTTTGATTGTTGACTTTGACTTTGACTTATCTTGAGCATGCCTATTTCATCCTCGAATGTCTTTTATAACCTTGCCTGAGTCCACTATCCTCAAATTACTCATCAAATCCCAATCTTCTCTCTTTTAGTGATGGTAACATCAGTTAAATCCCCTTTTATTCCAAGGGTAAATCTTAATCAAAGATTCTAAATCCAACTTAATCTCGACTTACAAATTCAATCTCAACCTACAAAATTCTTGATAATTCTAAGTAGAATGGTAATAGAGGAGAGATCTTAAAAATGCAATATTGAAGCGATGATCATTTGTTGTGGGCGTGAGAGTGCCTTCTCCCTCTATTTCTTGAATCTTTTTGTTGGGTCTGATAGTTTGGTCGTTATTATTTTGCTGAATGTTGGCATGATCAACATTTCTAAAGTCTCTTTTCTTTGTTGAGGAGGCTAAGGCTTAGGGATATGAATTGGTAGTTGTCTCATTTTCTCATGTTCACCATAGTCAAAATGCGATGGCACATTGTGTTGCACACAAGACTTTGGAGGAGTAGGATTCTTCCATTCTTCATACTCCTTATTCTGAGTAGTTTAATTATGTCTCGTGATGTTATCATGTAGCTTGTTCGGGATTTTCACTTTTGATTGTATGGTCTTAAAAAACAAACAAATAAAACCAAAACAAAACAAAAGAATTTATATAAATAATTCATTCTCTATAAACATTATTAGCAATTCATTTGTATAAACAATCTATTACATTAAAATTAAAAGGCAGAATTTGCCAAAAATCTATATTCTCTATAAACAAAAGAATTTCAAGTGAAGAAATAATTCATATACTATATACACAATATTAGCATTTGTTTTGTATATGTTGAGGTTAGCATGTGGCTTTATAGAAAATCATAAAATGGCTTCAAGATTTTTACTAACTGTACTCAACCAACATGCATAAACAAAAAAATATTCCTAGATCAAAGAATGACCTTAAGAGGATGCCAAAGCTGCAAAGGCATGAGCGATCTTGTTTTTCTCACGAGGAATATGACATAAGTGAAGGACATTAACAAACTTATCCACACAAATAATATCTTGAAGAAAGATTAGAATATTAAAGAGGAAATAATAATCCACCCCGTTAATAAAATTAATGATCTTCAGTGAGTCAGACTCAACCATTAAAGGCGGATTGGACCCTCGCCATTCCTACTTAATCACTTTAGGACCTTCCAAAATGGCCTTAACTTCTAGTAGATTAATACCCCCTTCCTTTGGGTATACATGTAGCCATACAAAGGTTCCAAAACTTGATGATCACGAACTATCCAATCGAAGCCTTCCTCTACCCTCCTTCCACGACCACGTCACATCCACATTGAGTTTCCAACAATCAACCTTTAGATGACACCAACGATGATGAAGAGTACAAAAGGAGAAAGGAAGAGGTGGGGAAGCTAGACAAGAGGCTCAGCCAGACACCTCATTCGATGAAAAATGACCCAGGAAATTTCAAATAAGATCTCACACACTCTCTACCTCTTTTTAGCATCTAAGTTTCCTTTTATATATTGATATAAACTTTAACTTGTTTACAACAGTTTTAGCTTATTTTATTTCAACTTTGAGGCTTGTTTCTCTTCAGTATAAATACTCTATTTACCCTAAAACTAAAAGTAATGAAACTAGCTAAAAATCTTTAAACTCTTTAAATAGAAGAGTTTCAGCCTGTATATTGAGTTTCCGAGCTTTCTCAATAGATATATTATATAAAACATATTTTGAACATTTGTTTAAGTTGAGATTTAATTTTTAAATTTATTACCCAAACGCATATCTAAAACAAAAATACAACTTTGTTGTTATTGAATCGTTCTTGTTTTCAAATTTTTGTTTCTATATTTCCTATCAAACAAAACTTTCTTAATCCTGCATATAATGTCCATTAGGAATGGGTCAATGGAAAACCTTGTTTGATCGTCATAATATGTTGAGAAGAGGTCAATGGCAAACCATGCCTAGAGGAAAGCAGGTCATAGATTCATTGTTGTGATGCTCTCAATCCCTACTGTGTTTGGATTAATGGAATGGAATCATGATTATTGGGAATCTGACTCTGATGAGATTTATTGTTTATATTTTAAGTTCCAATGCTAACTTTTATCCAATGTTGAAATGTTTGTGACAATCAAGGGATTGTTTTTTATTGATTTAAATACTCTTATCACCCTAACCTTTTATTCTCTATATTCATTACTTAAGGCTTTTTTTATAATGTCATCGTTTCTCGTTTATTCTTTTTTAAGAACTAGAAATAGAAACATATTTGATAACTATTTTTATTTCGTGTTTCTTGAAGGAAAAAATGAAGCAAACCCAGAATGTGTTTGATAACTATTTATTGTTTCTTTTTTTAGTGAAATAAAATTTATTACAGATAATATAACATAGATTAAAATAAATATAAGCTAGAAGAAGAGATTTATCTGACCTCCAGATGGGTCCAGTTTCCATGCAAAGAAGATTATATCTGCAAGTTGAAGAAGTCCTTGTATGGACTAAAGCAGTATTTAAGGTAGTGGTACAAGCGGTTTGGCAATTATATGGTTGGACTCAACTATAACAAGAGTCTGTATGATTGTTGTGTATATCACAACAAAATTAATGATGGTTTAGTAGTTTATCTACTTCTATATGTAGGTGATATGGTTACAACTATGAAGTCCAAGTTTGATATTTAGAAGTTGAAGGATCTTCTCAATACAAAGTTTGATATAAAAGATTTGGGTGTTGTTATTTGGGTATGGAGATCTATATGGACAGAGATAAAAAGAAGTTCTTCTTGTCATAGAAATACTATATTCATAAAAGGTTGTCTAGGTTTGGTATGTCATAAGTAAACCTACAGATACTCCCTGTACTATAAATGCTTGTTTTTTTGTCTATACTTTCACTACAATCTAAAGCTGAGAAGGAATATATGTCTCCGGTTCCGTATGCAAGTGTAGTGGAAAGTTTGATGTATGTTATGGTTTATTCTAGGTCTGATTTTACCCATATTGTTAGTTTGTCAGCAGGTTCATGGGTCAATCTAGAAAGGAACATTGACAAGCTGTAAAGAGGATTTTTTGTTATCTTAGAGGTATGTCTGATATTGGTTTCATTTATGGGAATGATACAAAGTATTTGATGACCAGTTATTTTGATTCTGATTATGTTGGAGATGTTAGTAGTAGAAGGTCTATGACTAATTATGTGTTCACTCTAAGTGGTTCTGTTGCTATTTGGGAGGCAATTTTACAACCAACAATTACTTTGCCTATTAATGAAGCAGAGTACATGACCTTGAAAAAAGCTGCTAAAGAGGGAATCTGGTTGAGAGGACTTGTTGGTGTTCTTGGTTTACATCATGATCGAGAACTGAGCATGGGGTTAAAGTGAGTAAAATTAGTACAATGTTGTTTATATTGCATCTTGTGAGAGAATTCAAGTGAAGATGAAATTTTTTTGGAATACCTTGAATATGTTATTTGACGCTATAAATGACTACGTACGAGGGTCTCTCTAAGTTGAATTCGTATTTAGAATATCTAATTATTTATGGTTATTTAGGAGTGCAAGAAAAAATCGAAAAATTGAAAAAACCATTTAAGCCGATCGAAAACCACTCGTTGGGTCAGGCTGAAGCCGATCGATGTGAAAATATTAAAAACTGAAAATTATCGAATCGGTTTCAGGTTAGACAGAAAATGAGTTTAAAAAACGAAGTCGACCGATAAAAATATATATAGTAAGTTTCAAATTATATTTCAAAAAAGTTCCTAAAACTTTTGGTTGCGGGATCACTCGGGGGAGTGCACTGGTTTATTTTATTTCAGATCTATTGTGAGAGTTTTGAACCTAACTTAGATGGCCAAACAGAATGCACTTCCAACTAATCACATTACCAAACAAACGAAAAATGTGACCTGATAGAGACCTTCTTTTGTCAAGGTTTGCAGTGTAATTTGCATCTGTGAAGCCTTCCAACAGTGCTGATTTATCACAATCCGTGCTAAAACACAATGATACACTAGCACTACCTTTCAAATATCGAAGCACCTATTTAACTGCATTCCAATGCTCCTTCCCAGAATTTGACATAAACCTACTTATTATACTCATAGCATATCCCAAGTCAGGCCTAGTACAAATCATCAATTACATAATACTTCCAACAACATTACAATAGGGAATATTAGACATCTCTAACCTTTCTTGTTCAGTAACAGGACACTAAGATGAAGAAAGCCTAAAATGAGATGCTAAGGGTGTCAAAACTGCCTTCCAACCAGACATATTATACTTCTCAAGCAATTTATGCACATAACTCTCCTGCGAAATGGTTAACAAACCCTATCTCTTGTCACATCTATGCCTAAGATCTTTTTCAGTTCACCTAAATCTTTCATCTCAAATTCATTACTCAACCGTTTCTTGAGATCATAGATTTCAGAATAATCCTTAGACATCAGGATCATATCATCTACATACAGAAGTAGATAAATATATGTACCTTTCTGAGATAGTTTCCAGTACACGCAGGCATCATATGAGTTCCTGTGAAACCCCTGCTTTAGAATAAAGGTGTCAAACCTGATATACCACTGTCTCGTCGATTGCTTCAGTCCATAGATGGACCTGTGAAGACGAAAAACCATGTCTTCCTTTCCTTTCACCTCATAGACCTTAGGTTGAGCCATGTAGATCACTTCCTCCAATTCTCCATGAAGGAAAGCTATGGTGACGTCCATTTGTTCAACAAACATATCAAAGTAAACAACAATAGATAAAATTAATTGAATGGACGAATGCCTCACCACTGGAGAGAAAATCTCATGAAAGTCAACACCCTCCTTTTGAGTGTAGCCCTTGGCTACTAGTCTAGCCTTATACCTAGGCTTGTTGTCACCTCCTGTACCTTGCTTGATTTTATAAATCCACTTTGACTGAATGAGTTTCTAATTAGGAGGCTTTGGAACCAATGACCATGTCTGATTCTTTTTCAATGAGAAAAACTCTACTTCCATAGCATCCTTCCATTGTTCCTTCAAATCATATATAATTGCCTCCTCAAAAGTAAGAGGCTCTGCTTCAATACTGTCAACTACACAAGTAAGAGCATAAATGTAACTAAATCGGCATAACCATACCTCGTAGGAGCCTGCCTCACCCGCTGAAGTCTGTCACGTGTAAGCTGATAGTTTTGTAGGTCACTGCTACTTGAACTTCCTTCACCGAAAGCTCCTTCATCAATCAAAGTCTTTTGCAGTTGAGGTTGTCTACTATCAAAACTGGATGACTGACCACTGGATTCGCTTGAACTACCTGATGGTCGTGCTTTAGAATCAATTCTAACCTCTGCCTCAACCTGATCAATTGTCTGTTGTTTCTACTGCTCTTTGACACAAAATGGCATTTCAGTTTTATTAAAGGTCACATCTCTGCTGATAATACATTTATTTCTGCCCTATTCCAAGCACCAAAGTTTATATCCTTTAAAACCCTAAGGATAGCCAATAAATATACATTTCAATACCCTCTTATTCAGTCTCCCTTCCTTAACATGAGCATAAGCTGAACATCCAAACACTCGGAGATGATCCAAACTTGGCGCTTTTTCTGTCCATATCTCCTGAGGAGTCTTTAAGCCTAAAGTGGAAGATGAACTCCTATTAATTAGATAACAGGCTGTTTGAGCAGCTTCCCCCAAAACTTCAAGCGTAATGAAGCATTTGTCAAGAGACATCTTGTACGCTCCATAATTGTTCTGTTGAACATCTCAGCTAAACCATTTTGCTGTGAAACGTAACAGTGAAATGTCTCGTAATGCCCTCAGATTTTCAAAATTTATCAATTTTGTTATTCACAAATTCTAAACCGTTGTCTGTTCTCAGATAATTTACCTTCCTACCTATTTGGTCTCAACCTACTTTTTCCATTCAAGAAAATTTCCAAAAGCTTCATCCTTCTGTTTCAGTGGATACATCCACACCTTCCAGAAAAATCATCAATGATCGACATGAAGTATCTCGAACCTCCCATAGAAGGTACCTTTGTAGGACCCCATAAATCTGAATGAACATAATCTAAAATTTCTTTGGTAGAATGCTTCTCTTTCCCAAACTTGACTCTGGTAGACTTCTCATTATGCAATGTTCACAAAATGGGAGTTCAATGCCTTTAATCCTCCAAGAAAACCTTGTTGTGACAAAACTTGAAGACCTCTTTCATTCACATGAGCTAGTCTGTTATGCCATAACATAGACTTATCTGTTTCTTTCCTAGATGCAACAGTAGCACTACCTGAAACTGCAGTACCCTCGAACACATAAAGGTCATTCCTCAAGGTCCCCTTCAGCTTAACCAAAGAACCCTTGATAACCTTCAGAACTCGCTTTTCAAATTTATAGGAATAACCTGCTCTATCTAATTCACCCAGAGAAATTAGATTTCGTTTGAGTTCTGGAACATACCTTACATTAGTAATAATTTTAATCATTCCATTGCAATTCGAACTGACCCAATACCTTTTACATCACAAGCACCATTATCACCAAGAAAAACTGATCCCCCATCATTTTCCTAAAAATCAATCAAGAAATCCCGATCAGGAGTTATGTGAAATGTGCACCCTGAATCTATGATCCAAGCATCCTGAATATCCCTGTTGGACACCATCAAAACCTTTGTTGAATCATACCCATCAGTGACATTTGCTGCACTAGAATCCCTTGCATGCTTGCTACTTGATGCTTCCTTGCTTTTATTCAAAGGGCAATTTTTCTTAAAGTGTTCTTCTTGATATAGGAAACACTTTTTGACATTCCCTTTTGATTTTGACTTGGATCTCGACTCTTTGCCTTTTCCATTCTTTTTCTCACTTCTGCCTCTGGCCATGAGTAACTCTTCATTCTTGCGTTCTTTATTAATCTCGAGGTTTCTCGTTCTCAAGGCATCCAACACTATATCCATGGACAATGAATCCCGTTCATTTTAATAGTTGCCTTAACTTCTCGATACGATTCAGGCAATGAATTCAGAAGAATAACTGCTTGATTTTCATCTGACATCTTCTCCCTGATGTTATTAAGATCAACTATAATCTTCTAGAATTCATCCAAATTCTCTTCTAAGCCTTTACTGGAGTCCATCTTATATCCAAATAATTTCTCTTTTAGATATAATTTATTTGGCAAGGACTTAGTTAAATAAAGACTTTCTAATTTCTTCCATAACTCCGCTGTAATAGTGGCATCATCTACTAGCCTAAGCACTCCATCTGACAGATACAGAATTATCGTCGAATAGGTATCTCATCCATATCCTTCTGTAATTGTTGGCGAAAAGTCATTTTTGTCTAAGATTTTGGCTACTTTTTGTTGTACCAAAATAACTCTAATCTTTTTCCTCCATAACCCCAAATCACCTTTCCCATCAAATTTAGCAACTTCGAACCGTGTAGACATCGAAGCCATCTGTCAAATTAATCCCAACAAAAAGATTCTCCTGAACAAAGAATATGCCACAACACTACCACACACCCTCCTTGGATCGAATGGAGCTCTGATACCACTTGTGAGAGTTTTGAACCTAACTTATATGGTCAAACAGAACGCAAACAATCAACAGAAAGAACGAACACCAAGATATATAGTGGTTCGACCAGTTTGGTCTACATCCACTTTGAGAACCAGCTTGAATTAATTTTATTATGAGCAATGAGGAATTTACAATTACAGATAATCAACAATAATCACCAATCTGTAATTTTGATACCCACTGATACCGAGAGATCCACATAAGACGTCGTCTTTGAAATCGAGAACAACCCACTGGAAAAAAGCTCAAATCAAGTGCACTAACTCGCTTCTTACCGGCAAACCACGCGCAGACCCGCGCGTTTCTCTCTGTTGCTAACAACCAGTGAACCTACGCCGAATGAAACCTACTGGATCGCACACCTGCGCGGACACCCACGCTCGAACGCCGACGGACACCTACCGGTCGAAACCACCCGACTCCCCTGTTGATCTCGTCGGACGGGAACGAGTATTTGTCACCCACTGGTCTACAAACTCACCAGACCTGACGGCTACCTCTATTTCAGCTTCGTGCGTCTGCTTACCCTCTATTTCATTCCATAACGATTGCAGTTCACTTTTCTTCTCAAGGTCACGATTTTTCCGCTCTAAGAGAAAAGATGGGTTTAATTACAAAAATGTCATTTGTCCATAATTTCACCAAAACCCAATAAAACCCACTTAAATACCTTGTTATTTTCTACATTTATAAATAAAAGTGTCGTGGTTTCTCTCTCTCCCGGCCATATCCACGCACGTACATTATTCGGCCAATCAATACTCGACCCGACCCAAGCCGTTGGTTTTGTTTCCTGAAGAATCCGAATCGGGATCGTTCACATGGTTTCTTCATGGATATGAGCTTCAAAAATCGGAACCAAACGAAACCGCTTATACCCTTATGATTATTTAGGATTATGACTCTATAGGCGGTATTCTGTAACATTTTCTCTAGTAAATTTGTGTCAAGACGTGGGTTGTAGTGGAGTGACTGGATTGTAATAAGGGGGCGATTGGACAAATGTCGAATTTTAAAAGGTATTTTCGAAATGTCTAAACTTAAAATGTTTCATTAAAATACACGGTAATGAGTTGAAAATATGGACAAATATATAATTCCTTACAATCGGGAGAATTACACCATAATCTAATCCAAAAATTTAAAGTTGCCTTAAGTAAGAGAATTAGAATCTAATCTAATAATTTAAAATAAGATTTATGGAAATAAATCAATTCGACAAAATCAAATCTAGATTTCTAGATTACAAAATCAAAACGAAATGTCAAAGAAACATTAACACGTCTAACAACTTAATCGAAAAAAAAAAATTGAAATTGATGTTAAAAAATATAGAAATAACAACTAAAATCTAGTCTAGGCACAAATACAAAGTCAGCAAGTTAGCATTGTTCTTGCATGCATAGAAGATATTTGATTTAATGGTGACAGTGTAAAATTGAATAATGATCTGGATCAAATCAAAATAATGAACAGTGTCCTTCCTACTACAACACCATATTGCTAGGTGCATGGAATCTACATCAACAAAATCGACAAACCTAGAAATCTAGAATTCTTCTCACTAACTGTGTCTCCATTGTTAACACGGATAAACAGTACATTTGTAGGTTTGACAATTATATTTCCATGAACAATATATTTGACAAACCCATAATCAGTAACACATCCAAATCTTCTTTAGTTGTAATTAGGTTGAAATAAATCAAAATTTAAGCATTGTACACGTAAATACTTTATAATAACATGAAAATACCTTGTAATAAAATCAAAATTCGTATTTTCTTCTTTTCTCCATAAAATTCGACAACTATAAACAAATTCATAATTAAAAAGATAAGAGAATAAATAAAGCAAATCTGTTTGAATAATTAAAAAGATATATGATTTTCAGTTTGCAAAACACATAAAGATACCTACATAATCCAAAAAATAAGCATAAAATAAAGTAAATCTGTATAAATCTATTCAAATAATTTAAAAGATATTATTTTTAGTTTGTAAAACAGAATATACTTGAAAATCAAAGAGAATTTTCGATGCAGATTATAGTATTAGATAGTTGGAGGGAAGAAATTATCAACGACTACACACCCATTAAAAATTTAGACATTTTTCAAATGATTCTTAGAGTACACAATTTTCAGAAATACACTCTAGTTTTATATATTTCCTACAATTTCTATATAATAAATGAGGGTTGTAATGGGTTGATTACAAACCAACTCTAAACCCAATAAATCAAACATGAGATTGCAATCCAAACATGAGATAAGAATACTTGAAGTTTGGTATCTCAATTCGTGATAAACATCTACGTTTGGGAGGTAAGGAAAGATAATTCACTAATATAAAAGATTCAAGTGTTTACAACATTGTACTTATCTGTAAGATAATAGCGATTACAGCGACACACGTAGAGCCTAACTTTTTTGTTCACCTAAGCTTCCCTAGATGTGAGACTTCTTCTCAATCAAACTTAATCTCCTCCCAAGTACCTAAATATTAGTGAATAAATACTTAGGTTCCCCTAAGTGTGTGAGTCTCCCTCTCACTATGAAGATATCTTTCCTCCTTATTGTGAACTCCCTTTAACTTGAAGAACTTAGGCTCTCCCTAAATTTGAAAACTCTTCTCTATGAATATTACCTTAGGATCCCCCTAAGGATGAGAATCCTTTCTCAATCAACTTTGCCTTAGGCTCCCTCTAAGGATGATGGATGCTTCTCAAGAATGAATCATCCACATCCAGAACAACTATAGAACATGCCACCAAGATCTAGGGGTGTTCGTGGGTTGGGTTGGGTTGAGTTGAAAAACTTTTTAGACCCAATCCAATTATTCGGGTTGTAAATTTCTTCAACCTAAATAACCCTTATTAAAAAAATGAATCCAACCCAAACCAAGCATGAAACATTTGGGTTGGGTTGATTCGGGTTACTCAGGTCATTAATTTAATTTTTTTTTTTTTTATCAAAGGAAGTAAAATAACAATACGTAAAAATTTGATTTAATTATTTTCATATATGAATTAAGATTAACAACTCAATTTCAATTTATATAATGTATAATTTTTTTTCAAAGTGCAAAAAGAAACTATTTTTAAGAGTTGTTGAAGAATAAATTATCCAAAAAATGGATAAAATTAAAGAAAATTAAAATAAATATATGTATATCTAATTGTACATAAGTAAAAAAAATACATTTTAAAGTTAATAATAAGTTTGGGTTGGTTTGGGGTATTTTAGGTGACCTATGAACCAACCCAACTAATGAAATTTTCATTTATTTAAACCCAACCCAACTTAAACCGAACGGATTGGGTTGGGTTGATTAGTTTTTTCGGATCATGGAGTTTTTGGAACACCCCTACCAAGATCCACAAATATTTCTTGCTTTACAAACAATAAACACTATAAAGAATTGTCTGTCAAAACACAATAATCGATCCCTCACAAAAGCATATGCGACAACCCTAGAAAGGATACTACTTGAACTTAAATAGCATAGTGAAAAGATGGAAAATATCCCCAAACAATTTTGAAAAATCATAAACAAGAAAAACAAGCTAGAGAAAATAAAGCATAAAATATTTCAAACAAGGAAGGACATATTCTGGAAAGCCAACATCCTGTTCAACATTCTTTGAGACATATTCAGAGACATCATCGAAACAACCCAAAAAAAAAAAAAAAAAATCTAGAACTCTTAAACAAATATATAATCAATTACGTACACATCTTAACACTTTCCAAATAAACTCCAAAATTATTGACACTTAATCAAAGTCATAAATTAATGATGCTAAAAAACTATCATAATTTTTATAAATAAAATGCATTTTTTCTTTTTTTTTGCTTTTATGACATTCCTATCTATTATAGACATGTTTGAGAGTTATTTTGAAATCTTCAAAACTGTAATTTCAAAAAACGTCTTTAAGCACTCAAAATTAATTTAATGTTTAATTCTACATCTTTAAATCTAATTTTTATATTATCAAAATCGAATTTAAATGATTAAATACAAGTAATTTTAACTATGTACTCGCAACTTTTCTTCCTCTCGTAGGCTCTTCCCCTTTCCTTATCTTTTGCTTTCAAGATTCTCACCTCACAACTTTTCCTTTTCTCATTATTTCTTTTTAGTACTCATTAACACCTACCCTCTTTTTCACCCTCTTGCTCCCTTTTCTCTTTCTTTTTCTTTCACTTACCATTCCACTTGTGCCCAACTTTTTTTTTTCTTCTTTTTTTTTTTTTTATATATTATTTTCTCCCTCTCCTTTTACTTTCCCATGCTTTGCTGTGCCTCTCATATCTCACCACCTTATGCCAAACACATTGAGACAAATATGTCGGGACGGCTTTACAATTTTGAGCTTTAAGGAATAATTAGGTGTATAGCAATAATTACACTACCATTTAAAAAAATAGCAAAAAGTGGAGTACTTTTGAATTATAGCAAAACACATCGATATTACGTGAGTCCAACTTTTTGAAATCCTAAAATGTCTCTATCGTCTCTTTTAATTGCAGTGTAATTAATTCGACATTTGTATTAATGAGACAGTAATTAGTTGCTCAACTATATATCTCAGCAGATTTTCAACGCCAACTAACATCATTATTTTAAGTGGATAATTTTCCATAAATCTCACGAAGAGTTAGTTTGAATGTTTCAATCTTCTATAACAACTAATTTTCAAATCTTGGCTTGAAATTTAAAATATCATATTATCTTATTTTTAAATTTTTTTTATGATTATCTTATTTTGAATTTTTAAATCTTATATTATATTAGTTTTCGTAACTAACTTTTCATATTTTTAGTAGATTTTCTCTTAATCATAATTAAATCATATGTTTTTTAAATTGTTTTTATGATTATCTTTATTATAAATTTATTTTAAACATGGAATATAAAAAAAAATCTCATTTTTATTAATTAGTTTTTTTTTTATTTTGAATCATATTATTTTTTGTTTTAAAAAATTCATTGAGAAGAATAATAAAACATAGATTTCATCAAATTTATAGCAAATACAGTTTCAAATGTGTTCGTACTTCTTTAACCCTACAATGTCTTAATTTTCAATGCAACTAATTTTGCCCTCTGCGAATGTAATTTTTTTTTTCAATTATCATATTTGATCTTATCTTCAATTTTAAATTTTATTTTATCTAAATTTTCAATTTTTATCTTTTTCTTATTGATTTCATTTTTTGTTCTCAATCGACAACAACTCTACATTGGAGGCTTGACACAACCAATCAAATCCACTAGTGTAGGATGAAAGACTATAACAAATAGTTCAAGTTCTCTTCATTCCAAAGTGATTCCTATTGAGCCATTGTGAAAAGGTAGGCCAAACATATGGACAGTGTTGGTATTAACCTGTTTGCCTTGGAGATCTTATACCCACCTTGACCGATTCGATCAAGGAAAGATGTACCATTGTCGAACATTGCTTGTTTCTTTTCTATTCACGAGATCTCCACAATTGACATAAACACCACATCATGATTGGTTAGTAATTTCAATTGACGTTTTTTAATTGGGATTTTCATACTCCAATCTAAATCGGTTTCTTTCCTCATGAATGCAATTATTTAGATAAAGTTTTTATCAATTCAATCCTCACTTTCTAAGCTAATATTTTGGTCTAGAACTAAGAAAAAGTATTGTTATAGACTTTTGGGTAAGTTCAAAAGCAGTGTAGATGATTTGGTTAAGTGATTTTCAATTGCAGTGTATTTATTTTAAGTTTATTGTATTTGTTGGGCATAGTTTGGAAACTAATTACATTGTATTTGTAGGTCACATAAATATCTCATCGGAAGTATAGTAAAAACCTTTCAAAAGATCTTTGATGACTACACAAAACCCTCGTCAGAATTACCGTGTAATTATCCTAAAATGTCTCCATCTGGATTTTCAGTTACGCTGCAACTAATTCTGTCATTTGCAGGTTTTTTTAGTATAAATCCTGATTTTCTCCTAAATTATCTCCCTACATTTTCGAATTTTAAAAATCGAATGTATTCTTTTTCTTTTTCAAATATCATGTTTGATCTTATCTTCAATTTCAAATTTTATTTTATCTAATTTTTCAATTTTCATCTATTTCTTACCCATTTTATTTTTTGTTGTCAATAGATGACAAGTCTACTTTGGAGGGTTGACTTAACCAATCAAATTCATTGGTGCATAGATGAAAAGCTCGACTTAATCGTCCATCGGACCAAGGGTTCAAGTTGCAAAATCTCTTCTTTTTAAAGTGATTCATATCGAGTCATTGTGAAAAGGTATGTCAAGCATATGGAATGGGTTGACATTAATCAGTTTGCTTCAAGGAATTCTATTCATGATTGTCCTATTGTTGGCGTAAGATCCGATTATATAGAGGAAAAAGGCGGCAACTTGGTTGGAAAAAAGGTCGGTGCAGAGTCTGGCCAATCGATAGTCTGTAGATATTTGTTTTAATTACAATGTAGTTATGAATATGTCTGAATAAGTCATTTGCAATCTCATTTGTATGGTTGAGGATAGTTTAGACACTTATAAATTTGTTTATATTTTATTTTTATTTTGTTTTGCTATTTTTATGAATGAAATTATGATTTGCTATTTTTACAAATAGAAAGTTAAAATTTGTTATTCTTCTCGTTATTCTCTTTTTTTTATATCTTTTATTCTGCAAAGGTAGTATAGGATAGCAAAAACATCAAAATATAAAAGTCCAAACACAAGAACAAAGCCAAACAAGATAAGAGAAAAAAAAACAAGCACAACAACCACAAAAACATAATTAAAGAAAAAAAGATAGCACGAAGGACAATCAATAAGGGCATTTTGTTCAAAAATATAGTATTTTTTCAAACTATTGATAAAAATAGGGTATATGAGAACCTATTTTTAAAAGTAAGTGGGTATTGAAATTATTGACAAAAGTAGGGTAGTGAAATCGTGTACGGGGTACACGATTACCGTTTAATCCGATCAGCACCATGTCGACTGACTGGTTGACTGGTCGCATGGAAACTCATGGACCGGGTCCACGATTGTCATAATCGTGGACCCGGTTCACGATTTATTTTTTTTTAAAAAAAAATAGATTGACTATTTTTTTTTTAATTGGAGATGTACAACAATATTAAAACTTTAGGAACGGGTCCACAAATTCCTTCATTATTAAACTTAATTATATATTTAATCTACAATGAATACATAATTATTTTGCACTCATATTAAAAAAAATGTCATGATATTAGAGAAGATTTATAATTAGTTCTTTAATTTACAATTTGAAAATAAAAGTTTACATGAAATTTCAAAAACGACCCCTGACCCTTACCCTCATGGAGGTTGTCTTCATGTCCCTTTAAATTAGGTTCACCCTGCTGTCGTTGTCGTATACGACGAATACATTTTCGATCGGTATCAGCAACATCGAATCGTCTTATTTGTTGAATAATACCTTCTATGTTGACCCATGTTTGCTGACACATTGAACCCTGGTAATTTTGTTTTGAATATAGTCAATTAATTATTATTATTAATTCAACAAAACGAATAAAATTAGTTTTTTTAATAAATCAATAATAATCTACTATGACTCAACAATAGTCAAACAAGTGGGGAATGCTGAGAAACCAAAAAAGTTAGCGTGGAGTCGTATTTAAATGATGACTAGGGGAGATGGTGAAGGGAGGGTCCCAATTGGTAGAAGAAAAATCCGCATTCCCTTGAGGTTATCCTGCACTTAGAAGATAAAGTAGAAAAATGAATAAATGTAGTGAAAATTTGATTCTTCGTCGCCGTAGTAAATAAGAGAGAAAATTGAATTAGTTTATTCATCTTTTAGGAAAAAAAAAAAAAAAAAAAACTTCCTTGGGTAACACAAAGGGAGAAAAAGAAATTACAGTAACTTGGTCCCGAGCATCTACCACTATATCCACAATGATTGGGCATATTGCTATTCATAATAAAAAAAGACCATTTACCTATTTATATAACAGATTACATTGTAGCTCATAAATTTTGGGAATTTGCTAATAGATCTGGTCGTTGTTAATAATTCATATTATGAAAAAAAAGTGAATATAGATACCTATCATTCAAAATATTTATTTAATTTATTTTTATAAATAAAAATTTATTAAATGAATATAATTACTTATTTACATAAATTATTAATTAATTCATTTCTCAAAGACAAGAATTCTTCCATCTAACATTGTGGGTTTTAGCTGTTTGTTCGGTTTTTAAAAAGAAAATAAATTTAATATTATTTTTTGTTTATACCTAACGACTAGTTGTTTCGAAAAGAAAAAATTTCTACCATTAATTTTTCTTTTTATCAAGATCTAAAGGCTCAAATTAATTTTGGATTTCATCATCCTCCTATATTTAAACACATCTTCTTCCCCAGATTAGCACACCGATTTTTCTTATTTTTTTTATTCTCTCTAAAAACACAAAGCCTCCATTGTTGCTCTCACCGAGATTCAACTTACATCATTATGATTATAATATATTGTTTATTAAAATATATTTTTTTATATTAATTAATTAAAATTAAAATTACTAAGGTTGAACTTAAGTAATTATAAAAATGATGAAGTTATTAGATTATAATTAATATGACATTCATTAATTGATTGATTTTAATGATAAATGACTCGATTTTCAAATATTTAGAATTAAAATTATTCTTGAATTATTATCAACATGTTTGAATAATAGTTATTGTTTAATTAATTAATCTATTAAATTTATATAAGATTCTAAGCTTAATTTTCATAAATTAAATACAAACATAATTTTTATTCATAAAATTTTGATAGTATTTTTCATACATGAAAAAACATAATTTTTATAGATAAAATATGTTGCATTATCATAGCAAAAATGAATTTGGGTAGATGAATCTGTCAATGTGAATTTTTTTTTTGATGGGTTGAATAATCTTGTGAAATTTTGTGATTGCTTTAATTTGCTTCCCATGGTAGTAAATGAAGAATCTTCTTTGTTGTCATGTGGTATTAGTTCCTCTTGTTTCTGCACATTTTTTCTACAGGTTAAAGAGTAGATGTTTGTTATTGTTCCTTCTTTTGAAACAATGTTGTTTACTCAAACTGTTATACATAATTTTGGACCAAAAGGGTTAATCAAGATTGAGCAAGATTATAGACAATCAAACTAAAAAAAAGATGAAACCGGAGCATAAGTTACACGATAGGACCCAAAGAAGATTTGGGAAGAGAAGAAAGATCTAAATTCATATGCTCGGCCTCAGCCATGCCGAGGCTTCCTTTTCGTGCATCCCTCTAGCATAAGGGACGACTCAAACCCATGTTCAATTTTAGAACCCAAATTCAAGAGCTCTAGGTCTAACCTATAATAACTACATCATTATGATTATATGGGCTATAAGTTTCAATTTTTTGAGTTTTATTGCACTTTTTCACTTTTTCACTTAAGCATCAAAGTGTGTCACAAATACCAAACTTAGGAATGGTAAAATTTCTTATAAGGTCGAGTGTCAACCTAATCAAGACAGAGAATCCTTGGTTTGATCAGGTACAGAAGTTAAATCTGAGATTTAAATTGGATCCCTAATCGGCAAGAGGATCCCTGTCTTATTCCCAACCACAAATCTTTTTAATTATTAATTTTTGTATAAAAAAGTTAAAAAAATAAAAAAAAACTAAACCATTTTGAACATATATATACTACTCAATCAGTAGATCTTAAATTAATTTTTTTTTTCTAATGTAATAAATTTAATTTTTATTAAATTTATAATAAAAGGTACTAAAATATTTTAAATACTCATTCAAATAAATATATGTAATAATAGTCCTAACTTCTTACCAAAAATATTTATAATTTCAATACAAATACCAAATTAATAAAAATAATGAAATAAAAAGCGATGATTTTTTCTGTGAGGACCGAATTCCCGAACAAAGATTCCCCTACCTAAAACGGGAAATGGAGTGGAGACAGAGATTAAAAATCTTTATCGGGACAAAAATAGGGAGTGCATCCCTAATCCCGACCCACTCCATTGTCATCCTTAACCAAATCGGTCTGAGAAAGTCTGACATTAAAAGCCAGCTACTCATCAATCTTTTTATTTTTGTCTTCAATCAAAGTTTCGCAATTTTTGTTTTTGTCTTATGTTTACAAAGGGATCTTTTTTTAAAATATTGTACTTCAAAAAACTATTTAGAAAAGTATAGTTGTTTTAAAATTAATTAGAGAAATATGATTGTTTTGTCTGTTCGAGGCTAGATGTCGAGGGTTGAGAATTCGATGAAAGTGGATGTCGAAGGTTGAGAACTCGACGTTCTTTGCTTGGAGACTTGTCGAATGTTGAACATTCGACCTACATAAGTTGAAAGTTCAACCCTCGACAAGCTGAGTCGTCCCATCATCTGCCGCTGCTGCGCTGCTAACCGAATCTAGGCAGCTTTAACTTTCTGGCGTGCTCTGCTATGCTACCGTGCCTCCCCAACCATCGCTTTTAATTTCAGCTCCCGACACTCGACCTATGTGTTTTAAAACCCCAGCCATTCTCACAGATCTCACAGATCACATTTTCGTTTTTGCCTTTGCCATTTCATTTTGGAAATCCTCTGCCTTCTTCCTCTACTAAATTCCTCTCCTCCCATTTAAACTCAATGCTTTCCATTTCCATTTCTCTTCTTCTATTAATCCCTCTCCTCCCATTTTTTAACTCACTGCTTTCTATTTCCATTTCTCTTCTTCTATTTCGTTTGATACAAATTGTTCCCACATTTCTCCCTTGATCACAAACTATACTGGTTCGTTACTCTACTAAATTTTTATTTTTTAAGAATAATTATAAATTTTATTTGTGTTCTTATATTATTATTTTTTTATAGATTCTATTTTTTTTTTTTTTTTGTAGTTGTTGCCAGGTAACAAATAACATAAAAAAAGGGTGAACGTTGTCACTTTGAAGGGAAAAAAAGGAACTAACGTCGAATTTGTGAGTTGAACTTTAACTTTTATTTATTAGTAGTTTTTTGTTTTTAATATTTGTTTATGCTAAATATATAATTTTTATTCCTTATATTGATGTCTACCATGATAATGTTAATTTTTTAATTGAAGATCAATAAGTAATTTTATTTATTTGTCGTTTTTTTAATGATATTCTATATTTTAGTATTGTTTTTTAGTTAACATGTTTAGTATAGTTTAAAAAGTTTAGTTTATTGTTATATTTTAAAAAGTTGATATTTATAGTTTAATACAAAATTATTGTGATAGTTAACAAGTTTAGTATAGTTTAAAAAGTTTAGTTTATTCTTATGATATTTGATTTCTTTAGTATTAACTTTGATGTTTATAGTATTAAAATGTTTAGTTTATTGTTATGTTTAAAAAGTTGATGTTTATAGTTTAAACGTTTTAGTATTTTTAGTTTAATACAAAATTATTGTGATTTTTTTAATATATTTCTTAAGATATTTGATTTTTCTAGTATTAACTTTGAAAATATAGTTTAAAATAGTTTGAAAAAGTTTAATTTAATTTAATTTTTTATTTTGTATTAAATTTGAAAAAATAGTTTTAAAAAGTTTATCTCATTGTAATTTAAAATTTTAATTTGTTGTTATGTTTAAAAATAGTTATAAAAAGTTTAATTTATTGTTATGTTTAAAAAGTTGATATTCATAAAACTTAAACGATTTGGATATGAATGTACTGGATAGCATTCGAGAGCATGACCCAATTGTAGCCCTGTGAACGTTGACAATACTCAATTGTATAAAGGGATGATTTGTCAAGGCAAGGAAATGCTACAACCCGCGGTCAAATGTTTTGCACGCACCATATGAGTTTGTTGAATTGACACCGACGATTTGGAAAATTCGGTGTAAGAAGTGGGAGGAAGTTTGTAAGTGGAGACTTCGTGCAATAAAGAAAAAATCGCATGACTTGTTCGAAATCACTAAGTACGATAGGCAGCATACATGTTTTTTATTCAAAACTAAGTCAAAGTTATGTACAATTGGATTCATCAATGATTGCATTAGAGTTCTGTGATGCCGTAAGAGAAAAATCATCTATCAGTGTGGCACAACTGCGTCCGACATCAAATCAAAGTTTGGATATCATGTTCCTTACCATAGGGTATGGGAGGGCAAAAGAAAAGCGTTGGCTAAAGTGTTCAGTGATTGGGATGAGTCTTACAAATTGTTATCGAGGTGGTTGTATATGGTTAAGCACACTAATCCCGGAACACATATAGAGTGGAGAGTGAAAGAAACGCTTACTGAAGGCCATGTTATCCTAATTTTTGTATTTTGGGCATTTGGTCATTGTATAGAAGCTTTTAATAAATGTTGGTCGATAATTTAGATAGATGGTACACACTTGTACGACAAATATACAGGAAAATTGTTGATTGCTACATCAGTTGACTCGAACGACCATCTTCTTCCACTTGCATTTGCCGTTGCTGATGAAGACTCCGCAGACTCATGGGGATGGTTCCTGAAAACCTGAGAGAAATTGTAATACACGAAGAGGTGTGTTTAATTTCATATCGACATGCTGGTATAATCGCATCAGTGAAAAATTCAGCAAATGGTTGGACGGGACCAAAATGTCACCATCGTTTCAGCTTACGACATATCGTGAGCAACTTTAATAAAAAAGTATAGATTTAATTCATTGAAAAATTATGTTTATCGTGCCGAGTGTCAATTTCAAATTCGGAAGTTTAATAAAGCAATTGAAGATATCAAAGGAATAAACTGGAGTTGTCTGAGTTTTTTTTACCGCGTTAGTTTAGAGAATGGACTCAAGCACATGATGGAGGATTCAAATATGGGTGGATGACGACAAATCTATCAAGAGTGCATAAATGGAGTCCTCGGAGCTCGAATGTTGCCTATAAATGTTCTTGCTCAAATAACATTCTTTAAATGCGTGAGTTATTTCGAGAAAAGAAGAGAAGAAATAAGGGATGAATTGGAGCGACAAGATAAATACACTTGTAATATTATTTTTTTTATATATATATGTTATTAACAATTTATTTCAAGCATATTTTATAATACTAAGTGGAGTAAAAAAACCAGGTACGCACACGAGAAAATAAATAAATGGGCTGCAAGATCTAGTAAACATGAAGTACAATCATACGATCGGTATGAAGGTGTGTTTCATTTGAAGATCGGACGTCATAGTCTCAATGCCAAAGGAGGAAACATTCAAATATTGAGGCTAAATAGGTCCGAGCGGTACTGTTCATGTAACAAGTGGCAAGCATTTGGCATTCCATGCTCGCATTTTATGGCCGTTTGCTCACATTTTAACATGAACTACGAAGACTTTATTGAGGACTACTATAAATTGTCAACGTATGTTTAATGTTACTCTCCTCAATTTCAACCTGTACCGCATGAAGATTACTGGATCACGCACCCTAATATGCCCGTCTTACATCCTGATCCATCGTTGTTGTGAAAACCTGGTAGACCGAAAAGTTCATGTTATCACAACGAGATGGATTGGACAGAACCAGCCACTCGACAACGATGTGGATTTTGTAATCAATTAGGCCATAATCGAAGGAAGTGTCCTTCATTACTAAGACGGGCTCCATATAGTTAGGGATTGAAAAATAAATATTTTTTTTTATTATATATTCATTTTATTGTATATTCAATTTTTTTATTATAATTTATTGTGTATTCAATTTTTTTATAATAATTTATTGTATATTCAATTTTTTTATTGTAATCTATAAAGTTATACATTATTCTTTTAATTGAGAAATAAATACTTCTTTTATCATGTATATTTAATTAAGTGTAGATACTTTTATTGTATATTCAAGTTTTTTTTATTATAATTTATAAAGTTGTACATTATTCTTTTAATTAAGTTGTACATTATTCTTTTAATAAGTTGTACATTATTCTTTTAATTAAGTTAATTAAGTTGTACATTATTCTTCTAATTGAGAAACAAATATTTTTTTAATTGAGAAATAATTTTTTTTTTCTTTCAGATCATGGCTTTAAACCCAAGACCTGTTGATCCCAATGTATTGTACAACTAGTCCATTCATCGATCATCTGTTGTATGGCGAGATCGTACTACTGGAGAAATATCAGGCGTCGAGAGGCAGTTCTCCAGCCCACTATCCCACTCCACCCTCGAATACTACCGCTACTACGCATATCTGGATTCTATAGGGTTGCCAGATTGGGATTTATTCAGTTGGACTGGCATCTGATCACAACCTTGGTCGAGAGATGGAGGTTCGAGATGCATACATTTCATATGTCTATTGGAGAGTGCACTATCACTCTACAAGACATAGAAGTGTTGTTGGGGTTACCTGTTGACGGTGAGCCGGTCACCGGAGTGATGTACGATGACTGGTCACAAGTTTGTCAACTGTACCTCGGTGCGACCCCACCTGCCGACAAGATTAAAGGATCGAGGTTAAGTTTGATATGGTTAGGAACACAATTCTGTAAGCTCACAGATGATGCAGACGAGGAAACCGACATAAGATATGCGTGAGCATATATACTACAAATGATGGGTGGAAGTCTGTTTTCTGATAAATCAAGTCATTTTGTTCACTTGATGTTCTTGCCACTATTAGCTAACCTCTACGATGCGGGGTGGTATTCATGGGGTGGAGCATGTTTGGCATGATTGTATAGACAACTATGCAAAGCAACAAGACCTGAGGTTCGAGAGATAGCTGCACCTCTCATACTTTTGCAACTATGGGCTTGAGAGTGATTTCTAACAATGGCTCCACAGCTACAACATGTTAATGACGCTCAGTTAGTTGGACGAGCCTACGGTTCTCGGTATGTTGTTTTAATTCAATTTAATTTTTATATCACTGATCTAGTTAATTTAGATTCTAAATTATCAATTTAAAAATTTAAGTGGAGAGACAAATTTTGTGTGACTAGAACAGCCACACATGTAGTCAGCCAATATAGATACATGTTTGATCTGCTTCAACCTGATCAGGTACATTACACTGAACCTAATTGATTATTTTATACGCATTTTTATTGTATTTGTCTTTAATGTTCTCTAATATAATATTTTGTGTTTCAGGTTATTTGGGAGCCGTACAAAATTATTATGCATACTTTATACGAATGGTCAAAATATATGGTGGACGATGAGTCCTCTCATATGTTTTCACATTGGTGAGTGGCATCTTCCTGACAGGGTGATGAGACAATTCGGTTTTTAGAAGGATATCCCATCGCTATACTGAACCCGTACTGCATGATATTGACTTAAGGACTGGAGATTGGTCCGAAAATGTTACACATTTGGTAGTGCGATGGCACTATCATGCAAGGTTTATTGCAGTGGGGGTTTCTCTTGAATAGTTTGATAGGGATGTCACTCAAGAATATATTCATTGGTATAATAATATCACAAGGCGCTACGTCACTCGTCCGGGAGTAGCTATGGGTCATCTGGTAAATGAATGAATATTATTTAATTATTTTTAATTTAAATTTATTTTAAATATTATCTAATTATTTTATAATTCATAGAGATCAAACAACAGTAGACTCCGTGAGCTTGCGAATGATCCGAAGCAGGTTCTTGCTATATGTAGTGACAACCAAAGCTATATGGAGGAAATACATTATATGTACGATATACCTATTGTTCCTCCACCAGCTCCTAGACGTAGAGGACCTGTTCGGGAAGAGGATGAGTTTGATGAGGTTGCACATAATGTGGAAGAGTTGCCCCCTATGATGCAGACGCAGAGTCAAACTGATTATGTTAGTCCGATGATGATGATGCCAACATTTGGTTCAGGACATTATGACTCAGAGGCTGGTCCTTCGTCTTCATACGTGCATGGACATGGTCGGGGTCGTGGAGAGCATAATGAATATTTATATTATGAAGCGCCTGCAGAGGTACCAGAGCAACATCAAGAAGAACCCGAGCAACCTCAAGTTCGAAGTCGACGACGACAACCAGCTCGAAATCGACGACGTCCACCTTGTGGGACACATTGATTTTTGTAATTATTTTTATATAAATGAGATATTTAATTTACATTTTTTTATTTTTATGAGTTATTATTTTTTTTAATTTATTTTTTTTAGAGTTTAAATAAAATAATAAAATTTTTAGATATTTTTTAGAAATTGTTTTATAAAATGAAAAAAAAAAAAAGAAAGAAAGAAAGAAGAAGGTCGAATGTCTAAATAATTAAAAAGAAACAAAATAATATGACAAATATTGAACCCTCGACCTATTTTTTTTTGAAAAAAAAAACAATATTTTTTATTAAATAGTTTCAAAAATTACAATATTTTTTCTAAATAGTTTTAAAAACGCGAATATATTTTAATTTCCCTTTACAAAGTTGTCCCCAACCCGTGATAATGTCATCATCCCCTTTTTCTATTTTATATTTATGAAAATTTTTTTAGGAATGCCAAACATTTAGGAAAATATTCAAAACATTGCAAGAAAATGGAGTAATGTTGAGAAAAAATACAATTAATAAAGAAAAATTATATTGTATGATCAAATATTATTACAAGAAACCAAAGTCATGACATAGAAATCATATAACAATCACATAATAATTACATATAAATCAAATAGCAATTAAATTTTCATACAGAAGTTTTTTGACATGTTTGCAAAAAAACAAAACTTAGAAACACGCATTCAATTTTCAAATTTTTTTATTAAAGTTACAATTTTCCCATTTAATAATAATATTAATTAATTAATTTCTCTAAACAATTTTATGTTATACTTTGCCTCCTTTCTTTAGGAAATCCCCCTACATTATTTGTTGTGCTCAACAAAATAATAATATCAATAATTAATCATATATAAGATATATCTCACATTTTGAACACATTGAATTGAATATGATCAAGATCTCAAATAAAATGAAATATTTCATAATCTTACCACTCTTAACCGAAAGAAAATAATTATTCAATGATGAAACAAGTTTCCTTAAGACACTTTTTGATAAATTAAATCGAATTAGTAGAAACAAATAAATGGAAGACTTTAGAAAAATATATTCTAAGAATTCAATTCATCATGCGTTCAACTAACATCATCTTCATAAAAAATTTTCAAAGCGACAACTAAAAGCGTCACACATGTTAATGTTGCGAAATGTTTCACAATTATCAAGACTTATGACCCGTAGCAAGTTCACAGTTAGAGAGTAAATTTCTATCTCATGTGGGAAGTTTAGAGATCCAGTATAAATATGAGAGCTCTACAAAGGACTTGCAAAAGTGGTTAAAGTGGTAGTTAAGACTCTTCATCTATAGCACGCCGCAACCGTCGCTATCCAACAGACGAGTGAGTTTGAGTAACTGCACTCGTGCGAAAAAAAAGAAACTTTTATTTTTTTCCTTCTATTTTTTAAAATATTATGGAATTAATTTGAATCTGGAAAATTAATTTTCTCTAGATCTGAACGTCGTTGTCTTCTTCAAAAATCAATGAATTTAGAATTCATAGAACATTAATTCTTTCATCTCCTTCTTCTTTTCCACACATATTCTCAGCTTTCTCTTGATTCCAACCCTCTCACTAATGAATGTACGTTCGAGATGAGTGTTGTGTTAATCTTGGAAAGTAATCGACATAAATGATATACACCAAGGTCGTGCCAAAATTATTTTCAATGCAGTGGTTTACACGACACAACACTTTAGATATGGATTTGACGTAATGTAATTAACCAAAACTCAGTCCTTACTCAAAGTGAGAGCACATAAAATTTAGCAATAATTTGCCTGTACTATGTCATCATTTGCTTAGAACAAGAAAAACATACACTCGCATAATAGAAAATAGGTCTAGGCCCGATGCGGCGGAGGGGGTTGATTAGGTCGCTCGGCCGCCTCGGCCTCGCCGGGAGCTTCTCCTCTAGATTGTGTCCCTGCAGCGGTGACAAAGGACGTTGTAAAGCTGAAAGTGTCCTTAATAATCTGACCCATGATTTTGCCCCTTCTTGGAGGATTGTTTGGTTCTTGACGCCGTGGGGCTTCTACCATTTTCTTAAGCTTCAATGGCTTCTCTCTCTCACACAGAGTAGAAGAAGATAGATAAGAAAAAGAGGAATTGGTGGTAAATGTTTTGTGAAATTGAAGGAGGAGACGAGAGAATTTATAGACAAAAATCAAAGTATTATTTGTGATCATAAATGTCGTAATGTCTTAAATTCGTAATTTGATACATCGTTTATTCGTTATTTACAAATTTGACCTTAAAATTCAGAAAATACATTATATATAAATTTTCTAACTCTAAAGAAACTAGACTTTTTGTCCAAATATTTGAAAGTTTTATTTATTCAGATTTTATGAAAATTTTGTTACTACAGTGCCCCTTTCATGTTTATCTCTCCAGGATAAATACATTTTTATTATACTCATTTTTTTTCCTTAATCATAATTTATTATTGTAGGAATTTTAAATTATATAGTCATTTTAAGGTCAAAATACACACTTCTAGTCCATTAAGTTTGAAGATAGATCACATTTATCAATTTGTAATGAAAATTGACGTAATCATAGTGAGATTTCATTGATGGATCAATCATAATGAATCTTAATCGCAAACATAATTGGATTGTTTTTTTATAGTGTTTACTTATAATTATGAATATGTCAAATTTATTGTTATCATTATCGTTTGATCCCAATGGTAAACGGTAAAGATAAAGATAAAGATTACAATAAATGTGACAGATTCATAATTGTTATACTGTTACAGTAATATTATATGTAACGATAACGGTAAAAATAATGTGTCTCAGGTATTTTTAAATACAATCAGATTGAGAATCTAGAGGTGGATCCCACAATTTCTTACAACTATAGAATACAATTAAATAACAACAAACATAATCAAATGAGGTCCACTTTAATATCCATATGGTATATGAAAGTTTCAAAAAAGAATACTTTTATCTTTGAAATTTAGAAAATGTTTTAAATGATCCCCTAGTTAAGTTATCCGTTAGTTGATATATATATTTCTTTCAATAAGTTGATTGTATTTCTCAATGTTAAAGAGAAGGGCTAAGTTTCAAGATAGAGATAGAGTTGAGAGAGAAAAGAAAACGAAAGAAAAGAAAGGAAAAGGGAGGAGGAAAGAGAAAGATCCACATAATAAAAATATAATATAAACTTAGTAAAAATGATCAACTCATTTAAAATTAGAAAAGCCCACATAATAAAAAATAATATAAAATTAGTAAAATGGTCAACTCATTTAAAATTTGTAAAAATGGTCAACTCATTAAGTTAGAAATATGTGGTTGATCAAAAAATTTTATTCAACAACGACATAATAATAATAATAATATTATTATTATTTTAATATATATATATATATACCATGTTATATTGGAAGGGTGTAATATTAAAGATATAAAGACGTAATATATTAATAGTACAAAAAGTATAAATTAAGGGTTTGTTTTGATTGATTTAAAAAAAAAGTATTTTTCAAAAAACTTATTTTTATTTAAACACTTTTGATCAAACTCAAATTAAAATAATTTACACCTCAAACACATAGTATTATAACTCAAACTGAAATAATCTACACCTTAAACACAAATTATTATAATCCAACTATAATAATTCAGGATTATAATAACCAACTCTTTATCCCAAATGTCCCATAAATTATTACGTAATAAAAATTGACACTTAATTTTAGTGAAAAATTTCATTATAGAAATTAAAATTAATACAAATTTTAAAGTATATGGATTTAAATTAAATGTGTTGTTTTTAAAGATCACGAAGTAATTAGGTTGTTACAAATTTAAATATATAGAGATTAAATTATTGTATGGTAACTAAAATTTTAAATGTTTGAAAATAGTTTACTGGACCAAAGTGTTTATAGAAAAAGGAATTATTGATCAATGTTTTTGTTGAAATGTCACTTTCTTCTTTTCTCATATGCGAAGTGTCTTAAGAGTATTTGGATAAAACAACTTTTCCTTTGGCACTCTCAATTATTTGCCATTTTTCATCCATTCTTAACCTCGAAGGCTTTTCTCACTCTTTTTTTTTTTAAACAGATTTTTGCATAAAAAGCATAAAAAGACAGAATATACTTCTACAATTACATCATTAGATGGTTGAATCTGGTGAATATATATATATATACAAAACCCCACCTAAAAACAATATTTATTTATTAGTTTATTTATAATTTTTGAAGAAATTTAAATCGGCATTTTAGCACTATCTTCAGTGATATTTCTATAAAAGAATTTGTCGATATTTTTTATCACTATCTTCAAGTGATATTCTGTAAAAAGAATTTGTCGATATTTTAAACCTTGGTAATGGTATAGTAGGTTTTACAATATTGACACTAAAAAAATTAATTGTAGCCAAATTTAAAAACATAAACAGTTGGTTTTTTTTACCCTAATCTAAAAATAATTAATTTTAATGAATTAATGAATTAAATATTTTCATGGTAAATCCTGCTTTTATCTAACAATTTTACTATTTTGGAAAGCCCATTCAGAGCTCACAATAACAAATTCAATGCAATTCGGATCACCCCAATCGAAGTTTAAAACAACTTTTAACAGTTTTTATGATTGAAGTTCAATTAAAGAGCAATATGTGCAGCCATGAAAATATGCCACACGGTGAATTTTGGTTGGTTTTAGAGCAAGAAAAAAAATAATATATAATATATATATATATATATATATATATATATATATATATATATATGTACTTACATATATATTCTTTTTGAGTCCAACGGTTAATCAATGTAAAAACAACAAGTAAAAGGTACTCGGTTACAGTTGGTGGGATTTGATTATTATTATTATTATTTAAGATAATTATTTTGAATGATAAAACTGAAAAAATATTTTCAAATATAGCAAATATCATTATCTATCATCAACACATAATGATAATTTGCTTTATTTATAAATAAATTGACTCATTTTGTTATATTTGAAAACAACTATTATTATTATTATTATTATTATTATCATTATCTTCATCATTATTTTGAATTATCAACATTCAATGACCCAAATTAAATTTGATTTACACTATTTCTCTTATTTAAACATATTTTCTTCTTTAAAACTTTCCAATAAATTTACAATAAACCTATTTACTCCCTTCTCTCTAGGGCTGACGTATCAAAAACTACTTCTTTTTCCTTAAGTTTAAAAACGTCTATGAAATGTGGACAACAAAACATCTACGAGAGTAAAAAGATAATATATAAGCTTCTTTTATTGCATTTGGAAGCCATGCCTTCATAAAAATTTGTTAGACACGACTATCACTTCTTATAAAATATTTGGGATGATAAAAGAAATAGCAAAATAAAAGTTTCATTTTTAAAAAAATGGCAACAAGTATAAGAAATTAGGAAAATGTCAAAATGGTTTCCTTATTTAATAAATATCAAATGACCAAAATGCCTCAGTAAAAGAAATTATTAATTCAAAAAACATAGAACTGTTATAAATATTATGAATAAATGATATAGATACTCATGCTTAGTGTCTAAAAGCCACGTGTTTAAAGATTATGAACTGTTCTAAAGGCCATGTGTCATATCTATGTGTCGTCCATGTGTCTAAAGATTATACACTATTAGTGTTTATGTAATTCCACCTCCTACTTGCCAATTTGCATGTAAATAGTGGCATTTTGTGGATCTTGAAGAGACACACGTTGGTGAGAAAATCCACTTCATATTTCTATTTTCCATATTTTTCTATTTACATAATTCTAATATTTTGTTATTTTCTTTAATTTATTTATTATTGTATTATATTTTCTCCATATTCGTGTTCCAGTTGTGCTCCATGTATGCCTCAATTTTACAACACGTTATCAACACGAGGTTTTGTTGTTTCCTCCCACTGAAGATAGATCTTAAAGATAGGTCAGTTTTTTCCTCTTTAATGTAATTAATAAATTAAATGTTATTTTGCATGCTTAGTATATATTAAATTTCTAATATAAATAAAATATTTTGTGATAGTGTTACCATATGACAAACTTTACAAAACTAGAATTTGCAGCACTTGACATTAATGATAATAATTATTGGTCATGAGTGTTTGATGTTGAGATACATTTAGACGCCATGAATCTTAGAGAAACAATTAAAGAAGAAAGTACTATGAACAATCAAGAAAAAGAAAAAGCCATGATTTTTCTTCGTCATTATCTTCATGAAGGATTAAAAGTAAAATATTTAACCATAAAAGATCCTTGCATCTTGTCGCAAAATTTGAAAAAAAAAAATATATGAGCATCATGAAACAGTTATTCCTAAAGCTCATTATGAATGAATTCATTTGAGGTTCCAAGATTTTAAATCAGTAAGTGATCACGACCCTACACTACTTTAAATCAGTTCAAAATTTTTTTTATGCAGAGAGAAAATTACTAATGCAGATATGTTAGAGAGAACATTTTCTACTTTTCATGTCTTGAATATTCTCTAGTAGCAGGAATATCGAGAGAAAGATTTTAAAAAATATTATGAACTCATCTCATGTCTTCTTGTGGCTAAATAAAAAATAACGAGTTATTAATGAAAAACCATGAATCTCGACCAACTAGAGAAATACCATTCCTTGAAGTCAATATTGTGAATTTAAATATTAATGAAAAACCAGAATCTTGACCAACTGGAGAAATACTATTTCCTTGAAGTCAATACTATAAATTGAAATAATAATCATGGTCGAGATCGAAGTCGTGGTCATTGTCGTGGTCGTGACCATGGCAGAGGAAGAAATAATTATTATTTTGACGCATCCATTAGGACAACTTTAAATGTGACTGACTTATTTGAATCTCCTGGAAAGAAAATTGGTGTCATCAATGGAATAATAAGTGTTTCTTTTGATTTTGAAAATATCTAGGATTAATGTTGTTGTTGTTAATATATATATATATATCTAGGATTGATGTTGTTTTTTTTTTCCTTATCTTTCATGTTTTTTTATGTTAAACTTCTGTATTTCAAGTTTTGTTTATATTATTGTAATTATTTTGTTTAATGAAGAATCATGGATAGTTTTCAAAAGGACTAAAAAATAAGGAACGAAGACCTATGTCTGACAAACTGTGCAACTACGCATACAATACTTACGAGTAGAAAATATTTCTCCAAATTGACAATGCTGGAAGCAAAAATCAATACAATATTAGGTTCTGCAAATTTAATTGAAGGTTTTAGAAAAACAAATATTATTTTACTCAAAGGAACAAAATTTACAATTAATAATGCATTATTCTCTAGTCAATTTAAAGAGAAATCTACTAAGTTTTAAAGATATACATTGCAATGGTTATCATTTGAGATTGATAGAAAGAATAATATGAAGTAGCATTATATCATCTCTACTATCTCACATGAAAAACCTATATCGAAAATTTTTTCTACTTTATTTTTTGGATTATATTATACTCATATATGAGTAATTAAAACACATGCAACAATGAATCTGAAGTTCATGAATCCAGATAAATTTACTATTTGGCATGACAGATTGGGTCATTCAGGGTCTGTAATGATGAGAAGAATTATTAAGAATTCAAATGGACACTCATTGAAGAACTAGGAGATTTTTCAATCTAGTTAATTATCATGTGATGCTTGCTCTCAAGATAAATTAATAATTAAACCACCACCAGCTAAAGTGAGGACTGAATCACCTGCATTTTAGAATGATTTCATGGTGATATGTGGACCTATTAACCAACCAAGTGGACCATTTAGATATTTTATGATATTAATAGATGATCTAGTAGATGACCATACGTGTGCTTATTCAAGTCGAAACCTTGCATTTGAAAGATTACTTGCTCAAATAATTAATTTAAGAGCAAAATTTCTTGATCATACAATTAAAACTATTCATTTTGATAATACTAGTGAATTTACATTTCAAGCTTTTGATAATTATTGTATGTCAATTGGGATAAGTGTTGAAACATCCTGTAGCTCATGTTCATATACAAAATAGTTTAGCAGAATCATTTATAAAACATTTGCAATTAATTGCTAGAACATTATTAAGAGAGCTAAGCTTCTTACATTTGTATGGAGACATGCTATTTTGCATGTTGCGTTACTTATACGTATTAGGCCAATAGCTTATCATAAGTGCTCGCCATTACAATAAGCTTATAGGAATGAGTCATATATTTTCTATCTAAGAATTTTTTGATGTGTAATATATGTTCTAATTGCTCCATCACAATGTATAAGATGGATCCTTAAAGGAGGTTAAGAATATATGTTGGATATGATTCTCCATCAATTATTAAATATCTCGAACCCTTAACGATTGATGTATTTATTGCACGATTTACTGATTCTCATTTTGATGAGACAAATTTTCCAACATTAGGGAGTGGAATTTGGAAAAAGAAATTACATGGAATGTATTTTTATTGTCTCATTAGATCCCCATATAGATCAATCTAAAATTGAAATTCAGAAAATAATTCATTTGCAAAATATAGCAAATCAATTATCAGATGCATTTATAGATGCTAAGAAAGTAAATAAATCACATATACCATCTGCAAATTTTCTATTGAAAATTGATATCACAACATAGCAAGTTGTCATTAATGAGTCTGAGACATGCTAGAAGCATGGTACACCAATGGGTTACAAAGATAAATATGCTCGAAAAATAAAAATAATCAATAGTAAAAAAGACATGGTTGAGGATGTAAATACTCATGAAGAAATCCTTAATAACTAATGAGAAAGGTGAAATACCTAAAGATAATAATGAGGTTTCAAAAAACTATGTCATGACAGGAAAAGATGGAACTAAATTAATGTAGTTATTGACAACATTTTTGCGTATAATGTTGCTCTTAATATTATATTTGAAAATGAGCATCTTGAACCAAAGTATGTTGAAGAATGTCGACATAGAAAAGATCCACTTAAATGGAAAGAAGCAATTGAGGAATAATTAAATTCACTTTCAAAACGTCAAGTTTTTGTACCGCTTGCAAACACCAGAAGATGTCGAATCTTTGGGATATAAATGGGTATTTGTGAGAAAAAGAAATAAAATAATGAAGTCACAAGATATAAAGCAAGACTAGTTGCACAAGATTTTTCACAAAGACCTGGTATTAATTATGAGGAGACATGTTTCCTAATGGCATATACAATTGCACTAAGATATTTAATTGGTCTAACTGTGTAAAAAAATCTGGACATGCATTTTATAAATGTAGTCAAGATTTGCAATTTAAATTGTATATGTTGATAACTTAAATATAATTGAAACTCTTGAAGAACTTTCAAAGGCAATAGAATATCATAAGAAAGAATTTGAGATTAAAAATCTCGAGAAAGAAAAATTTTGCCTTGGTCTCAAATTGAGCATTTAGAAGATGAGATGTTTGTTCACTAGTCTTCTTACATTGGAAAAATTTTGAAAATATTTTATATGAACAAAGCACATCCATTGAATATTTCAATGAAAGTTCGTTTACTAGATGTGAAGAAAGATATATTTCGACCACGAAATGATAATGAAGAACTTTTTAGTTATGAAGTACCATATCTTAGTGCAATTGGTAAACTTATGTATCTTGCTAATAATGCAAGACATATTGAATTTTCAGTAAATTTATTAGCTAGATATATTCTTTTTATTGAAAATATCCTAAAACTCGTAGTTCGTAATATATGAAACATATTCTCTTTTGAAATAAAAGTATTATTGAGATTTCATTCCATAAAAGTGTTATGAAAATTGCATACTCTTATAAATTCCAATAAACGAACCCATGGATATAGTATGAATACTTTAACTTTATGTAGAGACATAAAAGAGGATTAAGTTATATTATATAGCCTAAAAGGTCTATAAGTATATGAATGAGATTGGGTACCTCATCCTAGAGATACTATGGATGCGGCCCACTTTGTATACTGATATAAATGATCGAAAGCATTCATGTGGAGACATGCGGGTCGGGACATCCTATGAATAAGACATTTGCATAAGACCAGACCAAGAAAAAGTCACTTTTCTTCATAACAACCGTTTATTATTAAAACTGACTATTTCAATTTAATGACCTAGGGTAACTCGATCTTAATCCTGAGCTAACTATGAACTTCTATTTATTTAGGTTTATCCTTTGATCTATATAAGTGAGTGTTCTTCAATAGCACTGCTCAATAAACCTCTCATTTTAGGGACAAAACCGGATAGATAGCTGGGGACATAGTCTTGCAAGATAAAATTCACTCCAACCCAATTTAGTATTAACAGATAGGTTGTTCTCTTAAGTACTAATTCCTGGTCTTGAACGAAGAGGCCCTGCCCTCTCATGATAGAGAGGGACATGGTATATTAGTTGGATTATAAACCAATTGTGCGATAGAGGATCAGTGGTGATTTAAGGAGCAAGATGTATTTAAAGGGATAAAACTGTAATTTTGACCTAGATGAAAATACGAATGACCTGTGAAGGATCGACTTACTAATCATGGTTAAATCAAGTTAACAGAAATATATCAATAGTGAGGAGAGTGTAACTATCGAATACTTCGCGTATACATGGCTATTAATACTATGTTTCCTTTGTCGATGATTTCTCTAAATATACATGGCTTTTTCCTATTACTGAAAATCATTTGTCTTCCCGTATTCAAATACTTCGCATAGATGGTGGGAGTGAATTTGTCAACCATGCCTTTACTTCATATCTCCAATCAAATGGCATTTTTCATCGAAAATCTTATGCATATACTCCAGAGCAAAATGATGTAGTCGAAAGAAAATATCAACATATCACTGAAATGGTCGTATATCTTTTAACTCGTGCTTCTCTACCTAATTCTTTTTTGTCCATTTCCTTTGTAGCTATTGTGTTCTTCATAAATCGACTTCCCTCTACTAACCTCCAACATCTCTCACTGCTTGAGAATCTTTTCAATCAACTACACGATTACAAACACCTTACAATCTTTGGTTGTTCATGTTTTCCCTTAATTAAACCATATACTGCCAACAAACTCCAACCTAAACCTTCTCAATGTTCGTTTATTGATACCAATTGGAGTACAAATGATACTTATGTTGGGAATGTCCTAGAACTCAGAGTTCGTGTTAAACATTCTATTTTATCAATAATATTGACTTGTTGATTTTGCATCTTAGTATGAAAATCCAATAAACGAATCCTTGGCTATAGTTAGAATGTTGTAACTTTATGTAGTGACATAAACAGAATCAAGTTGATAGTATAATAGTCTAAGTGGTCTAATAAGTATATGGATGAAATTGGGTATCTCATCCTGGTAACACTATTGGATGCAACTCATTCTGTAGTTGTTACAAGAAGTTGTAAGGTGCTACAAACAATGTGATTCACAAATCGTTCATGTTAAGACATGAGAATGGGTTCATCCTATGCAATGAGTTTTCATATAAACTGGACTATGAAAATAGTCACTTTTCTTTCTAACGACTGTTTACTGTTAAAACTGACTATTTCATTTATTATATAACCTAGGTTAACTCGATCTTAATCCTGAGCTAGCTATGTACTTCTGTTTATTTGGGATTATCCTTTGATCTACAAAGGTGAGAATAGTCCAATAGCACTGCTCAATAAGCTTACCATTTTGGTAATAAGACTGGATAAATAGTTGGGGACATAGCCTTGCAAGATGGAATCCACTCCTACCCTATTTAGGGTTAGCAGATACGTTGTTCTCTTAAGTCCTGCTATGGTTTTCTGAGTTTTGGCATCTTAATTCTCTTTAATTTCTCAATTAAATTTGTAATTGGCATTTATGTGTTAGCAAGAGTATTTAATTTATTTGGAGTCATTAGAGTTGAAATTAAGATGTAATTGAAGAAACAAGCGAGAAAGGTCGAGCTGCTGTTCCAGTATTTTCAGCTTCTGCTCAAATTTGTTGTTGAAGTCCAGTTTCTAAATGATCGTTTAGCTTCAGACGTTACACGATGAGAAGAAAAGCTATACGATCGCTTCATAATATGCGCTAGTCATGGTGATGTTGAATGCTAAACAATCGTGTACCTGCGGGAGCTAAGCGATGCATTCATTTGCTATACAATAGCATCACACGATCATTTAGTTTTGTCGTGGAAACTAGACGATACGTTGATTTTGCTAAATGATGGTGCTATACGATTGTTTAGCAACGATGCACGCTAAGCGATACGATAAAGTGCTATGCGATAGCAATGAGCGATTGTTTGGTCGCGGAACTAAGCGATTGTGTAGATAAATGCTATGCGATGCGATGATGTTCTATATAATGGAGCTAAGCGATCGTTTAGTTGTGCTGGATACTAAACGATGACTTGAATGCGCTGGACGATGGTGTTAAGTGATTGCTTAGTACTATGCGATGGAGCTAAGCGATTACAGTGTGATGGAACTAAGCAATTTTCTAGTCCTATGCGATAGAACTAAACGATCATTTAGCTTTTAACAAATACTATGCGATCGTGTAAGGCGATGACACTAGACGATTACCTCCAGGTGTTACACGATCGACCTTAGCAATAGTTGAGGTAGGATCGAGAGCAGCCAACTTGATCGGTTTACTCAAGGTTCAATCCGGTTCAGCCTCAAATGGTTTTGGTTGGTCCGGTTCTGACTCATCCAGCTCGGTTCAAGTTGTTTTGGGTACGGTTTGGAACGGTTCGAGCAGTTTAAAGATGGTTATGAAGCTGTTTGTAATAAGCTATCTGTTTGCTTGTTTATGTCAAAACGAAAACCATAACAGTTAGTATTTAATTCTTTATGCATGAGATGTATGTAATAATTGAACAATTCATGTATATGCATACAGTATGCCATGTAAATTTAAAACCCCATTATAGGAAACATGTTACATGCATTGACAGTATATTATAATTGTTATAATCTATAGTATGCATGTTAGGGTTATGTTTAATATAATAGTTATATTAGATACCTTTGTTGAATGTTGTGGATGTTAAGCATGTCTAAATTTTGAAAGTTGTTATAAAATTGGTTAGACGTTTAAAATCCATAATAAAGAACAGTTGTATGCGCACTTTGGTTAATAACTAATTTTAATCGTTAAAATAGATTGTTGGCTTATAAAATACGGTTACAAACTCATATCGGTTCATAAACCTGTCTAAGGCTAGGGGTACTTAAGTCGACGGTTTACAGAACACCTCCTACCTGGGGATTATAACCGAACTATTGAGAGTTGTTAACTGGTTTTATGAGCTTGCGTGAGCGATGTGAGGTAATGAAATGGTTTATCACCTAGACATTGTAGGTTAAATCTAATTATAAGAGTTATATTTTGATAAACCACTTGATCCAATTATAAGAGTTATATTTTGATAAACCACTTAGACTTAGGTTGTATGAAATTAGCCATCATGCCTAAGTAAATTACCCAAACATTTAGAACACTTCAGTTGGAGATTAACAATATATTTAATATATAGTTATCAACTTTCACATCCTCAAGAGTTCACACCGTGAGATCCATGCTCGGCTTCTTGTTGATTTTACTTCGACTGCTCCAAACGGAAACTGTTTGCATGGGTCAATAACAAGGTGAATGAGGGAAGTGGTTCATAGTAAGTGGGTGAAGGAAATGTGTCAACATTGTCCTACGGTCTCCTCCATTAGTTTGAACCGTGAGATTCCTATGTTGCACCTACTGTCATTTTTATACGGCACTAGCTATGTTTTAACCATAGCGATCCCTATGGAGGGTTGTAACATAGGATTCGGAACAACTCAGGCTTCAGTAAAATGAATAGGATCTTATATTTTCGTCTTGGATATTGTCTTCTATCTCGGAGGCATATTCATACTGTCCTATAATATTTGAAAATGGTGGGTCATACTTACAAGAATTACTAAGTGTTAGTAAATATCTTGACCAAAAACAATAACCAAAAGAACTATTGGGATATGAGTTATTCTAGATAATAGTATTTGGTCAATAATTGTCTTACTTCTGTGAAGGAGTTCTTAACTGCCCCACGGTAGCATTTGTTCTAAATCTTAAATATCGTTACAAATAAATTAAGATTTATTGGGTACTTTATTAGTTTTGCTCGAATGGATTTAGATGCATATTTAATAAGAGTTTGTTTAAAATGTTTCAGCAATGTCGAACTCGATTATACAACTGCTTCCTTCTAACAAATTTAACGAAAAGGGTTACTCGAATTGGAAATCAAATATCAACACAATATTAGTAGTAGATGATTTGAGATTTGTGTTAACAGAGGAGCGTCCTCCAGTTCCCAGTTCAACGGCGACCTGAAATGTTCGGGATGTTTATGAGAGATAGGTAAGAGCAAATGAAAAAACCCGGGCCTATATCTTGACAAGTATATCTAATGTACTCAATAAGAAACATAAGGTCATGCCCACAGCTCGTGAGATCATGGCATCATTACAAGAGATGTTCGGGCAACCGTCATCGTCTATTAGACATGAAGCTATCAAATATGTGTATGTGACATGTATGAAGGATGGGACCAACGTAAGAGAAAATGTTCTCGACATGATGACCCATTTTAACATCGTGGAGGCTCACGGGGCTATGATAGACGAAACAAGTCAAGTGAGCATGATATTTGAATCTTTTCTTGAGAGCTATCTGTCATTTTAAGAAAAATGCTGTCATGAACAAAATCACTTATAACTTAACGACGTTGTTGAATGAATTGCAAACTTATCAATCGATGATGAAACTCAAGGAAAAAGAAATAAATGTTATTTATAAACCAAAAGTTGTACAAAGGGTCTATGTTTGGTACGAAACCCATTGATGATAAGAAAGTTGGTCTTTCTTCTTCTTCTAAGGATAAAACCGTACAGATGAAAAAGAAAGAAAAAGGAAAAAAGAAAACCCCTGCGAAGAAAAAAAAACAAAACTCCAAAAGGAAAATGTTTCCATTGTGGAGAAGTTGGGCATTGGAAGCGTAATTGCCCAAAATATCCGGCTGAAAAGAAAGCAGAAAAGAATAAACATGGTAAATATGATTTATTAGTTGTTGAAACATGTATAGTGGAAAATTCTCACCTTACCTGGATATTAGATTCAGGCCTCGTTAATCAAGTTTGTACTTTTCTACAGGAAACTGGTTCTTGGAGAAGACTTTCTGAATATGAGATGGCTTTCAAGGTGGGCACAGGTGAAGTCATTTCAGCTAAAGTTGTGGGAGATATGAAGTTGTTTTTTGGAGATTCTTTTATCTTACTCAAAACTGTGTTCTTTGTACCTAAGATGAAAAGAAATTTGATCTCAATTTCTTGTCTTTTAGAGAATATATTCAATGTATATTTTGAATATAATGTAGTGTTTGTTTATTCAAGAGGTGTTCATATTTGTTCTGCTAGACTTGCAATTAACTTATACATATTACAACCAACGGAAGCAAAAGCTATTTTAAATATAGAGATGTTTAAAACAACTGAAATACATAATAAAAAGCCAAAATTTCTCCTAACGCCTATCTTTGGCACCTCAGACTTGGTCACATTAATCTCAACAGGTTTGAGAGATTGGTAAAAAGTGGTCATCTAAATCAGTTAGAATACAGTTCTCTACCTCCCTGTGAATCATGTCTTGAGGGAAATATGACGAAAAGATCTTTTTCTGACAAAGGTTTTCGTGCCAAAAAACCTCTTAAACTTATACATTCAGACCTTTGTGGTCCGATGAATGTTAAAGCTCGAGGAGAATATCAGTACTTCGTCAGTTTTATTGACGATTACTCTCGATATGACTATACTTAATCAATCACAAGTCTGAAACTCTTGAAAAGTTCAAAGAATTTAAGGCTAAGATTGAAAATTAGTTAAGTAAAAGAATTAAAACACTTCGATCTGATCGAGGTGGTGAGTATATGGATTTGCAATTCCAGAACTATCTAGTAGATCATGGAATTCAATCCCAACTTACAGCATCTGGAACACCACAACAAAACGGTGTTGCAGAAAGGAGAAATCGAACCTTGTTAGACATGGTTCGATCCATGATGAGTTATGCTCAATTACCTCAATCCTTTTGGGGATATGCAGTATAGACTGCAGTTTATATTCTGAACGTTGTTCCATCCAAAAGTGTTTCAGAAACATTATATCAATTATGGAAAGGACGCAAATTAAGTTTATGTCATTTCTGCATCTGTGGTTGTCCAGCACATGTGTTGGTACATAATCCTAAAAAATTGGAAACACGTTCGAAATTATGCCTATTTGTAGGAAATCCCATGAAAACAAAAGGAGGATACTTTTATGATCCCCAAGAAGTTAAAGTGTTTGTATCGGAAAATGCAACTTTCTTGGAAGAGGATCATATTAAAATCATCTACCTCGCAGTAAACTAATTTTGCAAGAGCTGTCTAAAGATACTATAGAAAAATCAACAAGAGTTGTCGATCAAGCTGGTCCATCAACAACGGTTGTTGTCCCATCGCGTCCATCCCAAGAGTTGGGAATGCCTCGTCGTAGTGGGAGGTTTATTCAACAACCTAAACGCTACATGAGTTTAACAGAAACTCAAAACATCATACAAGATGACGATTTAGAGGATCCATTAACCTTTAAAAAGGCAATGGAAGATGTTAACAGGGAACAATGGATAAAAGAAATGGACGATGAAATGAAGTCTATGTACTTCAACTCAGTCTGTGAACTTGTAGATCAACCACAAGGTGTTACACCTATAGGTTATAAGTGGATCTACAAGAGAAAACGAGACCAAACTGGCAAGGTACAGACCTATAAGGCCATACTCGTGACAAAGATTTTTACCCAAAGAAAATGAGTTGATTATGAAGAAACTTTTTCTCCTGTTGCCATGATTAAATCAATAAGAATACTTCTTGCCATTGCCACATATTATGACTATGAAATATGACAAATGGATGTCAAGACAGCTTTTCTGAATGGCTATCATGATGAAAGTATTTTTATGTCTCAATGAGAGGGGTTCGTCGAAACGGGATAGGAACGGAAAGTCTCTAAGCTTAATCGATCTATTTATTTATTGAAACAAGTGTCCAGATCCTAGAATATAAGATTTGACACTGTGATCAAATCTTATGGCTTTAAACAGAACATTGATGAACCTTGTATATACAAGAAGATAGTCAACAAATCTGTAGCATTCTTAGTTCTATAGTTGATGATATCTTGCTCATTGGGAATGAGACAAGTTTTCTTGCTGACATAAAGAGATGGTTAGCATCAAAATTCCAAATGAAAGATTTGGGTGATGCTCAGTATGTTCTAGGAATACAGATCTTTCGAGACCGAAAGAATAGAACATTAGCACTGTCTCAGGCATCTTATATTGACAAGATGTTGTCAAGGAATAATATGCAAAATTCCAAGAAAGGTTTATTACCTTTCAGACATGGAATTCATTTGTCAATGAAACAATGTCCTAAGACAGCTCAAGAGGTTGAGGAGATGAACATAATTCATATGCTTCTACAGTTGGGAGTTTGATGTACGCTATGTTGTGTACACGTCCCGACGTATGTTTTGCAGTTGGAATCTTCAGCAGGTTCCAGTCTAATCCTGGACATGGTCATTAGACCGTTGTCAAAAATATCCCCAACTATCTTAGAAGAACAAGGGACTATATGCTTGTGTATGGACCTAGGGTTTGATCCTTATGAGATACACTGATTATGATTTTCAGACTGATGTAGATTCCAGGAAATCTACCTCAGGATCAATTTTCACTCTTAATGGAGGAGCTATAGTTTGGAGAAGCATCAAGCAAATTTTTATCGCTGACTCTACCATGGAAGCGAAATACGTGGCTGCATGCGAAGCTGCTAAGGAAGCAGTATGGCTACGCAAATTCTTAGCTGATTTAGAAGTCGTTCCAAATATGTACTTGTCTATCATACTGTATTGTGACAATAGTGGTGCAATTGCTAACTCAAAGGAACCCAGAAGTCACAAGCATGGAAAACACATTGAAAGAAAATACCATCTCATCCGGGAGATCGTACACGGAGAAGATGTGTTTGCCACAAAAATAGGCTCTAAAGATAACCTTACTGATCCATTCACCAAGGCCCTCTCGGCTAAATTTTTCAAGAGCCATCTAGTTGGACTAGGACTCTGAGTAGAGTAATCTAGGGCAAGTGGGAGAATGTCTATGGTATTGTAGATGCCCTAGTTTGTTGTATTTTTTCCATTATGTATCTCAACATTATATTGTATATATTTGTTCTCACTAGAGTTTTAATCCAAGTGGGAGATTGTTGGGAATGTCCTAGAACTCGCAGTTTTTGTTAAACATTCTATTTTATCAATAATAATGACTTCTTGATTTTGCTCTTATTATGAAAATGCAATAAACGCATCCTTGGCTATAGTCTGAATGCTGTAACTTTATGTAGTGACATAAACAGGATCAAGTTGATAGTATAATAGCCTATATGTTCTAATAAGTATATGAATGAAATTGGGTATCTCATCCTGGTAACATTATTGGATGCAGCCCACTCTTTAATTATTACAAGAAGTTGTAAGGTACTACAAATGATGTGATCCACAAATCGTTCATATTGAGACATGAGAGTGGGGACATCTTATGCAATGAGTTTGCATTTAGACTAGACCACAAAAATAGTCACTTTTCTTTATAACAACTGTTTACTGTTAAAACTGACTATTTCATTTATTATATAATCTAGGTTAACTCGATCTTAATCTTGAGCTAGCTATGAACTCCTGTTTGTTTGGGATTATCATTTGATCTGCAAACGGTGAGAGTAGTCCAACATCACTACTCAACAAGCTTACCATTTTGGGGATAAGCCGGATGAATAGCTGGGGACATAGCCTTGCAAGATGGAATTCATTCCTACCCTATTTAGGGTTAGCAGATAAGTTGTTCTCTTAAGTACTGGGCCTTGAACAAATGGGGCCTCACCTTCTCACGATAGAAAATGGATTTGATTCATAGATATTATGAATCAGAATTGTTCATTTGAGGATCAGTAGAAACTTAAGGAACAAGATGTAGTCACAAGGGTAAAACGGTATTTTTGACATAGCTGTGATTACGAACAACCTATGAAGGATCGGCTTACTGATTATGGTTATTAAGTGGACATAATATATCTACAGTGAAGGGAGTTCAACTATGGGCTATATGAAGGAACTCTTATTCAAGAGTACCTACGAGCAGAAGCAAATCTTTCCAATTCATTATGTCAGAATTACCGTATATATATTCAATCATACTTTCATAATGCAAAAGGGGTCAAGAAATCATACCAGATGAAGATTTCTTCTTCATAGCGAGTCTGAAGCCCAACAGTCTATCTCGAACAGTCACCACCCGGACAGAAGGAATTGAAGAACACAACACCACTTAGAGCCCTCAGTATTCTTGGAGTAGGAATCTAAAGTGTTGGCTTTGTTCAAATTTGGTAGAGGGAAGAAGGAAGAGAGACCGTACACAGTGATCAAGCAAGTGGGAGACCCGGTCATCTATCGCATAGACAATATGCTTGATCGTTTAGGTGAAGTATACGATCGTGTAGTAAAAGTAAGCAATCGTCTATACGATCGTGTAGGAAAAGGGTGAACGATTGCCCGAACGATCGCATAGGAAAAACTAAGTGATCATCTATACGATCGTTTAGTAAATATCGGGAGCTAAACGATCGCTTAGTAAAAAGGTAAACGATCGTTTTCATAATAACGCGCGACGGTGTAATTCGTATCTGATCGCTTAACAATATCGTATGTGTAAGCGATCGTGCAGTCCCTATCGTATAGGTACTGATTTTCTAAATGATGACATTATCTTTTTCACAATACAAGCGTACACCGAGATCAACACACCATCTGCTATTTATAATGCACTCATCCGTTATTTTAAACGAAGAGACGCCTTCCCATTTCCTTTCTAACTATCCAATGAATGTGATCTTATCACAATCATAACTTATAAAATAATATCAAATATTAATTATAATATTTTTTCCTCTACTAGATATAAATCATATTTATATTCAATTTTCTCCAAATTAATGTATCTCATACATAAAATTAATTATATCATATTTAATTAACTAGTTCAATTATATCATATATAATCAAACTCCCTCTTGTCAATTTGAATATTTCAAATTGACCCAAAAACTGACTCTCAACTTGTATCCAAGCTGCCAAGGGGACCTTATGGATCTATGGCTCGAAGCTCCAACGGTACGTGAATAGCTGACTAAACACTTTAGTCACGATATCCACCATCCGTTAACTACCAGGCATTCCACTAAAGACCAACAGTTGAACTTTTCCTGCCATACATATATTTCTATGTCCATTAGATATAACCAATCATCAGTACGATGAACCTTCACAGATGCTCGTAATTACAGCAGGCCAATTTACGGTTTTGCCCCTATAATTACATCTTCCTCAAGTACCACTGATCACTCTAATGAATAATACAAGATAGTCCTATTATGTGTGAACACTTCTCGAGCCATGAGAAAGTGTGTGGCGCCACATTGTTCAAATCTTGGAATCAGCCCTTAAGGGAGCTATCTATCTACTTACCCCGACCTAGGGGAATGAGTGAATTCCATCTTGTGTAGCTGAGTTCCCAGTTCCCAAATCAGACGAATCCCCAAAATGTTAGGTTTGAGTCGGCGTTCTGGCCACTCGCACCCATGCAAATCAAAGAACCGCCCTCAATGGCAGGAGTTCCCAACTCACTCAGGATTGAGATCATGTTACCTATGGTCATCTTAATGAAGTGAACTCTCAGTTATGAACGGTGTTATATAACGAGACGTTAACATTTCGTAGTCAGATCTTATACAAGCTCTTGGTATAGACGCCCCCGCTCGCATGTCCCCTACACGAATGATCAGGATCAGGCCATCTATGATAAGTCACAACACTTGTGACGATTCCACATAGCAAGCTGCATCTGTAGCATTACCAGGATAAGGTTTCCCTCCTATATCCATATAGTACAGACCATTTTGGTTATCACTCAAGACATGATCCACTTGTATGTCACCACATATATGCTTGAGACACATACAGATAACCAGAGATTTTATGTTTATTGGTTTATGGAAAAATCTAAATGTGCAAAGTCAAGTAATGAAATAAATATCATTTATATTATACATCACAAGTGTTCGTACAAAGTTGTTTACAAACTACTGGACACGAGACTTTAAGGCACAAACCCCAACAATCTTCCAGTTGTCCTAAAGCAAAGTGGGGAGTAGAAGTAAACAGGCACAAAAGAATAAACTAGGGCATAAAAACCCAGTGCAACAAAATCTCCCACTTGCCCTAGTCCAGCCGCGGGCAGTCCCGTAGACCCATGCTCTAAAGGTGACTCTCAAACATTGTAGCCATGAAAGCCTTTGTAAATGAATCAGAAACGTTTTTCTCCGAGGCGATCTTCGTGACGATCACGTCACCTCGATGCACTGTCATGCGGATCAACTTTAAAATGGCAACAGGTAAGAAAGTCTCCTCATAGTCAACTCCCTCCACCTGGGTATAACCTTTTGCCACAAGTCGAGTCTTAAAGGTTTGCACCTTCCCATCAGCACCCCATTTGCGCTTGTAGATCCATTTACAACCTATAGGTATTACCCCATTAGGTTGATCTACAAGATCCCATACCGAGTTGAAGTATATCGACTCCATTTCAAAATTCATGGCTTTGACCCATTCATCTCGGTCAACATCCTCCATTTCCTTTTTATAGGACAATGGATCCTCAACGTCGCCATTTGTCACCATAGTTAGGATTCTCGTGAAACCCAAATAGCGACCAAGTGGGTTCGTAACCCTACCACTTCGTCGAGGTTCCCTCAACTCTTGAGGTGGAATCGACCTACCAGATGAACTATCATCAATAATTCTAGTTGATGAAGCAGGTCCTTCAACAACTCTTGTTGAAACTTCAGTAGTTTCTATGGAAAGCTCACTTAACACGACTTTACTACGTGGACTGTGCTCCCTGATATGATCCTCCTCTAGGAAAGTAGTGTTCTTGAAAACAAACACCTTGTTCTCGGATGGATCATAAAAGTAACCTCCTCGTGTATCTTTAGGGTAGCCTATAAAGAGATACAACCTCGATCGTGATTCCAACTTCTTGGGATTTTCCTTAAGCACATGTGCTGGGCAACCCCATATACGAAAGTGATGTAAATTAGCTTTATGTCGGTTCCATAACTCCAGAGGTGTTCTTGCAACACTCTTAGAAGGAACACAGTTGAGAATGTATACTGCAGTTCCCACTGCGAAACCCCAAAATGAGTCTGGTAAGGAAGCGTAACTCATCATCGAACAAACCATGTCCAACAAGGTTCTGGAGAAGTTGGAATTTAGAATTAGTTACGGCAAATTTAAACATCTCTATGTTATGCAGGGAACTTACGGCTAAAGGTCTTAGCACATACAAGTAATTTTCTAGTTTAGCTGTACAAATTTCAACACAACATTTACGAATAAACACTTTATTCAATTTAAAAGAAATAATGTAATTGTATTGTCTCATACAATTTACAGAAATAAGGTTCTTAGATAGTTTAAGAACTACAATGACATCTTTTAATATAAGAAACCTATTCTGTAAAGTAAACTAGATGTCTCCCACTGCCACAGTTGAGACGACGTGCCCGGTGCCTATTCGCAACGTAATCTCACTAGCCTCCAACTGTCGCCAGGATCTAATCCCCTCTGTCTGCCTTGCCTTAGCCTTAGCGGCCTTCTTTTCCTTCAGATAACAAGGACAATTCCTCTTTCAGTGTCTATCCTGGTTACAATGAAAACATTTTCCTTTTTAACCGGCGGTGGACGCTTCTTCTGGGCAACATGTGGCGAGTTAGCAAGCGCATTCCCTTTCCCTTTACCACCCCCCTTCTTCTTCCCCTGTCCAGAGTTAGAAGTAGAACGTGCAGACTCTATCCCTGAGGTCGAACCTCGATAGAACCTTTTAAAGGACGAGACAATATTTACCTCACCTCCCTTTTTCTCTTTACTTTTTAGCAAGTAAGTCTGCAACTCGTTGAGGAGAGTGGTAAGAGAGTATTCCACTTTGTTAAGAATCATATTGTTGACAAAGTGGAGGAAGCTCTCTGGCAATGTATGCAGGATAATGCTAAGCTGACTACCTTAATCGATTTTAGACCCATTCATCTCCGCTCCGTTAAAGTGGGTCATCATTTTCAGCACGTGTTCATAAACAGAGGTGCCTTCCTCCATTTTGGAGCTGAAGATGCATTTCAGAGCCTCATGCTTGAGCTGTCCAGACGGCTGTCTGAACATTCCCCACAGGGAGTCCATGATCTCACGTGCTGAGACCATGGACTCATGTTTCTTGGCCAACATGTCACTAAGATTGGTAGATTATAGGCTCGGGCCTTCTCGTTTGCCCGTGTCCAATGCTCGTATGCCCCCCAAACATTTCGAGTAACATTCTAAGGTGGAATAGGAAGACATTCCTCCGTAAGGACAAACTTGAGATCCTTGATGATGAGTAATGTTGTGAGCATATGATTCCAACTTGAATAGTCTAGACCATTCAACTTTTTGGCACTAAGTAAATTGATAGTGGCTGATGCCATTAAAAACCGTTGCTGAAAAAAAATGAATGACCTTTTATAATACTTTGCAAAAACCACATTTTAATTAACCAATTAATTTTTAGCAATACAAATTCCAAGTACGCTAAGTGAAAAGACTTCTATTTTGCAATGATGCCTAGTGAGGCAGGAAAAAGGTCACTAGTGGGGTGATTGATGGCCCTTCACTAGGATGAGACATTCTCAACCATTATGTAGAACCAACTCTTGGAACTAAACCTAATAGCCACCATTTTTCGGTTCAGAATAGTTAACCCTTAGCAATTCTACATAAGTGTAACCCATCGTTTTCGGCCCCAGAATCCTGCCCTAATTCACTCACCATAGGGAAAAGACAGATTAGGACAAGAGACTAAGTAACCTTATCCTCTTACAGGAGATCAAATAAAGAAACACGCAAAACAGCCATCCTATAGGGGGACACACCCAGGGTGCCACGAGGCGATGCGCAGAAACTTTATTCAATCCAACGAGGGAGACCGAGGGATATGCTGTCGCACTTCCTGCTCCCACTTACTATGAACACTCTCTCCATCCACCTCTATATTGACCTACCCAAACACCATCCGTTGGGGGGACACGCCAAAGGTGCCTCGAGGCCGAGGGTAGATCTCATGATGTGGACTATGAGGGAGAAACTGAGAGGTAAAAATGAGGCATCAAATGCCCTAAGAACCTCCCACTGAATGTTCTACCTAGGGGTTTATTAACCTAGACAATCCGGCTATTGATTATGATCTAAGTCATTTCTAAATTTTGCTCAAAAACAACTTTTGTCTTTGAAATTAAAAAAAAAAAAAAAAAATCCAAGTAGTCACATTAAACTCTTTAATGGATTGGCTTTAGTTTGCATGCACTCATCAAATCTATCTAAATTACCTTTCCAGGTAGGTTTCCAGGCAGGGGTATTCTGTTGTCGTCATCTTAAATACCCCAGCCTTGATAGAACCCGCCTTTGACAAAAGGTCTACCATAGATAGACTGGCTATATACTAATCTTTTACTGATTATTTTAGTTATAGTTTCATTTTATAACCATGTATAAAATAAACAACTAAAACACTCATCCCACATAACAAAGTATTGATAACGCTTATAAATATAACGTAAAAAAAGTAAAAATAAAAAAATAAATCACACATAAATATAACCCTTATATTATATGATGCATGAGCATGCATTTATGTAAATTAAAACATGCTTCTCTAAATTATAACACTAATAATAAAGAGAATATGCATGACCTAAGGTGGGATTTATCTATATGTGCATACCATATGACATATTAAAAAACATTTTATCGCATGTAATAAGTAAAGCATTAATAGACCTAGATGAGCCTTTACAAAACTGGAATGAAATAACCCTATCTATTACTTTTTTCATTGAGCAAATCGGTTCACAGGCGAACCAAGTCTTGAACCGCCAAGAGGACTCCATCGTGTAGTAAATGTCGTAGGTAGACGATCGTCCAACGCGAACTAGACGATAAGAGAAAAATTAAACGATCACATAGACAACAACGAGGCAATGAAGCCTGATCGTCTATGCGATCGCTTAACGCGGTTACAGGTAAACGATTTACCTTGTGTTACTAAGCTATTGTTTAGTTAGTTACTAAGCGATGAAGCTTTCTGACCAAAATGATCATCTATGTGATCACTTAATGCGGCGTCAGGTAAACGATTTACCTTGTGTTACTTAGTGATCATTTAGTCAGTTACTAAGCGATGAAGCTTGCTGACCAAAATGATCGTCTATGCAATCACTTAACGCGACGTCAGGTAAACGATTTTACCTTGCGTTACTAAACGATTTTTTAGTCAGTTATTAAGCGATGAAGCTTGCTGACCAAAACGATTGTCTATGCAATCACTTAACGCAGTGTCAGGTAAACGATTTACCTTGCGTTACTAAGTGATCATTTAGTTAGTTACTAAACGATGAAGCTTGCTGACCAAAACGATCGTTTATGCGACAATTTAACGCGTGTCAAGTAAACGATTTACCTTGCGTAGTTACTAAACGATGAAGCTTGCTGACCAAAACGATCGTCCAGTGCGCGCATGCATTAAGCGATACACGAGCATCACATCGTTTACACGACCTGATACTCAGTGATCGCATAATCGATCTTCACACGATGCGATCAACCTTTGATTGCTTACCTGATCATCTACATAATGCGATCATCAGTGATCGCGTACCCATTGACTGCATGATGTGATCAACACTTGATCGAATACCCCTTCGTTTAACCGATGCGAACAACAGCAATCGCATTCTTCATCGTCTGCATGATGCGATCAACACTTGATCGCATACCCATCGTTTAACCAATGCGAGCAACAGTGATCACGTTATCCATCGACTGCATGATGCGATCAACACTTAATTGTCTCCTTCCTTGAAGAACTGCAACGATTGCACCGATCTTCTTCACGAATGACTCAAAACTTAAACATAATTTGAATACAGACTCAATAACAATTATTAATGCCCAAAACATAGGGGCCTTTACAAACAATCGCAAATGTAAAAGAATTAAAACAAACCGAGGCTAACATCCACGAAAACATCCATAAATCCGTACATCCACAACAATTTAACGATTAAACAGTGTAGAAATGCACCCACGAAAAATGTATTTGCAATTCTTTTGCAGCAATGGATTGGAATATCAAAAAACCGAGGGCTCTAATACCAATTGAATGAACTCTTATTCAAGAGTACCTACTAGTGGAAGCGAATCTTTCCAATTCATTGTGATAGAATTACCGCATATATATTCAATCATACTTTCATAAAGCAAAAGGATCAAGAAATCATACCAAATGAAGATTTCTTCTTCACAGCGAGTCTGAAGCCCAACCGTCTATCTCGAACAGTCACCACTCTTACAGAAGGAATCGGAGAAGACAACACCACTTAGAGGCCTCAGTATTCTTGGAGTGAGAATCCAAAGTATAGGCTTTGTTCGGATTTGGTACAGGGAAGGAGGAAGAAAGACGGTACACAACAATCAAGTAAGTGGGAGAGGTTGTCTATTGCATAGACAATATGTTTGATCGTTTAGGTGAATTATACAATCGTATAGTAAAAGTAAGCGATCGTCTATACGATCGTGTAGGAAAAGGTAAATGATCGTCTAAATGATCGTGTAGGAAAAGGGTGAGCAATCGTCCAGACAATCACGTAGGAAAAACTAAGCGATCGTCTATTTGATCGTTTAGTAAATACCGGGAGCTAAACGATTGTTTTGTAAAAAGGTAAACGATCGTTTAGATAATAGCGCGCGATGGTATAATTGGTATGCGATCGTTTAACAATATCGTATATGTAAGCGATCATGCAGTCCCTATCGTATAGGCACTGATTTTCTAAATGATGACACTATCTTTTTCACAATACATGTGCACACCGTCTGTTATTTATAATGCACTCATCCGTTATTTTAAACGAAGAGGCGCCTTCCCATTTCCTTTCTAACTGTCCAATGAATGTGATCTTATCACAGTCATAACTTATAAATTAATATCAAATATTAATTATAATATTTTTTTCCTCTACTAGATATAAATCATCTTTATATCCAATTTCCTCCAAATTAATGTATCTCATACATAAAGTTAATTATATCATATATAATCGAACTCCCTCTGGTAAATTTGAAAATTTCAAATTGACCCAAAAACTGAATCTCAACTTGTATCCAAGCTATCAAGAGGACCTTTTAGACCTATGGCTCGAAGCTCCAATGGTACGTGAATAGCTGACTAAACTCTTTAGTCACGATATCCACCATCCGTTAACTGCCAGGCATTCCACTAAAGACCGATAGTGGAACACTTCTTGACATAGATATATTTCTATGTCCATTAGATATAACCAATCATCAGTACGATGAACCTTCACAAATGCTTGTATTTACGGCAGGCCAATTTACCATTTTGCTCTTGTAATTACATCTTCCTCCTTAAGTACCACTGATCACTCTAGTGAACAATACAACATAGTCCTACTATGTGTGAACACCTCTCGAGCCATGAGAAGGTGTGTGGCATCACATCGTTCAAGCCCTAGAATCAGCCCTTAAGGGGGCTATCTATCTACTTACCCCAGCCTCGGGGAAGAAGTGAATTCCGTCTTGTGTAGCTGAGTTCCCAGCTCCCAAATCAGACGAATCCCCAAAATGGTAGGTTTGATTTGGTATTCTGGCCACTCGCACCCATGCAAATAAAAAGACCGCCCTCAATGGCAGGAGTTCCCAACTCACTCAGGATTGAGGTCATGTTACCTATGGTCATCCTAGTGAAGTGAAGTCTCAGTTATGCACTGTGTTATATAACGAGACATTAACACTTCGTGGTCAGGTCTTATACAAACTCTTTCTATAGGATGCTTCCGCTCGCATGTCCCCTACACGAATGATCAGGATCAGACCATCTGTGACAAGTCACAACACTCGTGACCATTCCACAAAGCGGGCCGCATCCGTAGCGTTACAAGGATAAGGTTTCCCTCCTATATCCATATACTACAGACCATTTTGGTTATCACTCGAGACATGATCCACTTGTATGTCACCACATACATGCTTGAGTCACATATAGATAACCAGAGATTTTATGTTTATTGGTTTGTGGTAAAATCTAAATGTGCAAAGTCAAGTAGTGAAGTAAATATCATTTATATTATACATCACGAGTGTTCGTACAAAGTTGTTTACAAACTACTAGACACGAGAATTTAGAGCACAAACCCCAACACTATAGTGGAGTGTCCCATTAGTTAACGAATGGGGGGTAAGATCGGACTAATGAGTTTAGCCGATTAATCTCGAATCGTTGGAGCCCATGATCTGTAGGTCCCCAAGGTCCCCCTACTAGCTCGTAAATGGATAAGCTTTAGAGTAGCTTGAGAAATTAATTTGAAACGTTCAAATGAAACGGAATAAGAGAATATATATTTAAATATGATTTAAATATATGAAGATGATTATTGTGTAAAAATTAATTTAATATTTGATATTAAATTAATTTAAGAAATTAATTTAAGAGAATCATTTTTGTATTAAAATGGTTTTAAATTTTTTTTTTGTTTTAAAAGAAAATGGAAAAATGGTTTTGCATGGACGCACAAATGGAGATTCAATTTTCTCCATTACCTTCATCATTATGCTCACACAAAGATCATTATCCTCTCTATATTGATTCTCCAAGCATGAGCTGCAAGCCATGCACTCCATATCTTTTCATGTTCATCTACTATATATAAAGAAGATTGGAGTCATTTGAGAGGGGTGAATGCAGAATTTTTTAGAGAAAATTTTCTGTGAAAAGAGACTGTCTTCTTCAATCGGTTGCTGTGAGTTCTTGTTGGTTCTTCACTTCTTCAAGTTGTTCTTGAGCCCTACAACTTTGCCTAAAGCTCCAAGAGCATAGTAGGGAAGGCTTTGAGGTGGTTCACGGTGATATCAAGTGAAGACAGCTGTACACACGTTTTCTTGGAGAGTTCATCAAAGGTATATTCTGAAAACCCACTTTTTAGAAAAGCATGCTTTAGTTTTTGCCAAAATTAGTGAATTTGAATGTTTATGGATCTTTGATACTTCCGCTGCATGTTATTGAACTCTTTCGACTTATGTTACAACATGAGCAATGGTAAACTTTTTGTTTCTCATCATGTTATCTTTTATGAAACTTCTTTTCCTTTCTCCCCACCTTTAATTTTTTTCCCCTTCATTCATCTCAGTGCCTTCTAAATCGTATCATCCTTCCAAAATGTCAAAGTCTTTTTATATGCAGCCTTTACCTATCATCATCAATTCCTCTAAAGCACCACACTGTCATAGTCAGAATTTGAATAGTCTTTGATTCTGCAATAATAATATTTCTCTCCCTAGTACTAATCATTTACTAACTGATGTTGAGCAACCAATTTCTGTTGATGGTAATCCTCTTGTAATTGGGACTGAAAGTAATATAGTTCCTAATACTTGTGTTGATACTTCAGTTGATACACATATTGGTACACAACTGCCTTCTTTACCAGTAAATAATCATCTAATACAAACTCGGGCTAAGTCAGGTATTTTAAAAAGGAAAGTGTTTGTGGCAACTACAAACTCAACTGAGTTATCTTCTGACATTGAACCATTTTCATTTTCTCAAGCCTCCAAACACCTAGTTTGGCAGAAGGTTATGCAAGAAGAGTATAATGCTCTGATAAGTCAAGGCATCTGGTCTCTCACAACTTTACCACCTAGAAAAACCGTATTTGATTGCAAATGGGTGTACAAGATTAAGTGTCATCCTAGTGGATGTGTGGCTCGTTATAAGGCCCGCTTGGTTGGTAAAGGTTATCATCAAGAAGTCGGGATAGATTATGATGAAACGTTCAGTCTTGTTATTAAGAAACCAACAGTCAAAATTATTTTAGCCTCGAAGGCCCATGTTGGATGGAATTTACCACACCTTGATGTTAAGAATGCTACATGGAGATCTTTGTGAGGAAGTCTTTATGCAACAACCTCAAGGGTTTGTCCAACAACCTAATCTTGTTTGCAAGCTCCTAAAGTTGGGTCATCTATTACATAGATTAAAGTAAGCTCCTCAGGCATGGTTTAAATTTTTTTACTTCTCATACACTAACATTGGATTTTGTTACTTATGTTGCTGGCTTTTCATTATTCATTCATAAAGTTGGGTCATCTATTACATATTTATTACTATAAGTTGATGACATTATTATGACTGGTACCCTTTATATGTTTATGAGTTGGTGATGAAATCTTACCAATCAAAAGGTTAGAGGTTAGAATTCTCACTAAAACTTAACCTGGGAAAGAAAAAATCTAAGTTAAATAACATTTTTTTGACCCTAAACTATTATGAAAGTAAGAATCTAGTCCACATACTTTAGTTGGTAAGATTTAGTTTTTGTACTTTTAAACTAGTAATAATTTTGTTCCTGAACTTAATGACTAACAATTTGCTCCATGTACTATAAAATTTGTAATGATTTAATTTCTATCATTTTAAATATTATTCTGATTTATTGAAATTTCTTAAACATGTAGATTTCATATAAACTAAATCGGGAGTCAAATTTATATATAAACTAGGGTAATTGTTTTAAATGAAAAATGTTTTTAAATATAACAAAGTGTCACTACTTATTAGTGATAGTACTGATAGACACTGACATATGTCTGGTAATGTCTCATAAATATTGATAGATATCTATCAGTGTTTATCACTGTCTATCATTGATAGATAGTGACATTATGTTATATTTGTAAACAAATTGGCTTGTTTTCCTATATTTAAAACCATTCCTATAAAGTATAAAAAATAAGGGTGTATTTAGTACAAGGATTATCTTAAGACTATAATAACTACCTCTTGCTACAGTAAATGCTATTTTATATTTCTCAATTAACTATGGTCACCACTATTTCAAAACCTCAATTTGCTATAATTTTTATTATTTTACATTCATCATTTTTTTATTCTTTGCTACAATATTTATTATTTTCTTCTTAAACTAAAATAGTTTACACCTCAAACACGTACTATTTTAACTCAAACTAAAATAATTTACACCCTAAACACAAATTATTACAATCAAACTATAATAACTTAGGATTACAATAACTAACTTCTTGCTTCAAATACCCCATAAATTATTACGTAATAAAAATTGACACGTAAGTTTAGTGAAAATTTTCATCATAAAGACTAAAATTAATACAAATTTCAAAGTATATGGATTTGAATTAAGTTGTTGTGTTTTAAAGGTCATGAACTAATTAAGTTGTTGCAAAATCTAAAAATATAGAGATTAAATTATTGTATGCTAACTAAAATTTTAAAAGTGTTTTAAAATTGTTACTTGACCAAGAGTGTTTATTAGAAAAAATAATTATTATTAAAAAAAAAACAAAAAAAAAGTGTTGATCATTGTCTCTCCTGAAATGTCACTTTCTTCTTTTCTCAGATGTGAAGGGGGTATTTGTTTCAACGGTTGGGATTGGATGGGTTAGACATCCTAAGACCAACTCTTGTTTGGGTATGGATTTAGGAAGCCTATCATTTTCTCATGAATTTGAATAGTATTTACTATTCAAACCCATGGGTTACCCCTTCCTTTTTTATTTTTCATTTAATTTATGAATTAAGTTGGCCAACTTTGGACACCACTTTCAATGACCACCACTACTGATGGAACATAAAGAAAGCATGCAATAGCGGAAACGAAGATCGATAACGTTCTAATTACATAAAACTAAGAATAAGCATGCATAAAGGGTTAGAAAATACAACATTTGTAGAATCTACCGTAATCTTCCTCTCCGTGCTCAATCGACACCACCAACGGTAAATCCTTACTATTCTCCGGCTGAAGAAGACAAGTTGTGGGACCGTTTTATTCGTGAACTAAAGGGAATTTCACTGTAATAAAGTGAAGTGTAAAGAGATTTTGGTGGAAGAGTAAACTCAAAAGTCAAAGAAGCATTAGTTCTTACACATTTCAAAAATCAAACTAAGACAAATTACATGTAAAATCCTATCTTACATGTCTTTCACCTTAAACTCCACTAGCATGTAACCTTTAGGTGTCAAGCTTTGGAAGTACCACTTCAAAGTCCACTTAGTTAGTGGGAAAATTCAACAATTGGATTTTTCCACTAACTAAAAAATAAATAAATCAATTTTTTATGAAAAAACATTTTCATAATTTAGAAAATATTTAAAAACAAATTTAGTATCACATCTTAAAGTATTTTGACATCTAACTTTGATTAATCACATTAATCATGTTTAAAAAATACTTTCATGTTAATGTTCAAGAATACTCTAAAAAAATTAATTATTTAATTGTAAATTATATCTCATATAAAATACAATTTCTTCTAAAGCCCGAATTTGAACATTTTAAATTCTTACTTCACCTAGTTCTTCAATTTTAACTGTAGTGAGCTAGCAAGGAGATCTGATGGACCTACAGATCATGGGTTCCAACGATCCGAGACTAACCTGTCAAACTCTTTAACCTAGTTAATTAAGATTTGTTAACTAACAAGACTGTCCACTATAGCCTTAGTTGCCCTCCCTTCACTGTAGATATATTATGTGTCCATTTGATATAATCGTCATTGATAAGTTTATATCCTTCATAGGTTGTTCGTACCTCAGCTAGGTCAATTACCGTTTTACCCCTGAATTACATCTTTTCTCCTTAAATACCACTATCCCTCTAATGAACAATTGATCTTAATCACTAAATCCATTCCCTCTCACGCCAATGAGAGGATGAAGCCCCTTGTTCAAGACCTGGGATAAGCCCTTAAGGGATCAACCATTCTACTATCTCTAAAATGGGTAGGAGCGAATTCCATCTTGCAAATTCTATGTCCCCAGCTATCTAACCGTTTTTATCCTTGAAATGAGAGGCATATTGAACTGGATTGTTGAGCCTACCCTCATCTATGCAGATCAAGGGACAATCCCAAATAAACAGGAGTTCATAGGCAGCTCAGGATTCAGATCAAGTTATCTAGGTCATCAAGAAGTGAAATTAATCAGTGTTAATCGTAAACGGTCTTAATACGTAACAGTGATTATTTTGTGGTCAGTCTTACACAATTTCATCATGTAGAAGAACCTCGCTCACATGTCTCTACATGAATGAATTTATCACATCATTTATGACACTTTACAATATTTGTACCAATCATAAATTAAAGCAGATCGTATTCAATAGTATCTCCAGAAATAGTTACCCAACCTAATTCAAGTACTATAGACGGTTTAGGCTATTTTACTCAAACTTGATCTAGTTTATGTCTCCACATAAAGTCCAAGTATTCATAACAATAGCCAAGGGTTCGAAGATTTTTGGATTTAGAGTTATTACTCAATCAACAACATTTGTCTGAATAAACTTCATATATGTTTACTATTTATAAACTACGAGTTTTAGGACATATAACCCAACAACTGCCAACTCTGATCGCCTCCTTCTGACAACCGCCGCCAGCCAAATCTGGCTGCAACCCTCCAGCAATCGCCACGAGTCAACTCCGGTAGCCACCTCTAGTAAACGCCACCGGCCAACTTTGGCACCACCTCCATCGACTGCCACCGACCAACTTCAGTTGCCACCTTTGGCAAATGGCGACAGCCAATTTCACCTCCGATGACTGCCATCGACCAACTCCGGCCGCCACCTCCGGCCACCGCCATCGGCCAACTCTAGTCGCCACCTCCTCTGACCGTCATCGACCAACTCTGGCTATCACCTCGGCAATTGCCACGGGCCAACTTTGACCGCCACCTTGGAAACTGTCGTCGGCCAACCTCCTGTCGCCACTGGCCAACTCTGACCATCATTGACCAACCTTTGACAATCCCCTTCCCCCACACAGGCAAAATTTCAACCACCAATTCCATTGGCCACCCTTTGACTGCCACCTCCAACGACTGCCACCAACCAACCTTGAAAAACATTAATAAAAATACTCTTAGTGTATATAACAAACTAGACAAATTTTTATATAAAAACACTTTTAAGAAAGAACTGCAATACATGTTTGTTCTTTTTTTTTATTTATTTTAATGAATTTTTATCAAAAGTGTTTAATTAAAAATGAATTTTTGAAAGATATATTTTTTCTAAGTCATTCCAAACACGACAATAGACTGCAATTGCACAGTTATATTTATTTAGGTTATATGTGTAGAACTATATATGCTTGGAAGTTATAATTTAATTTAATAACATTTTAATTTTTTTTTTGTTGGTCAATTTAACTAAATCAAAGACTTAGAATCATTTTCTAAACGTAACGATTTAAAATGTTTAAAACAACTCAGCGACCAAATAAAAATTAAAACTCAAATTTATGATTTTTTATTCTTCAAATGTACATTGATGAGAAAAAAAAGTATAGTTTTTCAATCATTGAATTTAATAAAAAAATATATATTGAAAAAGTTTTATGCTTTATCTTTTGGACGATAGATTGGGTCATGCATCCAGATTCTATAATGATGAGAAGAATTATTGAGAATTCAAACTGACACCCAATGAAAACCAGAAGATTCTTCAATCTAGTGAATTATCATGTGATGCTTGCTCTCAAGACAAATTAATATCTAGACCATCACCAGTTAAAGTGAGGACTAAATCACCTGCATTTTTAGAACGAATTCATGGTAATGTGTGGACCTATTAATCCACCAAGTGGACCATTTAAATATTTTATGATATTGATAGATGCATCTAGTAGATAGTCATACATGTGCTTATTATCAAGTTGAAACCTTGCATTTGAAAGATTACTTGCTCAAATATTAATTTAAGAGCAGAATTTCCTGATCATACAATTAAAACTATTCATCTTGATAATGCTAGCAAATTTACATTCCAAGCTTTTGATAATTATTGTATGTCAATTGGGATAAGTGTTGAAACATCCTGTCACTCATGTTCATCACAAAATAGTTTATCGGAATTATTTATAAAACGTTTTCAATTAATTGCTAGAACATTACTTATGAGAGCTAAGCTTCCTATATTTGTATGAAAACATGCTATTTTGCATGTCGCATCATTTATACATATTAGGTCAGTAACTTATCATAAGTTCTCGCCATTACAATCAACTTATGGGCGTGAGCCATATTTTCCCATTTGAAAAATTTTGGATGTGTAGTATATGTGTCAATTGTGCTCCATCACAATATACTAAGATGAGTCCTCAAAAGTGGTTAAGAATATATGTTGGATATGATTCCCCATCGGTTATTAAAATTCTTGAACCCACTAATGTATTTATTGCACGATTTGCTGATTTTCATTTTGATAAGAAAAATTTTCCAACATGAGAGAGAAATTAAGAAGTTGGAAAAACAAATTACATGAAATGCATTGTTATTGTCTCATTTAGATCTATATATAAATCAATGTAAAATTGAAGTTTAGAAAATAATTCATTTGCAAAATATAGCAAATTAATTACCATATGCATTTAAAATGCTAAGAAAGTAACTAAATTACATGTACCAACTGCAAATATTTCATTAAAAATTGATATCCTAACACAGCAAGTTGTCATTAATGAGTCAGAGACATGCTAGAAGCATGGTACATCAGTAGGTTCCAAAGATGAATATGTTCGAAAAGGATAAATAATCAATAGTAAAAAAGACTTGGTTGAGGATGTAAATATCCATGAAGAAATCCTTGAAATAACTAATGAGGAATGTGAAATACCTAAAGATAATAATGAGATTTCATTAAACTATGTCATGACAGGAAACGAAGGAACTAAACTACGTAATTATTGACAACATTTTTGTGTATATTGTTGTTCTTGATATTATATCTGAAAATGAGGATCCTGAACCAAAGTCTGTTGAAGAATGTCGACACAGGAAAATTCGCTTAAGTGGAAAGAAGCAATTGAGGCATAATTAAGTTCACTTTCAGAACGTCAAGTTTTTGGACCAGTTGTCCGAACACCAGAAGATGTCAAACCTTTGGGATATAAATGGGTATTTGTGAGAAAAAAGAAATAAAATAATGAAGTCACAAGATATAAAACAAGAGTAGTTGCACAAGATTCTTCACAAAGACTTGGTACTAATTATGAAGAGACATGTTCCCTAATGATAGATGCAATTACACTAAGATATTTAATTGGTCTAACTATGTATAAAGATCTAGACATGCATCCTATGGATGTAGTCACAACAATCTATATGAATCTTTTGATAATGATTTTCATATGAGAAGCCCAGAAGAATTTAAGATACCTAAACCATATAAATCAAGTTCTTGGAAATTGTTTTCAATAAAGTTATAGAGTCTGTGGATTGAAACAATCAGGACGAATGTGGTATAATCGCTTTAGTGGATATTTGTTGAAAGAAGGATATCAAATTAATCCAATTTGTTTGTATATTTTTATAAAGTAATCACAGTCAGGATTTGCAATTAAAATGGTATATGTAAATGACTTAAATATAATTAGAACTCTTGAAGATCTTTCAAAAGCAATAGAATATCTTAAAAAAGAATTTGAGATGAAAAATTTCGAAAAAACAAAATTTTTGCATTGGTTTCAAATTGAGCATTTAGAAGGTGGGATATTTGTTTACCAGTCTACTTACGGAGGAAAAATGTTGAAATAATTTTATATGAACAAAGCACATCCATTGAATATTCCAATGAAAGTTCGTTCACTAGATGTGAAGAAAGATATTTTCGACCTCGAAATGATAATGAAGAACTTCTTAGTCCTGAAGTACCATATCTTAGTTCAATTGGTACATTATATATATTGCTAATAATGCAAGACCAAATATTACATTTTTAATAAATTTATTAGCTAGATATAGTTCTTTTTGTTAGGAATGTCCTAAAACTTGCAGTTCGTAATATATGAAATATATTCTATTTTGGAATAAAAGTATTATTGAAATTTCATTCAATAAAAGTGTTATTGAAATTGCATACTATTATAAAATCCAATAAATGAACCCATGGCTATAGTATGAATACTTTAACTTTATGTAGAGACAAAAAAGAGGATTAAGTTATAGTATATACCCTAAAAGATCTAGAAGTATATGGATGAGATTGAGTACATCATCCTGGGGACAATATGGATGCGACCCACTTTGTATACTGATACAAATGATGTGATCTTGAAATCGTTTATGTGGAGACATGCAAGTGGGGACATCCTATGCAAAAGACTTGCATAAGACTGGACCATGAAATAGTCACTTTTGTTTATAACAACCATTTACTGATAAAACTGACTATTTCAATTTGATGATCTAGGGTAATTCGATCTTAATTCTGAGCTAACTATGAAGTCCTGTTTATTCAGGATTATACTTTGATCTACATAGGTGAGAGTAGTTCAACAACACTGCTCAATAAGTCTCTCATTTTGGGAATAAAACTAGATAAATAGCTGAGGACATAGTCCTGCAAGATGGAATTCACTCCTATCCTAGGATTAGCAAATAGGTTGTTCTCTTAAGTACTGATTCCTGGTCTTGAACAAAGAAGCCACACCCTCTCATGATAGAGAGAGACATGGTTTATTAGTTGGAATATAAATCAATTATTCGATAGAGGATCAATGGTGACTTAAGGAGCAAGATGTATTTATAGGGATAAAACGGTAATTTTGACCTAGTTGTAAATAAGAACGACCTGTGAAGGATCGACAAGGATCGACTTAATGATCATGGTTAAATCAAGTTGACATAAATATATCTACAGTGAGGCGAGTGCTACTATCGAGCTATAGTGTTATATCTCGATAGTTAACAAATATTGATTAAATCAGATTAAAGAGTTTAACCAATTAATCTCAAATCATTGGAGCTCGTGATCTGTAGGTTTATAAGGTCCCTCTACTAACTTGTAAAAGGTTAAACCTTGGATTAGAATATTGAGTAAATTTGAAATGTCAAATTCAATTTAGGATTTGGATAATTACATTCAATATAATTAACATTTAAATCTGTTGAAATTAAACGTAATTGGAGAGTTCTAAATATTTAAATAATAATTTGAATATTGATTAACATGAATAGTGATTCATGTTTAAACTAGGTATTTTATTAATATAATATTTGATATTAAATTATTTAATTAATTAATTAAATTTGTTTAATTAATTATTTAAAGCATGTCTTACTCCGGGCCAGCAGGGAACGAAGTGTTAAAGTAGAGAAAGCTAGCGTTCCATACTAAACTAAATTCAAATTAAGAAATTCAATTTCTATAATCAAATTATTAATTTAATTCAATGGGAGATTAAATTAAATTGAAATTTTGGGTTGATAGTGAAATTAGAGTTTTGTCATTCTAAGTGGATTTTTCCTTCATTAAACACCTAGGCCGCTTAACTGATACAATTTGGATGTGTCAAGTTGTTGAAAGACTGAGTGCTTGCATGAATGAAGTGACTAAAAAGCTTCATTTTTCAGAGATTGAGGGGGATGGATTCAGAATTTTGGTGAAAATTATGCTGTTTTTTAGTTGCTCTCAAACCATCTCCAAACTATCTCCAATTTTCTCTCAATTTAGAATTCCACCACTCAAATTCAAGGCTGAGAATGATAGAGAAGATTCTCTTGATGGTCTACTAAAGTTTTTAAAGTCAAATTCGTGGAGATTGCAGGAAACAAGAGGAATTCTACAAAGGTTGTAAATTCTAAATCCCATTTGTTTGAAACTTGTATTTTAACATTCTTATGACTCAAATTAAATATAATTAGAGTGCTTAATGATTCTGTTACCTTTTGTTTTATGCATGCTCTAACACTTTTCTAACAAAAAAGACATTGCAATGGAATTAAGCATATACTCCATTATCTTCGAGGAACGATCGACATGAGTTTGCTGTATTCAAATAAATCAAATTTTGATCTAGTTAGTTATGCAAATTCTAGATATTTATTTGATCCACACAAACAAGATCTCAAATAGGTTGTTTGTTCACATGTGGAGAAACTGCTATATCCTTGCGATCAGTGAAACAGACCATAACAGTTACTTCCTCAAATCATGATGAAATTCTTGTAATTCACTAGGCTAGTCAAGAATGTGTGTGGCTAAGAGCGATGACTTAGCTCATTCATGGAATATGTGGCTTGTTTTCTAACAAAGATCTTTCAACGATAATATATGAAGACAACATAACATGTACAGCTGAAATCAAAGGAAGATATATTAAAGAAGATAGAACAAAATATATTTTACCAAAATTTTTCTATACCCATGATCTTGAAGAAAATGACAACACCACCGTACAACAAATTTATTCAAATGATAACTTGACATACTTATTTACAAATACATTACCTATCGTAACCTTTGAAAAATTGGTGCACAATATTGAAATCAGCGACTCAAAGATCAAAAGTGATGTTTCCATGAGGGGGAGCAAATATATTGTATTCTTCTAGAAGTATTAGATTATATGAAATATGTACTCTTTTCCATTCACTAGGATTTTTTTCGTTGGGTTTTTTTCTATTAAGGTTTTAACGAGGCATATTATACACACACGTGTGTGTATATATATATATATATATATATACAATATGAGCATCTAAAGAGAAATATTATGAATTAAGTGATATAAATGCTCATGTTTAGTGTTCAAAGGTCATGTGTCATACTCCTATTACCCCATATGTTGTCCATGTGTCTCAATATTACACGTTATTAGTGTTCATGCAATTTACCTCTTACTTGCCAATTGGCCTATAAATAATGGCATTTGATGAATCTTGAAAAGACACACATTGGTGAGAAAATTCATTTCATATTCTCATTTCCATATTTTCCTATTTACATAATTTTTAATTTTTTTTAATTATTTAATTTAATTTATTTATTGCTATATTATATTTTTTTTATATTCATATTCTCGTTGTGCTCCTCAATTTTATAACAAGAACCTATATCATACTGACAAAGATTTAGGTCAACCATGATACACACTCCCAGCACATATCGATTCCATGTGTCATTAGTACATAACACATGCTCTATACCCAAGCAAATAAAATAGCAACACACTTCCCCTAACCACGTCACAGGATCTCAATATGCTTATATATTATACATAGTACCACAATTGTATAAGAGTAACAAATGCATAAACTATAAATACTGAATATAGCATTATTAAGGCACATAGCATCTAAACACACAACAAATCAGCACTTTTAATCTAAGTTACTCAAAAAAGTTGCTAAACAAAAGAACAAGATTATATGGTTAAAACTTAGTTGAAACACCCTGATTGAAATTGAAAGGGGCTTTTAGAAAGACTTTTCTTGCTCAAAGTAATTTGAACATTTTGAACATTTTAAATTAGTCCAGAATTACAAACAAAGAATTTTCAAGAGTTATAAAATAATTTACAGCACCTTAATTGAATTTGAAAGGATCTAAACAGAGTTTAACACCTAAAACTGATAAAAATAGATTTGTGTTCTTGCTAAAAGGTTATTCAAATAGATCAAAAAGTAATCCAAATCTACCAAATAAAAGTTTTCAAGTGTTTGGAAAAATTCTGAAATACTTCAATCTAATGAAATTTTACCTCAAAAGAGTTTAAAATTGTGTCTACTAGTGGGTTGGATGCTGGGAAGAAGCTGCTAAGTTGCTCATGTGTGGGTCATGCGACCAAGGTCGGAGTAGCAGTCACTGGAGATAAAGTTTTGCTGCTGCAATGGTTCGAAGCTGCAAAGGTCTTATTGTTTTGGGCCTTCTCGATACATCTCGCTTGATTACACATCGAGATTTGCTAATTTTTTTAAGTAATCTTCCCAAATCTTATACCAAATCTTATATATTTTCAAATTTTCTACAAATTTACTAAATACTACATCAAACTATTACATAATTTTTCAAATCTTTAGCATACTTTACATTTTCACAATTATATGAATTTTCAAAATTTCAACTGGATTTTTCAATTATTAAAATATATTTTTCAAATTGATTCAACATTTTTAAATTTTGGAAAAGATTAAATTTTTCGAAAATTGGGTAAGATTTGGGATATATATAAAATCTCGGAATTAATCGTGTCTGAGATTTCATCGAGAAAGCTTAAATATATGAATATCAGTATTAATTATGCCCAAAATCTCACTGAGATAGCTCAAATATATAGTATCTCAGTGTTATTTTTCTCGGATTAACACTGAGATGCACATAATCTTGATATATAATCTGGTGAGATGTACCAAGAAAGCTCCAAACAATCGATAAATTAGAAAAGACTAATTTTTTTTAACTAAAATCTAGTGGTCGATCTCGAGAAAAACTATTTTTACGAGTTTTTTTTTTTTAAAAAAATGTTAGTTTTATAAGGTAAAACTTAAACGTGCTAGTTTTGGTGAAAAAGGAGGATAAAAAAATATCTTATTTATAGCCGTAGATAGTGAGAGTTACATAACTTTTTACGTTCTAAAACTTAATTATTATTTTTTTTTTAGAATAGGTGATATTATTATACAACAACAAGGGGGATCCCATAGCTCGAGATTAAAGCATCACAGCAACAAAGCACAAGCAAAGACAGGACAACAAAACCAAAACAAAGACAGAAAAATAAGACCAAAACAAAATCAAAACATAAATGCAAAACCCCCAAACCACCAAAGAGAAAGTCAGAGAAAAGAAACCAAAACCCCACAACTAGAGACAACAACAAAACAAAGAGCAACGAAAAATTAAAAAAGAAGAAACAACCGTAAACACATTAGATAAGACCAAGAAGATCAACCCACCAAGAAGCAGCTCGAGCACAAATCGTAGAGATCATAAGGTGAAACAGAGCAGACACCGACCTCGGTCGACTTCCATGTAGCCGTCGATTACGCTCCTGCCAGATGAAGTAAATGGAAGCACATCAGAATACACGAAACAACTTACTACGCGCCTTCTTACCCGACCCCACTCGACAAAACCAATTCAACTTGACATCCCAACCCGCCACCCGATGCGACGAACCCAACTGACGCAATACACCAGACTACACCTCTCTCCCAAACCCACACTCAAAAAATAAATGATCTCACAACTCCACACTTCCCCTACACAGAAGACACCCCTCTGACAACACACCCAGTTCCTCAACCATTCTCCCCGTACCCAACCTGTCCCTCATAGCTAACCATGCACAGAAGGAGTGACGCGGAATACCACCCCCTACAAGATACCTTAGGACGACGAGGACGCAAACACTCCCACGCACTCTCGATAGAAAACCGACCTCTAATACCCAAACCCAATAATCCTTCCCCCTCACCCTAGGCCCCACTGTATGACTAAGCCTCCAAATCTCAAGCAACTCCCAAGATACTGTAGTCCACCTCCAACCTCCCTTACCATCCATGAACTCCGACAACTGCACCTCCAAACTACTCCCTGCATCATAAACCACCGTAGACTCATATGAATCCAAAATCACACCCTCCGATAGCCAAGGATCCCACCAAACAAAACAAAATCGTCCATTGCCGACCATCAAACGTAATTAAAATTTGATATTTAATTAAATTACTGTAATAAAAGTGTAGTGGGGTATATTGCCTTTAACAATAATTAGACATTATTAACAATAATAACATTAATAATAATAATTAAATTATATATTATGGCAATCCACAGTTTTTTTTTCTTTTGCATGTACTAAAAATAAATAAATTTTACGTTTTTTTAAAGAAAATTGTTAAAGAAATGATATAAGTGCAATAAATAAAAATTTTAAAATATATTATTTTAGTCAATTTTTTTTTTCAAAAGTTTTTGCTTCATGGTATAAATATGATGATAAATTTTAAGGTACATTATATTGGCTTCTATTTTAATATGAATATAAAAACCACATGAAGATAATTAATGAATAAATTTTTTTAATATTAACAGAGTGTTAACACGAGGTTTCCGGAGAAACGTGTTTCGTAGAGTTGAACATGAGTTGGTGTTGATGTTGGAGTTGATTTGATGCGATGTAGTTCGATCTCTAATATTTGATCCTCTGATTCTCTCTCAGTTGGGTGAATAAGCTTGACTTGGAGAAGGAAAGTACCGAACGTTCTTGAAGTAGAAGTCTTCGAAGCTTGGAGTAGAAGTCTTGGAAGAGTATTTGTGTCTTCAAAGGTCTTCTGCCTTATAGGAGTGCAACTCTAGGAGTCTTGGAAGCTTGAAGTAGAAGTCTTGGAAGAATATTTGTATCTTCAAAGGTCTTCTGCCTTATAGGAGTGCAACTTCAGGAGTCTTGGAAGCTTGAAGTAGAAGTCTTAGAAGAGTATTTGTATCTTCAAAGGTCTTCTGCTTTATAGGAGTGCAGCTTCAAGAGTCTTGGAAGCTTGAAGTAGAAGTCTTGGAAGAGTATTTATATCTTCAAAGGTCTTCTGCCTTATAGAAGTGCAGCTTTAGGAGTCTTGGAAGCTTGAAGTTGAAGTCTTGGAAGAGTATTTGTGTCTTCAAGGTCTCCTGCCTTATAGGAGTGAAGCTTCAGGAGTCTTGGAAGCTTGAAGTAGAAGTCTTGGAAGAGTATTTGTGTCTTCAAGGTCTTCTGTCTTATAGGAGTGCAGCTTCAGGAGTCTTGGAAGCTTGAAGTAGAAGTCTTGGAAGAGTATTTGTGTCTTCAAAGGTTTTCTGCCTTATAGAAGTGCAGCTTCAGGAGTCTTGGGAGTCCTCTACTTGCTAGTGAATTCTCTATGGGTCTTCTAAGTGTTTGAAAATGTTGCCCTTACAAATGAAGAGAACTTCTCTATTTATAGAGTTCTCAGGTGGGCTTCGTGGGCTTGGTTGGTCCATAGGCCTGACCCTTGGACCCAATTAGTTGGTTTTGGGCCTGATCTGGAATTTGGGTCCAATTCAACTTTTTTTGTAGTTTGGACTTTAAGCTCAAATAGTAATATCAAATTGGACCAATTTAATCTCATCTGATTCATCCGTGTGACGTCATCGACACTTGTCTTCAATTCAATTCGGGACATGTGTCAACTTCTAATTGGACCCAAAGTCAATGATTTAGAAATTCGTTGTTAATTTAGCAAACGACGTGGTGACTTGTGATTGGTCTAAAATTTCTCATTCAACAAATGCCCCTTTTCAAGATTTATGCACGTATATGGGTGAATAAATCTCAAAAAAATGTAATTTGAGATCAAAGTATGATTTTTTTACTCTTTTAATTTTATGCATCATTATGATTAAAATATGAGAATTTAGCTCAAAATTTTGATTTGAAATCTTGTTCGTTTGACACACTTTCGCTCAGTAAACTTTAATTTGAACTAAAGTAGGATTTATGTTCCACTTTAATTGCAAATTTAATTTAACTTAATTCGAATTCGGATTAGAATTTTGGGTGAAATTGAATCTTGATCAATTTTAGTTTGAGATAAAAATTTGGGATATACTCAATTTTACTTGGAAATGAGTATAGAAACTAAGGTTGATTTAAATTTGAGATAAAATTTGGAATATAGCCAAATTTTGACTTGGCATTTTATTCATAACTCAATATCAAGGTTAACCATTTGAATATTGATAAAATTTGGGATATGGCCACATGTTAATTTGGGACGGATTTAACATTTATCTCACCCGATTTGGCTGGCTTGAATTTAGAATAAAAATTTGGATTAGAGGCTTCAAACTGAGATTTGGAATAACAGTTGATTTTAATTCCAATTTGAATGGAATATGAATTTGAACTTAAATGGAAGAGATTTTGGAGAGCCAACGTATTGGAAGACAACCTTACTAACGAGATCAGGCCATTACCAGCGATACCAAGCCATTATCAGTGAGAATAGGCCATTACCAGTGATACCAAACCATTACCAGCGAGATCAGGCCATTACCAGCGATACCAAGCCACTACTAGCAAGATCAGGCCATTACCAGCGATACCAAGCCATTACTAGTGAGATCAGGCCATTACCAGCGATACCAAACCATTACCAGCGAGATCAGGCTATTACCAGCGATACCAAGCCATTACTAGCGATACCAGGCCATTACCAGCGATACCAAGCCATCACTAGCGATACCCTACCAACTTCATGGTGATACCCTACTAACTTCACCAGGAACTTAATTTGAGAATCGAATTCGATTCGTTTAACAGCTGAAGAAGGAATGATACTTTGCTGTCAGAGACAAGAAGAAGAAGAGGATGAAGAAGAGTGTAGATACATAGAAGATCTACATCTTCAAGGTGTTGAAGCAAATTCATCCAGACATCGGTATTTCCAGCAAGGCAATGGCCATATCATGATTCATCAACAATATCTTCGAGAATTGGCCAAACACGTTGTCTCTGAAAGCACCAAGGCAGTGACTAAGTTCACAAGTTCCTTTCCTTTCATAATCTTCTGTTTCCAGTGCTTGCAATTAGCACGTGAAGTTTGTTGGAGAGAGCGAGATTTTGAGCGAGAAAGTGGGAGAGAGCGAGAGTAGAGAGAGCAAGATTTTAGGAGAGAACGACACTGGAGAGAGCAAGATTGTGGGAGATAGCAAGATCGTGGGAGAGAGCACGATCAACAAGAGCATTTCGAGTGAGATGTGGGAGAGAGCGATACCAGCGAGAGGATTACGAGCAAGATTCTCCCTTATTATTATTATTATTATTATTATTATTATTATTATTATTTTATTAATAATGTTTTTCTTTTTATCTCAGGAAACCCTCTTCTTTGTGGTTAGCAATACTGCCTTAGCAAGATTTCCTTTTCCATACTGTTGGCTTATGCCAGATTCTTTCAAGTCTTAAGCTCAAAACTCCTCGTCGTTGAATATGGGGATTCAAAACTCCACCGTGACCCCTAATTCAAGCAGCCTCCAATCGAGCATGATCTTTTTTGTTGACTCTTAACTAATTTCAACAAGAATCGGAGTTCCACAACAAAATAAACAGTATTCAGTTCGAGTAACCCATAATTTTATCAGATTTCAACTGATTAGTAGAAAAAAATCCCATCGAACTTAGCTATATAAATACTGGCAGGATGTATGCTCTTCTTCATCTTGTAGTGTGATTTCCTTCGTTCTTACGTCCTTTCCATCCTTTGTCAATCAGACTTGAATTGCAATAGGAAGCTGTAAGTGAAGAGAAGGAAGAAAGAAGGAAGGATGGGGAATTAGGGCTTCCATTTTTTTTTTTTTTTTGCTCTCTTTTTTTTTATTATTATTATATTTTTTGTTACTAACTTGCCCCCCTACTATATATTTTTTTTTGGAGGAGTTATGGTGCAACCAAAGGAGCACAACAAAACAAGTTTTTTTTTAATCTCATCGACCCGTCTTTGGTGCGCTCGTACATCCTAATCGTCATAGGAGGGGCCCCGCAAAGGCTTACAACTCTCCCATTCGATCACCCTAGGGAGGATCTCAGAAAGGTCTACCTTGCAGTGTCGCTCGTGTATCCTGATCGTCATGGGAGGGGCCCTGTAAAGGGTTGTAACTCTCCCATTCGATCACCCTAGGTGGATCCCAAAAAGGTCTACTTTGTAACACCGTTCGTACATCCTGATCGTCATAGGAGTTGCCCTGCAAAGGCTTACAACTCTCCCATTCGATCACCCTAGGTGGATCCCAAAAAGGTCTACTTTGTAGCACCGTTCGTACATCCTGATCGTCATAGGAGGGGCCCCGCAAAGGCTTACAACTCTCCCATTCGATCACCCTAGGTGGATCACGAAAAGATCTACTTTGTAGCACCGTTCATACATCCTGATCGTCATGGGAAAGACCCCACAAAGGCTTACAACTCTCCCATTCGATCACCCCAGGGAGGATCTCGGAAAGGTCTACCTTGTAGTGTCGCTCGTGTATCCTGATCGTCATGGGAGGGGCCCCGCAAAGACTTACAACTCTCCCATTCGATCATCCTAGGGAGGATCTCGGAAAGGTCTACCTTGTAGCGCTGCTCGTGTATCCTGATCATCATGGGAGGGGCCCCGCAAAGGCTTACAACTCTCCAATTCAATCACCCTAGGGAGGATCTCGAAAAGGTCTACATTGCAGTGTCGCTAGTGTATCCTGATCGTCATGGGAAGGGGCCCCGCAAAGACATACAACTCTCCCATTCGATCACCCTAGGGAGGATCCTCGACAAGTTTTCCTTGTTATGTTACTCCTTAATCAAAATTTGAAGATAAGGAAATTATGCCATTGAGTATTTGAAGATGAGGCGGATATGCCATCAAACCTTGAAGATGAGAAGAATGTGCCATCAAAATTTTGAACGGAATTAGGTTGGCTAGAGTCGATCTCGCGTATAAGGCAGAGCCAGATGGACCGGAGTTGTCCTTGCATATAAGGTGGAGTCAGATGGACTAGAGTCATCCTCACATATGAGGTAGAGTTCGACAAACCAAACTTGATCTCGCATATGAGATGGAACCACACCCACATTTTTGGAGAGGAAGTGAAGCTACACAAATTTTGGAGAAGAGGTGAAGTTGTACCAATATTTTGGAGAGGAAACGAAACTGCACCACGACTTTGAAGATGGAGCGAAGTCGCGTCATCAGTTTGGAGATGAAACGAAGCCACGCCACGACTTGGAGATGAAGCGAAGCCGCATCATTTGTTTGGAGATGAAACAAAGCCACGCCACGACTTTGAAGATGAAGTGAAGTCGCGTCATTAGTTTGGAGATGAAACGAAGCCACGCCACGACTTTGAAGATGAAGTGAGGCCACGTCATTAGTTTGGAGATGAAGCGAAGCTGCGTCATGATTTTGTAGACTGAGTCATTGAAGATGGAGTCGAGCCATGCACACCAATCTTGAACTTAAAGATGGAGAGGCATCAACGAAGCCTTTGAACTTAAAGATGGAGAAGCATCGATGAAGCCTCTAAACTTGAAGATGGAGGAGCGTATAAGTTTACTTTTAAAGAGGAAACGAAGCACATTCCACGTATGTGTCTTTTATTTACTGTGTTGGCTCCTTACGAGCGATGAACATCTTCAACCCATTGTGTTGCCCCCAATAGGGATGAACATTTTCAATCTGAAGTGTCATTCTTTGACGGGGATGATCAACATCAATCTTGTAGTATTATACTTAGATGGTTGTGGTACCTATTCTAATGGATTAAACTTAAATTTTTTTAAGTTTCCTTCGTACCTTTAAAGAAAGGGATCGAATCATGACGTAGTTCAATATTTTTTTTTTGAACTGGACTAAACTTGAAGTTTCTTTCAAGTTGCCTACATACCCTTCTTAATGATAGGGATCAAGTCATAATGTAGTACGAAGAGAATTTTTTTTTCTTTTTACGCGCGACTGAACTTTAATTTCTTTAAGTTGCCTATGTACCCTTTATAATGAAAAGGATCAAGTCGTAACGTAGTTCATACAATTTTTTTTTCTTTTTATGCGCGGCTGAACTTAAATTTCTTTAAGTTGCCTACGTACCCTTTATAATGAAAGGGATCAAGTCGTAACATAGTTCATACAGATTTTTTTTTTCTTTTTATGCGCGATTGAACTTAAATTTCTTTAAGTTGCCTACATACCCTTTATAATGAAAGGGATCAAGTCGTAACGTAGTTCATACAAAGGTTTTTTTTTTATGCATAAAACTTTTTAAGAAACTTGCCATTGATTGGGCCAATCTTTAGCCCGTCCTTATCGATTATCTTGTACGCACCGTTTGTGTAAACCTCCTTAACGATGTAGGGTCCATCCCATTTAGGTGTGAACTTATTCTTCGTATGTCTTGGTTTGATAATGGGTCTCCTTACGGCGAGCACTAGATCACCTACTTGAAAGGACCGAGGCTTTACATGTTTATCGAAAGCCTTAGACATTCGTGCCTAGTAACATTCCAGCATTTGCTGAGCTTCTAACCATATTTCATCCAATGCTTCCAACTCTTGGAGCCGCAGTTTGGCGTTGTCTTCCGTAGTTAGCCCTTCTTACACTGCCATTCTCAGCGATGGAATTTCGCTTTCGAAAGGAAGGACAACTTCTACCCCATAAACGAGAGAGTACGGGGTGACTCCTATAGGGGTACAGTGAGTGGTGCGATAAGCCCACAATGCTTCACTGTTCTTCTCCTGCCAATCTCTCTTCGACTTGGAGACAATTTTCTTCAGCAGGTTGCACAATGTCTTGTTAAATGCCTCGGCCAACCCATTTACGGCGGCGTTATATATGGATGACTTGTACTGCTTGAATTTGAATTTTTCACACAACCTGTCCATCAAACTATTGGAGAATTGTCTTCCGTTATCTGTTACGATCCGATGGGGAATACCGTGCCGATAAATGATATGAGTGCGAATCAAATCCACCACGTTTTCTTTCTTAACTTCCTTTAGCGCGACAGCCTTAGCCCATCTTGAGAAGTAGTCAGTGGCTGCGAGGATGTAGGAGTGCCCTGCTGTCGACTTAGGTGTTATAAGGCCGACCAGATCGAGCCCCCATGCTTCAAAAGGCCATAAGGGTATGGTCGGATGTAGAGGCTCGGGCGGTTGGTGGATGAAATTCGCATGATATTGACAGGCTTCACATTTCTTCGCATAATCCATTGAGTCCTGGATCATTCTCGGTCAATAATGACCCATTCTTTTCAGCTAGAATTGTAGCTTTAGTCCTGCTTGATGCGCACCACATACGCCTGAGTGTATCTTCTCCAGAGCCTTCGCTGACTCTTCTTTACTGAGGCACTGAAGGAAAAGTCCCTCAAGGGATCGATGGTATAAGACCCCTTTGTAGTAAATGAAATGCGCAGCCCTCCTGCGAACCTCGATTTTATGGCAGGAGTCATCCGAGAGCCTTGTGTGCTCAAGGTAATCTATGATGGGCTACCGCCAGTCTTCCTCGTCAGTTAGGTAAACCGATAGCGCATTCATTTCCCATATGCAGTCCCAATCGGAGGTACAACCCATCTTCGCGAAAGCGATATATTAAGGGGCACATTATCCAGTTCCGTTAAAGCGGTAGCTAGGTTTGCCAAGGCATCTGCTTTCTTATTCTCCATCCTCCAAACATGTTCCAATGCCACGCTTTCGAACTTCTCGATCAACTGGCGAGCGTAGGTGAAGTAGGGTTTCAAGTCGTCATGCTTTACCTCGTACTGGCATAAGAGTTGATTGATTATCAACTTTGAGTCACTGAAGATTTCTATACAAGCTACTCCAATTTCTAAGGCCATTTGAAGGTCAATTATCAAAGCTTGGTATTCGGCGACGTTGTTTGAACATGACTCGGTAAATGCGAAGCTATAAGGCAACATGTGCTTTTCTGGCGAAATGAGGACGATACCTGCCCCCGCGCCACTTTTTCGTGCCGCATCGTCAAAGAACATGACCCACGGTCCTGAGGTCTCTATGAAGAGAACTTCGTCATCAGGCAAGTCTTCACTTAACTCTCAATTCGATGGAACTGGGTGATCTGCCAGGAAATCGACCAATGCCTGCCCTTTAACCGCCCTTTGTGGTACATAAACAATGTCGTACTGTTGAAGCATGATTGCCCATTTGGCTAAACGTCCCGAGAGGACCGGCCTAAACAGGACGTACTTGATAGGGTCGGCCTTTGCGATTAAGTGAACTGTGAAGGCCTGCATGTAGTGCCTCAACTTATCTATGGCGAAGAAGAATGCAAGGCATGTCTTCTCTATAGGGGAATAATCGATCTCGGCTTCATTCAGGGATCTACTCAAGTAATAGAAAGCGCGTTCTTTTCCCTTTTGTCCTTCTTGTGCCAACAGTGCCCCTAGTGACCTCTCTTGCACTGCGATATATATTATCAACGGCTTGCCTGCTACTGGGGCTCTCAAGACAGGAGAGCTAATCAGATATCTCTTTATGTTATCGAAAGCATTCTGACAGGCCTCGTCCCATTCAAATTTCTCTCCCTTTCTCATCGGTCTTTGAAAGGGTTGACACTGCCCTGCCAGGTTAGAAATAAATCTCCGGATGTAGGCCAGACGTCCCTGCAGACTTCTCAGTTCATGTAGATTTCTTTGTCTTGGCATCTTCCAGATGGAATCAATCTTAGATTGGTCTATCTCTATCCCTCAATGTCTCACAACGAAACCCAGAAACTTTCCTGAAGTTACGCCAAACGCGCATTTGAGGGGGTTCATCCTTAACTGGTACTTTCGCAGGCAATCGAACATGTCCTTAGATCCTTAAAATGGTCCTGTCGTCGCTTGGTTTTGACCACAAGGTCATCCACATAACACTCCACATGTTTGTGCAACATATCGTCAAACACTTTCTGCATGGCGCGTTGATAAGTGGTGTCGATGTTCTTCAACCCGAAGGGCATTACCTTGTAACAGTATATCCCTTTTGGGGTTCAAAATGTCGTCATTTCTTCGTCTTCGAGGGCCATTTGTATCTGGTTATATCTAAAAGATCCATTCATGAAGGATAGGGCCTCATGTCCCATTGTCTCATCGACCATGATTTCTGTGATGCGCAATGGGAAATCGTCTAGGACAGGCGGTGTTTAGGTCGCGAAAGTCTACGCAAACATAAAGCTGTCCATTCTTCTTTCTAACCGGGACAATGTTGGCTATCCACGTTGGATATTTAACTTCACGAATGAACCCGGCCTCAATCAGTTTATTGACCTCAACCTCAATTTGGGGGATAAGTTCTGGTCGAAAGCATCGTTGAGCTTGCTTAACGGGTTTACACCCTTATTTGATCGCTAGATGGTGGATTGCTACTTTTGGATCTAGTTCCAGCATCTCTTTATATGACCAGGCGAAAACATCCTTGTATTCGGTGAGTAAACTCATGTATTCGTTCTCTTCCTCTTCCGAGAGAGACGCGCTGATGAAAGTCGGACGCGACTCTTCTACGGTGCCCAGATTCACTTCTTTTAACTCGTCCACCGTGGATTGACCACCCTTCTTTAGTCCTTGCAGAGTATCCTCCACTTCCTCTTCGGTTATACCTTCTTCGGGTCCTTCGGTGACGGTGATGTGGTGGCACAAAGTTTCAACTTCCTCCCGCTCTATATTTTCGTTCTGAGGGTTGGTGAAAACGATGTCGCATCTCTTTACTTTGAGCGTGCCCTCGCTTGTGTTTAGGGTAACGAAGGTCTTTCTCTTCATGCATGAGAGGATGGTACTACAGATTTCCCCATCACTTCTTGCCTCTTCTGATGGTATCTAATCTGATAACGCTTCAGCGTTTTTAAGCTCGATTCGCCACCAGATGGACGCTTGAGGTATTGTGAGTTGTGAAATCGTAGCTCACCTTCGCCAACAGCTTGTAAGCTTTGGGATCGAATCCGTCTTCTGTTTGCTTCCCGGGCAGCTTTGACCCCATCACTTCTGCCTCCAGCTTGTGGACTTTCTGCCTTGTTATTGGGGTGAGGGGTGTGACGAAACTCTCATTTAGAATTTCTATTTCGCCGACCTGCAAACCCTTTGAGCATTCCGCAAAAGGCGACTCACCCTTGTTTCGTCTCGATAAAGGGACATAGCGTAGAATCGGAGGTATTGAGGCTTTCCCGCCCCTCACCATAGGGGTTTCTCTTATGCCAAGGGACATTCTGTCCTCTTTTGGGCTGAAGGCTCATAACTTGCCCGAGTCTACTAGCGACTTCGATCGGGATCCATCCATTTTCTTCGTCGGCAAATTCCGCGCTGGCATAGTCTCACCGAAATTCTCGCTCTTTAAGTAAAACTTTGCATCTGCAAAGTGAGACTCGGCTTTAGAAAACGGATTAGAATCTGCTTCGACCTTCTTAATCCCATCTTGGTAAAACTTGAAACACTAATGCAGTGTCGACGTAATCACACCATTCCCATGAATCCAGGGGCGTCCCAATAGCAGTTTGTAGGTGGTCTTTTTGTCTATCACATGAAACAGCGCGTCGGCCTTTAGATCGCCAATGAGGAGCTCCAAGCGTATCATGCCTATCGCTCTTTAGCTGCCTTGATTGAAACTCTGAATTACTAATTTTCTATTTGATAGATCTTCCATGAGTATGCCCAACTATTTCATAGTCGTCTTAGGCATTATATTGACGGCGGATCCATTGTCGATGAGGATTCGAACCATTCTCCATTCTCGAATGTATCCAGAGACGTACAGAGGTCTATTATAAAAATTAGATCCCAACAGCAGATCTTCATCTGTGAAGCCTATGGATGTGCAACACGAGGCATAAGCATGTGTTATGGGGGTCGGTGCGCCAGAGGCGTTGGATTCTAACAGTGCTTCAATCAGGGTCGTTTTAGCCTCTCGCGAGAGTGAAAGCAGGTCGTCTATGTTGGATAGTGACGAACCCTTTGGTTCTCCCGTCGACCTTAATGGGCCTGGAATAGTATCTTCCTCCTCCCTGATACTGACAGCACAATATGTGGCAATCTCTGGTATATCCTCTGAACCTCAATTACAAAAGTTCTTGGGGAAGAAATCTGCTAAGGTTATCTGTCGTCTGGGACGAGAAACATCCTCGTCTTCCCCGTTGACAGCCTTGGGCCTTTGAGCTTTTTTTCTATCCTTCCTTTTTTGTGTCTTGCTCTCTCTCTTGTAGCTTCTATGAGAGCGTAGCTCTTTTCAGGTAGAGTTCAGTCTTCCCTTCTTATGGCGTGCCACAAAAATCCAGGCTTCGTTATCATCATTGTCAGTGCGCTCTCCTCCGTTTTGAGGATCTATAGCTTGGACCTCCTGCAGAAACCACACTACCATAGGTTCAAAGGTCCCAAACTGGACCGAGCTCTCCCTTTCTTCATAAGATATGGTTGGTGGCGCCACGCTCAGAGTTACTGTCACTGTAGCGTGATTCATTTAGACCACCTCGTCTAGATCCAGTTCTATTTTCCTTTCACGAGCCAATTTGAGGATCAATTCTTTCAGTGCGAAGCATTTTTTGACCGGGTGACTGATGACCTTGTGATACTTGCAGTAATTGGGGTCATCCACTTTGCCGGCCTATTCCGGTCGCCTACATTCTGGCAGTTGGATAAGGTAGTTCTCTAGTAATTATTCAAGCATGTTCGCTACGTCAGAGTCAGGGAATGGATAAACCTTCGCCTGTCTTTCTTTCAGGGTTGGGCAACGTCTTTCGCCTTCTTGGTCTTTCTTCTCTATCTTCTTTCTTTCCCTTTTGAGGAGAACTTCAATGGGGTTGTGTTAATGACCATTGATTCCTTTGTGACACCTTTCATAGTTTTCTCGGCACCCTTCACCATTTTCTCGGCGCCCTTCACCTTCTTCTTGTCTTTTCTCGGTTCGTGGTTCAGAAAGTCCCTCGTTCCTCTATTGGCGATACTTAGCTCCATGTTGTGAGCGCAGGTCGCTAATTCTTCAAAGGTACGGGGTTTAATCCCTTGTAGGATATAGAGGAGTTCCCAGTGCATACCCTGTGTGCACATTTCCATAGCAGACAACTCGGTGAGTCGATCTTTGCAATCCAGACTCAGAGCTCTCCATCGATTAAAGTAGTCGACGACTGGTTCTCCTTTTCATTGTTTGGAGTTTGTCAGCTCCATCATGTTGACGGTGTGTCTAGTGCTATAGAAGCGATTCAAGAATTCTCTTTCAAGTTACTCCCAGCTGTCAATCACCTCAGGTTCTAAGTCTGTGTACCAGTCAAAAGCGTTCCCTTTGAGGGTTCTGACGAACTGTTTGACCAGTAGATCTCCTCTTGTTCCTGCATTTTCGTATGTTTCTATAAAGTGGGCGATGTGTTACTTTGGGTTGCCCTTTCCGTCGAATTGTTGGAACTTTGGGGGTTGATATCTAGTAGGCATTCTCACGTTGTCGATCCTCTGAGTTTATGGCTTGGAATACATGAAGGAGGTTTGGGTCGGTCCTCTATATTAAGCTCTTATGGAGGTCATGATCATGTCTTGTAGTTGTTGGACCGATAAAGAGGCCACCGAGGCTGACTGTTGCAATTGGCTTTCTTGTAGCACAGTCTTCCCCTTGTCGATTGCTTTCATCGTGGGTGCTAAGCTTGATTTGGCAGCCTCTCAAGACTGTATTTGTTCCTTCAAGGCAGCGATCTCATGGTCTCGCTCCTCGACGGCTTTCATCAGAAAGTTAATCTTCCTTTCCATTTCAGCCATGGCCAATTCTGCCGTCACATCCGCCATCATGACAGAAATCACATCTGGCGGTGAATCTCTTTTCAATCCGTCAGGCGCGAACATAGAGTTGTCGAACAAGGGGTTTTCCTTGATGACAACCCCACTTTGTAGGGATTCCATCATTTGTTTCAAGATGTCGTGGGCGATGGGGGAGCTCTGCTCTTGCTTCTGCATAATTTCTTTTGAGCGGTCGCGGGTAACCGGTCCCTTGTATGAGCCATTTGCGAAGGAAGCTTTGGATGCCATCTTCTTAGGAGATTTGGATGCCACCTTCTTAGGCGCCATTTGGCTTGTTTGAATGCTGAGAAAGAAATGAGAGGTAGAGAGGTCCCACTGGGCGTGCCAATTTGGTCACACGAGGTTTTTGGAGAAACATGTTTCGTGGAGTTCAATTTGAGTTGGTGTTGATGTTGGAGTTGATTTGATGCGATGTGGTTCGATCTCTAATATTTAATCCTCTAATTCTCTCATAGTTGGGTGAATATGCTTGACTTGGAGAAGGAAAGCACCGAACATTCTTGAAGTAGAAGTCTTGGAAGAGTATTTGTGTCTTCAAAGATCTTCTGCCTTATAGGAGTGCAACTTCAAGAGTCTTGGAAGTTTGAAGTATAAGTCTTGGAAGAGTATTTGTGTCTTCAAAGATCTTCTGCCTTATAGGAGTGCAACTTCAAGAGTCTTGGAAGTTTGAAGTAGAAGTCTTGGAAGAATATTTGTGTCTTTAAAGGTCTTCTGCCTTATAGGAGTGCATCTTCAGGAATCTTGGAAACTTGAAGTAGAAGTCTTGGAAGAGTATTTGTATCCTTAAAGATCTTTTGCCTTATAGGAATGCAGCTTCATAAGTCCTGGAAGCTTGAAGTAGAAGTTTTGGAAGAGTATTTGTATCTTCAAAGGCTTTCTGCCTTATAGGAGTGCAGCTTCAGGAGTTTTGAAAGCTTGAAGTAGAAGTCTTAGAAGAGTATTTGTATCTTCAAAGATTTCTGCCTTATAGGAGTGCAGCTTTAGGAGTCTTGGAAGCTTGAAGTAAAAGTCTTGGAAGAGTATTTGTGTCTTCAAAGGTCTTCTGCCTTATAGAGTGCAGCTTCAGGAGTCTTGGAAGCTTGAAGCAGAAATCTTGGAAGAGTATTTGTATCTTCAAAGGTCTTCTGCCTTATAGGAGTGCAACTTCAGGAGTCTTGAAAGCTTGAAGTTAAAGTCTTGGAAGAGTATTTGTATCTTCAAAGGTCTTCTGCCTTATAGGAGTGCAGTTTCAGAAGTCTTGGAAGCTTGAAGTAGAAGTCTTGGAAGAGTATTTGTGTCTTCAAAAGTCTTCTGTCTTATAGAGTGCAGCTTCAGAGTCTTGAAAGCTTGAAGTAGAAGTCTTGGAAGAGTATTTGTATCTTTAAAGGTCTTCTGCCTTATAGAAATGCAATTTCAGGAGTCTTGGAAGCTTGAAGTATAAGTCTTGGAAGAGTATTTGTGTCTTCAAAGATCTTCTGCCTTATAGAAGTGCAACTTCAAGAATCTTGGAAGTTTGAAGTAGAAGTCTTGGAAGAATATTTGTGTCTTTAAAGATCTTCTGCCTTATAGAAGTGCAACTTTGGGTGTCTTGGAAGCTTGAAGTAGAAATCTTGGAAGAGTATTTGTATTTTCAAAGATCTTTTGTCTTATAAGAGTACAGCTTCAGGAGTCTTGAAAGTTTGAAGCCTTATAGGAGTGTAGCTTCAGGAGTCTTGAAAGCTTGAAGTAGAAGTCTTAGAAGAATATTTGTATCTTCAAAGGTCTTATGCCTTATAGGAGTGAAGCTTTCAGAAGTCTTGGAAGCTTGAAGTAGAAGTCTTGGAAGAGTATTTGTGTCTTCAAAGGTCTCCTATCTTATAGGAGTGCAACTTCAATAGTCTTGAAAGCTTGAAGTAGAAGTCTTTGAAGAGTATTTGTGTCTTCAAAGATTTTCTACCTTATAGGAGTGCAGCTTCAGAAGTCTTGGGAGTCCTCTGCTTGTTAGTGAATTCTCTATGGGTCTTCTAAGTGTAGAAAATGTTGCCCTTACAAATGAAGAGAACTTCTCTATTTATAGAGTTCTCAGGTGGGCTTCGTGGGCTTGGTTGGTCCATGGGCCTGACCCTTGGACCCAATTAGTTGGTTTTGGGCCTGATCTGAAATTTGGGTCCAATTCAACTTTTTTTGTTGTTTGGACTTTAAGCCCAAATAGTAATATCAAATTGGACCAATTTAATCTCATCTGATTCATCCGTGTGACATCATCAAAACTTGTCTTCAATTCAATTCGGGGCATGTGTCAACTTCTAATTAGACCCAAAGTCAATGATTTAGAAATTCGTCGTTAATTTAGCAAACGACGTGGTGACTTGTGATTGGTCCAAAATTTCTCATTCAACACAGAGAAAAACTCATTAATTGCTAAATATTGAGAGAGAAGGTGCAATTATAACATTTAAAACATTTTTTTAATCGTGGTGTTTAGACAATTAATTTAATGACCAATCAAAAAAATTAACAAAGAATTATCAATAAATTAATTTATTGGCATAATTGTAAATTTTAAAATCAAAACGAGGATACAGTTGTCCAAAAATGTTTTTCAAAAGTTCTTCGTCTTTAATATATTATAGATTAGAGATTAGAGATATACGAAATTTATTTGAAATGTCTACGAGATTATTCCAAATGCATTTAGAACGAGTACTAATATATGTTTCATATTTTAATTTTAATCTAATTTTCATTGATATATATATATATTCTACATAATTTATCATATATACACATATATATTTAGTTATTTTACAAATATATACTTCATATTATTGAACAATAATGCTAACACGATAAATTAAGGTGTAAATTATTATTTGCAATAAACTCATATATATTTGAAACTGAAAGAAAAATTGTAGATATAAACGACATATATACTTATCATGTGTGGGTGGTTGGGAGCAATAATTATATTCGCTTAGAAGCAACACCACTAGCGACGATGAAATCGTGCTCTGCCAGATCTATCATCTATCCATGGGCTCTGCAGCCTTAGGTCCAGCGTCGTCCACCATATCCATGTTGGATTTTATGTCCTAAAACTCATATTTTGTAAACAATAAAATTATTATTGAAGTTTGATTCAATAAAATTGTTATTGAAATTATGCATTGCTTATTTCGTTTTAGAAATAAATCCAATAAACTAAAAGATTCATGACTATTATATGAATAATTGAACTTTATGTGGAGACATAAAAGTGGATCAAGTTCGAGTAAATAGTCAAAATAATCTATAGTATACGAATAAGGTTGGGTGCTTTATTCTAGTAACACTATCGGATGTGACTCACTTTGTAGTTGTTACAAAGAATTGTAAAGTGCTACAAATGAAGTGATCCTGATTCGTTCATGTGATGATATGAGGAGTGGGGGCATTTTATGCAATGAGTTTGCATAAGATCGGACCAAGAAATAAGTCATTCTTACTTTATAATGTTGTTTACTATTTAAGACTGACTATTTCATAGCGATGACTAAGTAACTTAACCTTAATCTTGAGCTAACTATGAACTCCTATTTATTTGGGATTATCCTTTGATTGAGGGTAATCCAACAACATTACTCAATAAGCCTCCCATTTTGGGATAAGACCGGGTAGATAGTTGGGGACATAAGGTGCAAGATGGAATTCATGTCTGCCTGATTTAGGTATAGGAGGAAGGTTGTTCTCTTAAATGTTGAATCCAGGTCTTGAACAAGGGGCCCCACCTTCTCATTTTTCCGAGAGGGATCTGATATAGTGATTGGATCATAAATCAATTGTTCATTAGAGAATCAGTGGAACTTTAGGAGCAAGACATAATTTTGGGGGTAAAACAACATTTGACCCAACTGTTATTATGAACCACTTGTCAAGAGTCGACTTACTGATTATGGTTAAATCAAGTAGAAATAAATATATCTACAATGAGGTGAGTACAACTATTGAGCTATAATGGTGTGACTCGATGGTTCACCTCGTACCTGTCGCGTTTGAAGCATCTTATTGTTCATTTGTGGCTGTCGCTAGTAGTTGGAGAAGAAAAATAGAGAGTAGGAGAGAAGATGGGAAAGGTATTGGAGTGGTGCGTGAGGGAGAGAAAAATAAGGTAATTAAGGAGAAGTGAAAAAAATAAACAAATTTGGAAGTAACCAATTTAATCCACATGATTTTCATATTTTTCCATATTTGTGTATTTTTTTTTTTTTAAATGGCCATAAATTAATGGGAGTGTTTGTGTTATGGACTTTTTGGCTTGATTTTTTATGTAATATTGTAACTTATTAGATCATTTAAAAAATACGGTGGATTTGAGACATTCTTGTAATTTGACCTATTTAATTAGACTATTAATGTACAAAACTCTAACATTTATTAGGTAATTGTGAACTTACGAGAAACACTAACAGAAAGTAAAGAACTAACTATAAAATAAAATTAAAAAAAAAAAAAAAAAAAAAAAAGAAGAAGAAGTTGTCTCATTCCAAATGGATCCACGACCAATAAGGAATCGACTGGACTTAAGAGAGGTACCAGTTTATGAAAAGTGGGCAAGGGAGTTGGGTTGTCCACCAATTATTATCAACGTACAACAAATCATTAGCCTATTACCGGTAAATTAATTAGAGGTTGGCCCATAGAGTCTGTCATAGAGCTTGAGGAGATTGACCATTTGAAGGTAAAAATTATATCTAAATATTGTGCTTTGACACATACTTGGGTCACTAGTGAAATAAATATGACAATTTAAAATAATTAGTAACGACCTTATTAATGACTTGAGAAGTTAATTAGTGAAGAACAATTAGACATTTCTATATAATTGAGATGGCTTGTGAAATTTTGAGGTACGCTAAAATATACCCCCAATTCTATACTCTAGCTCTCTCAATGATTACTGACTTGAGCGTTGAAGTGTTGGTGGTCAAGCACCACACTAATGCGAGTTCTCTATTTTACAGAGTGTTTATCAATTCTATCCTAAAAATTAGGAATTTGCAGTTGATATCAAATTTCGATATCTAACATATTTTAATGTAATGGTTTGATTTCATTAATAATATTTTCATGTCCATGAACTTAGAAACCCCTTAATAAAGTAAAAATAAAAGTAAATTAAAATAAAGCACACACTTTTTATTTTACATATATAATAATTTACACCAGCTAGGGGATTTGATCATTGAACCAACAAACAGAAATTGAGCTCAAAATTAGCTTAAAATTGATTGGGAAAAAAAAAGAAAGTAGAAAAATCAAAATGCAAAAGAAAATTAAAACTCATAAAATTAATTTACATGTAATTACAGAAGGCAATTAGGGGATAAATTGTTGATCAATGAAACCCATAAAATAATTAGCTGTTTAATTATTTCAAAGTTGAGGAAAAGGCCTAGGTACCGGCGGGGGGCGGAGGGTGGTGCGGCGGAGCATGCTCCTGCGGGGTACGGTCTGGGATGAATCCGGCGAGTGCGGCGGCCACGTAGGATGCTGCAGAGGCTGCTGACGTGGCCAAATCCTTACCAATTTTTACCTTAATCTGACCTCTTCTTGGTGGGTTATTTGGAATTTGGCGACTTGGAGTAGCAGAAGCCATTTCTCCAAATATATTCCACAAAAAGGGAAAATTGAGAGAGAGAGAGAGAGAGATGAATTTTTAAGTTTTCTCTTCTATTTATAGCATAATTAATGTCGTATATATTAAAAGAAATTATATTTGTCTTAATCAAATTTATTTTCAAAATCTAAAACAATATTATAAAGAGATAAATATGAAACCTCTTGGATTTGGTAGTCGATGGAAATTTTATCCACTAATATTGCTCCTTAGTTTTTATTTGTATCGGTCAAATATCGTATCTTAATTTTATAAAAATTTCGATGAAAAGATCGATAAAATTTCGATTTTGATCAAACATTTTTAGAAAAATTATAAAAACATAAAATTCAAAAAAAATAATTTAAATTAGTAAATAGTTATTTTGTGATTTTTAAACTACTTTAACATGTCGATTATTTATATTATGTTTATATTAATGATTTTTTTGTTGCTTAATTATTATGTTTGGTGGATTTTTTGCGATGTAATGGAAATATCTATTTTTCTCTTATGTCAATATCGAACCCATAAAAATGTAGAAATATCGATGAAAATATTGACATGTCGGCATAAATTTAATACTATATAAGTATCATTTTAATATTTAAAAATTCAACTTTATTCTATTTTTTTCCTTAAAAGTACAATTAATTTGTAACAAACATGTTTTGTTTTATATTCATTGCAAAACTTTTACATGGGGGTAAAGATTGCTATATACTCTTTTTTATTATTATATATTCGAGGTTGATATTATAAATCTATGCTCATTTTGGTGATTGCTATACTCACTAAATTTTATGGTTTTGTCGAAATTGAAAATTTAGAGTAAAAAAATTAATATATCTTTCTAAGTTTTACTATATGTCTGGAAGTGATTTTAAAATTGTTAAAATACGTCTTCGGTCACTCAAAATAAATTTAATATTTAATTTGTTCTGAATTAAATTTTCATACCATCCAACTTGGGTGTTTTGTAATCGAAGGAAATTGTTTTTTTTTTCTCATACTTGCAATTATGTTGGCATATTTTTTTAGTTAGTGTTTTGGCCTTTGCTGTTAAGGTGGGTGCTTCTTTAGCATTTTGGTTTTGACTATGTTCATTAGTTTTGTCACTGAATTGAAGCATTTTTGTAAGTTTTGGTGTTTTGTGACATTTTTTTATGTTATTTTTTGTTTTGTTTGTTTGTTTTTTTTTTTTGTTTTTTTTTTTTTTTTTTTGCAATTTGTTGTTTGTGAAAATCATTTTTCTTTTTATTTTATTTCATTTTATTTTATTGTTTGAATGGAATATATATTAGTTTTGCCACTTAATTATAAAGTGAACTTCTTCCTAAAATTTAAGAAACCTTAAGTTATGTAAGTAAGTTTAGGGTGGAATGGAGTCAATTTCAGGACCATCTAAACTTTGGTTCACAATCTTACCCTTATGAATGGTAAAACATACTTAAGATAAATTTGATAGGAATTTTCAAGTTATAAAAAAATAATATAGAGTTTTTTTTTTTTTTTTTTTTTGTGAAATTTGTGATTTTTGACAAATTTTATCGTATTTTGAATTAGTCAAACTTAATTATCGTGTAAAACTTGATTTTATTGAAACTAAAGGCATGTTTGGATTGATTTGGCAAGCGGCAATGGCCAAATGTAGTCACACCAGAGTTAGCCAATGGTGGTTGTGGTTGGAGGGTCATCGACAGTGGTGGTCAGAGTTGCCCAATGACGATGGTGATGACATGACTCAAGTTGGCCGATGAAGGGTGGTGGTACTCACGACAACGTAGTGAAAGTGAGGTAGATGACTTTTGAGGTAATTTTGGTAATTTTGAGAATTATACAAATTAGGAAGAGATTAATCATTAAACACTCACAAATTAATTTTCTAAAAGTTGATTTCAAGTGTTTATTCTAAACCAACTTATTAATGCATTTTTTTTCAAAAGTTATTTTTGGTGGTTACTAAAACTAAACTTTTTCTAAAATGATTTTTTTTCAAAATTAACACTTGAAAAATTAAACCAAACACATACTAAATTAGTGAGCTTACAAAGATTTTCTACATTATTTTTTAATATTTTTGATAAATTGTTACATAAATTAAATCTAAGATATGAAAAAAAATGTAACATTTATCTGAAGTTTTAGGATTCAATAGGATGAATTTGAAAAATTATGATAAAATTTTGTGTAAATTAAAATTTCAATTCCCACTTCTTTTTATAATTAAAAAAAAATCAGTTCTCAAATATTATGAATTTCTATCTCATTGAATATCATTAGTGATTAGTTTTTACTGGTCAACTATAAACAAATTGCTTTAGATCCAAATGAGTATTTGATTTTTTTATTTTTATTTTTAAAAATTAAGCTTATAAACATGATTTTTACATCTAAAATTCTGTATCTACTATTTACCGATAGTTTAAAAAACTAAGTTAAATTTTTAAAACTAAAAAAATCGTTTTTAAAATTTTTTTTTGGTATTTAACTAAAAATTCAACTATTATATACTAGAAAGATGCAAAATGAAGAGAAAATAAGTTTAAATTTTAAAAAAATAAAGAATAAAATGACTATTAAATGAGACGTAAATTATTTTATAAAAAAAAAACAGTAGTGCAGACGGCAGATAAATAAAATAATAGTAATATATGTTAAAATTCATCATCACACTTTGCTCTGGCTAGTTAAAAATTCTACCATCTTTTCTAGACATGTAATTTTAATATGTTAGAATTATCAAATGGATATTCTCAAATCTAGTTTTCATCATTTTGATTGTTTGCTAACATAAAATTTATATTATCAAAATCATAGGAAAAAAATAGTTTCACTCTTATTTTCGTCTCTAAATTGTAAATAATATTATATTTTGATCCTAAACTTTTAAAAAAAATTTGTATTAATCTTTGAACTTTGAATATTTTTTTATTTTGTCTCTAAATTTTTAAAAATGTTTGTTTTAGTCTCTGAACTTTTAAAAAATACTTATTTTAGTCCTTGATATATTAAGATTTTATTAACTCTTTAACAAAATAGTGATGTGACTTGTATTTTTTGTTGACTAGACTACCAAATAAATTAACTATGCTAAAAAATATCTAGAATTTCAATTTTGAATAAGGTGACAAAACGTGAGAATTTAAAAGATATGTTAGTTCAAAATTTTGGTTGCTCAGTATTTTGGCAGGTTGATTATTGATATTTTACTTTACCGTCATATTGCTTAATACAACTAGAGTCTAGTATCTAAAAATATAAGCTCGCTCACATTTTTGTTGAAGAGTTAACATAATTTTAATAATAGAGACAAAAATAGATACTTTTTAAAAGTTTAGAAATTAAAACCAATCTTTATGAAAGTTTATGTACCAAAATGGAACACGATTTAAAGTTGGAGACTAAAATAGGGTTAAAAAAAATCTATATATTTATTTTTTTTTAAAAGACTTATTGTGGTTTTTGGGAATGCTCGTGTGGGCCACATGGCGGCTGGACCAACAGTCAAAGTCTTCCGGCGCCCTCTAAGCCCACCCGCACGAGTCTTTGTATATTTGCATTCACATTCACTTCCCTCTCTCTTTCAAAAGTCGCCCTATTTTTTTCCCCTTTTTTTCATTTTTTTTACAAGTAGAAAGAAATAGCCTTTCTATTAAATATATTCTTTGGCTGCTTCATTCAATCCAAACAAATAAAAGAATCGATAACATTTTTCATATCCCTTGAAAAAATGATTATTTGTTGAGATAGAAATAAAGAAATTAAATTTCAAGATAACTAATTTGAATTTGAAATAATCTACTTCATTAAAATTCCATGCTTTGTGGATTGGAATCGAACAAATTCTATTTAGTTTACGATGAAATTGTTCGTTTAGAAAAATCTCGAAAAACTAATAATAGGTTATTCTCTTCAATAGAACAATAGGGTTGTTATGTTTATTCCTGAATTTGTTGAAGAAATAAAATATAACAATGCTATATCTTTTTTATTAGAGATTGCACTGTGATTCTTTTTCTTTTTGGAAGATACAGTAGTGATCTGAACATAGTTCAACTAAATGATTAAACGTTTAAATCTTCTCCTCTACATATAAGGAGACTTCCTCTAAATAAAAAGAAAAAAACTATATGTGACACAATTGTAAATATTGCAATCGGCCCTAAAGTATTTTACAGATATAATACAATGCAAAATAACTTGCAAATATGGTAAAATTTAGATTTTACTTTCGAAACCTATCAATGATAGACTATATCATTGGTAAAAAATTTATCAGTGATACGGATGGATTTTGCTATATTTACAATTCTTTAAAAATAGTGTAATATATTCAATTATTATCTAAAAGTGTTGTCGAATGTAATGCTCGGAGTTGAGTTATAATAACTCTTTTTTATATTTCAAATGAAGAAATTGAAATAAAATATAACTGTCTAGATAACTGTTTCTGATTCTAGAAGATTTTTTTTTCTTATATCAAACTTTAAAAGAACACCTTTTGTGAAAGAAGAAAATTTTAAATTTAGACATGGATGGAAATTAATTGATTTTCATGGTCTAGAAGATTGCAAAGCATGACCAATTAGCTGTTGTTTTGTTTAAGTAAGCTGTTTTTATCATCATCATGAAGGGAAATCTTTACAATATTTGTTGTCCTGATCCACTAAAAGAAAAAGGAATTTCAGTGACAAATAAATTTTTAGTAGTGCGTGCAAATTTGGTTCATTATTAACAACATATCTTACACAAGTGTCACTAAACATTAAAATCTTTTATCAACACATTAAGATGTCACTAAATATATATATATTATTAAAAGAATAGTAAAAATTTGTGGCTTTTTCCTTCCCTTTCTTTCCCCCCCAATTTTTCGACACTCATTCCCTTTCTTTCTCCCTTCTATTCCTTCTCTCCCTCTTAACTCTTGCATCACAGTCGGGATGAACGGAGGTTTTTGCTCACCACCGAAAACAAAGGTTTCTACTCACCGCTAGCAACAGACGTTGCTACTCACCGTCGCTAAGAATTTGATACGAACCCACAGGACGAACAGCCTGCTACGCAAAAACGGAACTCCTTGCTGCAAACGGAACACCATGTTGGCAATATACCACGAGCAAATGGACACCTGCTGCGAATAGACCATCGGCGAATAGCCTCACTACTATGAGCGGACCGTCGGTGAACGAGCATGCTATCTAACCCACTCATTTCGAAACTCACGCATCACGGCCGACGAACGGTTGAAATAAACCCACGAGGTATTAGTTTCCAATAGGACCCACCCATTTTCAAATGATTTTTGTGTAAAATTTCTATCAATAGTACACATTTAACCTCGATTTTCAAATTCATGCAACTCTTTGATGATTCCCACCTTCATCTGACTACGAAGCACTTATTTTTAGAAAACCACTCATTTACGTGAAATTTCCATCAATTTGTACACTAAAAGCATGTAGGAGTATATCAGCATGCAACGGAAGCAACAAGGATCAATAAGCATTCTAATTCATTAATTTTGGTTGTAACTAAAGCATGCTCATACATAATAAGAGGGTTTTAAGAAATACCTTTGTAAAACCTTTAGAATCTCGATTCTCAGCTACAAACTTCTCCAAATCTCGCTGTGAACCACCTCAAGTTCTTCTCCACTATTCTCTTGGAGCTTTAGATTGAGTTTTGGGACTCAAAATAAGCTTGAATGAAGGGAACTTGGAGAAGAACTCACTGCAACAACCCACTTGAAGAACAACTTCTTCAAACTGAATTTTTCAGCAAAAACTCAATTAATCCATGCTCCAATTCCACTCCAATCTTCTCTATTTATTGCAGGACTCTCATGCAAAAAAGATGGCTGCATGAGATGTAGCTCATGCTTGGAGATTTGTAGCTTGAAAGAAGTGAATGTTAAGAGAGCTACTTCATGATAATGGAGAAATCTCATTTCTTCAATTTGTATATTTTCCAAATTTTCCAATATCAAATTGATTTCAAAAAACATTTTAATTTGAAAAATGAAAACTTTATTAATTTTACAAAATTAATTTCATAAATTAATTTTCTGATAAAATTAATAAATAATTAATTAAATAATTTAATTAATTCTAATTAATTTAATATCAAATATTAAATTAATTTTACATAAATTCCACCTTCATGAATTTCATATTTAAATATTAATTAATTCTCCAATTCTGTTTAATTCTAAAATTAAACGCGTAACTGATTCCCTTAATTCTAATTTGAACGTGTCAATTAACTTATCACTCTACTCTAAAGCTAATCCATTTATGAGCTAGTAGGGAGACCTCGCGGACCTACAGATCATGGGCTCCAATGATCAAGATTAATTGGCTAAACTCATTACACCAAATTAACACCCATTCGTTAACTAATGGGTCACTCCACTAAAGCTCATTTCCCCTCATTGTAGATATATTATGTCCACTCGATATAACCATGATTGGTAAGTTAACCCTTCAGTTGTTCGTAATAACGGTTGGGTCAAAAGTCTGTTTTCCCCCGAGATTACCTATTGTTCCTTAAGTCTCATTGATCCTCTAATGAACAAATGATTTGTGATCCAATCAACAAACCGAGTCCCTCTCGGGCCAATGAGAAGGTGGGGCCCTTATTCAAAACCCAGAGTCAGCACTTAAGGGAACAACCTCTCTACTGTCCTTAAAAACGGGTATGAGAGAATTCCATCTTGCACTCTATGTCCCCAGTTATCTACTCGGTCTTACCCTTGAAATGGACGTTTATTGAGCCGGTACTGTTGAGCCAACCATCACCTGTGCAAATCTAAGGATAATCCTGAATAAATAGAAGTTTGTAGTTAGCTCAGAATTAAAGTCAAGTTACCTAGGACATCGCTTTGAAATAGCCAATCTTAAACAGTAAATAGCATTATAAAGTAAGAGTGACTGATTTCGTGGTCCAATCTTGTACATGATGGGATTGGTGTCCTAATTCTCCTGGAGTCTCGTAGTTTGTTATCTGTACACATTTTTATGAATAAAATAAGAGTTATTTTATCTAACATTTACTCATATCCAATAAACAAAGCTCCATGGTTATTGTATGTAAACTTAAACATGTATATGACATATACAAGTGGATCATGCCTTAAGTGATAACCTAAATAGGTTTGTAATATAAGGATTAAGGAGGGATACCTGATACTTGTGACACTACGATACGACCCACTTTGTAGAGGTTTGCAAGTGTTGTGAACTACTACAGATGGTAGATCCTAACCATTCATGTAGAGACATGCGAGCGGGGGTGTCCTATACAAAAAGTTTGTATAAAACTGGACCACGAGATGATTCGTCTCTACCGTTGATACTGGAGACTTACATTTCACCTAAATGACCATAGGTGACATCACCTCAATCCTGAATGTTTTGGAAACTTCAGTCTTTGAGGGCGGTCCTTTGATTAGCATGGGTGAGAGTGGCTAGATTTTCAACTCAACATGCCTACCTTTTTGGAGATTTGTCTGATTTGAGAGCTGAGAACTTAGTTACACAAGATGGAATTCACTCCTTCCCCGAAGCAGGTGTAAGTAGATAGATTGCTCCCTTAAGAGCTGATTCCAGGTTTTGAACATAATGGTCACAACTTCTCTTTGGAAGAGAGAACCCAGTCATAGTAAGACTATGACTGGGGTTCATTAAAGGGATCAGTGGTACTTAAGGAGTTAGATGTCACTATAGGGGAATAACGGTTATTGGCCTAGCTGTACTTACAAGCAATCTGTTAAGAGTTATCACACTGTTGATTGGTTAATATGGACACATAATATATCTGTAGTAAGGAGAGTTCCGCCATCGGTCTTTACTGGAGTGCCTGACAGTTAATGGATGGTGGATCCCATGACTAAAGAGTTTAGTCAGTTATTCACGTGCCGTCGAAGCTTCGAGCTACAGATCCATAAGGTCCCCTTGGTAGCTCAATGGATTTAAGTTGAGAATCAGTTCTTGGTGTTGATTTGAAATGTTCAAATTGACAAAAGGAATTTTGATTATATATGATATGATCGGTGTGATGTATGAGATACTTCAAGTGAAAGATTAATGTAAATGAGATTTACATTAAGTACCATGAAATAAAAAAAGAGTTATGGTTTGTATGTTTCATGAGATGAAATATTAAAACTATAGGATATAAATATAGTATGGTAAGTTGGTTATCATATATATTTATAATAATATTATCTATTGGATAATTATCTTCTTTTCTCTAATAACCAATTGAGTGGGAGGTTATTGGTGGTTTCATGGTAACGAGTGAGATAAAAGGAAAAATGTTTTCCTAAATTTTGTATGATTGAGATTTTCCATTCTTGGAAAGACTCACAATTGGCTATCAAGTGAATGAGATTCACTAAACGATAGCTGAAGAGAGACTAAACGATCGTGGAGTGACAATACACGATAGTTCACTCAGCTGGTCGATAGCTAAACGATCGCGGAGCTTTTGCTAAACGATTGGGCATCGTCTATACGATAGACTGTTCATCTCCCACTTGCTCAATCGTTTACATGATTGTTCTTCCTCCGGTCTCGTCCTCTAACCAAGTTCACATAGAACCCGTACTTCTAGATTCTCACACCGAGAATACCAAGGTATCAATTGTGGTGGTGTCATACTGAACTCGACATACTCGAGGTATTTGGAGGTCATTCACTGTGTTCGTGATCTTAGAGATTGATATGTTTGTGGTCACTACGATCGTGCTGTGTGGCAGTCGTAGTGTTCGAGCATTCGTGATTGTTGTCTTGCTGCTTGTACGAGCATTCAAGATCAAGGGAGATTGAACATGGGTCTTCAGAGGTATGATTCTTTATCCCTTAATCTTTGTAAAGCGTGCGGTAATTTCATTTTGTGCATAGCTTGTATGTCTCCGTTTCTTTGTTGTAATTGTGTGTGTTCAAATACAATTGAATTTTGGAATGATCATTCACCTGCTCATGGAAATCCTCATGTCCGATATCCTTCAGTACAAACCGATTTGCATAGGACGCCCCCACTCCTCATGTCATAACATGTATGAATTAGGATCACATTGTTTGTAGCACTTTATAACTCTTTGTAACGACTATAGAGTAGGCCGCATCCGATAGTGTTATCAGAATAAGGCACCCAACCTCATTCATATACTATAGATCATTTTGACTATTTACTTGAACCTGATCCACTTTTATGTCTCCACATAAAGTTCAAGTACTCATGTAATAGTCATGAGTCTTTTATTGGATTTCTAATAAGCAATGCATATATTCAATAACAACTTATTGAATTTTCAGAATAAGTTTTATTGTTTACAAAGCACAAGTTTTAGGACATAAAACCTAACAAAGTACCTTTTTGATATGGTTCTACCTTTCAACAAACTAGAAACAACTTATTTGTTCTATGTTAATGAGTGTTCTTGAATTGACAATGTTTAGCATGAGTTTTCTACATTATGATTTTCGACAAAAAGAAAATGACATGACATGTTGAAATTGTAAATTTAAAATTTAAATGTCAAATTTAGAGCATAAATGACTTTTTATTTTCATAAGTGTCAAATTTATAGAAACAGATATAGTTATCAAATACATTATTTTTTATAGCTCCTAAAAAATAGGAAATGGGAAACAGAAAATGGAAAACAAGAAATAGAAAACGAAAACGTTATCAAACAAATCCTTAATTTTTATATTTCACAATTTTAGAATAAGACTACGTTTATTTTTATATTTCACAATATTAGAATAAGACTATGTTTATTTTTATATTTCACAATTTTAGAATAAGACTATGTTTATCATTGTGAGGCAGCTTGATCTGACCACTCTCACCTATACAAATCAAAAAACTGCCTTCATAAGCAAGAGTTTACAACTCACTCAGGATTTAGGTCATGTCACCTATGGTCATTCTAGTGAAATGTAAGTCTCTATTATGAATGGTGTTATATAATGGGACTAGTCATTTTGTGGTCCAATTTTATACAAACTCCGTTGTATAGAATACCCCAACTCACATGTTTCCACATGAATGATTAAGACCAGATCATTTGTAGCACTTTACAACAATTAGAACATCTACAAAGTGGGTCATACTCATAGTGTCACTAGGATAAGGTATCCAACCTTATCCATCTACTACAGACCATTTAGGTTATCACTTAAACATGATCCACATGTATGTCTCTACATACATGTTTAAGCTACAGATGATAACCTTGGATATTAGTTTATTTATTTGTGGGTTTAATACTACTAAATGTCAAATAAAATATCTCATATTTTATTCAATAAATAAAATGTTTGTACAATAAAATTATAAACTACATAATCCCACGAGATTTAGGGCATCAACCTGAACAATCTCCAACTTATCCTAAAGCTAGTGAGGTGTACAATATACAAGTTATAATAACATACAAGTACACAAATCAATAAACTAGGGCATAAAGCGTGCCCAGTACAAATCTCCCACTTGCCCTAGATTATATATGGGTTGTCCCGTAGACCAATACTCTGTAGGTGATCCTCAATCACCTTAACTGTGAAGGCCTTTGTAAATGGATCAACAATGTTATGCTTCGAAGCTATCTGCGTGACTATCACGTCTCCTCGATGTACAATTTCTCGGATGAGAAGATACTTCCACTCTATATGCTTCCCGCGCTTGTGACTCCAAGGTTTTCAGGAATTAGCCACAACACCACTATTATCACAATAAAGGGTGATGAACTTTGACATGTCTAGAACCACTTCCAAATCAAGTCAGAAATTTTATGTACCACACAGCTTCCTTAGTAGTTTCACAACCCGCTATGTACTCGACCTCCATTGTGGAGTCAGCAATACCCTGCTTGGTACTTTTCCAGACTACTGCTCCTCTATTAAGAGTGAACACTAATCCTAATGTGGATTTCCTATATCTTTATCAGTCTGAAAATGAGAATCCATATATTCTATAAGGATCAAATCCTTAGAACCATACATGAGCATGTAGTCCCTCATTAAGGACGTTCTTAACGACGGTCCAATGATCAAATCCTAGATTAAACTGATATCTACTGATTATTCCCACTACATAGTAGATGTCAGATCTAGTACATAACATCGCATACATCAAGCTGCCAACAGGCGATGTATAGGGGATCCGTCTCATTTCCTCAACCTCTCGAGGTGTCTTAGGACACTATTTCTTAGACAATATAACTCCATACCTGAAAGGGAATAAACCCCTCGTGGAGTTCTATATCGAAATTTGACAAACATCTAGTTAATATACGATGCTTGAGACAGGGCTAGCATTTTTTTCTTTCGATCTCTAAAGATCTGAATGTCCAGAACAAACTACGCCTCTCAGAAATCTCTCATTTGGAATTGGGTCACTAGCCAATTCTTAATTTCAATCAGTAGACCTACATCATTCCCAATGAGTAGGATATCATTTACATATAGCACTAGAAAAGTTACTGAACTGTTGATGATTCTTTTGTAAACACAAAGTTCATCAACATTTTGATCAAAGTCATAAGATTTGATCGTGGCATCAAACCTTGTATTCCAAGACTGAGAAACTTGCTTCAATCCATAAATGGACCGATTAAGCTGGAAAACCTTTTGCTCTTGAACTTGGGTTATGAATCCCTCAAGTTTCTCCATATAAATATTCTCCTCAAGATTTCCATTCAGAAAGGCAGTCTTGATGTCTGTTTGCCAGATCTCATAGTCATAATATAAGGCAATGGACAGAAGGACCCATATAGACTTTAACATGACAACTGGTGAACAAGTCTCCTCGTAGTCAACTTCTTCAACTTAGGTGTAAGCTTTTGCCACAAGTCTAGCCATGAAGGTTTGCACCTTCCTATCAGCATCCTGTTTTCTCTTATAGATCCATTTGTAGGTTTTACCTCATCAGGTTGATATACAAGATCCCAAACAGAATTGAAGTATATAAACTTCATTCTGAGATCCATAACTTTAATCCACCTATCTTTGTCAACATCCTTCATTGCCTTCTTGTAAGATAATGGATCCTCGACATCTCTGCCAGCTATCATAGCTAGGATTTCTGTTAAACCCATATAATGGATAGGTTGGTTGGCAACCCTCTCACAACTTCGAGGTTCCCTCAACACTTAAGGTGGACATGACCTATAAGATGAACCAACTTCAACAACTCTTGCTAAGATATTGGGTTCTTCAACAACTCTTGTTAAAAGTTCAGTAGTTTTCTTGGAAGTTCATTCAACACAATCTTATTGTAGGGCTTATGCTCCCTATTGTAGTCATTCTCTATAAATGTAGCATTTTTCGACACAAACACTTTGTTTTCTTTAGGATCGTAAAAGTAACCACCTCTCGTTCCTTTAGGGTAGCCTACAAATGGGCATAATTTTGAACGAGGTTCTAGTTTCTTAGGATATTCCTCAAGCACATGTGCTGGGCAACCCTAGATCCTGAAATGGCGTAAACTACCTTTACAACCATTCCATAATTCCAAAGGTGTTCTGGTAACACTCTTGGATGGAACAAAGTTCAACATGTAAGTTGCAGTCTATACTGCATAGCCCCATAACAAGTCCTGCAGGGATGCATAACTCATCATAGACTAAACCATGTCTAATAAGGTTCAATTTCTTCTTTCTGATACACCATTATGTTGAGATGTACCAGGTGCTAAGAGTTGGGATGCAATTCCATGTTCTATCAAATAGTTCTGGAATGTAAGATCCAAAAACTCTCTACCTCGATCAAATCGAAATGTTTTATTCATTTTACTTAATGCATTTTCAACTTCAACCTTAAACTTTTTGAACTTTTCAAAAGCTTCAGACTTCTGTTGCATTAAATAAACATAATCATATCTTGAATAATCATTAGTAAAAGTGATGAAATATTCAAACCCTCCTTTTGCTTTGATATTCATCGAATCACAGAAGTCTGAATGTACAAGCTCTAAGGGTTTTTTGGCCTTATGACCTTTTCCAATAAAATTTTTTTTTTTTGTCATTTTGCCTTCAAGACATGACTCACACACAGGTAAAGAATTTTCTTCTAACTCACTTAAAAGTCCATTCTTAACCAATTTCTCAATCCAATTGAGATTGATGTGTCCTAATCTTAGGCCCCAAAGACGGGCATTTTCTTTAGGAGAAATTTTAAGTCTTTCATTTTGAGTTACCGCATTTTTAAACATTTCAGTGTTAAGGAGGGCTTTAGTTGCTAACGGTCTTAGCACATACAAATTATCTTCAAGATTAGCACAAAAAATTAATATTCCATTCTTGGAAACAAACACTTTATTTACTTGAAAATTAAGAGAATAATGTTGTTCAATAAGATATTTTACAGAAATCAGGTTTCTTTTCAAGCCTAAAACCACATGTACATTATCTAATGAGATATAAGATTTCTGTAAGTAGAGTCGAAGCCCTCCTACTACCATAGTTGAGACGACGTGTTCAGTTCCAACACAGATTGTCATCTCCCTAGCTTCTAGTTGCCGCCAAGAACTAATTCCCTGAAATGAAAAACAAACATGATTAGTGACGCCTAAATCTATTATCCAAGCAGAATCATCATTCTCCAAGCAGAATCATCATTCTCTACTAAAAAAGCCTCCAATACAAGTAAATCATATTTACCTTTTCTGGTCTTCTTTTTTTCTACCAAGTATTTGGGACAATTCTTCTTCCAATTTCCCTCGTGGTTGTAATGGAAACAGATTCCCTTTGCAGCCTTGGTCTTCTTGCCCTTCTAGGCAGCAACTAATGGGTTAGCTTTCCCCTTTCCACATTTCTTGTTCTTCTACTTTTTGGTGCCAGAAGAAAAAGGCACGGACTTAGCTCCAGAGGTCGAACCTCTGTAAAACTTCTTGGAGGATGAGATAACATTTACCTCTCCCTTTTGTTCCTTGCTTTTCATCAAGGATTGAAAAGTTTGAAGCTCATTGAGCAAGGTGGTCAGGTTGTAGTCAATATTGTTCATAACAGCATTACTATGGAACTTTAGGAAACTTTCAGATAAAGATTCCAAAATGAAGCTAACTTGACTGGCTTCATCTGACAAACCCGTTCATTTCCGCCATGTTGAAGTGGATAATCATGTTGAGAACGTGTTCTCGAACATATGCCCCTTCCTGCATACGAGCATTGAAAATGTGTTTTAGAGCGTCATACCTGAGTTGTGTGGATGGTTGTTTGAACATCCCCCCGTAGGTACTCAATGATCTCACAGGCAGTGATCATGAGCTCATGCTTCTTGGCCAAGACTTCAAAAAGGTTAACCAAGATATACATTCGGATCTTTTCATTTGCCTTTATCTAATGCTCGTATGCCTTTCAAACATTTCGAGTGGCAGTTTGAGCAGGAATAGGAGAAAAATCCTCCATAAGGACAAAACGCAGGTCATCGATGATCAGTATTGTGTTGATTGTATATTTTCACATTGTATAATTTTCATTGGTAAGTTTATCGGCAGCAAGTAAGTTAAGTGTCGTAGAAGTCATGATTTTAATTTCCTGAAACTATACAATTTATTTATATTAGTAATCTATGCATTAACCCATTTTCAAAATCCAATCAAATTTAGCAAAATAATCTAATGCACCCTAAGTGACATCTATTTTACAATGATGTTTCAGTGAGTAAGGACAAAAGCCATCGTAGGGTGATCAGATGCTCCTTCACTGAAATGAGATTATCTCAACCAATAAACTGAACAACTTCTTGTTACTGTAACTATCAATCACCATTGTTCGATCCAGAAATTATTAAACTCACTTAACATTTCTTGTAAGTGTAACCCTTCACTTTAGATTCTTGAGTTCTATCCCAATGAGCCAATCGTAGGGAAAACCCGATTGGGACAAAAGCTAAAGTAATCATATTCATTTCTGGAGTTTGAGGTAAAGAATCATGCAAATGGAATCCGTAGGGGGATACAAGCAAAGGTGCCTCGAGGCCAAGCATGAAACTTTACTACAAACTATTGAGAGAGATCGTGTGTTGTATTGACACATGTCCCACTCTCACTTATTATAAACAATCTCTCTATTCACCTTATTATTAACCTATACAAACACCATCTGTAGGAGGACACAAGCAAAGGTATCTTGAAGCCGAGTATAGATCTCACGGTGTGAACTTTTAGGAAAAAACGTGAAAAGGTAAAATGAAGTATCATATACCCCATTTTTCTCCTATTGAGTGTTATACCTAGGGTTATTTAACTTAGGAAAATATGGCTACTGATTTTTAACTAAGTGTTTTGTTTAATTTACCCAAAAGTAACACTTATGTTGGATGGTCAAACAACTTTGATTAATGTTTATTAAACACTTTATATAAACTTCAATCAACCATTGCATGCTTGTAACAAATCTATCTAATTCACATTTATAGGTAAGTTCTCAGATAGGGGTGTTACATTTTCATCAACTTAAATACCCCAGCCTATACAAAACTAACCTTAGACAAAAGGCCCTTTATAGATACATTTGTTACAAATTTAATCTTCTAATTAAGAATCAATTTAATCCTATTAAACTGGTTAAAAGATTAAATTTAATTTCTAATCTTATTAGCAATGTGATCTTAGGTCGATATTTTAAAACTATTTTAAAAAATAATTTTAACCTAAGGTTTGCATACAATTCTGAATTATTGATTTTAATTTCTAATTTCATTTAATATAACTTTTATAAAATAAATAAAATAAATTAAAATCATACAATTGCATTCATTGACATAGTAAATTATAACAATTATAAATTACCTAAGGTAGTGTCACGCTTCATGCAATTTCAATTCATTACAAACCATATATAGCACTTATATAATAAAGTAATGAAATAATTAATAACAGCCATCCATACATACATAAAACTATGTATTATAACACTTATAATATAAATGATACATGACTATGTTATTAATACATGCAAACATATACTATAAAACTTATATTATATGATGCATGGGCATATTATAAAAATTAAATCATGCAAATATATGCATATTATAAAATTTATAATATAATGATGCATGAATAATGCATAATCTATGGTGGGATTTTTACTATATGACATACATTATGGCATATATAGTATTAAAATAAAGCTTACATCAAATGTATAATTTAAAAACAATTATTGGTACGGAATTGGACACCTAAATAATTAATTTAATTAATCAAAAAATAACTATCTATTATATAAATATTGGTCAATCAATTCAAAACAAGTGAATCAGGCCTTGAACCATACGAACCGGACCACCCAACGCCCAAACCGGCTAAGAATTGCTTGAACCAACTAAACCGGACAAGAACTTGCCGAGCCACAAACCGAACCAGGCGCGAACCAAAATTTTCTCTCTGTTTGGTAGCATTGCAGTGTTGTGACCTAGTATTGCAACGTTGCGGATAGAACGTTTCATTCGCCTAATCACAGCGTTGCAACGCTAGGGCACAATGTTACAGCGCTACTATACAGAATGTATTGTACAGTTACGATCTTCTTCGAAACTTCTCTGATTTTGGCTTCGTTTTCTCAAGAATTCGAAACAGCCACGCACGACACAACATAGACCAAATACAGACTTTATAACAAACATTATGCTTAAAACACGGGCCCTTATAAATCAAATTTGTAAAATTAAAGGTTGTATAGACTAGATGCAATCTAAAAAACATTCATAATTAGAAACAAACATTCTACACATTCATAATATACAAATGCTAAAATCCCACCATTAAACTGTAAAATTCATTCTAAAAATTGGAAAACATTTGGGCCAAAAACCTCGCTCTAATACCAATTGAAAGAATCGGTGAAGGTCATTGAGCGGAAGTGGGAATCAGACCCAAATCCTAATTTTACATAATCATACCATTTATAGAAACATACAAATTAATTATGTATATAAACTTTAAATTTTACAGCATGCTAATATGAAAAATATAAGAGAGGAAAGGAAATAAGAGACTTACCCTTGAAGATCTGATCTTCTCATATGATTTCTCCTCTCCAAAAGGTCAAAAACTCGAACTCTAATTTGGCTACCACCACAAAAGCTTCCCCTGTATTCTCTAAGATGAGAATCCAAGGAGTTATGGGTTTTTAGAATATTGGAAGAGAGAGATAGAGTTTTTGAGAGAAAGAGAGGAAGAACTGAGAACTAATTTCTCCGAGTTTTTTTCCTATATATTATGTATTTTTTTTTCTCTCGTAGCTTTTCTGTAAAAACTCAAGATGAAGAAGAATGTTACTATCCATTAGACACATACATAGTAGAGATAAAAAAGGAGAGGAAGTTACAACTCCCTCCCAAAATAATTTTTCAAAATAAATTAAATAAAAAAATTATTTTAAATAAAACAAATAATATATATATTTATATGATAACCACTTTATCATATATATATTATCAAATATAACATATAATCTATAGTTTAATATTGTATAAAATACAATATAACCTATAGTTTTTCATTCTCTCATTAATGTACGGTATTTAATAGTCTTTAATATAAATCTCATCTATACTAAATTTAATTATATGAATCCAATCACATAATTAAAATTTGAATAATATTCAAATATTTATTTCTTCTCATTTATTTCTTCTCAAATAAACTTTATATTATAATATATCATATACATTATAGTAATTATATCATATATAAATAAATTAAATTAATTATATCACATATAATTAATTCCCTCAAATAATTTGAACAATTCAAATTAATCCAAAATTGATTCTCATTTAATTCTTGTTGAGCTACAGATTGGACCTCATGGACCTATAGCTTGAAGCTCCAATAGTATTTGAATAATTAATTAAATTCATTTACTTAAATTATTCAACATTTATTAACTGTTGGACATTCTACTAAAGATCGACAACTGCACTATTCGCACTATAGATGTATTTCTGTGTCCATTGAATATAATTAGTCAACAGTGCAATGACCCTTCAGAAATTGCTCGTAAGTACAACTGGACCAAATTACTGTTTTGCCCCTATAATTACATCTAACTCCTTAAGTACCATTGATCCCTCTAATGAATAATAAGCCATAGTCCAACTATGATCAAACCTCTCTCAGGCCAAGAGAGGGTGTGGCACATTGTTCAAGCCTTGAAATCAGCCCTTAAATGAGTAATTTATCTACTTACCCTGACGTTGGGAATGAGTGAATTTCGTCTTGTGTAGTTGTGCTCTTAGTTCTCTAATCAGACAAATCCCCAAAATAGTAGGCTTGTTGAGTCAATGATCTGGCCACTCTCACCCATACAAATCAAAGGACCACCTTAACAGGCAGGAGTTCACAACTTACTTAGGATTTAGGTCATTTCACTTATGGTCATCCTAGTGAAATGTAAATCTCTATTATGAATGGTGTTATATAATGAGACTAGTCATTTCATGATCCGGTCTTATACAAACTTCTTTGTATAAATACCCCGCACACATGTCTGCACATGAATGATCAAGATCAGGTCATTTGTAGCACTATACAACAATTGTAACATCTATAAAGTGGGTCATACTCATAGTGTCACAACGATAAGGTATCCAGCCTTATCCATCTACTATAGACCATTTAGGTTATCACTTAAATATGATCCACCTGTATGTCTCTACATACATGTTTAAGCTACACATGATAACCTTGAATGTTAGTTTAGTTGTTTGTGGGTTTAATGCACTACTAAATGTCAAATAAAATATGTCATATTTTATTCAATAAATAAAATGTTTGTACAATACAATTACAAACTACAAGACTCTATGAGATTTAGGGCATCAACCCCAAAACTGTACTAATTGTTAACCACCATACCTTCATAATCACAAGGTGGTTCAACTGATTTAGGATCGGGGTCAATACATTGAGCGGGATCTTCAAATTGACTAAAGGATTGTGCATTCAAATTTATATCTAATCTTACCCTACTAATATTAACATATAAATGCACTAAATTCGGGAGTGTCATTGCGATTGAGAACATCAAGTCATTGCTTGTTCATTAGGAATGAGGATAGCATAAACTTTACTGATCCTGATGGTATTAGATTAGGATGTCTCTATACTATTTCTAACCGATTTGCTCTCATATCTACACCAAGTGACATCCTTACCATTTCAATGAATTGTTAAAAAACAAGCACATTGTTTACATTTATGCTAAAACCCCCATATGGTGGTTGGTCATAATCATCTCCATCAACACCATCAATCACATTACCATTTGTAAACAACATAAATCCCAAACATTTGTCCGTAATTTTCTAAAAAAAAAATAATAATAATAATACAAACAATACATTACTAATTACTTTACTAATTGTCAAACTTAAATACAAATAAAAACAAACAAAAATATTAAAAACAAATTAACTTAGTTTGAACAACAAACGTATTAAAAAACTAATACTAAAATAATCGAATATTATTAAAAAACCAAACAAGAATACTAAACTTTTTATAATAAAAAATTTTCAACATCGAATTAATAATTTTGTACTATAAACTATACTTTTTTATTAAAAAAAAATTAAAAAAAAAATACTAAACTTTTTAAACTATAAACATCAAAATGAAATACTAAAAAATCGAATATCATAAGAAATATATATAAAAAAAAAACACTCAAATTAATAGTTTGGTATAAAACTATAAATTAAACTTTTGAATTAATAGATCACCAAAAAAAATATTAAACTTTTTAAACTATAAACATCAAAGTTAAATACTAAAAAAAATCTAATATTATATAATTATATATAAAAAAATCACTCAAATTAATAATTTTGTATTAAACTATAAACTGAAATTTTTAAACTATAAACATCAAAGTTTAATAAAAAAAAATCAAATAGTATAAAAAATATAAAAATTCATTCAATTAGGAACATTTCTATTAAGAACAAACAAATAACACTAAAAAAAAAATAGAATATTATATATAGAAAAAAAGAGACAAACAAACAATAATATAAGGAATTAACATTGTACTAACACTAATATTATTAAAATGCAGAGAAAACTAAAATTAAAATAACACAACCGTAAAAACCCTAACAATAATATTATTTAAAATGCAAAAGAAATATTAACATGGTAGATCTAACATAATATAAATAAAAACATTAAACTATAGAGAAAAAACTATGAACATCAATATATAAATATTATTGAATTCCTACTAGTAAATAACTAAATTGAGACTAATATGATAGATCTAAAATATTAACATGGTAGACTAACATTAACATGACAGATCTAAAATATTATTGAATTCAGACAAATATCAATATATAACTAATATTAAAAAGCTATATCATCAATATATAAGGAATTAAATGATACATCTACATAATATAAATATAAAAAAGTATTAAAAACAAAAAACTAATAATAAATAAAAATTAAATTAAAAAATTCAATAATGGTCCTACTTTTTTCTTCAAAGTGACAACGATCCTTTTTTTTTTGTTATTTTTTATCCAGCAACAAAAACTATGAAAAAATAAAATAATATTAAAATCAATAACTTATTTTTTAATTAGAAAAATAGGAATTTAGTTGAGTGAACGTATATCTCTTTTTGGTTTTTTGTTTTCAAACAACTATAAAAACTATATATAAAAAAAAATAATAATATGAGTAGGAACCAGATTTATAATTATTTTTAAAAAAATAGAAATCGAGTAGAGTGAATGTACAAATCTGTATAATTTGTGATCGGAGAAGGGTGAAGTGCGGGGATAAATGATTCACATGAAAGAAAAGAGAGTTAAGAGGAAGAGAGTAAAAATATAATTTGTGTTATTTGTAATATGAGAAGGGTGAAGAGTGGGGTTAAGAAGTCGTAGACTCGACCCATAGATAAAAAGCGATAGGTAGGCAGATGGAGCAGCAGTTGAGGATTTAAAGTTGAGGTGCAATTCAACGCATGCAGGTTGAGTCTTGAGATAGCAAGTGCATGTAAGCGATAGGATTCAACTGGTGGTGGCAGCGTACAGGATGTCGAGGGTTAAAGATTCGACCTATGTAGGTCGAGTTTTGAACTCTCGACTTGCTTTTTAATTTTTTTAGGTCAAGTTTTCAATCCTCGACTTACTTTTAATTTTTCTGAGGTCGAGATTTCAACCCTTGACTTAGTTTTTTTTTAATTATTTTTTTAGTCACACTACCACAAATCTCTAAATATTTTTATAAGTACCATAATTCACTAATTATTTTTTTCAAATTGCAATATTTAAATAAAACATTAGGACAAATGTCTAATTTTAAAGTGAAAATTTCAAAATGTCTAAATATATTTTTATCCCAAAATTGTCTAAACGTAAAATATTAAATTAAAATCTGTGGTAATTATTTGAAAACGTGGACGGATATATCCTTCTTGACAATCAAATATGGACAGAGATACTCTCCTTGACAATAAAAAGTACATCATAATTAAATGTGAAAAAATCTAATCTAAAAATTCAGATGTACCAAAAATAAAGAAATCATAATCTAATTAATAAAATCAAAACTAAATCACTAAAAATCATTTTAAAACACGGTAAATATCTAATAGACTAAATTAACAAATTATCCATCAACATCAAACATATAGTTCTTTTTAACATGAATCATATACTTCTTTTCAAAAAAAGTACAAAATTTGAAGTGAGAAAAAAAATACCATGTATTCTAAAAAAATTGGTAAACAAAAAACATAAAAATAAGGAAAAACGCATCATTCTAATCATTATAAATTAGGATAGTTGTAAATATAGACATTAGACAAAAAGTATTAGCAGATATAATATAATGTAAAAAAATTACAAATATGACCAAATTTAAATAGTCTATCAGTGATAAACCATATTATTGGTAGGAGTCTATCAGTGATATACCATATCATTGGTAAAAGTCTATCATTGATAGACTTGGGAGTGGTAATGATAGACTTGGGAGTGGTGGGCTCTGATTCCAATTGAAAGGAATCTTGAGGGGAAGCAAGATTGTCCCAAATCCCGTTTTTCATTGAATGTAAATCTTTATAGTAAATAACGAACAAGATATGCATTTCTATAAATTACAGCATGCTTTAACAAAAGAAAAACTTTGGGTTTCAGAAATCCTTATCTATGAAGACTATCTTCAAGAATCCTTCGATCAAGATCCGAACACAACCACGTAGGCTTCCTCGATATTCTCAAGAAGAGAACCCAGGAATGGTGGGCTCTGACTATTTCGGAATGGGGGATTTTTAGTAGAGAGGAGGAAGAAGTGAGATTGTTCACCAACTCAAACTTTCAGAATGATTCTGTCTTTCTCACCCTGTCAAAAAATGAAGAGTAGCAAAGAGGGAGACTTTCTCCTGTCTTTCAAAAGCCAAATACAACAACCACCCAAAGAAAAAGGGGAAGGAGTTGTAACTCTCTCTCTCATTTTTATTTTTTAAAAAATTATATTTAATATATATAAATATATAAATATAATAACTAACTTATCGTATAATATATATATATATATATATTAAATTATATATTATATCAAATATAACATATAACCTATAGTTTTAATATTGTATCACATACAATATAACATATACTTTCTTTTCTTTCTGATATGAAATTTAATATAAATCATATTTATATTAAATTTAACAATTATGAATCCAATTCATATTAATAATATTTGAATCATATTCAAATATTTATTTCCTCTCAATTAAGCTATAGTGTATCAAATACATTATAATAATTATATCACATATAATTAAAATAACTTCATTATATCATATATAATTAAATCCCTTTATTAATTTGAACAATTCAAATTAATCTAAAAATTGATTCTCATTTAATCCTATTAAGCTACCAAGGGGACCTCATGGACCTATAGCTTGAAGCTCGAACGGTACATGAATAATTAATCAAATTCTTTAATTAAATTATTCGTCATCCGTTAACTATCGAGCACTCCACTAAAGATCAACAGCTACACTCTTCGTACTACAAATATATTTTTGTGTCCATTGGATATAATCAATCAACAGTACGATGACCCTTCACAAATTACTCGTAAATACAGCTGGGTTAAATAACTATTTTGCCCCTGTAGTTACATCTAACTTTTTAAGTAATCATAGTCCAACTATGATTAAACCCCTCTCGGGCCAAGAGAGGATGTGGCGCCACATTGTTCAAGTCCCAAAATTTATCTACTTACCCCTACCTCAGGGAAAGAGTGAATTTCTTTAGGTGTGTTCCTAGCTCCACAATCAGACGAATCCCCAAAATGGTAGGCATGTTGAGTCGGCGATCTAGCCACTCTCACCCATACAAATCAAAGAACCGCTCTTATAGGTAGGAGTTCACACTCACTTATGATGTAGGTCATATTACCTATGATCATCCTGGTGAAATGTAAGTCTCTATTATGAATGGTGTTATATAATGAGACTAAACATTTCGTGGTCCGGTTTTATATAAACTCTTTTATATAAAAGATCCCTGCTCACATGTCTATACATGAATGATCAGAATCATATCCTTTGTAGTACTTTACAACAATTGTAACACTTACAAAGCGGGTCATACTCGTAGTGTCACCAAGATAAGGTACCCACCTTATCCATCTACTATAGACCATTTAGGTTATCACTTAAACATGATCCACCCATATGTCTCTGCCTACATGCTTAAGTTACAAGATAACCTTGTATGTTAGTTTATTAGTTTGTGGTTAATGCAAATAAAATACAATGTATTTTATTAAATAGACAATGAGTTTGAATAAAATATCATATATTTTATTAAATAAACAATGAGTTTGTTCAATATATTTACAAACTATAGGACCCTACGAGATTTAGGGCATCGACCTCAATAGTTAGACACAAACATAACGTAGTGTATATATATATATATATATATATATTGAAAGCATTTCTTTTAAATCCCTACAAAAAGCAAATACTTATGCGTCCAAAACTAGCCGTTAGGCAAAAACATAAAATAATATTAAGTTTATTTTCTTTTTAAATCCATTTTCTTTTTAAAACTAATCTAAAAATCAAAAGTCCACCGTATGTCACTTCTCCATTACTCCAAGTGGTACCTTACAATTGGTCCACTTTTATGGGGAAAAAATTGCCACGTCATTAACTCAGAATTTTTTTTATTAAGCTTGTTTCGTCCATATCTTCTTCATTTGAATACCGATTTGAGCGATTGAAATTGCATTGGAACCATTGTTCCAAGCTCTACATAATAGGTACTTCAAACACTCAAATTTGATAATGAATAAAAGCAAGTTTGTTATCATCAAAATATTAATTAATTTAAAATTTTGGCCCAAAAAGCCAACAATTCCACTTTGCCATTTATTTGTTTCTTAGGGTTTCATGAAGAATGATGAGAGAATTTATTTGAGAAGTTATTTAGGTTTTTTATTTATTTATTAGAGCAAAATACGCTTTTGGTCCCTAGTGTCTATTTGGTCTTTAAGGTTTCAAAAGATACATTTTAATCCCTTGAGGTTTGAAAAATAATTCTAAATGCTCCCTGGATTAGTTTTACCATTAGTTGACTAACTGAAATTTGATGTGGTGGGTAGTTGTACTAATTATATATTATTTTTAAGATTACATAGATTTTTTAATTATTTCGTTTAATTTCTATCCCCCATCCATTCCTCTCCATTTTCTCCTATCTCTTCTTCCTCATTTCTCTGATGAATGTCTTTCTCTCTTCCCCTTCTCTCTGTTTTCCCCTTTTTTACAACTAGAAAACATAATAGAAAGTGAATAATAATGAAAAAGAAATTATATTATGAGGTGTTGATGGTAACAATTATAAAAATTGAACCAAAACGAAATTATTAGGGCACAAACACCGCCACCAACATCAAGTTTGTAAAGTTGTAACTACTTTAGTGAAATCAATCATTTACTTTCGGTTAATCTCTCAACAAACTTCTAAATACTAAGTATATAAAGGATCAAAAAGGAGAAATCAGTAGTAAACTTATCTGATTTCATTTTTTCCTTGCAATTCCTCCAAGAATCAGAAATCTAAAGCTCCTCTCGTGGATGTAAGCCAAGCTTGCCGAACCACGTTAAAAATCCTTGTATCTTCTTCTTTCTGCCTTGCATGAATTCTTCTTCTTCCTTCAACAAAAATTACCATTAGAGAAAGAGTTAGAGAGAAATCAAAATTGTAGGAGTAAAGTACAGAAGTTTTTTCTTCTTAATTTTTTTGAGATAAACATCCATTCTACGTGGACAAAGGAGAAGCACTCGTCTTAACAATTATCTTCCACTTCCAAGACCATTGATCCTAAAGTTGGGCCTCGGTGAAAACATCCCAAGCCTAACAAATTGGTAACAAAGACCGCAAGAACAAATCAAAAACTTCAAGAACTTAAAGGAAAATAAATTTTGGAGCTTAGAAGCAAGTAAAGAAGCACAACTATGATAGTTACTAGGTATGACATTGAGAAATTCGATAGCAAAGGAGATTTCAACCTATAGAAGGCTAAAATCAAGGTTGTTTTGGGGCAATAGAAAGCCCATAAGGCTTTATTGCACATGGGACTCTCGTTTTAAGTTTATCAGACAGTGTTCTTTGACAGGTAATTGATCAAGACACTACCTTTAAAATGTGATCAAAGTTAAATGAATTGTATGAATCAAAGATCTTCCTAATAAAATGTTCTGGAGGGAAATATATATATTTTTTTTTTTTTACATTTAAGATGAACTGATCCAAAACCCTAACAAAAAACCTTGATGATTTTAAAAAGATCTCAACAGAATTTAAAACTCAAGATGACTCAATAAAGGCAGCAATGAAGCATTTGTACTTCTTAATTCTCTTCTGGAAGTGTATAAGGATGTAAAGACAGCTCTAAAAATATGGGAGAGATTCAGTTACCACTGATATTATCATTTCTGCTCTTAGAACTAAAGAAATGGAGCCAATGTCTAATAAAGAGAAAAACAAACTATTGAAGGTTTGTTTGTGAAATGCAAGAACAAGCATCACAAGAAGGAAATGGGAAAACAGTCATCTATAGATGAGAATAAAGATAAGTCTAAGATTAGATGCAAATATTGCAAGAAATTAGGACATCTAATCAAGGACTGTAGAACCTTAAAGTGGAAAATTGAGCAAAAGATGAAAACCAGAAAGCTCATTCTTCTACTCAGATGCCTTAGCCACTTCAAATCAAAGGGCAAAGCTTGAAATCCAGCAAAAAGTCTTGATTAGGTGCTAGATTCAGAGTGTTCCTTTCACATGACACCCAACAAGAACTTGTTTAATTTCTATAAGGAAATTGATGGGGTTCTGTCTAAATCGGTAATAATAACTCATGTCCTATAATTGGCATTTTTCTCTTAAATTAGAAGATGGATCAGTTAAACTTTTAAGGAATTTTAGGCATATGCCCAAACTTAAAAGAATCTAATATGCTTGGGCATACTTGAAAAAATAGGCTAGAAATATAGAGGGAAAGGAGGCTATTATGAAGTTTGGAAAGATTCCAAGCTAGTGTTCAAGGAAGCAAAGATAAGTGGTGTGTATGTGGTCTAAGGTATTCATAAAGTACAATCAGTTTTGGTTGTAACTCACAAGGAGCCTACCGATGGAGACTTATGGCACAAAAGACTTGCACACACTAGTGCTAAAGGTCTTCAAACTCTATCTAATTAAGGAATCCTACCTAAAGGGGTTCATCAAGACCTTTCCTTTTGTGATCACTGTGTAGTTGGGAAGACCACAAGACAGAGTTTTATTAAAGCTCAACACACAACCAAAGCAATCCTTGACTATGTACATTCAGATCTATAAGGTCCTTCACCAATTCCATCTTTAAGTGGTCCAAGTACTTCCTAACCTTCATTGATGGTTTTTCTAGGAAGAATTGGATATATTTTCTTAAAACTAAAGATTTCGTCTTTGAGAAATTTAAATAATGAAAAATTATGATGGAAAAACAAACAAACTGTCAAGTTAAATGCCTTATAACAAATAATGGGCTTGAGTTTTGTGTAGAAGAATTCAACATTTTAACAACATTGGATTCTCAGACACAAAACAGTCAGGTATACACCTTAATAAAATGGGGTGGTGGAGAGGCTGAATAGAACCATACTTGAAAGGGTAAGAAGTCTGTTGTCAAATGCCATCCTACCAGAGAAATTTTGGGCTGAAGCAACCTCCTATACAGTCTACACACTCAATAGATGCCCCCATTCATCTCTAGACCTACTAACTCCTAAAGAGAAGTGGACCAAGAATCCTCCTAACCTAAACAGCCTAAGGGTGTTTGGGTGCATTAGTTTTGTTCATCTGAATAAAAAAAATTGAAATAATAATGGGGTTCATTAAAGGTGAAAAGGCTTCAGACTATGGCATCCTATTGAAAGAAAGTGTGCGGCTAGCAAATATGTCATTGTTAGGGAAAATGAAATGTTTATGCAGAAAAGTAATGTCCCTGAACAAAAACCTCTAGAGTTGACAAATAAAATTGAGGTGAAACACTCCTTTATTCCTAATTCAGATTTCTTAAGATCAATTTCTAAAAATACTAGTGGTATAATGTCTCAACATGAAGAAGAAGAAGAAAAGACAACCATTGAAATTGAGCAAGAAGGTCCAGACCTTGGAAACTACTCCTTCGCTAGAGATAGGCAAAGGAGAACTACAGTACCAATTACAAGGTATGAAGTTGATCATATCAATCTAGCATTAAATGCATCAAAGGAAGTGAGTGAACTAGAACCATCTACATTTGAAGAAGCAATAAGTTGTGCTAATGTAAGAAGCTGGATAGAAGCTATAAATGAGGAGATTGAATCCCTAAAGAAGAATGAAACTTGGGACTTAGTTCCTCTTCCTAAGGACTGTAAATCTATTGCATTTAAGTGGGTCTACAAATATAAACAGGCATCCCTAATATACAAGAAACTAGATTTAAAGCTAGGTTGGTGCAGGGGATAGACTACAATGAGATATTCTCACCAGTGATTAAGCAAACCCTAATCAGAATGCTTCTCTCCCTAGTAGCACAACGGGACTTAGAGCTAGATCAGCTTGATGTCAAAATAGCACTCCTACATTGCTATTTGAAAGAGACAATATACATGTGTCAACCTAAAGGTTACCAAGCCAAGGGGAAAGAAAACCATTGTTCCCTACTTAAGAAGTCCATCTATGGACTAAAACAATGCCCAACGTGTTGAAACAAAAGGTTTGATGATTTCGTACTAAGATTAGTTTCCTAAAAAGCTTGTATGACAGTTGTGTCTACATCAATTACAAGTCCTTTAAGAATTATGTTTATTTGTTACTATATGTGGATGACATACTTCTATAAGGGAGTACTAAAGAGGAGTTGAAACAAGTAAAAGATCTCCTAAATCAGAGCTTGAAATGAAAGACATGGGTTGTGCAAGAAGAATACCAGGCATTGACATAGATAAAAAAACATAAAAGAGCAAGAATTATACATCAGTCAAGTCAAGTATTGTGAGAAATTAATTTACAAGTTCCATATGAAAGAAGCAAAAACAGTTAACACACCCATTGCACAACATTTCAAATTATAAGCAAAGAATTCACCAAAAGAATATTGAACATAAGAAACTAATGTCTACAGTTTCCTATTTCCAAGCAGTGGGAAGTCTCATGTATGTGATGATTTCAACAAGACCAGACATAGTTTATGCAACCAGTTTGGTCAATAGATACATGGCCAACCCTGGAAAGAGGCACTGTGAGGCAACCAAGTGGATCCTTAGATATCTAAAAGGTTATAAAGAAGCAAGATTTCTATAGAAACAAAGCATTGACTCATAACCAGAATTATTTGGCTTTGTTGACTTAGACTATGCAGGGGATCTCGATAGGAGAAGGCCCTAACAGGATACATTTTTCTATTTGGAAGTTGTGTGCTAAGTTGGAAAGATTACCTGTAATCAATGGTATCCCTTTCTACCACTGAAGCAGAGTCTATTGCTCTATCTGAAGCAGTCAAGGAAGGCCCATGGTTAAGAGGTTTATTATAAGACTATGGTATCATACAAACAATAGTGAAGATTTTTTTGTGACAACTAGAGTACCATACATCAATCTAAAAATCCACAATATCATAATCATACAAAACATATAGATGTAAAGTACCACTTCATCAAAGAACAAATAGAAGATGAAAAAATTGAAGTTTTCAAAGTTTATACCTCAGACAATGCCTCAAATATGTTGATAAAGACTGTTCGTCATCTCAAGATTCGAAAATGTCCGAATACTATCGGGTTTGAGATACCTGAAAATGGTTAGAAGAAGAGAGATAAAAAAAAAGAGGAGCTGATTATTAAATAATTAAATGTTGATTTCGAGGTGGAAGTTTGTAAAGCCGTAACTAATTTAGTGAAATCAATCATTTATTTTCTGTTAATCTCTCAACAAACTTATAAATCCCAAGTATATAAAGGATCAAAAGGGAGAAAATCAGTAATGAACTTATCTGATTTCATTTTTGCCCTGTAATTCCTCTAAGAATCAGAAATCTAAAGCTCCTCTCATAGATGTAGGCCAAGCTTACCGAACCACATTAAGAATCCTTGTGTCGTCTTCTTCTGTCTGACTTGCATGAATTCTTCTTCTTTCTTCAACAAAAATCGCTATTAAAGAGGGTTAGAGAAAAATCGAAATTGCAGAAGCAAAGTACAGAAGTTTTGTTCTTAATTTTTTTTGCATCCCTTCTACGTGGACAAAGGAGAAGCACTCATCTTGGCAGCTGTCTTCCACTTCCAAGACCATTGATCCTAAATTTGGGCCATGGTGGAAACATCCCAAGCCAATCACAAGCTCGTTAGGAGAAACAGATTGTGATGGACCTGTGACGATGGATTTGGCCGTGTTTTAGATTTCGGCAGTGGTGAAGAACATGGGGAGGATATGGTTAAATTGAAAGTTTTGAGGAAAAGGGAAAAATAAAGTTTGATTGATTTTTAATGTTTAACTAAAAGATGGAATTGGAAATTGGAAACTTTAAGAGAATTCAGAAAGTTTCTTTAAGATTATATATATGCAGTAATAATTTTTTAAAATTGTTAATTTTTGGAAAAGAAGATAAGCTTAACTCAAGAATCTGGTTTCAATTTGGTGTTGATGTATTGCAATGAGAAGAAGACGGAGTTTTCAAAAGATTTTCTCTTTTTATGAAATTTAAAATATTAAATAATTGAAAGTGCTCTTTTAAGTTTGGAATAAAATTTTCAATAGGTATCTTCGTTACCAAAGTATTAATTTACAGAGAAAGCAGTTTGTGATAATCCCATTTGTTTCAATAGGGAATGAAAAGGAAAACCTCTATCCAGTTGCAGTAGAACAATGACACTACGGTGAGAATCTTATGGTGAGAGTATGAAGGCCAACAAAAAATTTTTTGGAAAATATGATAGAAGGCATGGGAACAAAGAAAGACAATCATTCGAGACTAAGGATGAAAAGGTTGAAGAAGAAAAAGAGAAATGGAAAAAAATCCATGCAATCTAAAAAGAAATATGAAATTAGTAACTTTATCTACCTCGTTCAAAGTACGCCAGTCAAATCAAATTTTTGTTAGTCAATTAACGGTCAAATTAATCCGAGGACCATTTAAAATTATTATTCAAATTTCATGGACTAAAGTGTATCTTTTGAAATTTTAAAGATCAAATAAATATTAACTCCAAATTTTCGTTACCAAAAGTGTATTTTGCCCTGTTTATTATTCGCAAGATATTGCCCTATTTACTCTTACTGTATGGATTGAGTTGGAATTATCAGAATTTTTTTTGGATCATTAGGTTTTTTCAATGCCCTTAACGCTACCTTTCTCATGCCCACCATTTGTTGCCACCAGTCTTTGCCTTTTTTTCTCCATTGGAGCATCTAGATGATCAGGATAAATGCCCATTCGAAATTGTTACATAGCATCTCTTCTGTGCTTCTTCTTCTCTCAGTTTCTCATCCTCATCTCTCTCACTTTGCCTTTTCCTTCTCTTTCTCGACTATTTCTCCCGTTACTACCATGCACATGAAAAAATCAGTTAAAAATCGATCTAAACCGAAACGAATCAAAATTGATTGGTTCAATTTTGTTATAACTCTATTGTTAGGGTTTTCCATTATTGTAAATATTTTATATATTTTACTTTTCTATGCTTTGTACACTTGTAGTTTTTCGACACCACTCAGTCTGTCGAGGAGCCCCGTTGCTGATCTACAGAACCCCAAAGTTCGGATTCTATCTGACCAGCGTGTGAGGCTCAGTGCCACTTTTACTCTTCTGCTGTCGGTCCATGCGCCGGTGCGTGTAGGCGCGTGCGCCTCCTATTTTGGTTCGTCTTCTGTGGGTTTCCTCAGTTTTGTTGACTTTCTTGGTGGTGTGTTTGTTTGGGATATATAGATATACTCACTGCATGTAAAGGCATCTCTTCAGTAAATTAGGGTTTGATTTTTTGTTGTTCAATGTTTATTTTTTTAGGTAATGGCTAATAAGTAATCAATAGTCATGTCTGAGATTGTTCCTATGGTGTCAAAAGTAACTTAACACAAGTTGAATGGATCCAACTACTGTTCATGGAGATCAAATGTTCGCCACTTTTTTAGGAGCATGGAGATGGATGATCACATCATATAAGAGCCACCGATTGATGCTAATAAAAAAATTTGGTGGCGGGATGATTCAAGAATGCTTCTACAAATCAAGAATTCTATTGACTGTGAAATCGTTGAACTAGTAAATCATTGCGAGCAAATCAAGGAACGGTTGAAATATTTGGATTTCTTTTATTCTAGGAAAGAGAATATTACTAGAGTGTTTGATGTTTGTAAGACTTTATATCAATCTAATCAAGGAGAAAAATCTCTAACAAGCTACTTTATGGAGGTTAAAAATACATGTGCAGAATTCAATGTCTTGATGTCAATCAGTACAGATCAAAAGTTGTAATGACTCAACGTGAAAAGTTGTTTATCATGAGTTTTTTAGTAGGTCTTGCACCTAAATATGAGATGGCCAAAGATCAAGTGTTTTTAAGCTAAAATATCTCATCGTTAGAAGAAGCTTACACTCGAATACTTCATACCGAGAAGACACAAGCAGTTATGTCATCTGATTCTAGTACTGCTTTGATTGGGTGCACAAATGATTATAGAAGTAATAAGGGGATTGAATCAAATAGCTTCAAAGATCATCCCAATAACCAAAGATCAAATCTAGGAGGTGTTTACTATTAATGTCATAAACCTGGCCATACAAAACGTGAATATAGAAGATTGATGAATAAGGGTCAGAGGGTGTCATCACCCTCTGCACATGTCGCCTATACTTCTAATAATCTTGACAAGTCAATTACGAGCAGAAGACGAACCAAAATCTTTTTAGGCTGATGTTGTTTCCATAGTTTGTTTCTTAATAAATTGCATGCCCTCTTCCATTCTTAAGGGTGAAATACTTTTTCGTACTTTATACCCAAGCAACATTTATTTCTCATTCCACTCGAAATATTTGGTTGTACTTGCTTTGTTCGGGATGTTTGGCCTCAACATACCAAGCTAGATCCAAAGTCCTTAAAATATATTTTCCTTGGTTATTCCCGTGTTCAAAAGGGGTATCGGAGTTATTGTCCTAGTCTAAATAAATATTTCGTCTCTCATGATGTCACGTTTTTTTTTAACATACTTCATTTTTTTTCATCATCTTCCTTCTCTTCGAATAATAGTCAGGGGGAGCATAAGAAATTAGAGGATTATTTTCTTGTTCACACAGTTATTTCTCCTTCCATCCTCTTCTTGATTCATCTTTATCAGTGGCTACCTCTACCCTTCCACCCATCGTTAAGGTTTATACTCGACAACAACCTTCTTCAATTCCATGCCCTATACTAGAGTTTTCTTCGTCATTGGATCCAGAAATGAGTGATGATCTTCTTATCGCTCTTCGTAAAGGTAAATGTACATGTGCTCATCCTATTTCCACTTTTGTTTCATATAACCATTTTTCGCCTTCCACATGTTCATTCATTGCATCCTTAGAGTCTGTATCCATGCCTAAAAGTGTTCATGAGGCTTTTTCTCATCCTGGTTGGTGTGTCGCAATGGTGGAGGAGATTATTGTCTTAGATGATAATTGTACTTGGGATTTAGTTTCTCTCTCGGTAGGAAAGAAGGTTATCGGTTACAAATGGGTGTTTGCAGTTAAGGTCAATCATGATTGTTTTGTAGCTCGGTTAAAAGCGCGCCTTGTAGTGAAAGGCTACACACAAACTTATGGCATTGATGATGTTGATACTGTTTCTCCTATAGTAAAAATGGCATCTGTGAGGTTGTTTATTTCATTAGCATTTATCAATAATTGGCCTTTACATCAACTTGATATTAAAAATTCATTTTTTCATGGTGATCTTCATGAAGAGGTATATATGGAGCAACCACCAGGGTTTGTTGCTCAGAGGGAGAATGGAACGGTGTGTCGCTTTTGTAAATCCTTGTATGGATTAAAGCAGAGCCCACAAGCTTAGTTTGGTAAATTTAATCAGGTGATTGAGAGCTTTGGAATGTGGAAGAGCACGTCAGATCATTCAGCCTTTTTTAAGAGATCTAAGGGTGGCGTCATCTTGTTAGTTGTATATGTGGATAACATTGTGATTATTGGTGATGATGTTTTAGGTATCCAATCCCTAAAGACCTTTCTTCATAGTCATTTCCATACAAAAGATTTGGGCATGTTGAAATATTTCTTAGGAATTGATGTAATAAGAAGCAAGAAAGGAATTTTATTATCACAGAGAAAATATGTACTTGACTTGTTGACTGAAACAGGGAAGCTAGAGGTTAAGCCATGTAGTACCTCAATGATGCCCAACTTATAGCTCACAAAAGATGGAGAATTACTAAAAGATCCTAAAAGATATAAGAGGTTAGTGGGAAAACTTAATTACCTTACAATGACTCGACCCAACATAGCCTATTTAGTAAGTATTGTTAGTCAATACACGTCATGCTCTAGAGTTGATCATTGGGTTGTATTGGAACAGATTCTTTGTTATTTGAAAGTTGCTCTCGGGTGTGGTTTATTATATAAGGATTATGGTCATACTAATATTGAATATTTCTCAACCGTCTATTGAACAAGATCTAAAGAAGATAGAAGATCAACCTCAGGGTATTGTGTTTTTGTTGGTGGTAATTCGATTTCTTGGAAGAGTAAGAAGAAAAATGTGATTTCACGTTCAAGTGTGGAATCAGAATATAGAGTAATGGCACAGTCTGTGTGTGAATTAATTTGGATATATCAGCTTCTTATTGAGTTGGGATTTGAAATCACCACACCAACAAAGTTGCGATGTGATAATCAAGCAGCACTTCATATTGCGTCTAATCCAGTATTTCATGAAAGGACTAAACATATTGAAGTTGATTGCCATTTTGTACGTGAGAAAATTCAACAATGGTTGGTATCTACAGGATATGTGAAGGCTGAAGAACAATTAGGAGATATCTTCATGAAAGCATTGGATGGAAGACGTATAGATTATCTATGTAACTAGTTGGGCATGATTAACATATATGCTTCAACTTGAGGGGGGCGTGTTATAATTCTATTGTTAGGGTTTTCCATTATTGTAAATATTTTGTTATATTTTCCTTTTCTATACTTTGTACACTTGTATATATTCATATCTTTGGTGAATGAATAGAGTATTTTGGTTATCTCTCAAACCTAAGAGTTCTACAAATTTTAACCAAACTAGGGAAGATTTAATTACCTTTCGATTTAAGACCTTTCAGAACCGAGATGTTCTATCCGAGGTCTTGGTCAAAATTTGACCAAACTAAAGCGTGAACACTCCAAGAGTAAAGATGTGAAAAGTAGAGATAGAAGAAAAAGAAAGAGTGCCCATATTTACTAATGTTAACTTTTACACAATAATGGGAAAAGGGTATATAAAGAAAGCATTATCACACAATCAGAGTGGTTGGAGCCACGAAAGAGTTCCTTATTTCATTGCATCCTACGTATTTGATGATTTCAAAGTGTTAGGATGGATAAAGATAGATAAAAAAAAAAAAAAAAAAAAAAAAAAAAGTGGTTGGCATTGGATGTAACATCTCGAGTTTTTGGATAAATTAAGATTAATTATCTTAAATTATTTGGATTTTATTCTTCGTTAGTTTTGAAGTTTGAGTTAAAATTTAATTAATTTAATTGGAGAAGAAAATTAGTTTACTTGATTTGGGATTTGATAATGATACTAAAAGATCTGGGAAGCAAAGTAGAGGAGAAAATTAGTCAAAGTCAAATTTAGGTCCAGATTAGAAAATATATGTATGTATATATATGTGAGTATTGTGTTGGCACATTAAAGAGTCAAAGTACATAAGGTTTATTAGTAAAACTAATGTTAGATGTAACTTTGATAGTTCTTAGACGTGAGATTTTGATGTTATTTTAAGTATGATTTTGTTGCTTGAGAATAACACCAACATAGATTAATTCCATAAGGAGGTTGTCTTATTTTTATTTATTTTTTTTTTTTTTTACCTTCATGTGGAAGACAGCTTTAAATTTAAAGATGTCAAGATCGAGGTTTTGTCTATAGTAGTGTCAGCTATAAAATAGAGGAAATTGTTCAACCAAAGCATATGAGGCCTTTTGTTGGAGTTGTAGTTATGGGTAAATATTTTGAGTGTTCTTTGGGTTATTCTTGAAACTTTTTGAATGTCCATTCAATTTTGACATGAAATTAATGTTACCAACAATGTTTCAAATGTTTAGTTGAAGGTTTTAAATGTTGTAAGTCGTTGTCCAGCAGGTTGGTTCGAAAGGGTTTTGACGGCTTTTTGGTAAGTGATTAAGGCTTCAAAACCTTTTCAAATTGGTTTATGCGGTTGGAAGTTGGGTTTATAAACACTTAATTCTAATGCTTAGATCTTTGTGCGAAGTTGGAAATAATTTTGGAGCCAACCACGTGTTGGGTAAGTCGTTTGGAGACATTTGAGATAAATTTGTGATGGAATTATGTCTTAAAGATTGAATTTAAATTTGGATGATGTTTTAGGATTTGATTCAAGGTTTCTAGAGAGTTTAGTTGCTTCATAAGTATACATTTGAGCTTATTCTCGAAGTAAGTGACACTAATACTAGAATGCATTTGTTCTAGGCAAAATATATAAAATATTATTGTTCTTGTCGAATAGTTTTAAAAAAGTTTGTGTGATATGTTTTTCATGATTAAATAGAATTTATGATTTTATGAGATGTTATATTATGATTTTATTTTTTGAGGCTTCTTATTGAATGTTGCATGTTATATCAGTTTAGTGACAATTTACCCTCCTACTAGTAACTATGTACACGCTAGTTTACGTGTGCCTTCAGGTGCACCATATTATGTGTACCTTCAGGTCCACCATGAGTCTTTGGTTTAACCAAATTATGTTCGTCTTGGGTTTGCTAGATATCATGAGTACATCTTACCTACGCTAGGATAGGTTAAACTATTCACTCAGTGCTTTCCAAGTTTAGTTTAGTAAGCTAGTTTAAGCCCTCTAATTATAGGTATTCAATTATATGTGATTGCATAACTTAATCCTAATATATTGAGTATCTTAAATACTCAACCTTTTCTTAACATGTTTTTCAGATAATGGAAAGAACGTGGGTGGGGTGATGAGGAAAACTGATCGCGGTGTCATGAGATCAGAGCTTATCAATTTTGCATAATTTTGCATTTTCAAATTTATTTTATGGAGATTTTTTAGAAGCTTTGAATGATAGTTTTGAATACAACATTTGTTATTTGTTAACGCTTTTAGGGATCCAAAGTTAAACTTTTTTATGACAGTTGATGAATTTATTTATTTAGAAAATTCTTATTTTTCATTGAAACAACCACTTAGTTTTAATTTTGAAACTGCATGAATGGCGATAACGATCATAGTTAAAGATCTGAGAATGTCATGTCTTTACATTAAAGATATACATTTTAGATTTTGAAGAATATGAAACACACGTCATTTTTAGTTAAATAAAGTTGATTCGGAAGGTTTTTGCAAAAATGGGTGAATGTTATATGGTCTACTTTCCCTCAACCCGGCCTTATGTTAAAGAAATATGATGAAATCAACTTATACAATGTTTGTTGTAACCGTTTTACTTGAACAAATTTCTATATAAATAGATATGAGCTAGATCCTAGAATGATGTACTGAAAAAAAAAATAGCTAAACTCATCTGCAGTTCTCCAAGAAATCTACAAGACTTGAATACAACTCCTCCGTGGATGTACACATATTGAGGCCGAACCAAGTTAAAAATTTTGTATCTTCCCTCTTCTCTTCCTCGATTATTCTTCTTATATTATCTTTGATCTTCATCTTCATCAGCTCTTCCAAGCGAATCTTGCAGCATTTCCCCATCGGTTCTCTCATTCTCTATTGAGCACTCTGAAGTAGAAAGAAAGAAATTGGTGTAGTCATTCAAGACTTCAGATCAGTGAAGTGTAAGACTCTAATCTTGGCTGTCAACGTGTAGGGCAGGAGATTGTTTTCACACAGATTGTGCTTTCAGTACATTGTTTTTTAATCAGCTGGTATTTTAATAAAGACAAATTAGTTTTCTTTACTTGGGCCTCGAGTTTTCCTTCCAAAAGCCCACATTGATTCAAGATCAGCTCAACAAAGTGGTATCAGAGCCTGCAAGAAATCTTCAAGATCAGTCAAGAACCAAATAAAGTATAGCTTGGAGCATTCAAAACTTTAAAGAAAACTAAAGATGGCAGTAGCAAGATATGACATTGAGAAATTTGATGAGAAAGAAGATTTTAGCTTATGGAAAGCCAAGATTAAGGTGATTTTGGGGCAACAAAGGGCACACAAAGCCCTCGAAGATCCAACCAAATTACCTACCACTGCAACAGTAGAAGAAAGGGAGAATATGGAGTTAATTGCTAATGGTACTCTGGTCCTAAACCTATCAGACAGTGTACTAAGACAGGTCATTGATCAAGAAACAACCTTCAAGATATGGACTAAGTTGACGAGTTGTATGAAACAAAGAACTTGCCGAACAAACTCTTCTTGAGAGAAAAATTTTTCACCTTCAAGATGAGCTCCTTAAAGACACTAACAGAAAACATTGATGACTTTAAAAGAATCACAACAGAGTTTAAGATCCAAGGTGAAGAGATTGGGGCTGATAATGAAGCTTTTGTGCTTCTTAATTCACTTCTAGACTCTTACAAAGATGTTAAGACAGCCTTAAAGTATGGAAGAGATTCAGTATCAACCGATATAATCATTTCAGCTCTAAAGATCAAAGAAATAGAGCTATTAACCAAAAAAGAAAAGAAACCTAGTGTTGAGGGTTTATTTGTTAAAGGGAAAACTAAGCAAAACAACAAAGAAAAGGGCAAGCACAATTCTACAAAAGAAAGTAAAGAAAAATCCAAGATTAGATGCAAGTATTGCAAAAAGTTGGGGCGTCTAATCAAGGATTGTAGAACCTTGAAATGGAAAAATGAACAGAAGAGCAAACAATAATAACCACAACATAAAGGCCAGACAAGTCAATCAGGAGAAACTTCAGTAGGGGAGGACTCTTTTTTCTATTCAGATGCCCTAGCTACATCAAATCAAAGAGTTGATGCTGTTGGACCAGCTAAGAACCTAGATTGGGTTCTAGACTTAGGGTGTTCTTTTCACATGACACCTCACAAGGACTGATTCAGCACATATAAAGATCTAAATGGAGGTTCAATATACATGGGTAACAATAACTCATGTCCAGTGATTGGAATTGGATCAGTCTCACTCAAGCTAGAAGATGAAATAGTAAAATTACTAAGAAATATCATACATGTGCCTAAATTGAAGAGAAACTTGATTTCACTTGGCATGCTTAACTTAGTTGGCTGTGAATACAGAGGAAAGGAAGGCTACTATGAAGTATTGAAGAATAGTACGCCTATTTTCAGAGGGGTTAAGATAAATGGGGTCTATGTTGTTTAAGGAGTTTAGAAAGTTCCCTCAGCCCTAGTTGCAACCTCTAAAGAGCCTACTGAAGGAGATCTTTGGCACAAAAGACTTTCTCACATTAGTGTCAAAGATCTTCAAGCTCTTGCCAACCAAGGAATTCTATCTAAAGGAATTCATCAAAGCCTATTCTTCTATGAGCATTGTGTGATGGGCAAGGCAACCAGGCAGAGTTTTATCAAGGCTCAACACACAATCAAGGTCATCCTTGATTATATGCATCCAAACCTTTGGAGCCCTTCACCTTTCCAATCCTTAAGTGGAGCCAAGTATTTCCTAACCTTTGTTGATGATTACTCTAGGAAATGTTGGATATTCTTCATTAAAACTAAGAATTTGGTGTTTGAAAAGTTCAAAGAATGGAAGATTATGGTTTAAAAGCAAACTAACTGTCAAATAAAGTGTCTAAAGACTGATAATGTGCTTGAGCTCTGTGCAGAAGAGTTTAATGTTTTTTTTGTAGGCAGCAGAAGATTAATAGCACAAGACTGTGAGGTACACACCTCAACAAAATGGGGTGGCAGAAAGGCTAAACAGAATAATCATGGAAAGGGTAAGGAGCCTCTTATCAGATGCTATCCTTCATGAGAAGTTTTGGGCTGAAACAGCATCCTATACAGTCTATACTCTCAACAGATGCCCTCATGTCTCACTAGATCTGCTTACTCTAGAAGAAAGGTGGACCAGACATCCTCCTAACCTAAACAACCAATGGTGTTTGGTTGCATAGGTTTTATACACCAGAACAAGGGGAAGTTAGCTGCCCATGCAGTAAAATGTATGTTTTTGGGATTTATTAAAGGAGTGAAAGGTTTTAGATTGTGGCATCCTACTGAGAAAAAGTGTGTAACAAGCAGAGATGTCATTTTCAGAGAGACATAAATGTTTATGCAATAGCCTAATTCAAATGATTCAGCACTACAAGGAAAGATTGATACAATTGAGGTGGAGCACTCTCTAAATCCTACATCTGATCCCTCGAGCTAAATTCACATACTGATCAGCTGCCTCATCATGAAGAAGATGTAGAAGAGGTTGCTTCTGATCCTGAGCAAGAGGAACCAGACCTAAGGGATTCTAACCTAGCAAGAGACAGGCAAAGGAGAAATATAGTGCCACCCTCAAGATATGATGATTACATCAACCTAGCTTTAAATACTTCAGATCTGAATAATGAGTTAGAACCTTCTACTTTTGAAGAGGCAATGAGTTATGCTAAAGCTAAAATGTGGATAAAGGCTATGAATGAAGAGGTTAAGTCTCTATTAAAGAATGACACCTGGGAGTTGATTCTCTTACCTAAAAGGTGCAAACCAATTGCATCCAAATAGGTGAATAAATACAAAAAAGGTATCCCTAATGGACAAGGACCTAGATATAAAGCTAGGTTGGTTGCAAAGGGATTCATTCAAAGATAAGGTGTTGATTACAATGAGATTTTTTTCCCCTGTAGTCAAGCAAACATCTATCAGACTTCTATTATCCATTATGGCTTAACAAGATCTAGAGCTTGAGCAACATGATGTCAAAACAGCATTTCTACATGGCTTCCTAGATGAAACCATTTATATGAGCCAACCTAAGGGCTATGAAGTCAGTGGGAAAGAAGACCATTATTGTCTACTTAAAAGGTCTATTTATGACCTTAAACAGTCACCTAGGAGTTGGAACAGAAGATTTAATGATTTTATTCAGAAGAATAGGTTTGTTAAGAGTTTTTATGATAGTTGTGTTTATATAAACACTAAAACCTAGGCTCATCCTATCTATCTACTTCTACATGTAGATGATATGTTACTATGAGGAACTACTATGAAGGACTTAAAACAAGTTAAAGACCTACTAAAATCAGAATTTGAAATGAAGGACATGGGTAGTGTAAATAGAATATTAGACATTGATATCAAAAGAGACAGAAAATCATGCAAATTATGTATTGATCAGACTCAATATTGTGAAAAATTAATCAAAAGATATCACATGACAGAAGCTAAAGCAGTCAGTACTCCAATTGTACATCATTTCAAACTTTCAGCAGAGAACTCACCCAAAGAGACAGACATTGAACACTAAAAGCTAATGTCAACCATTCCATATTCCCAAGCCGTGGGAAGTCTTATATACCTAATGATTTCTACAAGGCCAGATATTGTCTATGATACAAGTCTGGTAAGTAGGTATAAGGCTAATCCGGGTAAGAGGCATTGGGAGGCCAAAAAGTGGATTATGAGGTACCTTAAAGGCACTACAAGTGCCAGACTACTGTATCAACAAACTCTAAGCAGTGAACCAAAATTGATAGGTTATGTTGACTCTGACTACGCAGGGGACTTAGATAAAAGGAGGTCCCTATCTAGTTATATTTTCCTATATGAAAGTTGTGTATTAAGTTGGAAGGCAACATTACAATCAGTGATAGCCCATTCTACCACTGAAGCTGAATTTATAGCATTATCAGAGGTTGTTAAGGAAGGATTATGGCTAAAAGGGCTCCTATTTAATTTTGGTATTAAACAAGATACAGTAAAGCTATTATGTGACAATCAAATTACCATACATTTATCAAAGCATCCACAATATCATAACCAAACTAAACATATTGATGTTAAGTATCATTTCATACGAGAACAAATAGAGAACAAGCAGATAGAAGTTTTTAAAGTTCATACCTCTGAGAATGCCTTCGACATGTTAACCAAAGCAGTCACCCAGCTCAAACTTCAGAAGTGCCTCGATATCATTGGGTTTGAGCCGAGAGACAAAGGTTGAAGAAGAAAAGGGTTACCAAAAGAGAAGCTGGAAGAAACTTGTTCAAGTTAATTTCAAGGTGGAGATTGTTAAAGAAATATGATGAAATCAACTTATACAATGTTTGTTGTAATCTTTTACTTGAACAAATTTCTGTATAAATACATATGTAGCTAGATCCTAGAATGATGTACTAAAAAAAAAACTAGCTAAACTCATATGTAGTTCTCCAAGAAATCTCCAAGACTTGAATACAGCTCCTCCGTGGATGTAGGCATATTAAGGCCGAACCATGTTAAAAATTTTATGTCTTCCTTCTTCTTTTCCTCGATTATTCTTCTTTTATTGTCTTTAATCTTCATCTTCATCAGCTCTCCCAAGCGAATCTGACAGCATTTCCCCATTGATTCTCTTCTTCTCTCTCGAGCACTCTTAAACAGAAAGAAAGAAATTGGTGTAGTCATTCAAGACTTTATATCAGTGAAGTGCAAGACTCTAATCTTGGCCATCAATGTGTACGGCAGGAGATTGTTTTCACACGGATTGTGCTTTCAACACATTTTTTTCAATCAGCTGGTATTTCAATAAAGACAAATTGGTTTTCTTTACTTGGGCCTCAGGTTTTCCTTCCAAAAGCCCATATGGATTTAAGATCAGCCCAACACCTTGTCTATATTAAAAGAGGTGTTTAACGAACTGTTGAACTCAAATGAAATAGTTAAGGAGTTAAAGAGTCGTCCATTCAGGAAATGATTAGACAATTGTAGTTACTACTGTAAGATCGGTATGACAACCCTAGAGGGGTGAATAGAGTTTATTTAAATTAATGAAAACTTTTTCTCTAAGTGGGCTCAATTAAACAAATCAATACACTTTTGTTAATTAGTAATTTAAACAAGAATTTTATACAAATACATTCACTTCAAAAAGATCAATAAATTAACATAAACAAGTTTTAAAACAAAATGTAGAAATTAATTCTATACAATGAAATCTATCAACAAATTAATTGTAAAATTAAGTAGGAGAAAGATAGGGAAATTGACACCGAAAATTTATAGTGGTTCAACATAAACTGACCTACATCTACTTCCCAAGCTCCTCTTAGATATTCCACTCAAACTTTAACTCTTTCCACCGTTAGAGTGGAACCGCGAAAACATTCTTTTTTCAAGCGCAAGAAAAAAACCTTGATCCTTTTCACAGTTGAGGATAAACTGTTATAACACTCTTGTTATGAGTTCAAGAGTAACCCCTTACAATAAGTTTGAAATAATTAGGAACAACTTGACAAATAGAATTAAGAATAACTTGACAAATAGAATTAAGAACAACTTGACAAACTCTCTAAAAGAGTGAATTTACAAATTTTAGCCCACAACAAATCAATCCTCACAACATAAAATCTCTCTCTCAATAAGAAGATGAAAAGAAGAAAATTGAAAGCTTGGTGGGAGAATATGAATGGTGGCCTTAGCAAATTGGAGAATTATTAAAATAGTGAAATTGTTGTTTTAATTTTGAAGACGATGAAGAGTATAAAAAGAAGAGGAAGTAGGTGAAAAAACCAAATTTAATTTGAGCCATTGGATGTCGGTAAAAGAAAATTGAATGGTGGAGATTTAAACTCAACTGACTGTTAGACACAAACATACTACAATATTATATTATATTTCTTTAAAACAAACATTTTATTTTAAAAGCCAAAAAGAAACAAAAACCCATAATGTGTCCAAAACTAGTCGTTAGATATAAATATAAAATGATATTAAATTTATTTTCTTTTTAAAACTAATCTAAAAATAAAAAGTCCACTATGTGTCATATGCTTCAAGTGGCACCTTTCAATTGGTCCACTTTGATGAAAAAATCTATCACATCATCAGCCCTGGATTTTTCATTAAACTTGTTTTGCCTATATCTTCTTCATTTGAGTTCTGATTTAAGTGATTCAAGTTATGTTGAGATCATTGTTTGGAACTCTACGCAATGGACACTTCAAAACACTAAAATAGTTAGTGATCATCAAAATGTTCATTAATTAAAATTAATTAATTTGAGATTAAGGGTCAAAAAGCCAACAACTAATGACTAAAATTAAGAGGGTGGGAATTGTAGTTAAGTAACCCACTTTAGCATGGCACAATTAGTAACCGTTCAAAAAATCTAATAGACACACAATCATTGATTAATGATTTTGTACTTCAACTCAAAATGAGTCTTATTTATACTATATGGGATTACTTATCAATTGTAAGCTAAAAACACTACGAGTTCCGACTCTCTAAGAATTATTAATAACTTAATCATTGGAGTGTCTTTGAAAAAGAGATAGAATGACTCATCACTCGAAATACGGATGTTGAAGAAAAGCATTGAAAAGCACTGTAACAATAAAATACTAACAAAAAAAAAAACGTAAATGCATATAGAAGTTGGTAACCCAGTTCGGCGAAAAACCACCTTCGTCTGGGGGCAGTAAGCTCAGGAAAGATAATAAACTAATATTAAAGATTTAAGAAATTATAATGTAGTACTTATATGTAATACACCAACTACTATAGTGACTCACGTAGAGCCCAACTCACAAGTCACCTAGGTTCCCTCTAGATGTGAGACTCCCTCTCGATTGTACTTAGACTCCCCCTAAATATGATAATATTAGTGTTGAACATTTCAACTTTCAAAAGTGGGTGAGACTCCTCTTTGCTTGATTATCTTCCTTGTAGTTCAGTGAACTCCCTTCATTGACGAATCTTAGGTCCTCTTTAAGATGCAGAAATCCTACTCGAGAATGAAGTCTTAGGCTCCTCATAAGACCGAGAATCCCTTCTCTTCAGTGATGCCTTAGGCTCCCCCTAAGACAGAACTTATCTTCAAGTCCTTGAACTTATCAATTGATGAAATTGCACTATGAAATAAAGTGAGCAAAGATAAAAATATGATGTTGCACAATTCGGCCATGAAGAACAAAGACACTTTCTCACTATGAACAAATGTGGCAGCTCTAAATGAAAGTCATTATTCTCCTTTTAAAAATCCTGGCCAATGAAGGAAAGAATTTCCAGAAAATACTTTCCCTTCAGTCAAAATAAGTTATGTCATAAATAAGAAAAATATCGGGCATGATACATCTGTTGAGAATTTCTAAAGTAGGAAAGAAAAATATACTGCATATAATTTCCAAATTAGTAAAGAAAAAATATTCTGCAAGAAATAGCATTATCTGAAACAAATGTTAAGACTTCATTTATGACAACAGCAAAAACCACTAAATGCTTTCCTAGAAAAAATATAGAGACAACCAACAAATCTCCAACAAGCTACTCTTTTGGCTGATGTTGAGGCATAATAATCATGGAACAATCGACCATCAAAATAAAATTTATCAGAAATAAAGTCTAAACAACTATAATAACAACCGAATGTGCGAAGGTCTTTACAACAGAAAACAAACAAGCTAAGTCATTCAACCAAATAAAACCTAAACAAAAGCAATAACCAAACTACCAAAATCAGAGCCACCAAAACCACGAACCAAAAATAGACCGAGCTACCAAATACAGACCGAGTTGAGACTCATTAGATAACAAATGCATAATACGGCTGCTAAATGAAGATTCAATAAAGCTTAGCTAGGGCCATCAAGATGTAGAGTCGTGGTTGTGGTGTCAATGTCAGGAGCATGGTGACTTTGCAGGAGCTTGGGATGAACAGAGGACATACTAGGAGGAGAGCCAATGGCTTCAAAAAGGGTAATCAAGTCAAGTTTCTGAGATAATAAAAGGCCATAGATCAACCAAGAGTAACATTTGGGTAAACGAAGGACTTTTGACCCAATGTCCTGCTTTATTTTATTCAAAACAAACATTCCATAGTTGAAGTGAGCTTGAGTCCCAATTTGGTAAATCAAATAAGCAATAGATATAGAAAGGCCTGACTCATGAGATAAGGGCACCAGTTTGAGATTCCAATCTTATGAAGAAGGGCATACATTATGCTTAGCACGACAATAGGCATCTGTCCCTTCCTGAGCCATGAAGAACGAGCACCATCCGTTAACTCAAAAACTAAGTCCCACAAAGATGGACATTGTTCTGTCACATTTTCAGGCACATTTCTATGTACAAACTAGTTGACTAAGGTAGGAGATATGACAAACAAATGGCGTCTAATATGAACTTTCTAGAAATCTGGACCGACAGGATCAGCAAATTCTGAGGTCAGATTCACAATAAATTCTTGAACAAATTGGGGATAATAAGGCTTTAAATTCAACACAGCTCTGTATAAACTTGTAGTAGGAAGCAAATTCATGAGATCAAGACATTATTGACTGCACTCCGAGAACTCCTTTTCATCTACAATGTTTCTCTTCACCACGTACTTCCACAAACTAGCACCCCTCTTCAGTATGGAAAGACACTCCATCCAAGGGTAAAGGAGAAACATTTGAACTTGCAATCTGTTTTTCTTTGCTTTTGCTATAGCACGAGTGACACGAACATTTCTAGTGTCCTCAGTATCAGAGTTGCATCGTAAGCCTCAATTGGAATCCTCCTTAGAAGAATACTTTTCATAAACATTTTTTGATCTCTCGGGAGAAACATCAACATCAGCTTCAACATCCTCAGTTCTCTTTGAGTGAAGCTCAACTAGGGAAGTATTATCATCAATATCTTCATTAGAAACATTTGCATAGCTAATGGTTTTTTCAGATTTCTGTTCACTAGTTCCAGGTTCAATATCAGATAAGGCCGTAGCATTCAAATTTTCATCATTTCTAGTAGCCAGTACCACCAACAAGATCATCATTTAAAGTTCTTGCTTCAGTCATAACAATTGTAGGTAGGGGTGAGCAAAGAAATCCAAAAAACCGATTCGAATGACCAAAACTGGTTGAACCGACAGCGGACGGCCGGTTTCATAGTCAATTTGGTCGACGACCGATTTTCTATTTTAGAGAACCAATCGGTCAATTCGGCGGTCCAAAAATATCATTTCTCGGCCGAACCCGACCGGCCCCTAATACAATTAATAAACAATATATATTTAAATTATTATATATTATTTTAAATATTACTCTAATTAAAATAAAATATAAGTATTATTTTAAATATTAAAAACATATTATTTTAAGTACACGGGAAGTTGAGAAGGTATTTTAAATAAAATATATAAATATTATTTTAAATATTAAAAAACATATTTTATCATTAAGTAAATATAAGAATTATTATTAAAATATTATATACTATTTTAAATATTAAAGAAAGGTAAGAAAACCTATTTTTTGGCTTCTTCAGCACGTCATCTCCCCCCGTCACGTCACTCTGTCATTCGTCCTTGCCTTGGCTTGAAGTTGAACATTCCATTCTGAAATTCTCTACATCTTCTTCAACACGCCTCATTGCCAAATAGTGCCAAACTCTCACTCTTCAGTTTAGTCTCCTCTATCGCCACCCACGTCTCTCTCCTCTCCCTCTCCTCTTGGCTTTCACGTCCCAATTCCTCACTTCGTTTCTTCTTGCCGCTCGAGCCTCAAATTCGATGCCCTACACTACTTTTTTTTTTTGTTAAGTTCACATCGTTAGAACTCGAATGCCCACACCCACTGAGTGAAAGTTGAACTTGAAACGGTTGTTCGCCATTGTTGTTTAGTTCACATCATTCGCCCGGTCCCTACTGGTCTTTTAGTTCACATCGTTCGCTTTTGTGGTTCATTTTTTTTGTAAGTCTTTTTTTTCCATATATTGTATAATGTATGTAGTTTATGCTCAATAATGAATATCAGATGTTTTTTAATCTTTGCGGATCATTTTTTTCTATCCATTGTATATAGTTCTTTTTTTGCGCTAAAAAATAGGGTTTCTTACTTATTAATTTTTTAATATATAAAATAATATATTATATTTTTCAGTTTTTTCCATTATATGTGGTTCATGGTCTCAGATGCTGTTTGGACAGTGAACAAGTTTAAACTTTATATTAGATATTTTTTTCCAACTTTTGTAGTTATACTTTGTAGTTATGGTGCCAAATGTTGTTAGGATAGTTAGAACAAAAATAAAGTTCTGAATGTTTTGTATTGTAGGATGAATATGGAAAAAGAAAAAGATACGACTAAGACGAAGAAGATAGATGACACCATCAATCATGAAGAGGATGTTAGTGAGAAACCAACAAAAAAAAAGCGCAAGACTGTGAAGATATCCATAGTTTAGGAACATTTTGAGAAATTAAAAGTTGATCCTAATAACACTTGTGCTAGCTGTAAATATTGTGGAGCTACTTATACATGTCATTCAAATCATAATGGTACTGGGACAATAAAAAATCACTAAAATAATTGTAAGAAATAACCCTACCAAAGAAAAATAGATTCATCTAAAAAAACTTTAGTTTTCAAACCTAAAGAAGATGTAGTTGGGGATGAGCACAACTTGTAATTGAATCATTTAGTTTACAGTGTTGTCATGAAGCATTGGTTGAAATGTCAATTGTAGATGAATCACCTTTTAAGTTTGTAGAGAGCAAAGGTCTCAAGAAATTTGTCGGTAAATTAACATGTTCCCAAGAGACTAAGTTTGTCATTCCATCTCAATATACCTTGGAAAGGGATTTTCTGAAGATGCATGTTAATGAAAAACAAAAATAGACATGTTTGTAAAGATGAAATGTACAGTTTTCCTCACTACTGATTGTTAGACTTCAACACAGAACATGAACTATATAGTATTGACTGCACATTTTGTTGATTGTGATCGTAAGTTACACAAATGAATTCTTAGCTTCAATGTTATTGAGAATCATAGAGGGGACATCATTAGTAGAACTATTGAAAAGAATTTGAAAGATTGGGTGATTGAAAAGGTCGTAACATTAATTTTTGATCATCCTAGTGCAAATGATATTGTTGTTACCTTTTTTTATTAGGAGATTTAATAAGTAAAGGTGAATACTTGCATGTTAGATGTTTTACACACACATTAAATCTTATTGTATGTGATGCTTTTAAGGAACATAATGAGAGCATTGATAGAATTAGAAATGTTGTTATATATGTGAGATCTTCCTCGACACGTATGATGAAACTTAAGAAATGTGTTAAAAATAGATATCTTGCAATAGTGTCATGTGTCTTGACATTCCCACTAGATGGAACTCTACTTATATGATGCTTAAGGTAACTACAAAGTTTGCAAGAGCTTTTGATAGACTAAAGGATGATGATGATGTTTATAGGAATGATTTGCCACCTACTAAATATGATTGGCCAACTGCTAGTGATAAAGTAATCAAGCAAAATGCGGAAGCAATCAGAATCAATAAGCACTCTAATTATACTTAATTTGATATTAAAAGCATGCATGAAAACTATTTACAAAGAAGAGGGTTTCAAACAGATGAACCTCAGCAATTTCAGCTCCCCTCCACGAATTGATTTTCCATAAACACAGTAGACCACCAAATGGATTTTCTCTACTATCCTCCAACTAAGATTGTGTGATGGAAACACTGAATTGAGAGGTAAAAATGTTGGAGTTGGAGAGGTTTTTTAGATCATAAAAACCAGCAGAACTTCTGTAGATTTTAGCTTGCATACCCATCAAATTGAAGTCAACTACTTCAATTTATAATGCAAGTTCATGCAATTCAAATTGCAAGGATGATACCATTTCAATTTTCATTGAAATTGGAGTGGCATGAGGTGGATTAGTAAGTGGGAATTCTCCCACTTGCTAATTTAATCCAATTTTAAAACATTAATTTGTTTTAAATTGAAAAAACTTAATATATTAAAATTGATTTACAAATTCAATTTTAAAATTAAGTTTTATAATTTTGAATTTTCAAAAAATCCAAAATTCCAATTAATCAAATTAACAATTTTGAACACAAATTTCAAAATTGAATTTTATCAAATTGGATAATTCATTAAACTAATTTAATTAATTTAATTTAATACCAAATATTATATATATATATATACTATCTCATCAAATATTTAAATCATTATTTAAATATTTTGAACTCTCCAATTTTGTTTAATTTCGACCAAATTAAACGTCCATTATATCGAATATAATTAACCAAACCCTAAATTGAAATTGAACATTTCAAATTCAAAACCTTAATTCTAAATTTGAACACTTCAAATTCGCTCAATATTCTAATCCATGGTGTAAAGTTTTACGAGCTAGTAGAGGGACCTTATGGACCTACAGATCATGAGCTCCAACGATTTGAGATTAATCGGCTAAACTCTTTAGACTGAATTAATCAATATTCGTTAACTATCGAGACACACCATTATAGCTTGATAGTTGCACTCTCCTCACTGTAAATATATTTCTGTCTACGTTAACCATAATTAGTAACTTGAACCTTTACAGGTCGTTTGTATTTACAGCTAGGTTAAAATCACCGTTTTACCTCTGTAAATATATCTTGCTCCTTAAGCTCCATTGAACCTATATTCAACAATTGGTTTATAGTCCAACTTATAAACCATGTCCCTCTCAGTCATGAGAGGGCGAGACCCCTTTGTTCAAAATCAGGAATTAGTACTTAAGAGAACAACCTATCTGCTAACCTAAAATTGGGTAGAAGTGAATTCCATCTTGTAGAACTATGTCCCTCAGCTATCTATCTTGTCTTATCCCAAAATGAAAGGCTTATTGAACAGTGTTGTTGGACTACTCTTATCTAAGCAGATCAAAGGAAAATCCTAAATAAATAGAAATTCATAGTTAGCTCAGGATTGAGATCGAGTTACCCTAGATCATTGAATTTTGAAATAGTCAGTTTTAACAGTAAATGGTCATTATAAAGAAAAGTGACTATTTCGAGATTCGATATTATGCAGACATCCTTTGCATAAGATGCCTCCACTCACATGTCTCCATATGAATGATTTTGGGATCACATCATTTGTATTAGTATACAAAGTGGGCCGCATCCAATAGTGTTACCAGGACGACGTATCCAATCTCATCCATATACTTATAGACTATTTTGGCTATATACTAAAACTTGATCCACTTTTATGTCTCCACATAAAGTTTAAAGTATTCATATTATAGCCGTGAATTCGTTTATTGGATTTTGCTGAAGCTGGGGGGGTCTGTTCAAGAAGAATTATGAAAGGATCCATACTTACCAAGTGGAACGGGACAATAAACTCATAATGTTTGAAAAATCATAATGTTTGTATTACTTGTAATTTGTGTTTTCAAGGGTTGAATTATTGTATGGCCTTTTAAATTACAATTTTATAGCAGAATTTGCGGATTAAATGTAAGAGATTTGCAATCCATACATGAATAATATGTCATAGCCATAATGTTCGATGATGATGTGTCATGTTATACTTTTTGACCGAAAAAATGGATTCAACAATGGAATTTAAAAAAATGGACAATAATTGATAAAACGGACAAATTCTGGGCTTCAATGTTGGTTTAAAGGGCTTCATTTGATTCTTGGGTACATTAAAAGGCTTTAATGTCAGTTGCAACCGACATTAAAGCCCGAAATTCTTCTAGTGGATGCAATATCAATTACATTTCATTGAATGAAATATTCAATAATACTTTTATTGATAAATAAAATATGTTTTTAACATTTACGAATTGCGAGTTTTAGGACATTCCCAACAGCTAAAGTGTTAATTAGATTTTTTTTAAAGTGTTTTATACTATGACATTGGAAATTTCTAGATCTTTGTATATAACTTCAAATTTACTTTTCCATGAGGTACGCAGAATTCAGAATTGCATACAATCAAATGCTAATTGTGGAGATAAAATGCTTTCTAATATGACTAATAAGATGAAAGCTAAATTCTACAAGTATTGGAGGAATGATGAGAGGAAGAACAATATACAATTGTGCATTGTTGTGGTGTTAGATCCTCGTTATAAGATGAGATGCCTAACATATTGTTGGAATAACTTTTGTGGGTTAGAAATTACTAAGAATAAGACGAGAATGATGGAGAATATTTTGAGACATCTTTTCAAAGAATACAACAAGGGACATGAGAATGCTAATGCTAGTTGTGGCCAGAGTGTGTGTGAATCCACTAATGATCCTCATATTCGTGGTCGTTTAAATACTATTGTGGATGTGGAAAATGAGGAAGTGGAAGTGGAAGTGGATTCATATTATTATTACGTAGATGAGTTTGGAACAATTGAGACTACAACTTTTGATCAGGAGATAGAGATTGATGTGTACTTGTTGGAAAGCATTGTTCCATTTGATGATAGTTTTGACATGTTTCGTTGGTGGAAGTAGAATGAGCATCGATTTGTGGTTCTTAGTCATATTAGTAGAGATGTTTTGGCAATTCTAGTTTCTACTGTAGCATCTAAGTCAACTTTTAGTATTGAAGGATAAGTGGTTAATCAAACTCGTTCATTGACTCCAAGAATGGTAAAGGCTCTGTTGCCCCAGATAACTATGATCCACTTATTTGCAGGCCAAAACTACTCAGCATTAACGGTCAAGTTCACTTCAAGACTCAAGGAAGACTGTATGCTTCAAACTTAAAAAACTTTTCAATCGTTTACCTGAATGCAGCTCAATAGTGTAGACGAAGCTCCAAAGAACTAGACGATAATTCAATTATGTAAACGATAGTATGAAGCACTAGACGATCGTATAGACGATAGTTGAGTAGAACTAAACAATCGTATAGACGACAGCTGAGGAACTAGACGATTGTATAGACGATGAGATGTAGAGCTAAACAATCGTGTAAACAATGCGAGAGGAACTAAATGATCGTATACACAATACTTAAGTAAAAGCTAGACGATCGTAGAAAAAGAAAGAAAGAACACAAGTATTTAAGTGGTTCAGCCAAAGGCCTACGTCCACTATACAAATCGGGAAGGTCTCCACTATACAAATCAAGAAGGTCTCTTTTTATTACTTCTTTTTTAAACTTCTTACGAATGAATGCCTTGCTCTCTCTCATTTTTTTGTTATTCTCTCATTCGTTTTCTTTTTATACAAGCGCTCATTATCAATGAAAAAGCTCTGGTGGTTACAACAAACATAACAGAAGAAGATGATAATGATCAACTGACTACATTTTTATTTCTTTTGTCACGGTTCTTTCTGTAACAATTTTCACCTTTGTAAGCATCCAGAGTACCTTTCCCGCTTTGCTTGTTGAGCTCTTGAGCTAACCTTTTTTAGGTAACTCGAACTCGAGGAGGTCCAAGCATTGACCAAGCTTGCCTAGAGGAACTATGTTGGTCAACATGTCGGCCTCATTGTCAGAGGTATATATCTTTACTACCTGAACTTCCCCTTTCTCAATATGCTTGGTTCTGTTGTGAAACTATTGGTTTTTAGACAAATGGATTGTGCTCTGATTGTCACAATATATTCTCACATTTGTTTGTGTAATGCCGAAATCATTTAGTAATCCCATCAGCCATCAACCTTCTTTCACAACCTCAGCCAGAGCTATAAACTTAGCTTTGTTGTGGATATGGCCACAACAGATTGCAAACTTGCCTTCCAACTTATTAAATTGTTTTCCCATAGGAAAATATAACCAGATAGTGAGCGCCTTCTATCTAGATCCCCCTACATAATTAGCATCAACAAAACTATACATTTCATCATTTAAGGGATCATTATGTCTATATAAGACCCTTACTTCCTTTGATGAACAGAGATACCTTAATATCCATTTGACTGCTTCCCAATGTCGTTTACCAAGATTGGCCATGTATCTACTGACCAAACTTGTAGCACAGGACAGATCTGGTCTTGTTGAAGTCATTAGATACATCAAAGATCCCACTGCCTGGGAATAGGGAACAACTTTCATATGGTTAATGTGATCTTCATCTGTGCTTTTAGGACTTTTGCAACTGAAAGCTTAAAATGAGGAGCAAGCGGAATGCCAACTGGTATAGCACCATCCATTTTGAACCTCTGCAGTATATTTTCACAATATTCAGCTTGACTCACATACAATTTGTTTTACTTTCTATGTCTGTCAATTTCAATGCCTAGAATCCTTCTAGATTCCCTTAGGTCTTTCATGTCAAACTCTTTCTTTAGAAGCATCTTAACTTGCCCCAACTCTTCTTTGGAACTTCCAGCCAGCAGCATATGATCTACATAAATGAGTAGATAAACTGGTTCCTTGAAGCTTTTAGAGTTTCTATACACACGCAGCTTCTCTTGAATACCATTTTAGAGATTACTTCATCAAATCTGTCATACCAACACCTTGGTGACTGTTGAGTCCATAGATATACTTGTTTAGTAGACACACTAAGTCTTCTTCTCCTTTTTTCACATACCCTTGAGGTTGCTTCATATAGATTGTTTCATTCAACAATCCATGTAAGAAAGTTGTATTCTCATCCAATTGGTCTAGCTCCAAGTCCTTTTGAACAACTAGGTAGAGAAGTAGCCTAATGGATGTGTGTTTCACCACTTGAGAGAAGACCTCTGTATAATCAGTCCCTTCATTTTGTGTGAACCCCTTTGCAACTAGTCATGCCTTGAATCTAGACTTTTGAACCCTAAATTTTTTTCTTTGAATTTGTTAATCCACTTACATGAAATAGGTTTGTACCCTTTAGGCAAAGGTACTAGTTTCCAGGTATCATTTAGGTTAAGAGACCTCATTTCATCATTCATTGCCTCAATCCACTGTCTAGCATCAGGGCTGTTAGTTTCTTCCTCAAAACTAGTGGGTTCATTGTTGCTTAATGAAATGACAGCACTTAAACCAACACTAGCAAAGTCAGATTCTAGATATCTTGTAGGGGGCACAATGGTTCTTTTAATTTTGTCTCTTGCTAAGGAATAGTTTTGTAAATCTCCATGTATCTCTACTTATATACTTGACAACAGTTCACTAGTCTCAACAGTGTCATCACCTTCAACTTCTAGATTCTGAGAAGAGGAAGAAGCTCCATTTAGAGACTCCACCTCAAACCTTGTGCTATTAGTCTTAGACATAGATATAGATTGTTGCTCAGACATCATAAACATCTCATTTTCTCTAAACACAACATCTCTATTGTTAACACATCTCTTCTCAATAGGATGCCATAGTCTAAATCCTTTCACTCCGGGTATGAAGCCTAGAAACATGCATTTGACAGCCCTTGGTTTCAACTTACCTTGGCTTTGATGCACATACCCTACACACCCAAACACCTTCAAGTATTCTAGCATGGGAGGCTTTTCTGTCCACCTTTTTTCTAGAGTTTTTAGCTCAATAGACTGATGTGGACCTATTTAAAGTGTAGATTGTGTAGGAACTTGCCTCAGCCCAATATTTCTCAGGCGAAAGAGTATTGGGCAGCTGACATCTCACCCATTCAAGTACTGTTATGTTCAATCTTTTAGCAACTCCATTTTGTTGACGTGTATACCTCACTGTTCTATGCCTCACATACCATTTTCCTGGCAAAATAAGTTGAACTCCTCTCCATAAAACTCTAAACCACTTTTAGTTCTCAAATGTTTAATATATTTAGAGGTTTGCATTTCAATCAAGGTTTTTCGTTCTTTGAATCTTCCAAACACTTCATCTTTGGTTTTTAAAAAGTAAACCCAACTCTTTCTTGAATAATCATCAACAAAAGAAAGGACATACCTTGCTCCACTTAGAGAGGAGAGTGAGTTGGCCCCCATAAGTCAGAATGCACATATTCAAGTATCTCCTTGGAGATACATTGTCCTTTAGGAAAGCCTTGCCTTGTTACCTTGCCAAGGATGCAATGTTCATAAAACTTCAAGTTGTCTCCAACACCCTTAGGAAGAATCCTCTGTTTTGAGAGAACTTGCAGCCCTTTCACACAAATATGGGATAGTCTTTTGTGCCATAGCTCATCTTCTATAGGTTCTTCACCTGTAGCCATCAAGGCTGAATGTGCCATTTCCACATCTTTAATGACATACAAGCCATTAACTTTGGTTGCCACAAACACTACTTTTGAGTCTTTAATTATCTCAAAGGTGCCTCCAACTCCTCTGTATTCACAGCCAATGGAGTCAAACATCTCCAATGATAGGAGATTTCTCTTCAATGTAGGAACATGTCTCACATTCCTAATCAATTTCGCTGAACCATTTTGCATCTTAATTCCAATATCCCGGCAGGTATTATTATTTCCCATGTAGATCAGCCTTCCATTCCACTTCTTATAGGTATAAAACTATCCTTTAGATGGTGTCATATGGACTGAACAGCCAGAATCTATCACCCAGTCTTGAGTCTCCATAGAATTCTACTCTCCACATTCTTCAGTTGCTGGCAAGGCATCTGAATACACAAGAAAATTTTCCCCCACAACAGCCTCTGTCTGTTTTCCTTCTTCTTTCTGTTGGTTCAGCTTCCTCTTCAAGGTATAGCAGTCTTTCTTCATGTGTCCAGGTTTATGGCAAAAATGACACTTGATTTTAGACTTGTCACCACCATTCTGCTTTCCCTCCCATTGTTCTTTGTTTTCCCCTTTGAAAACAAGCCTTCTCCTCCTTGCTGATCTTTCTTGCTCATCTGTAACTCTAGTTTCTGACTTTTATTGCTGAAATGATTGCTTCTGTAGTGATTTTTTCTCTACCATACTTCATGGTTGTTTTGACATCTTTAGATGGTTCTGGTAGGGAGTTAAGTAAGATAAAAACCTCATTTTCTTCCTCAATATTGTCTCCTATTGATCTGAATTCTGATGATAGTCTCTTGAATTCATTCAAATTATCATTGAGGGACTTTGCAGCATCCATCTTGTATGCGAAAAATCTTTCCCTCAAGAAAGCTTTATTAGGCAAGTTTTTGTTGAGAAATCTTGTTTAGTTTGTTCTAGAGATCATAAGCAGTAGACTGGTCAACAATCTATCTTAAAACACTATTTGTAACATTCAAGACAATAGTTCCATAGGCATTTACCTCTATTGTCTCTTTCTCTGTATCGGTGAGTGTTTCAGGGTATTTTGCTAGATATGTGATGGCCAAAAGTGTCTTCTACTATCCCAAAACTGCCTTGATCTTCACTTTCCATAATTCAAAGTCTGTCTTTTCATCAAACTTCTCGATTTCATACCTAGTTGTAGCCATTCTTGAACCTTCAAGATTGACTTATCTGATTCGAAGTATACAAGAATTCAAATCTTGGATCTATCTTGAGTTGTTCTCTGAGCTATGATACCACTTGTTGCCCAGATAACTTTGATCCACTTGTTTGCAGACCAAAACTACTCAGCATGAACGGTCAAGTTCACTAGATCCAAGAAAGACTGTATACTTCAAGCTTCAAAACTCTTCAATTTTTTACCTGGCTGTAGCTCAATTGTGTAGACGAAGCTCCAAAGAATTAGACGATAGTTCAATTATGTAAACAATAGTATGAAGCACTAGACGATCGTGTAAACGATAATTAAGTAGAACTAAACGATCGTATAGACGACAGTTGAGGAACTAGACGATCATATAGACGATGCAATGCGAAGCTAAATGATCGTGTAAAAGATGCGAGAGGAGCTAAATGATTATATACACGATACTTAAGTAAAAGCTAGACGATCATAGAGAAAGAAAGAAAGAACATAAGTATTTGAGTGGTTCAGCCAAAGGCCTACGTCCATTGTGCAAATCTGGAGTGTCTCTTTTTATTAGTTCTTCTTTAAAATTCTTACAGAATGAATGCCTTGCTCTCTATCGTATTTTTTATTCTCTCATTCGTTTTCTTTTTATACTGACGCTCATTGTCAACGAAGAAGCTCTGGTGGTTACAACAAACATAACAGAAAGAAGATGCCAACGATCAACTGACTGCATCTTTATTTCTTTTGTCATGGTTCTTTCTGTAACAGGCTCTTATATGCACTCAAACTTAGTTAAATTCAGACACAATCAATCTTAAACTTCAGGATCAATACCTTGAAGAAAATTTAAAGTTTGAAGAAGGTATTAGTTTTATTCTATCTTTGTTTTTAACTTTAATTTTTTAATTTTTCTTTTTAAATTCTAAATTTATAGGATCCTGAGCTATCATGGATGGAGAAAATGACATATTGATAATATGGAAGATTTTGTATAATTACATTCGAGTTTCGATGAATTTTGGATAATTTTGATTAGCTTCTGTATTAGAATTTTGGAGAACATTTAAAGTTTCAACTTCAAGAAGATATTTGTTTTTTTTTAAAAAAAAATTATTCATTCTTAATTCTAATTTTTTTTTTAAATTGTTCTTTTGAAATTCTAATTTTATAGGATTCCAACATGTCATGGATGGAGAAGAAGACATCGACTAGATGGAAGATTTTGTATCATCTTGTTGGAACTTGGATGAATTGTAGATAATTTTGATTAGCTTTTGTATTGGAACATTGGAGAACATTTAAAGTTTCAACTTCGAGATGTATTCATTTTATTTTATTAATTCTTCATTCTTAATCCTAACTTTTTAATTGTTCTTTTTAAATTCTAATTTTATAGGATTCCGACATGTTATGGATAGAGATAAAGTCGTCTACAAGATGGAAGATTTTGTATAATTATATTGGAACTTGTATTGGAACTTTGTAATTTGTATGGATTATTTTCACTTATTAGAAAAATTAATGGACATGATTAATTATTAATGGACTTGGTCAATTACTAATTTTATCACTTATTTTGAACTTTGTATGAATTAGTAATTTGAAAATTAAAGAAAACCATTGAAACAGGGGCAAAAATGGAATTTTGAAAAAGTAGTGTTTTAATGTGGTTGATAGGTTGTTCATTCTAGTTTGCATCAAGTCATCAATGGCAACTGTAACTTGTAAGCCTAGCTGAAGCGGTGAAGCCCACCCGCTCGCCACTTCAAAATAAAATCCAATGAATATTTAAAAAAAAAAATAAAAAAAGAAATTGGAATGTTTCGCAGAATTTGAAGTTTCATTCTAAAAAAAATAGAAAAATCGTCTAGAAATAAGAATTGTGTCAACTCATATGACATGGACATGATCACAAATTTCTAAATCTATGATTTGACCTTTGTTCAGAGATGTTGATAAAACTAAAAATACCAAGTAATTCCAAAATAGAAAATAGAGTCGAGATATATATACAGGTTAATTGTTGATATTTGTCTAGAAAATTGTCTTCCTAATTTTGCTAGTTAACATAATCTCTAGATTTTACTATTATTTTAGATTATATTTAACCACTTTTCGAATTCATCTCACCTTAATAAAATATCCAAAATTTTCTACCAAATTTATCTTTAAAATATTCATATATTATTAAAACTTCTTTTATCCATATATTTTATTCAAATCTCTACATTGTTTTTTATAATTGTATACATACATTTTTTTGAATTAGCTATATATTTCTCACATTTTTTATAAATTAGTTGTATATGTTATTTTTTATATTATTTTAATGTTTTGGGAAAAGAAATAACACTTCCTAAAAAAATGGTCATGGATTGATTACAAAAGAATCAGTTGCATTGTTGCTCCATACATTTCCATAACTTTTGTTACTTACATAAAGGTTTAATCGATTTAGGTTTTCTTGTGGTTTCTTTAACAAGCTATTGTTTTTTTTTTATAACTTAACAATTAGGATTATTTAAAATAAACCAATCTCTTCCTCATTTTTCCCTCTTTTGAAATTTAAATTTATTTTTAATATAAAAAGTAGATTTTGATAACTTCTTCACGAATTGATTTAAAATAAATCAATTTCTTCCTCATTTTTCTCCCTTAATTGATTCAAATTAGCTATTTGTTTTTATTTGATTTAACCATTTTTTAAAAATATTCAGAATTAATCAATATTTAATTTATTTATCACCATTTGGATTTTTAATTTATAATACATCTTTAGATTTTATATTAGTTTATTCATTTTTTATTATTCTAAATTCGAATTAATTTTTTTATTTTAATTAGGATTTTATGAAATATTTTATACATATTATTATCTAATAAACTATATATTTCATTTAAATTTGATCATTTTTTGTATTTTTAATTATCTTTTATTCATTATCATCTTATTATATTATTATACATTAATTTGTCTTTTTGACAAATAAATAAGTATTCACTTTTACGATGTTACTGCTTTTGTTGTGCCTCTACAACGAGTTGGACTTTTTCATAGGTTTTTGTGGTCGATGAAGTTATAAATACATTGTAATTGTTGAAGCTTATGAAAATGAAATTATGAATATAGTATAATTGTTAATAAACAAACTTCCTTCCGGATTTTTCTCCCCGGCTAACGTTTGATTTGTTTATATGTTTGTTACAAATTCAAGTGTATCTAAATATTTTTTTTATTATTTATACATATTGTTATCAAATTAATTTGATTTTTTTCTTTATATTTTCGATGTTTTCAATTTTTCATATACAATGGCTTATTGAACCTAAAAAGAAACATATAAATGGGAACTAAACTTTAAATGTTTGATATATGTGGGTGTGTATATATATACTTTTCAATTTATAATTATTATTATTAATAATATTATTATTATTATTATCATCATCACTATTATTATTATTTATTAAAAGAAGATAACAAAAAACCCTAAATTTTATCTTCTTCATCTTCTTCACTTAGTCGCCTCCAAAATCTCATTTTCTCCTTTGCGATCTCATGTCTTCGATCGTTGGTTCAGTAACTCTTTCTTGAATTCCATCGTCTTGGTTAGCTTTTAACGACCACCCTCACCAGGTTGCCGACTTTTTTTCGCTTGCACACATGTTTTCTGCTTTTGTTTCTACTTTGAACATCATTTTCAACAACGGCATTTTGGGATTGATAGTGTTTAAAGTTGGCTTTCAAGATCCAATGAACAAAATGGTCATATGGAATGAAGATGATGAGACTCCCTACAACTGGTTTGGTGTCAAACGCAATCATATTTCCAATGGTCACATCGTCATGAAGTTGCAATTCCTTCACATATTCATTTGTCAACAACAACTTTCCTGATAAAATCAACTTTGCTCTTTCTCACCTTGGAGGAAGTCCATTGTTGTATACATCTATATGTTTCTAATGACAATGACCCCCATCGACTGCTCGTCATCTTCCCATGCATAAAGGACCATATTAGGTGATCTTTAATTTTGCTTCTGGAATGTTTAGATACTATGTATTTGTGGTTCTAAATGTCTAGGTAGAGTATATTTGTGGTATTCGTGTTGTTTTTGAAGCAATGTATCTCTGCATTTTCATTTGTACTTAATTTTGTTGTTTTAGGGTAGTTTTGTCATCTACTAATTAGTATTTTTTATTATATAAATTCGTTTTTCTATTTTATAATATTGAAACTTTTTTGCCATTTTTCCATATGAATCTTTAAAATTTGTTGTTTCTCTTGTGTGAACCCTGAGCCCTAATTTCTCTACTTGAGTATGTTCCCTACTGAGACCAGTATGGTGAGTAGGTTGATATGAGAATTAATGTGCAATTTTAGAGAAAAGAGTGAAAAGTTAGAAGAAAAGTTTGAGTTTGAAAGGTTGACTCTTGGGTGAAGCTAAAAGAAATGGCTAAGTGTAACCCATGCTCTGGAAGCTAGAAAAATGACTAAGTATTTGTCAATGTGTTGGCCTTGCTCATTTGAGAGATTATTTGGGCATTGAAGGAAGCTAATGTGTGGCCGAGAGAAAAGCTATGGGTAGACAAAGCATGCGGTAGCCAAGTCTTGAGAGGTTAGCGTGCATGCGGCAGCTTCAAGTGTGCACGAGTGTGGGCGTTGGGCGTTGGAGTTACGTGCACTGGACGATCGTGTAGCGATGAGCGGCGTTAAATGATACAGTAGACGATCATGTAGCTTTGTGCAGCACTAGACGATGTGAAGTGTTGCGCTAGACGATAGCGCTACACGATGGACGATAGAGTTAAACGATGGGGCAATGGCACTACCTGATCGGCATCAGCGCTAGACGATGATGGACGATGGTGCTACGCGATGGGCGTGGGCGCTAGACGACAGTCGTGATGCGCTAGATGATGCGCGAGAGCTGTGTGATAGGCTGTGTGCTGTGCGATGGGCGAGAGCGAGATCGTTGGGTGACAAGCATAAGCGTAAGGTCACTAAACGATGAGCTACACGATGGGGCAGTGAACTAAACGATTGAACTTGTGTTGATCGGTATTAATTACCGATTAAGAGCACCAGTTATCTTAAGCACCAGGTTTAACTCCATGAAAGCTGAAGGTGTCGTGCTAAGACTTAATGAGAAGCGGTGGAAAGCAGTATAAAAGGGGAGGCTGAACTTCAAACAATCAGTTTGATCATTTCCTCCGTGTAAATTTAGAGATCTTGGTGTTGTTGGAAAGCCATGAGAGTCTAGCTATGAGAGTCTACTTTCATAGTTGACACTGCTGAAAGAAGTCCTCATCGGAATAAGGCTAGAGAAGGAGAAAAAGGACCAGAGGTTCTGTTCTCAGGTGAATCCGGTCCATCGTTAAAGAATTGAGTCTCCAGGACAAACCACGAAAAGTTTGAAGCTGAAATTTTAAGGTAAGCTTCTTGAGATAATTATTAACAAGTTTGTAGAAGAAAATTTCTTAAGATGAGCTCTAGAATTCGAGTTATTAATTTCGTAAGTTGAATCTGGAATTTCATGAATAAGCAGGCAACTGCTTGAGTTGAGTACGCTGACAGCTCGAAGAAAACACTCAGACAGACCAAGGGCTGAGCTTTTTTATGTGTTGGGCCTGCTGTGTAGGCTGAGGAGAGCTTGCAGTGAGGTCTTGGATGCATAAGCAGCCTTGTGGACGACCATGTGCAACTGTAAGAACACTTAGAACAAAGTGTTGGTTACATAAGTGGTGATGCGTTTGTGAGGAGCGGTCAGAAGCTTTGCATGAGCCAAAATCTCAAAGAAATTCCTAAGTGTAAAACCTACAGCAAAGTACGTTGAGTGAAAGTCTTCAAGAGGAAGACTAAACACAAAGCTTACTTAAGAGTTAGTCTCAAAAGGGAGACCTATGCTAGTAGCTAATGTATGATTTTATGTCCACAGGATTGACACCAGTGATAGAAGCATATCGACCCTTGAGGAGTAGTTCTAAAAGTTGTGAGTGACTAAATATTTACCATGTTTTCAAGAAAGATTATTCTCATGCTAGCTACAAAGTAATTTCCAAGCAAATCATGAGTTATATTTTAAACGCATGCCATGTATGAAAGTTTATTGAAAAACTATTTATATATGTTTAAATACACCAAGCATGCGTTAGTATCTTTAAAGCCATGCGTTAGTATCTTTAAAGCCATGTTTTCTCTGCGTTATACTTTACATGCTTTAAAGAGAAAGACATGGTATGACTAGTTTTACTTAAAGCTCGATACTGAGTGACATTTGAGAAGGTATCTGAGCAGCTCAATGCTGAGGGACATCTGAAAAGGTCTCTGAGCAAAAGTACCAAAGGTATGATGGTACTTAGTTATAACCACGTGCACGTAGGTAGTTAAAGTTAGAGATTGAGTAAAAAGGTTCTCTCTTGACTAAGCAGTTGACGTTGAGATTTAACCACAGTACGGTTATTTTCAACTAAGGAATAGTTAATGTTTTATGATGAAAACAGCTTTATATGCTTTATACTTGGAAAATGTTTATATTACAATATAAGGTTACTGTTGAGATTTATATTTCAATTTGATCTCTTTATTGAAACTTTTGCATGAGAATCAGTTTTCTTTCTTAAGTCACTCACTAAGCTAGCAAGCTCACCCCGTTTTCAAATGTTTTCTTTCCCCCAGGTAGCGGTCAAATCCTCAGAGATAGTTCTGCATCTGCTCTGCCACTCAAGGACAGAAGTTATTCTAATGCGTCTGTTAGGTGGTTACTGTAAATATTGTACACATGTTACAGTTGTTCATATAGGGACTAAGGTGTTGGGTATCGGGACTTATGAAACTAGTCATGTAATCTCTGTAAATATTTTTTGTGTAAACTTAATGTTATTTAGCCATAGAGGCAATCGTTGTGCATGAGATTGCATTTTGGTATCAGTTTTATTTCTGCTAGAGTTAGTAGGCAGTAAGTATTAGCAAAAGGATTGATAACTGCTGCAATCATGTCCTTTCCTAGGCTCAAAGAGTAATTTGGGAGGGAGTGTGACATCTTGTTAGTCCAAAAAAAAAAAAAAAACAGAAGAAAAATGCATTACATGTCCCAGTGGTTAGCCCAACCCACTGTTTTTATTCAATTCCAAATCCAAATAATACTGGCACATGCCCCTAACCTTTGGTCGTGGCGGCGTGGCCCATTTAGAATTCAACAACACATTTAGTTTTGTTTTTTTTTAAAAGAAAATAGCACGGTCGGTTCAAACTGCACTTGACTAACCCGACACACCAGTTGTCCGATCGATTTTCTTACACCATTCGACGAGCTTGGTTTTTTCCAATAAAACTGACAGTCGATTTTCATAAAAAATCAACCTCGCCTAATCGATGATTACTCCTATCAAGAAAAGCATAAACACCCTCCACACCAGGTTGCACTAATTCATTAAGAACACTTCTTTCAACATTCATATCATCAACAACATTTTGAGAAATACTAGTCACAGAAAGTGTGGAAATAGAAACAATAGTTTCATATACCATTTTATCAACAAATTCATCTTTTTTTTTTTCAAAGCAGATTCAGGAACACCAATATTTTCTTCCACAATCACACCAAATTCAGATAAATTTGACTTAACATTACCAAAAACAGAGGCAGGATTATCACCAGCAACTATCCTACTCTAAAAAATCCTAACTTCTTCTTGGATATTAGCACACAATTCAATAATATCTTTAGGGTTTCTAAGCAAGGAAATGTATTCATGCATGTGACTTGAAGAGTCACTCGAAGTAGATTTTTCTTTATCAGGATAAATTCCTACCCTAGATCCTAAAAGATCAATCATTATTAGAGTAGAGGAACTAACCTTTTCCTTCCCTTTCGTCTCAAAAGTAGGTCCGAAACCAGTACGCCGTCGTTTAGCCAAAGAAGGAGGACCCCAATTTCTTTATGCGAAGCTGGAAGTCCCCTGAATTGAACTCCATATTTGTTTGTGACTAATAGAGGAGCATCCTCCTTAACATGCAATTTTCTTTTAGCCTTCTCTTTGATCCTCATAATCTTACTGTCCAAGATATGTGTTCCTTGTCTAGTGTTCACCATTAGAATGAACTTCCCACAATAAGAAATCTCATTAAGCTTGGATAGGGACAGTTGAGCAAGACAAGAACCTACGATTTTTCGAGAAAACCTGTCACATAGAAACTACCAACAATTAAATTCAAAAGGAAATTTGAAATTAAAAAATAATTAAACTTCATTGAGCCCTCAACAATCGCTATTAAGATAGTTATAAATGTGATTATCCACTTGGGCTTGCAAACTTGATGGGCCAAGTTCCACCTTAGACTGGCCTACTGGATTAATTGCTATGCTTTCAAGACACATAGACCCAAAGCTGTTCTTAGGGCCTTAAACCAGACAACATTCAAAGCCTTCATAAAAATGTCTACGATCTAATTTTTTGTGTTATGTGTTCTTACACAATTTTTTACTCTTAACAAGGTCACAAATAAAGTGGTGTCATATGTAATATGCTTAGTACGACTATACAGAACGAGATTTTTAGACATATTGATCGCGCTCATGTTGTCACAGTAAAGAATCATTACATCTTGTGGGACATCATACTCTTATAACATCTATTTCATCCGTATCAGCTGAGTGCAATTACTCCGTCCAACAATGTATTCAACTTCAACTATTGACAAAGAAACACGATTTTGTTTCTTACTAAACCACGGAATCAAGTTGTTGCCTAGAAAGAAGCAACCTTCAGATGTATTTTTCGTATCTTCAGAGCTCCCAGCCCAGTCAACATCACAATAGCCAACTAAACAGCTACTTGTATCAAATGTGTATAATAGACTGTAATTACTAGTGTCATTGAAGTACTTGATTATTCTTTTAGTACTAAATAGGTGGCTGGTTTTGGGACAGGGTTGATATCTGGCACAAACACCAACAACAAACACAATGTCAAGTTTGTTACGTGTTATATAGAGCAAACATCCAATGATACTTCTGTACAAACTCTCATCAACTTAAGCTCCACCTAAGTCTTTTGAAATTTTAGCATATGTAAGGGGAAGGGGTTCGTGGTGTAAAGATTCGTGTGCACATAAGTGTACATGGTCAAGTTATAATATAATAAAACTGCTTTAAAGGCCCGAATATCGTCTTCATAGATCAATTTAACAATTATTGTTTAACTATCTCAGAATAGTGTCAATTTTAGCTAAAGAATTGACATGGAGTTTGAATTTGTGATTAAAATAATAAAATAAAGCTATTTTGAAAATACAAGAACAGAAGTTTTCTAAGGTATTGAATCTATCATTACTTCATTAGATCTACTCTAGTCAACTCATGGAATCATGTATAAACCTTATGCCTGAGTCTAAAAACTTAACTAAAGATTACTTCCCTTAAAAAATAACCTATTCTCATTAGGGGTATACATAGTTCGGGTTGGGCCGAGTTGGAAGATTTTTGTGGACCAACCCAAAAATTCGGGTTGGCTAATAATGAACCCTATTAGTTCTTTCTTGGAGGGTCAACCCAACCCAACCCAACCTATTGGTTTTTTTTTGTGGAATCATGTTTTTTTTTTTAATTTGACTGTTTTTTTAAACTTTTATTTATATATATATATGGTCGGGTCAGGTTGACCCGGCCCTAAAATGGGGTAACCCCAGACCCAACCCGAATTTAATATTTTTTAACATTTTTAACCCAACCCAACCCTTGCGGTTTGGGTTGGATAGTCCGGGTTGGTCGGGTTACCGGATTTTTTGAACACCCCTAATTCTCATGCAACTTAAATGATAACTAATTTCTTGAAATCAAATTAAAAAACCAGGCCTTAAGAATTATCATCAACAACTTTTACTATTAACTTTACTATTTTCATGAAATATTAATAATGATTTAATGATATAAGTCTAGTTAAGCATTCAATCTCTCAATTAAACATTCAACCTAATAATCATCGATGACCAATCAATAAGAATGAAGCACGATATTATTAAAAAACAGTAAGTTCAACAAACATTCATGAAAAGATTAAATTCATCCTAAATTCATAACAACTTCATCAATACCCTAAAACTATCAAGTTTAACCACTTATAGCTTGCACAAACATATTTTCATCCATGATTTCAAGAAAAAGTATTAAAGAAAGAAAATGAACCAAATAAGAACTCTTTCGAAGACTTCCTCAATCTCTTGAATCCTCTAAGTTCGCCTCAGCTGTCACTTCGGAAACTTAAGGTCTCCAAAATATCCCTCAAATTGTCTAACTTTGTAGCTTAAATTCTCTTTTAGGTCTCAATTATCTCTTCCTCTTGTGGTAAATTTCGTGCTCAATGTCCTAATTTTCATCCTAAATGTCTTTCTCTTGTCCCAAATTTTTGTGTATTGAGTGTTGAAGAGCCTCCAAATATAGAAGATCAAAACATGGAGCCCAAGATATTACAAAAAATGTAGAATTTTCATTCTAGGAAAGTTTGACATAGCAACACTATATTACAGCATTGCAACGTCGAACTAATGTTGCCGTAGCATAATGCTACACTCTTAAGCAGCATTGCAACGTTGGCCTAGCATAGTGACGCCCAATTAAGCATTGCAATGCTCTTTAAAACCTTACTCTTGGGTCTACAGTGTAAAATGGTAGTGTGTAGCTACGTTATGTGTTACATTGTCGTGTCTTTTGAATTGTTGTCTTTTTCATCTCTTTTCTTCACTCTCTTTGATCCATTTCTTGGTTTTGACTTCTTTAGGCATATTTTTGGTCCATTTTGGTTCATTTTGACTATAATTTCAATTCTCAATCATAAACTCTGAAAATCACTAGCAAACACATCAAATCTCATAAAATCACATTAAAAACCATCTAAATCTAAGGCAAATAATGCACATTTTGTGTGCCTTTCACCATCCCAAACTTAGAGTTTTGCTAGCCAGCAAAGATAAGACAGATCATAGAGAAGTTCAAAATAAATGTGCTAATGACTCATGCATCAAAATAATAGCTAGCTAGAGACTCAAGTAGAAATATTCAAGCAAGTTTACCATTATGCTCAATCATGGCCAAATCTAATCATCTCCTATGCATGTGTGTGCAGATCACATTTAATTCAAAACACAGAACTAAAGTTAGATTTAAGAAAGTTTCTTCAGTTTTTCTCCTACTCTGACTCATACACTAATCATCAAGCATCTACACATTTCAAGGAAGTAATATGTCCACTAAGGTACCTTGATTATAACATCAAAAAGCCATAAACTTGCATCATTTTACCTAGGGGCAGTAGCTTTTACACATTCACTGCAGGAAATCGTACCTAGGCAATTCCCAAATGTCTTGGCTGATCACTACAAAGGTAGCTCTTTTTACATCTATCCAAGCATACACATTACAAGTTTATACAATAAAAAGACATTTCTTTTGAAGCACTTGTTAATGAATGTACATTTTTTCTTCTTTTTTTTTTTCATAGGAAAAACATCATTATTTTCTTTCTTCTTAGTCCAACATTTCAAACCATCATGCATATCAACTCTCTAATCGGTGGAACCTTTCAAATTGATAGTCAAATATACTCAACTTAATCCTTCTTTAGTTAAAGTTTCTAAACTAAAGTGACCTTGTGCTCATGATATGGGCGACTCAAAGAGGGACATAAGTAGATATACTTCAAAATATTGCTATCCTATTTCCACTATCAGTCATCCACCATGCATATTCAAGTTTCATCATTGACAATCAATATCAAAAGCACACAACAAAGAACTTTTATCATCTTCTCAAATCTCAATAAAAAAATTTAAAATTTTCTCCAAACTTTAAAAAATAATTAACATTCATATCATCCATCAATTAAAACCAAATGAGCATGCATAACACACAAAATACGAATAGTCTCCCACCCTAAACTTAAAAATGTGCATTGTCCTCAATGCATGAGAAAGATAGAAATACAAGCCTAGAATTGTACGAGAGTCCATTGAATAAGCTAGTAGAATGAATATTTTTTGTGTTAGACAAAAATCCTATTATGAAAGCTATGAGTGATTCCATTGTTTTTAAAAAAGAAAAATAAAGAACTAAACGAAAGATTAGAAACATAAAGAAAGCAATTAAAAATTTGGATTGCCTCCAAATAAGCGCTTGGTTTAATGTCTTCTAGCTAGATGGGGCTTATCAATCGTGTCGAATCCCAAGGTGGTTTTGTCATGTCATTCCTAGAATATCCTAAAATCAAAAGTTTTTACTCACACTAACATTCACAAAAACATTCATCATTTTAATTTGAAGGAACTCTAATAGGAGAGACCTTAAGCAGAAGCGGATCGACCAAATTCCATTTTCATTTAATACAAAGTTTACAGTAAAGAATTAAACAAGATATGCATTTGTTTCTTAATTACAGCATGCTTTAGAGAGAAATAAAGTTCAAGAAATCTTACCTTTGAAGACTTTTTCTTCACATTTTTCTTTGAACAAACCACGAACTCCTTGAAAACCTTCTTCAAGATTAACCTCGAACAAAATCGGACACTACCACAAAAGTTACCTGATATTCTCAGGGTGAGAACCTAGGAGTGGTGGTCTCTGACTATTTTGGTTAAGAGGGAAAACTTAATGTAGAGGAGGAAGATTGAGAACTCTAAAAAAACCCAAGACAAAATACACAGACACTTCTGTATTTTTTTTCTTTCTCAATCGTCCAACCAACCTTAGAAGAAGAAGAATAAAATTTTTCTTTTATTCTCCTTGCCAAAATTAACCACCACCCACCCACTTACGTGGGTGGAGAGAAAAGAATAGAGAAGAGAGTTGTAACTTATTTTCTTATTATTAAAATAATAATAATATAAATATAAATATGATGACTTTATCATATTGTATATATATTAAATTATATGTTATATCAAATATAACATATATTCTATAGTTTTAATATTGTATCACATACAATATAAACTATAGTTTTTTTTCTCTTTTATATGGCATTTAATATAAATCTTATTTATATTAAATTTAACAACTATGAATCCAATTCATAGAAACTATATTTGAATCTCATTCAAATATTTATTTTCTCCCATTAAGATATAATGTATCGAATACATTGGCAATTATATCACATTTAATTGAAACAACTTAATTGTATCATATATAATTAAATCCCTTTATTAATTTGAACAATTCAAATTAATCCAAAAAGTGATTCTCAATTAATCCTATTGAGCTACCAAAGGGACCTCATGGACCTGTAGCTTGAAGCTTCAATGACACATGAATAATTAATTAAACTCTTTAATTACATTATTCACTATCCATTAACTGTCGGGCACTCCACTAAAGACCAACAACTGCACTCTTCGCATTACAAATATATTTCTATTTCCATTGGATATAACCAATCAACGGTACGATGACCCTTCACAAATTGCTCATAAGTACAGCTAGGCCAAATTATAGTTTTGCCCCTGTAGTTATATTTAACTCCTTAAGTACCACTAATCCCTCGAATGAATAATAGATCATAGTCAACTATGATTAAACCCCTCTCAGGGGTGTGGTGCCACATTGTTCAAGACTTGGAATAAGCCCTTAAGGGAGCAATTTATCTACTTACCTTTGCCTCCGGAAGGAGTGCATTCCATCTTGTGTAGTTGTGTTCCCAGCTCCCCAATCAGACGAATTCCCAAAATGGTAGGCTTGTTGAGTTGGCGATCTGGCCACTTTCACCCATACAAATCAAAGGACTGCCCTCATAGGCAGGAGTTCACAACTCACTCAAGATTCAGATCAAGTTACCATAATGTACGTCTCTATTATGAACACGCTATATAATGAGACTAAACATTTCGTATAAACTCCTTTGTAGAGAATATCCTTGCTCGCATGTCTAAACATGAATGATCAGGATCATATCATTTGTAGCACTTTACAACAATTGTAATACTTACAAAGCGAGCCATGCTCATAGTGTCACCAAGATAAGGTACCAAGCCTTATCCATCTACTACAGACCATTTAGGTTATCACTTAAACATGATCCACCCGTATGTCTCTACATACATGTTTAAGTTACAAAGATAACCTTGGAGGTTAGTTTATTGGTTTGTGGTTAATGCAACTAAAATATCATATATTTTATAGACAATGAATAAAATATCAAATATTTTATTAAATACACAATGAGTTTGTTCAACAATGTTTATAAACTATAGGACCCTACGAGATTTAGGACATCAACCCCAACAAAATTAACATTGTCAGTAAATATATCATGTGTCTTTTCCTTATCATTCAACTCAACATCTCTTTTATGAACATATTTAAGAAAAATCAATGTATCATCTTTAGAAGATCTCGCAGGACTAATCACTTTCTTTAACATGCTTCTTCATTAATTTTTCATACTCCATCTTAGAACTAGATTTTAAAGACATATAATCAATAGGAGCATTAACAAAAGTAGAGACGTGATTCTTAACATGATGTTGTTCTAGTTTTTCACTACACGCCTTAACATCACATTCACTTACTATTCAATATCTTTTACCCATCACCTTAGAAGAAGAATCATCATTCAATGAACATTCACTAAAAGAAGGGAAAGTATTAACCAACTTACTTGTCTCATGAGGTTCATGACTTACCTCAACATCCGCGTGCTTAAGATCTTTGTATAAATCAAATTTTACCTCTTCATCATGGAGTCTAAAGGTTAGCTTACCATCTTGCACATTAATGAGAGCCCTACCGATAGCCAAAAATGATCTCCCAAGGACTATTGGAATGTCGACATCTTTTTCCATGTCAAGCACCACAAAGTCCACTGGAAATATGAACTTATCTACCTTAACCAACACATCCTATACCATATCATAAGGATGAGCATATGACCGATCAAGTAATTGCAAGGATATTATTGTTGGTTGCACGTCTCTAATGTCGAGCTTCCTAAAAATAGGCAAAGGCATTAAATTAATTGAAGCTCAAAGATCATATAGTGCTCTAGAAATTGTAATATTGCCTAATTAACAAGGAATAGAAAAACTCCCTAGATCTTTTAATTTTGGAGGTAATTTCTTTTGTAGTATTGCACTACATTCTTCATTCAAAGCTACCGTCTCATACTTACCAAACTTGTTCTTACTAGATCGTACATCTTTTATGAATTTAGCAAACTTTGAATTTAGCAAACTTTGACATTAATATGCAACTTTTAAAAAATTTCAAGAAATTTAAAAAATTGTGCATCTACCTTCTTTTTCTGAAATCTTTGAAGATATGGAAGAGTATTAGAGGCAAAAGGTAAAGAGTTAGAAGTACTTCCTATTTTTTACTCATATTTTTTTGCAAGTTTCTCCTTTTTAAGTTCATGGTCTATGGTGGATTCAACCTTGTTTTGTATTGGTTCATCCTCGTCCATAATAGGTATGTTCAATTCTTTTCCACTTCTAAGATTCATTGCCTTGCATTCTTTCCTAGAATTTTTCTCAAGGCAACTAGGAAACTTACCTTTTTGCATGATATACACAATAGAAGCTACTTGACTCATTTACATCTCCAAGTTTGGGATGGACTTGTCATGGCTTTGTATGGTGCCCAAGATGGTATGATCTGAACTCTCCAGTGTAGATGTTTTCTTCTTGGTTACCTTGATAAGGTCCATCATTAATTCCTCCAAGGATGGTTTCTTTTTAGCTTGGGGAAAACCTGGAGGAGCCACAATATTCCTGTCATTTGCATAAGAAATTTTTTTAGAATTTCTCAAATCTGAGTGGTATTGTGTGGGAATTTGTTGTTGGCCTCTTGTCCTCTATCCACATAATTAGCTATCTCAATATCCAAGTCCCAAATTTATTGAGTTTTGGTTTCCTTTGCTACTAGAGAGGCTTTGAATAATGACTTCTGTGTTTGACCACCTATAGTCAATTTATACAAAGCATTAGTAATTTTGGTCAATTGAGTTTTAATAGCACTTACCTCATCAACCTCATAAATTCATGCTACTTTGTTGGTAGAAGCCCTTTCACTTGACCAATTATAGCTTGTAGTGGTCATGTCCTTTTATAATAGTGTAAGTTTCTATAGTAGTTTTAGAGAAAAGAGATCCTCCAATAGTAGCATCTAGAATTTCTTTGGTGTTGCCATTCAATCCATCATAGAAGAATTGCATTTGCAATCAACTAGGGTAACCATGTTATGGGCACTTTCTAAGGAGATCTTTGAACCTTTCCCAACTTTCAAGTAATTGTTCATCCGGTTGTTGAGAAAAAGAAACAATTTGAGGCCTCAATTTAGAAGACTCGGTAGGAGGAAAGTATTTATTCAAGAATGTTTGAACTAGCTCCTCCTAAGTGGTGATGCTCTCCAACGGTATGGTCTCTAGCCAATCGTTAACCCTATCAAGTAAAGAAAAAGGAAGCAGTCTTAGTCTAATTGCATCGTTTGGAATTCGATTAATCTTAACTGTTTCATAAATCTCACAAAAATATCTAAGGTGCTTATAAGAATTTTCAATGAGATGTCCTCTAAAAGTAATCATCCTAGCCATTTGAATCAACCCTAGTTTTAGCTCAAAGTTGTTTGCATTGATTGGTACCTCCATAATTCCAGTTTGAGCCATAAAGAGAGATGTCTAGAAGTAATCCCTAATTGCCTTCTCAAGTTCCCCGACCATATTTTCTTCTACTTCTTGCTTGTTCCTAAGACTTCTCCTTAAGGAACATTCAATCTCGAGGTCAAGAGGCAAAAGAGGGGTGTCTTTATTATGGGGCATGCACAAGCAAAAACACTAAATAAGATTAGAAACAAGCTAACCCTTAGTTTGGAATATCTCCAATTCTTAAAATGCACAAGAGAAAACACCAAACAAGATTAGAAACAAGCTAACCCTTAGTCTAGAATATCTCAAATTCTTAAAATATTAAACAAAATTCATTATTTTGATCCTTAGCAATGGCGCCAAAAAATTGATATGAAGATTCATGTGCACACAAGTGTACATGGTCAAGTTATAATATAATAAACGGCTTTAAAGGGTCGAGTATCGTCCTCAAGGAGCAATTTGACAATTATTGTTTAGCTATCTCAAAATAGTGTCAATTTTAGCTAAGGAATCAAAATCAAGTTTGAATTTGTGATTGAAACAATAAAAGAAAGCAATAAAATTATTTTGAAAATCCAAGAACATAATTGTTCTAGGGTATTGTATCTATCATTACTTCATTAGATCTACTCTAGCCAATTCATGGAATCATGTATAAACCTTACACCTAAGTTTAGAAACTTAACTTAAGATTACTTCCTCTAAAAAATAACCTATTCTCATGCGACGTAAATGATAACTAATTTCTTGAAATCAAACTAAGAAACAAGGCATTAAATATTGTCATCAACAACTTTCACTATTAACCTAACTATTTTCATGAAAGATTATAATGATTTAATGATATAAATCCAGTTAAGCATTCAATCTCTCAATTAAACATTCAACCTAATAATCATCGATCGCCAATCAATAAGAATGAAGCACAATATCATTAAAAAGCAATAAGTTTAATAAACATTCATCAAAAGACTAACTTCAACCTAAATTCATAATAACTTCATCAATACCTTAAAACTATCAAGTTTAGCCATTCATAATTGCACAAACATATTTTCATCCATGATTTCAAGCAAAAGTATTAAAGAAAGAAAAGGGACCGAAGAAATCTTTTGAAGACTTCCTTGATCTCTTGAATCCTCTAAGTCCGCCTTGGTCATCACCTCGAGAACTCAAGGTCTCCAAAATATCCCTCAAATTCTTTAACTTTGTAGCTTAAACTCTCTTCTGGGTCTCAATTATCTCTTCCTCTTGTTGTAAATTTTGTGCTTAATGTCCTAATTTTTGTCCTAAATGTCTTTCTCTCTTCCCAATGTATCTTGAGTGTTGAAGAGCCTCCAAATATATAGAAGATCAAAACTTGGAGCTCAAGATATTACCAAAAATGCATAATTTTCATTTTAGGAAAGTTTGGCGTTGCAACATTCTATTGCAATGTTGCAATGCTAGACTGATGTTGTTGTAGCGTAATGTTATGCTCTTAAGCAGCATTACGACCCTGGCCTAGCATAGCAATGCCCAATTGAAGCGTTGTAATGCTCTTCAAAACCTTCTTCTCGAGTCTATAGCATAAAGGGGCAACGTAGCTATGTTATGTGTTACGTTGTTCCACCTTTTGAACTTTTGTCTTTTTCATCTCTTTTCTTCATTCTCTTTAATCCATTGCTTGGCTTTGACTTCTTTATACATAATTTTGATCCATTTTGGCTCATTTTGACTATAATTTCAATTTTTAATCATAAACTTTGAAAATCATTAGCAAACACATCAAATCTCATAAAATCACGTTACAAACCATCCTACATCTAAGGCAAATAACGCACATTTTGTATGTGATTCAATTCGTTTGATACTATCCTTTTCAAGGCCATACTTCTTAACAATATTCAAGCATATTTTCTCTAAGAGCTAAAAACTCCTTTATTTAATTGTCTAATCTGAAACCCCAGAAAATAGGACAGTTCTCTTACCATGTTCATTTTGAATTCCTTCTACGTTTATTTCACAAAGAGTTCTACCATCTCTTGTGACATCCCTCCAAACACAATGTTGTCAACATAAATTTAAACAATCACAAACTTCTTTTGAGATTTTTCTACAAATAAGGTCTTATCAACGCCTCCTCTACGATAACCATTATACACGAGGAATTGAGTCAAATGTTCATACCAGGCTCTAAGTGCCTATTTGAGTTCATAAAGGGTCTTGTTGAGTTTATACACATAATCAAAATGTGAAGGGTCCACAAATCCTTTGGGTTGCTCGACATAAACTTTCTCATTCAGATATCCATTCAAGAATACACTCTTTACATCCATTTGATACAGTTTGAATTTTAGAAGATGAGATATTCCAAGAAGAAGCCTGACAGCTTCTAGTCTTGTAACTAGAGCAAAAGTTTCATCAAAATCCACACCTTCTATTGAGTATACCCCTGAGCAACTAATCTGGCTTTATTTCTAGTGATATTTTCATTCTCATCAAATTTGTTATTGAATATTCATTTTGTTCCGATCGCATTAACTGATTCTGATCGAGGGACAAAAGCCCAGACATTATTTCTCACAAATTGTCCAAGCTCTTTTTGCATGGCATTAACCCAGCGTTCATTCTCAAAATCTTCTTTGACATTTATTGGTTCAATAGGAGAGGTGAAGCAAATATTACTAATCATCTCTAGATAATCGACTTTATCTTTCTTTCCGGTAGTCACTTCTTCTTCAAGATTACCAATGATGTCGCTAGGGAGATAATTCTTATGAATTCTACTAAATGGATGCTTGTTACTTGTTTTGACCTCTTCAAAAGCTGACTTGTTGTCCTCCATAGGATTTTCAGAATTCATGTCAGATGACATGTCAAAAGTGATATTAGGGATATCTGTGTTGGCAAGTGGAACTACGTTGGAATCTTCTTCTTCCACAGTTATGGAACCTGATGGATCTACAACATCATCATTTAAAACATTAATAGGTTCCATCATACAACGAGACTTTGTTTATTGTAGACACAATTTGCTTGACTATTTGTGGAATATCCAAGAAATATGCCTTCATTGGATTTGGAATTCCAATTTTGTTTGGCTTCTCTATCAACTAGAATGTAGTACGTACTACTAAAGATATGGAAGTATTTAACATTTGGTTTTCTCCCTCTCCATATTTCGTAAATTTCGCTCGAGGTACCTGGTCGTAGAACATCTCTGTTATAAATATGACATGCTATGTTTAGAGCATCTGCCCAAAAGTGAAATGCCAAATGTTTAACATGCAACATCACTCGAGCCATCTCCTGAAGAGTATGGTTTTTCCTTTCCACAAACCCATCTTGTTGGAGATTGATTGGTGCATAAAATTGATGATAAATCCCAATCGAATTACAAAAGGCAGCAAATTGAGATTTCAAACTCCCTACCATGATTGGACCTAATTCATGTCACACTCAGATCTTTCCGGCATTAAACTTGAAGACAAAGAGCTTGGAAAGTAGTAAATGCATTTGACTTTTTTCGGAGAAAGCATACCCAAGTGTATTTGGAGAAGTCATTAATAACAACTAAAGTATAACGATTACCTCCCAGATTTTATGATTGCATAGGACCCATAAGGTCTTGGTAGAGAAGTTCCAAGATACGTGTTGAACCAGAGTGAGATATTTGTTTATGTGGAGTATGAGTTTGTTTACTTGATTGACAATCACCATAAATAATTCTAGTCGAAGATGGTAAAGATGGAAGACCAAATATAACATTTTTGGCTAGTTCCTTTTGAATCATCTTTATGATCACATGGCCTAGGCATTTTTTCCATAGACTTGCTTCATCTTGTCGTGAGAGATGACAAACCTTTGAAGCATTGTCAAAATTCTACAGATAAAAATTAATAGATGAACGTGTACCTGTCATAACAAGAGATTTAACATTGTTTGTGACAACACACTTGTCTTTTGTGAAACTCACGTTTAGATCTTAATCAGATAGTTGACTAATGCTAATAAAATTGGCAGTGAGCCCATCAACCAACATTGCATCATTCAAGGATGGAAGACTTGGGTAGTTAAGTTTTCCTCTCTCAATGATCTTACCAAAAGCACCATCTCCAAAAGTGACATTTTTCGAGCCAGTAGATTTAAGGTCAGACAAATCATTCTTTTCACCAGTCACGTATCTAGAACTCCCACTATCAAAATTCCAATCTTCTTTAGCAGAAGATCTGAGTGATATCAGTACAACATTGCATTTATTCTGAACATTCTTCACTTTCCAAACTTTTTTTAATTTTGGCTCTCTTTGATATCGATTTCAAGAGAAGTAAAGAGCCTTGACTGAGTTTGTGAACCTGTGAAGCACTTTCAATAACTGATAACCAAATGGACGTTTGTGGCTTAATCTTCCATAAAAGTGACAAATCCATCCTGGCCTGTAAATTTAGTTGACTCCTTATGTTGAATTGTTGGAGGATGTACCAGTAAAACTATAAAACTTTGGATTTTGAGCTTTGACAAACTTAATCTTTTGCTTCTCTTTGAACTAAGATTGTTTAGTATGCTGGCTTTCACCTTTTGAAAAACCTAGCCTAGAATTATCACCAGTTATCTTTTCCTTTATCAATATGTTCTTCAGAGACTTAGTATCAGTGTTCAACATTCTGACATCTTTACATACAGAGTCTTTCTCATCTCTAACTTGGTTAAGTTCACACTTTAGATCTGTAATAGTAGACATAAGACTGTGGTTGTCAGCCATAAAAGTCTCAATTTGATAGACCTTGTTTAGCAATGTCGTGTTTCTTGCATATACATCATACTGAGAAATCTCACATGACGAGGTGTCAAATGAGAGGTTACTAACAAGTTCTTTGACATCCTTATTTGAGTCACTACTATTTTTAGACTCATCATCAGATAAAGTTAAAACATTCTTTTACCCTGCTTCTTCAAGACATTAGGACATTCTGCTTGGAAGTGTCCATAGCCTTCACAATTTCTGCATTTGAAGCACTTTTCTTTTTGAGAATTTAAATCCCTAACTTGCCAGCTTCCTTCCCACTACTTTGAACTTTGACTTGCTTGAGAGAAAGAAAGCCACCAGATTTATTGTTTTTAGAATTAAAATTGTTAGGCTTTTTTCCAAATCGTTTGAGAGCATGATTGAATTGTGCAAACAATGAAATAGATTCAGTAAGGGAATCTTCATCTATCAGGGTCATCAGGTTCATCTTAATTTGAGGACTGTAAAGCAATTCCCTTATTCTTCTTCTTAGGTTTTCCATCCAGGGACATCTCAAAGATGAGCAAGGAGCTAAATAATTTATCTACTTTCAACTTTGTTATGTCTTGAGCTACCTCGATGACAGTAACTTTCATGATAAATTTCTTAAGTAAATACCTAAGAACCTTTCAAACAAGTCTTCCTTCTTAAATTCTCTCCCAGAGCAAACGATTCATTTGTAATGTCCAGTAAACAAACATTGAATTCAAAAATTGATTCATCATCGTACATTTTAGGATTCTCAAACTTAGAAGTCAACAATTGCAATCTTGATATTTTGACTTTTAAAGATAAGATATCTCATGCCTCCTTAGCAGAGACACAAGTATTAATTAGTTTGGATATTTTTTTTTATCAACACCATTAAATATGACATTCAAGGCACAAGATTCCCTAAAGATGCTTTGCCTTCAGCCTTAGACCACTGTAGTACAGGTTTCAAGATTTCCTTTCCATCATCAATTTTGGTAGTTGGATGAGACCAACCAATAACCTTCCATGTTTTTCTATCAATTGACTTCAGAAATGTGAGACTTGAGCTTTCCAGTATGAATAGTTTATTGCATCTAAAGTAGGGAGACGAGTGGTGGAGTCACATTCTTTGATTATGTCCATGATTGAAGCACTTGAGATAAAGGTATCCTACTCTGATACCAAATGGAAAAGAGATAGGATGACTCGTCACTTGAAATACAGATGTTAAACGGAAAGCACTGACAAGCACTATAACAACAAAATACTAACAACAAGAAAACAAGTAAAGGTACACAGAAGTTAGTAACCCAATTCGACAATAAACCACCTATGTCTGAGGGGCAGTGTGCCTAGGAAAGATAATCACTAATATTAAAGAGTTAGAAAATTACAACGTAGTACGTATCTGTAATACACCGACTACTACAGTGATTCATGTAGAGCCCAACTCACAAGTCACCTAGACTCTCCCTAGATATGAGACTCCCTCTGATTATACTTAGGCTCCCTCTAAGTATGATGATATTAATGTTGAATACTTCGACTTTTAACACTGTGTGAGTCTCCTCTCTGCTTAATTATCTTCCTTGTAATTTAGTGAACACCTTTCACTAACGAATCTTAGGTTCTCGCTAAGATGGAGAAATCCTTCTCAAGAATGAAATCTTAGGATCACCCTAAGATCGAGAATTTCTTCTCTTCAACGATGCTTTAGGCTTCTCCTAAGACAAAAGTTATCTTCAAGTTCTTGAACTTATCAATTGATGAAATTGCACAGTGAAATATAGTGAGCAAAGATCAAAACACAAGGAACATCTTCTGAGATTTTCCAAAGTAGGAAAAAATATTGTTTTGATCTTTGCTCACTATATTCCACTTCAGTCAAAAACAAGGGGAAAAACCATGGCTAGGAAATAATTTTCGAAAAATATTTCCCCTTCAGTCAAAATAAGTTGTGTCATAAACAAGGAACATCTTCTGAGATTTTTCAAAGTAGGAAAAAAAATATTCCGCATATAATTTCTAGATTAGGAAAGAAAAATATTTTCCATGAACTAGTATTGTTTGAGACAAATGCTAAGACTTCATTTTTGGCTACAGCAGAAACCATCAGAAGTTGCCCTAGAAAAAATATAAAGACAACGAACAAATCTCCAACATTTATGACTAAGCATCATGCTAGTGCTAGATATTGTTGTCTTCCAGCGTATATAATTGGTATGATTCTTCCTCAATAATGTAAATTTACCATTGATACATTTCTTGCTATCAACAACTATCAATTTTTTCTCCTTTAAATTTTTTTAGGGTTGTTTGATTAAATGAAATCTCTAGTCTTTCACCATTTATTTTGAGTTATTAGTCTCTTATGGTTTTTTCCCTCAAGCTTTCACTCATCAAACTGAAGGAAAGGAATGATTCATCTTATAGGAAAAACATTGTATCGTCATTTGAGTTGTTTATAATTAAATAGAAAAATAGTATGGTTAAGTAAAATCTTGGAAAGTAGATCAAATCTAGAGAGAATTGATCCAATTCTCTAAAGGAGATGTGTGGGATGTTCAAATGGCTCAACCCAATAGTGCTATTTTATAGAGATTTGGCGGTCGATCTTTTTTTTTTTTTTTTTTTGAAAGATATTAGATTAAATGTATGGGATGGGAGAATCAAACCTTAGATCTCGAGGTTGTAGTATAAGCACTATGTCAGTTGAGCTTGTTCATTTTGGCCTAGGGTCAATCTTTAATGTCTAATATATAAAATATTTATTATACTTATTTGAATTTCATTCAAACCTTCTACAATACACATAATTTATTTGAATCTTATTCAAAAGTTAAATATATATTTTTCTTTAATATATCTTATATACATTATTTTAATATTTGATGTATAACTGACAATAAATATATTTTTCTATATTTTAATTACTATACGTAAAATATTAGTTTGATCGATTCAAAATTTAATTCAATCTCTCCTTTTGTCTTTAATATCAAATAGATGTTAAATATATATATATATATATATATTGGTGTACAGCTAACTATTGATTTTAATGCTTCACATCTTTTTTTTCAATTAAATCATTGTCACGAGCTAGCAAGGAGAGAACTAATAGACACATATATTATTAAGCTCCAATAATATAAAATTAATTGACTAAACTCTTTAATCAATTAATTTTCATTCATCAATTAACTCTAGGTCATTACACAATAGACTTAAAGTTGCAATCTTATGCATTCTAGGGCAAGTTATGTCCATGAATACAATTACTAGATGCAAGTCAATTCCTAATGAGTTGTCCGTGACTACAACTAAGTCAAAGGTTCATTTTACCCTTGTAGTTACATCTTACACCTCGTGTACCATCGACTGTCATACCCCCTCCCATAACTCCTTTCCTATCCTAGGAGGAGATGTGAAGACAACATTTACCAACCCTCTTATGGCAATTACTGTCTATTTCTACCTACCTTACTTGCTATATTAGCCTTAGACACCTGATAACATAACATAACATAACATATATTCTTCCAACAGACATTTCATAACTTTAGTAATTTGAATAGATGTCTAGATTTATACATATAGGCAGCAATATAAATACATACACACAATACAGTGGGTCCTGTTAATTTTCCCCTTTGTCTTCAATATGTATATGATAACTAAACTATAGACAAAACCACAAAACCACCTAAGCTTTCCTTCCCATTCCTTGCTTTTCAACTTTCACTCTGAATGGTAGACTAGAGTACAGCTATCCTTGGGGAAGTTGACCACTACCTAGGAAAAAAGGAAAACATTAGAAATAGTGAGTTACTAGCCCAACGAGTGACTATTTAAAAACATGTTTATTGAACGTTAAGTAAACATCAATCATATAAAACTTCAAAGTTTTAAATACTCAAACTCACAAGCATCAAATGTGTAAAACATTCAAATGCTTGAAAATCATATGCTCATACAGAAATCATTAACATATAGTCTTAGTTGAGAGAAAGCTCTTTTGCTCAATCTCCTAATGTCGAAGTCCTTAGTTGGTATGGAGTGGTCACAACACAACCAATGTCAAAACCATACTTACGTGCACGTGGTAATGCCCTGAATACCGTCATACCTTAGGTACTAGGGGTCCAGATACCTTCTCTTAGTCCTTCGGTATCAGGTTTCCGCATCATAACATCATAGCTCAAACTTTAAGGGAGAAAACTCAACTTTGATTATTAAGCATTCCAGTAATGTAATCATCATAAAAGGTTTACATAATCATAGGAATGCTAGTTAGCGCATGCTTCATAAAACCTTAAGTTAGAAAATTTAAGCCATGTGACTCATGTGTACATTATCATACTAGGCTTGCTTCAAAGTAAAGATTAAGGAAAACGTGGTTACTTAGAAAGCTTTTCACGAAACTAAAACTCATGCATGGTACATCATTAGGAAAACAACTTATTAAAGCTAGTTTGAAAGTAAACCATGCATTGGAAAACTTATTGAGAAAAACACTTTTAAACTTTGTCGCTCATAGTCTTAGCCTACTTCCTCACGGTTGATAGGCTTCCCCTATTGGTGTTTGCTCTATGACATTGACAAATACTTTGGGTTAATGCCACTAGCTCCTTTTTGGGCTTAACTTACATGAATAGGCTTAACATCAAACTTAGAGCATCTTCCACATTTGTCAACGCATCACCCCACTTGGCATATTCTACACTTAGCTAAGTAAATACCTTGGAATAGTTGATGGGTGCTATATGGCCGCAAGCGCCTACTTGTATGCTAATACACACTCACCGTGCCAGTACGCCGCACGCTCACCTATGCGTCAGTGCCTTCAACAACGTTGTCGTGCACTCACTCCTGGTACACCCATAGGTAGTACTTGCACTCAACCACACATACTCCAGCGCACCCGCTAATGCCTAGCCTAGCCTGCCAGCTGCTTGCTTGTCCCATGGAAGCAGCTACCTGTTTATTCAACCCAAAATTTTCAGATTTCAACTTCAAGCATGAAATACTTAAATTTCAGGCATCATTTTGAAAAATTTCCTTCTACAAACTTGTTCATAAATGTCTTAGCTTCCTTACATTAAAATTTGAGCCTCAGAGTCCTCCTATTAGACTCAGAATTCCTTAATCTTTCTACCTTACCCGAGAACATCCAGAAGCTTGAGACACTTAGGAATTCTTCCAAGTTTCAAGTTGAATTTGTGGGAATCTCCTCTTGGTAGTCCTAACACTTTATCAGCAACCTTCAAGCTTTAATTCAATAGAATCTCTTCTCCCTTAGCACACGTTAAATGGAAAATTGATCTCTTCTTTCAACCTCCCTTATATACTTGGGAGTGCATGATTATCATGCATGCTTAAGGTGACAACTAGCCCACTAAGTATGACTAAGGCATCTAAAACATGAAAACTGGTCCACTAAGGTCAGTGATTAAGTTGAGTTCTTCCATCTCTTCACCAACGCATGGGCTACATTTCATCGCATAGGCTAGTTGCAATGCATAGGCCCTTCTCTCGGCCAACACGTCTCCAGCCTTCGCATCCTGCCCTCACGGCTTAGGCCCCTGATACGCTCATACCATGCGATGAAATGAATATTAATTGTGAGGTTATAACACACTGTTTTATCTAATTGAACCCAAGTGCAAGCTCAACTAGAGTACTGGTGAGTCCAAGGTCAAACTCAAGGATTTCTTTACAAGTATGCATTGAAGTTTAATTCTTTTATCTTGACGCAATTGATTACTAATCAGATTGGTTTTAATATTACTTTAACATTAAGTTATGTGTGATGGGGTTTATACTTTGAGTGAAACAACATATGCAATGGTTGTGAAATGTAGATATGCGATGACAAGGTTGAGAAGAATATTCGCTAAAAATTCCTAAGTAAATATATAAATCATGCGTTCAAGCGATGCACTCAAGATTAGAACTTACATTTCTCAGTGTACATGGCCAAACTATTCTATCTTTAGGATGCATGTGTTGAGTGTGTAATGTAAAAAATGTTACTCATTTCTAACAAATTTCTCTTCTTGTTTTATGAGTTCTAAATCTCTAATTCACTCAAACTGAGATTTAATCTATTTAGGGTAATCTTTCGAGTTATCCAAGTATTTCATCAGGCATACATAAAACAAGTAAAATGCATGGTTTAAATATTGCTTAGTTCATGTTAGCAAGATGCTTCTCAACCCATGAAAGATTTAGCTGCTCATAATGAATAAAGAGAGTATGGACGAAAGTTGAAATGAATATGTATTCATATTAAAAGAAATGAGTCTTTACAATGCTTAAACAATACAAATACACTTAAGATCAAGAATAAGGATATGGAGTCAAGCCATGGTGCATAATTTCTTGGGAGTTAAGTCGTGGTGCATAATTTATTGTTTCCCTCGGCTTCCTCAATGACTGCTTCACTGTAAGTATTGAAAGTTGGAGTTCATCTTCTACTTCCACAGGAACCGAAGCTCTCACTAAGGCCTTTGAATTGATGTAAGATAAGGGTTTCTTTGACATAATGTTTTACCTTTTCTTCTTCTTTTCAAAGTCGTCCTTTGCATGGCGATTTCATGTCTATTTATAGACGTCCGAGCGCATGCTGCAATTATTTCTATGAATTTTCTTAGCAAATTGTCGCATTTTCAGAGCTTTTTTCCTAATTTTTTTTAGATAAAAGAGGCAGAATAACTTGTATTTCTACAAGTTATCAGCCCTCTTGCGTTGACACACGCTACTCATCACTACTTTGCCTCTCCTGTGTTCTTTAGCGCCCCCTTGAGCCTATGCATGCGCCTTCGTCTGCTGCACATGCCTCAACCTCTTCAACCATCACCTCACACGCTCATGCCCAGACTTGGCCCTTAATCATCGCACGCCCTATGCCTCATGGCCCGCCTTGCCACTATATTGATGTTGGGTTTTATGTTCCAAAACTCGCAGTTTGTAAAAGATAAACATATTCTATAATCAATAAACTTATTATTGATTTTATAAATTGCATACGTAAAAGTCTAAATCCAATAAACTAAGATTCATGGCTATTATATGAATACTTGTATTTTATGTAGAGACAGAGAGATGGATTAGGTTCGAGTAAATAGCCAAAACGGTCTATAGTACATAATTAAGGTTGGGTACCTTATTCTGGTAACACTATCGGATGTGGCCTACTCTATAGTTGTTACAAGTTGTTGTAAAGATTCTACAAACAAAGTGATCCAAATTCATTTATGTATTGACATAAGGAGTGGGGGTACCCTATGTAATGCGTTTGCATAAGATCGGACTAAGAAATAAGTCACTCTTACTTTATAACGTTGTTTATTGTATAAGACTGACTATTTCACTTAGATGATCTAAGTAACTCGATCTTAATCCCGAACTAACTATGAACCCCTGTTTATTCGGGATTATTCTTAGATTTGCATAGGTGAAGGTTAGTTCAACAGTGTCGGCTCAATAAGCCTTCCATTTCAGGGATAAGACTGGGTAGATAGCTGGGGACATAGGATACAAAACGGAATTAACACCTACCCGATTTAGGGATAGGAGAAAGGTTGTTCTCTTAAGTACTAAATCCAGGTCTTGAACAAGGGGGCCCACCCTCTCACTGGGCTGAGAGGAATCTGGTTTAGTGGCTGGATCACGACCCAATTGTTCATTAGAGGATCAGTAGGAACTTAAGAAACAAGACATAATCTCGGGGGTAAAACAGACATTTGACCCAACCGTTATTACGAACAATCTGTGAAAGGTCGATTTACTAATTATGGTTAAATCACGTGGACATGATATGTCTACAATGAGAGGAGTGCAACTATGGGCTTTAGTGAAGTGACCCATTAGTTAACGAATGGGGATTAATTCGATGTAAAGAGTTTAGCCAATTAATCTCGGATCGTTGGAGCCCATGATTTGTAGGCCCGTAAGGTCCCCTACTAGCTCGTAAATGGATTAGCTTTAGAGTAACATGATAAGTTAATTTGAAACGTTCAAATTAGAATTAAACGAAATTGGAGAATTAATTAATATTTAAATATTAAATTCATGAATGTGAAATTTGTGTAAAATGAATTTAATATTTGATACTAAATTAATTAGAATTAATTAAATTGCTTAATTAATTATTTATTATTAATTAGAAAATTAATTTTGTAAAATTAATAATATTTTTTAATTTTTGAAATCAAATTGGTTTTAGAAATCAATTTGAAAATTTGAAAATTGAAGAACACAAATTTTTTAAATGTGGGATTTCTCCACTACTCAAACAACCAGCTCATAAAAAGTCCACTTAAGTTTGGCATCAATAATCCAAGCATGAACTGCATCTCATGTAACTATCTTCTTTGCATGAATGTCTTGCAATAAGTAGAGAAGATGGAACTGGAATTGAGGAATGCATCAATAGAGTTTTTTCTGAAAAATTCGAGTTGAAGAAAGGTGTCTTTCGAAGTGGATGGTGCAGTGAGCTCTTCTCCATGTTCCCTTCATTCAAGCTTATCTTGAGTTCCACAACTCAATCTAAAGCTCCAAGAGAATAGTGGAAAAGATCTTGAGGTGGTTCGCAACGAGATTTGGAGAGGATTTGCACCTGATTTCAAGATTAAAGAGGTTCTACAAAGGTATGACTTGAAACCCTCTTATTATTGTACGAGCTTGCTTTATTTACAACAAAAATTAATGAATTAGAATGCTTATTGATCTTTGTTTCTTCCGCTGCATGCTGATATACTCATTCACTTGACACCTCTCCTAACCTCCTTGGACAAATTAGGCTGCTACATCCTCCCCACGACTTGACCTTTACCAAACGCAACATGTCTACAATGCATGCCTCACACACACTGCAATTTTTCCTTCTTACTAGTAGAAATCTTCACACCCTTTACTACCTGAGAGTCTAGGCTTCCTTACTTAGGATATTTTTCCTTGTAAACTCCTAAACCCCATCCTATACACAACATTCATACTATAGAATTAACCATACTTCGATACATTAACTTAATCATGCTTAAGTAGGGAAAATGGTTTACATTGACCATCTACTGAACATTTTTTTATGATCGAGTCATAAACTAAGTCTCTCTCAAGCTAATGGGAGATTCAAGCGTTATTGTTCAAATCCTATAATCAACACTGAAGGAAACTACTAGCGACTTATCTTATATGGGAACGAATAAATTCCATTAGGTGAAGATTATAATCTCAACTTCCTATTAGGTCAAGTCCCTAAAATAGTATAGGCTTGTTGAATCGGCTAGCTTCATAGGTCATTCTCACGCATGCAAATCAAAAGAGTTAATAACTCATTCATATATATATATATATATATATATATATATTAAATGTGTACATTTTGGTTTATCAAGACTCCATATTAAGAGAGACTAGGCAAAATTAATGTTGTCCCTTTCCCTTTCAAGAAGTGAGAATTAAAAATTCCAGTTGACTGAAAGATTCTTCTGACTTAAAAAAGAAGCATGAAAAATGGTTTAGTAAGATATCCTTTCATCACTTAAAGATAGAATAGATCGTCTCATAATTATTTATATGGATTGGACAAACAAATACATATGATGAGTACATATCCCTAAAAAATGTACATATGAAAAGAATATGCAATAATTAGCATGATGCATTCAAGATTCAACAAAAGCAATTAATTAAAGATAAATGTCTACAACGTAAAAGTCAAAGATTTAAATCTCTTCCTACTTTTACCTATTAAAGTAAAGAATGAAGGGAAGAAAAAAAAAAAGAAAGAAACATATATATATATATATATATATATATATATATATGATGATGATGATGAAAGTAAATTTAATATTATATCAATCTTAATAGGGGGAGGGGAATAACATTGTAAGGGTTTGAACGCAAAATCTTCTAAACCAACTACTCTGACAATATGTTAAATCATTGATTGATCTAAAAGTTTAAATTGATAGATAAAAATAAATTTAATATTATATCATGCAATAGTTACCATAAAACTATACCAATGTTGGCATTCTATATATGTTGTATGAACAATAACTAGGCTTCGTTTGGTAACTATTTTATTTTCTGTTTTTTGTTTTTGAAAATTAAGCATCTTTTCTCCTCATTTCTTACAGTGATTTGCATATTTCTTAAGTACAATGATTGAATTCTTAGTCAAATTTAAAAAACAAAAACAAGTTTTTAAAAACTACTTTTTTTTTTTTTTTCAAATTTTAGCATGATTTTTTTAAACCATTGGAAGTAGAAGTAGTGTCTACAGGTTAAGTTTTCAAAAATAAAAATAAAAAATAAAATAGTTACCAAACAAAACCTTAAAATAATTATCCTTTATCAAATTTGAGTGAACTAAAGTTTTGAATTCATCTCTATTGATTTCTACCAAAATAATTGATTATTATTTTTATACAGGGAAGAAAAGATATAGGATAAATAATATTTTAAGAACACTTCAAAACCTTTCAAGAAAAAGAATTAACTTTTTTAAAAAAAAAAAAAAAAAAATCTAATATGTCTTGAATTGCGTCTCAAATCATTAGGATCGAATAAAAAAACAATAAGATAAACAAAATAAATAATGAAAAAAAAAATAGAATGTCGATATTTATTTACAATTGAAGTCTCCTTTTGATTCTTTGACTCATAAAGCTTTGGTCTTTATAATCAAAACAAATAATAGAGAGGTCAATATTCCAAGTTTGAAAATGTGTTAAAATATGAAAAATTCAAGATGGAGTCTTGAATTGATTTTGAATGTGAATCCTTTTCTAGGAAAGATACCAAATTTGGCACTCACTTTTACAAAAATTAATTAATTTAACCTCTGTGAATATTTGAAAATTTGTTGCAAATATAAAAATGGGAGAAAGAAGATTGTTTTAGTTGTAGTGTAAGAGCTAAGAGAATAGAGGGAAAATGAAAAATAATTCAACATAACCCAATAATTTCATGTCTAAGCCAATTTCCTTCCCTTTGTGATACTCAAGGTGTTATGAACAAAATTGGTTCTTGAGATAGGATGGGTGACTAATATATAAATGCAATACTTTAACTACATGACTCAACAAACATTTCAATATCTTGACTAATTGTATAGAGAAAGAGAAATAATTGGATGTACCTTTTTTTTTCAAGCTATATTACTTCATATTTTTGTTTGTATTAAAACTAATCAGAAATCGTATAAATATAGCTTATTTGTGATTATTTAAATAGTTGTCGTCCTTAGAGATGTTCATTAAACCTGTGGGACTAGATCTATGGGAATTTACCTTGAAGAGGATAGGAAATTCTCGATTAGACGAAGAATGGGGGAGAGAGGAGAGAGACTTTTCTTCCCAATGACTAAAAACCCGACCCCAATCCCAATCCCGACTCAATATATATATATATATATATATATATATATAATGTGTATCTATGTTTATAATTTGCTCATATATAACTTTTATTTGTAAATATTTAAGCTTACTTATCATGGAAACTAAATATTTAATTATATCTTTTAAATATTATTGTTTTTAGTAAGAGATTTTATAACAGTTTATTTAACTAAAGTTTGTAGTATAAATGACCTATTTAATGTAAAATAATTTAGAAATTTATTTAATCGAGAATAAACTAAAATAAATTTTAACAAAAGAATAAATTGAAAAAAGAATAAACGGAGAGTTTTTTCCTATGGGAAACCCGATCCCTGCATTGCGCAACGAGGAATCCTCGCTTGAAATTTTTTGGCATGGAGATTAAAATAGGGGTGGGGATGCTTCCCCGTCCTAGCCATGCTCCATGGATGATTGAGAAAGTAAGATCCTTTCATTAAGATTATATTTTTTACCAATGAATTCACTATCTCATAAAATAGTAGTGATTTTCAAACTTTTAAAAATAAATTAATTTTATTTAATATTTTCCGTTCAATGTAATGTTTTACCTTAAACAGCTATGATAATCAATGATAGTCAAACATCATCATATTTTATTATCAACTATCATTAATTCTACTTTGGGATAGACTTTTTTTTTTATAAATCCTCCTCAAACTTTAGGATTAATTAAAAATCAAATTTCAAACCTGGACTAGTTATTTGAATTTCAATGATCAAGTCAAAATTAAATTCAACTATTAATAAAAAAAGTATTAATAAATTAAGGATCGAAACAAAAGTTAAGTTTGAAATTTAAATCCTAGAAACTAAAAGCATATTTTATCATCTAACTACAAAAATAATAATCTTAAAAAAATTGCAAATCTAATATAAATTAGAATGCATAAGTTAGTCATTATAGTATATTATAAGTTTATAACAAAATAATAAATATAAGTAATCAATATATAATTGGTCAACGATTCTAATGAATTATAGTTAACTAGTATATAATTTAATTAGCTATTCTAATATTACAATTAACACTATCAAAATATATGATTTTAACTAGTTATATTTACCAAAGTGAATTTGATTCATTGATATTGGTATGACCGTATGATTGTATCTAAAGGTTGGATGTTCAGTTCTCACCTCTAATTTTACTAGTTATTCTATATTCCTATGAAAGAAAATTATATCAACTATCCAAAAAAATGAAAATACATATCTACACAAAATTCTTTGTCAAGAAGTTATGCATTTAAAATCTTTTAAAAAGTTCTCATGACATGAGTACAAGAAACATATCATAAAAACATAGAAGGTAAAAGAAAAATTTCACAGATAAAAAAAAATCAAATTATTTATAGAAATAGTAAAAAAACTGTTAAATACTGATAGAATTCTATTAACATTTATCAATGATAGAGACAGATAGAAGTCTATCATTGATAAAGGTTGATAGAAGTTTATCAGTGTCTATCAATGATAGAAATTGATAGAAGTGTAAAATGATTAAAATTTGCTATTTTGTGTAAATAGTTTCCATTATTTTTCTATTTTTGTAGATTCCTACCGAAATTATTTAAACTAATAATTATTGGTTTTTAATTCCACCTTGTATTAAATCTTATTTTTAGCATTTATAATCATTTTGAGATCAACAGATGATATATATTTCTTCTTGAACTTTCAACACGTATAACCTAAATAAATAGGTCTAATTACACCATTGTCAAAACTTTTTTTATTTTTTACAGGAATAATCTTATTAATTATTATTTTATACTAAAATCTGACCCAATCTACTTTTTCGGCTTGGCTTACCATTCAATTTTTTAAAATATATATATATAACAATATCATACCAAAAGAAGCATGTAAGGAAAAATTATTGCATTACGAACTTCACGTAAAGGTTTTCTTTTCAAAAGCTACACAAATAAGTAAAGTTTCTCCAAAAATTTATAAATTGTTGATCTTATAAATAAAAACAAGAATTGGCAAGAAGTTTCGAAGGAGAAAATAAGGATTTTTAATGTATACAACACTATATATTTGAATTTTCTAGAAAGAAACCACGTTATATTTTATAAAGTGCATGAATACGACAATTTATACACTATATCATCTTATATATCAATCAATATATGCGATGTATATTTACATTTTTTAATATATTGATGAACACACCAAAAAATAAAACATGGTATATGGCGATGTATATCTACATTTTTTAATACATTAGCAATATACTTGACATATATTTGAGATCTCAATAATATTGATTGTCAGCTAGGAATATAGAAGAAAATAAATAAAATCTCATAAAATAAATGAAATATTAATTTGAAATATTTTGAATATCAATCAAAATTAATAAATAAAAAAACAAAGTCATAATTAAAAAAGAACGTTAATAAAAAAGAATTATATATTTTGAAATATTTTATTGATGAAAGATTATTTAATTAATGATATTTCAAAAAATAAAATCCTTATATAATTATTAATAAATCCTGAAAATGATATATATTTTTAAAAATATTAAGAAAAGAGAATATCAAAAGAATAAAAATGGACATTAGAAATGTCAATAAAAATGTCCTGAAGTAAGAAAGAAAGAAATACAGATGTTAGAGATATCAAATCTTAATTTTGATACGAACTATTTCATTTATAGATATATCAACATATATTTTAATCTTTGAATATAGTTTATTATAGATATTAGAGATATCAATTAAACTTTAATTTTGATACGAAATTCTCATTTATGATATCAACAAATATTTTAATTCGTTTATGTAGCTCTAAGTCTAACCACTCGAGAGTAATAGTTTTAAGAAAAGCATGTTTCACAACTTTTTTCTTCTAAACGATTAGATATAACTTATATTTAAAGCTTATGGTTTAGAATTATCTTAATTTAATTGAGAAATAGTGTCCTACAATTTCCTTAATTGGAGGGGACTTGTGGGAGTCACGTTCTAACCTCTACCATACATATTGCCTTATATATAATATATATATAGGATTTATTTAGTAGCTATTTGATTTTTAGTTTTTGTTTTTTTAAATTAAATCTATTTTATCTATATTTCTTATCATGATTTACATAAAATGGTTAAATTCTTAATCAAATTCTTTGAAGATTATTTTTTTAGTTCTTAAAACTTGGTTCGGGTAAAAAGTAAATAATCAAAAAAAAAAATTTAGTGATAAAATCAATATTCATAAACTTAATTAAAAAAAATAAAATGATTACAAGACGCTTATTTATTTGAAATTGTTATTTTAAAATTCAGCCAAATTTACGCCAAAGGACATGCCGTCCATTGGAAAAAGATCATCGGTGACTCAATTTACATCATTGATTTATGACGTGGCACATCCTGATTGGCGGACTGCGACACCCAAAGTGGCCATGAATCTGGACTTTATTTATATATAGAGAAAAAAATGTTATGTAATGAAAAGTAATGGAAACCCAATAGCAGACCACTGACATAAATCCTCGGTGTACAACCAATCAAATTCGAGGGTGATACAATGTAACAAAATTGACTAAGTGACTTTATCATTTCCCACTAATGGAATCTTTGGATCACCCTTCGCGTTCACACGCTAAAAAGAATAATTGTAATAATAATTTATTACAAAAATTTAAAAGCATTACCTAATTGTCTATTTGTCTTTGGATAATTTTCCTTTTATTATTTTTTCTTCTTTTATCGAGTTATTGTCTTTGAATTGCCTAATTTATGCTTGGTTTCACTTTTACCCAAATTTTTGTACGGACTGTTTCTAAATAAAAGAAAATTACCTATCTATTTATAAATGTAATAAAATATCACTATTTATTGGTGATAGACCACATTAATAAATATTTATTACAGTCTATCTCTATTAATCTATCGTTGATAAACAATGACATTTTACTATATTTGAAAATATTTTTCAATAGTTTTACTATTTTAAAAAAATTACCTATTGTTGCACAACTTATATACAATATTTTATTGTGTATTTGTTTTAAATGACAAAATTGTTGGTAATATTTTTAAATATAACAAAATGTCATTATCTATTAACAGTAGATAGTGCTAGACACTGATAGATTGTTTATTGGTGTATATACATGATAGACAGTGACATTTTGCTACGTTTATAAATAAGTTGGCTCATTTTATTATATTTGAGAACATTCCTTTATTAAATATAAAGGGTTTTAGAATGATATTAAATAAGTGTTCGAAATTTAAAAAAAAATGTTCAATAAACATTTTTTTCAGTACGATAAATAAATGAGAAAGATTTGAACCTTTGACCTCAAGAAAAAAGAATGTCTGACCACCACTTTATAACTTATTGGATTATTAAATATTTTTTCCATTTACAAATAAATTGTACAGAAAATTGAAAGGTTAGAATACTACAAGTTGTATAATATTTTTAAATTAAGATCTATTCATGAAAGGTTGGGCTGTCATAGTTTGTTATATTTATAATTTATTGTGAGAATATTATTGTTGAATTAATCATCACTATCTATATTTTATGAACAAATATTTTATTATACTTTTAGTGAAGTAATTATTTTATTTAAATATTATAATAGTGATGAGTTTTTTAACTTGAGTTTTATATGGACTCCTCTACTCAATGGAAAAAGCATGTAAGATATCATTTTTTTATTTACTATTTAATTATATTCGTTTTTATTATGATACTTAATACCTACCTTCAAATTAAACTATTAATAGTAGTTTAAAATATTTTAAAAGTAAGAGAGCATTGTTGTTGAAAGAACACAAATTTCTCCACTACTTCTCAAGAGATAATTTATTTATTCATCCTAAGCTTAAAACATTTATTCTTTTTTAATGTTTAAATCTGGACTCAAACTTTAGAAAAGTTTTGAAATTCAAAACAATATAACAAAATATATAATTATCTAATTCTGGACCAACAATATTAATATCAATGAGAAAATTCAAATAACATCATTTCTAGACATTTTTGCCCAATTGAGTATGTTATTAATATGCAAAAGAGAATACAATTATACAACAAATATAACATGTTTAAATGAAAAATGGTAATAAAGAGAAAGAATAAAAAGTCTTTTTAGTTCCTAGATTTTAAGTCTAGTTTTTATTTGGTTTATAAATTTCAATATTTAAAATTTTTACCTTCAAATTTTACTAATGTTCACTTTGATATTTGACGTTATTTTTCAATTAGCTAATTCTATGATGTGGTTTTTAAAATTAATTTTAACAGGGGAAATTAATAAAAACTAATTTATTTTTAAAAAATCAAATTAATAAAAATTAATGTAAAAGATAAATTGAAATTAAACTTAAAATTCAATGGACGAATCAAAGTGTAACATTTTGAAAGAAAGTAATAAAAATGTTTCATAAAAAGAAAAATGAAAAACCATTATTGTTTTTCAAATTCAAACAGTAAATGTCCAATTAAGACAACTCCATAATTGAACAAATAAGGGTACTTTCGTCATTTCAGTATTGAACGGTCCATCGCATTTCTTTAGGGTCCGGTTTTTTCCTCCGAATATACATCAACAAAAATAACTCCTTGTCACCAACCCAGTCGCTAAGTTCAATCCCGACCGTTCAATTTCAGACAACTTCAATATCTGACGGTCAGCATTCAGCCTCTAGAACCCTCTTTTTCCCCTGCTGGTAGTATTTATGTAGCTTTCCTCTACCATGGAGGAGCTTGTGGTCGACTCGTGCCCAAAGAGTTTCTTCTTCTCGTCCATTTCCAAACCTTCCTTTTTGTTCTAAGGTAATTTTTAATTTCTATTCGTTGACTTTGATAGAATCAAGCATCAGTTCCCATATCTTTTTCTAGTTTCTGATAATGGGTTCGTTTCAATTTTATGAAATTTGTAGTGATTTCAGTTTCTGAAGATGATTTTTAGCTGTTTTTGGTTTGTGGGTTGGATCTAAAAATGTGGGTTTCGATTTGTTTGATTTCAGTTTCATCATCACCATGGTAAAGTGCTACCCTGTTGTGACAGAGGAATATCAGAAAGCCATCGAAAAGGCCAAGAGGAAGCTTAGAGGATTCATAGCTGAGAAGCAATGTGCTCCTCTAATTCTTCGTCTTGCGTATGTCCTTCTCTCTGATTATTCTCAACACCACCCCCCTTCTCGTGAGAGATTGTCTTAGAGATTTGCTTGTTATTGTGGTTTCTTTGCAGATGGCACTCTGCTGGTACCTTTGACCATAAATCCAGGACTGGTGGCCCTTTTGGAACTATAAGGTTCTCCAATGAGCTCGCCCATGGCGCCAACAATGGCCTTGACATCGCTGTTAGGCTATTGGAGCCCATCAAGGTTCAGTTCCCTAACATCTCATATGCAGATTTCTACCAGGTAATAATCAGTTGGTTTGATCAAATCTGTTTTTAGGGGGTTTTGAGTTTGTCTGTTTGTTGTCTAATTTCTTGTTTGTGGGTTTGATTTGTTGTAGCTTGCTGGTGTTGTTGCTGTTGAGATTACTGGTGGACCTGAAGTTCCTTTCCACCCTGGTAGAGAGGTCAGTGAAGAAGATTAATGAATGTTTTAATTGTTTGGTGTGATTCTTGTAAGTGGAGAATGCATATGTTTCTAGATATGGGTGGTCTGGATTGTTACCTCTTTTGGCAATGTTTGTTTTGGACTGGTATACTTCATTGACTACTTTAGCTTTTTCTGAGTTTTGCTTCTTGTTCACTTATTGTATCTTGGAAAGCCATTTTTCTGTTTTTGACTCTCCGTTTTTAGGTGTTGTTGAGTTTAGTTTGACTTGTTTTCAGGGAATGATTTGGTATATCATCCAAAATGTTTTTGCCTTTTCCTAACAGTTTTCATGGGGCTGTCTTTTCTCCTTTCATTTCTCATGATATATGTCTGGGAAGGGTTGTAAAATGGTCCAAATCACTTTTTTTCATTTTCAAAATTACTTGATAAATGCTTTTTATTATGAAGAAATGTGATTAAAAGTGTAAAATAACCATTGAATTGATATTGAGTGAGCAAAGTTTGTGCTTCAGAGTGATTTTAGACTTGGAAAAAAGTGATTTTAAAGATTTCAACCCTAATACAGCCAGCTTGAGAGATTTAATCAGATCATCAGGGGCTATTATGAAACTCTTAAAGTGTAATAACGTAATTGAGACCGAGCTCAATTAATACAAAGAAACTGAAATGATAGTTTGTCCTTCCTATTTAACTTTACAAAATGGTCTGATATTGTAAATTGTTGGTCTCTGTGCTACAGGACAAACCCGAGTCACCCCCAGAAGGTCGCTTGCCTGATGCTACTAAGGGTTAGTTTCCGTGACAATCTTGTTGTTATGTGAATGGTGAAAAGGACTCCTCATCATGATTGTTATGTGTTCTGTTCAGGTTCTGATCATCTGAGGGATGTTTTCTACACCATGGGTCTCTCCGACCAGGACATTGTCGCCCTCTCTGGTGGTCACACATTGGTTCGTTTGGTCTCATCGTTTAAAATACATTGAAACTGGATTCTTGAGCCTCGTGCATAAGTGATAGGAAGTGTTAAAAGAATGAATCAATGAACTTGAATTTACATATGATCAAGCAATTGAAGTTCTTGGAGCTGACAGTGATTTAACTTGACAGGGTAGGGCACACAAGGAACGATCCGGTTTTGAGGGGCCATGGACTACCAACCCTCTCATCTTTGACAATTCATACTTCACGTAAGTTAAAGCCATATATAGTATGTGATAATTTATTAATGTTGTGAAAAAATGTTAAGAAAACTGTTGGTTTCAACAGTGAACTCTTGACCGGGGAGAAGGAAGGCCTTCTGCAGTTGGTATCAGACAAGGCACTTCTGTCTGACCCTGAATTCCGTCCCCTTGTCGAAAAATATGCTGCGGTATGTTTTTTTTCCATCTTTGGATCAATTGGATTTATGATTTTGCACACAAGGACCACCTTTGCTTATGGTGAATGAATGGTTCTGTATTCTGTTCACATTTTTCAGGATGAGGATGCTTTCTTTGCTGATTATGCTGAAGCTCACCAGAAGCTTTCTGAGCTAGGGTAAGATTTTTCGACCTCCATGTTATCAATTTCTTGTATCGGTCATTGTCTGGAGCTAAAAAGGGAAGTTTCATAACTTGAGAAATTTAATTGTGCAGTTTTGCTGATGCTTGAGGAATTGGAATAGGAAAATGAGGATGCAGGTGGTGGTGGTTTATGTTAGCTTTGATTTGTAATGAAATGGGAAGGTTGGTTGGTTTGGGTGACTCTTGTTTTCTGGACAGTTGGTTTGATTTTGGGCTGTCTTGTTGGGGAAGACTTTGAGCAGAATGTAATATTCATCTCCCAGCTTCTTTGGACTTAAATAATGTTGCTTAAAAATTTATCATTTTGGTGTTTTTTAGGCCATAATCGAATCAACATCATAAATGTTATCGAGCACAAAATATGTGGTTAAATTTGCAATTTTGATATCGATATAAATATATATTAAATCTTATTTAATGTATCTCCATACTTTAATTTTATTTGATATTTAATGTATCAAATATAATAAATATATATTAATTGTATCCAATACAATTAATATATTTTTCTTCACAAATTTGAATGAATCAAATTTTTGTTTCAATACACTTTTAATTCTTGTTGGTCCGTGGTGAGTTAGTAAGGGATCTTGTGGATATAAATTATAAGTTTCAATGATTCAAGATAAATTAATTAAAATTTTTAATTAGTTAATCTTCATTCAATAATTATAGGACAAATCATTATAGATCTATAGTTGCACTCTTATGGGTTGTAAGATAAGTTGCATCCATGAATATAAACATTACAAGTAAATCCATGAATATCGTGTAATTATCTCAATCTTCTTATGTTTCATTGATCTTCTAATGAATAATTTGTCTATGGTTTCATTATAAACCAAGTCTCTCTCAGGTTACGAGAAAGTAGGGTCCTTTGTTCTTGGGTCAGCAATTTAGGAAATAACTTATCTATTTATTCTATATGAAAATGAGTGAATTTTATCTTGTAGAATTATGTTTCCATCTTATTTGGTTAAGTCCCCTAAAATTGTAGGCATATTGAGTTAACGGCTCGGGTCACTTTCACCCATGTAAATTAAAAGACGAATATTCACTGTTAGAGTTCATAACTCACTAAGGATTAAGATTGAGTAAAATATGATCATCTTGTGAAATGTCAAAATCTTCAATTAATGGATTTACAAAGAGAGATTAGTTATTTTGCGGTCCAGTTTTATACAAACTTTTTGTATCGGATATCCCCACTAATATGTCTCTACATGAATAATTTGGATCAAATGGTTTGTAACAATTACAAAGTGGACTATCCATAGTATCACCAGGATATATAAGATATCTAACATTATCCATATATTATAAATCTTTAGGTTATAACTTGAACATGATCTACCTATATATCAACTACATATTGTTCAAGATTACATCTAATAATTGAAAAAAGGATATTGGACCACACTATATAGTAATGTCTCACCCAATGTGACTGCAATTTTTAGAACAACTAGAAAGTAAGGCAATAAGTCGAAATAAACAGAACACAAGATTTGTTAGCAATTCAGTGAAATGCCGCCTACATCTGGGGGCAGTGTGCCCATGGAAAGGTATTTTTACTAATATGAAGTTAAGTAATTATAATATTGTACTTATCTGTAAATGGAAGACAAGAACAGTGACATACAAAAAGCTCAATTCTCTAGAAGAACACTTAGGTTCCCTCTAAGTGTAAGATCTCGTCCCAAGGAAACTTAGGCTTCCCCTAAGTATGATTATTAGTCAGCTACCTCTTGAGTTCCCCCTGAGAGTGAGAAGTCTTCTCAATGATAATCTTTCCACCTTATTGTGAAGACCTTTTCATATAACGAACTTAGGCTGCCCCAAGTTAGAGGATCACTTCTCTAGCCTTGAAGAAATCTTAGGCTCACACCATGATCAAGAAGAAACGCCTCAATCAAATTGTTCCAACAAGAACTTCATAATCAACAGAACTAAAAAATACTTCATACATTCAGCCATAAAAAAATTCCTATGTTCGATTTAAAAACGACCACCCTAGCAAGAAGCAAATTATCCTTAAAAAGATGCAACGGAAAAAGGAAACCCAACCTATTCAATATCGAGATCCATAAATAAAGAAAAAAACTTCAATGGCAATAAACTGCAGACTCGTAAATAAGGAAATAAATAATTATGTAGACAAGACAATGTTCCAAACAATTTTACGACATTTCTTGAGACAACAACTAAACCGGAAGCACCAAACACCTTTAAGCAAACATAGTGAATCACAAACTCCAACAATAACCTTGGATTTTTACTGAAATGAATAATTTAATATTGCATATTTAATATGAAAATAGATAATTATAACTAATTAACTACGACCTTTAAGGCACAAATCCCAACAACCATTACAAGTGAGTCGATCTTTCACGAGTTATTCATAATTATGGGTAGGTCAAATGTTCATTTTACCCCTATAATTAAATCTTGCACCTTAAGTACCACTGATTCTCTAATGAACAATATGTTTATGATCCAATCATAAACCAAGTCCCTCTTGGCTAATGAGAGGGTAGGGCCCCATGGTTCAAGTCTTGAATAATCACTTAAGAGAACTACTCATCTATTTACCATATATAGGAAAGAGCGAATTCTATCTTGTGAAATTACGTTCCCAACTACCTATTTAGTCAAGTCCCTAAATGGTAAGCTTATTGAATCGGCCACATAAGCCATTATCATACATGCAGATCAAGTGATGAGCATTAACAGGTAGGACTTCTTAACTTCACTTGGGATTTAGATCGAGCTACATATGATCATCCTTTGAAATATAAAATTAATCTCTTCAATTAACAGATTTATAAAGAGGGATTAAGTAATTCACGATCCACTCTTATACAAACCCCACACATATCTCTACATGAACGATTTGGATAAATTCATTTGTAATGATTACAAAGTGGGTTGTATTCATAGTGTTGTCAAGAAAAGGGACCCAATCTTATGTAAGGATCGAATTCTAGAGCGGAAGTGAGTGATCGTTGTGCTTCGATTTCATTTCAAAATTACAACACAGAAAAGAAGAAACATATATCAATATGTTGTATGTTAAGCAAGAAATTAGAAAGAAGAAGAAACACATCTTTGAAGACACTCTTCAAATCTTCTCCCAGTCTTCATGAAAACTCTATAACGCATCTTCCTCAAACAAACTCTGGACACTATCCTGCTATTCTTTTGACAATGATCAGTTTGTGGAAACCGTCTATTGAAAGAGAAAGGGATTAGCCAATAAAAGTCACAGAGAAACTCTTTCTCTATGAAAAATTTGAGAGAGTTCTGAAGGAGAGAATGAACTACTCAAGGAGAAAATAACTTCACCTTTTTCTTTAACGTGAAGTGTGGATCAACTCCCACTTCAACCACTTCCTATTTAATTAATTAAAAGAAATCCATTTAATTAGATTAAATAACTTCTCTCATTCTTTAACATGAAGAGGGAATAGTTCCCATCTCAACCACTTTTTATTAAATTAAATTAAATTAAAAAATTAATTTAATTTTAATTAATTATTAATTACAATAATTAATAACTTAATTAAATAAAATAATAAAATAATTAATTTACAAAATTAAATATATAATATTTAATTAATTAAATATTTGAATCTTATTCAAATATTTATCTCTCTCATAACCTATAGTTTTAATATAAATCCTACTCATATTAATTATTTGACTCATATTCAAATAATAAATCTTCTTAAATTAACTTTATATTATAATGTATCTATATATATTATATTAATTGTATCATATACAATTAATATTATTCCTTTTAATAATTTGAACAATTCAAGTTCTTATAAAACTATTAGTCCTTGTTTACTTGTTGTGAGTTAGTAGGGGGACCTAATGGTCCTACAGATTAGAAGCTCCAATGATTCAACATTAACTAATTAAACTTTTCAATTATGTTAATGAACATTTATTAACTGTGGATCACTCCACTGAAGACCCACAACTGCAATCTGTTTATGGTTCTATTTGAAGGAACTCGTTTGAAAGAGATCATTGAGCAGAAGCGGATCGTCCAAATTCTATTTAGATTGAAAACACGAACTTACAACAAACATACAGTTTATGCATTCTAAGTAAAATTACAGCATGCTTTTTAAACAAAAATCAGAGTTTAAGAAATTATACCTTTGAAGAACCCTTCTTCTTGTATATCCCTCGAACTATCACGAACTCGAACATAGTAGCCTTGAAGACTTTCTTCAAGAATCTTACGAACCAAAAGAAAGACACCACCACTTGGAACCTTTGATATACTCGGGGTGAGAACCCAGGAGTTGTGGGCTCTGACTATTTTGGTTAAGAGGGAGTTTGTGAGTTTAAAGGAGGAAGACGATTGAAGAGGAAACACTATCGCATAGAGAAGCTTCTCAATCACTACAAGAAAAATGAGTTCTTCCGACGCCTAAATAGAGCGTCGGGAGTTAGGTCATCGGGAGAGACTGTCTCTCCTGACGACGTAAAGGCCCATCGGGAGTTCCCGAGGAACTCCCGACGCCTAAAACCAACATTGGGAGTTCCCCGGGGAACTCTCGACGATTAAAATAGGCGTCGGGAGTTCCTGACTCTCCCGACGCCCGTCGAGTGGTGTCGGGAGAGGGGTCTGGTTTAAACTAGACCCTTTCTTCCCCATCTTCCCCCATTTTCCCCCCATTTTCCCAAAACCCTAACCCATCTTCCCCTAACTGGCGCCGCCCCTACATCTTCCGCCTCTCCCTCTCAAAATTTCCCCTCACCGTCGCTCATTCTCCCATTTTCCTCATTCTTCTCCACCATTCTCCCTCCCTCTCCCCATTTTCCCACCTTTTTACATGTTGTCGCCGCCCTTTGCCTGCCACCTCTGCTCTCCCTCCCTCTCCCATTTTTCCTCTCTTTCCCCCGTCGCCGCCGTTCACACCCTCCCCCAACTCCTCTCCCTCCTCTCCCATTTCCCCCCCCCCCCCCCCCCATTTTTCTGTCGCCGCTGCCGCCGCCGCTTCTCCCTTCGGTCAGCAGCTGCAATCAGCTTTCCGCCGCCGCCGCCGTCGTCTTCTCGTCTCGTTCAGCCACCGCTGCCGTCGGTAATCTTCTCATTTTATTTTATCTTGTATATTTATTTAAATTATTATTTCACATCCTTTTGTACAAATAATGCCATTCAAATGTGTGTACATATTGTATTCGCTTTTGTTAAGATCTCATCAATTTTGCATAATATATTTGTTTTACAATTCTCTGAAATTGTTGAGAGTAATTTTATAACGAACATGTCATAATTCGTTAGAGATAAACATTATAAAATTCTTTTAAGTTTCAAGTTGATTATAACACTATGTTTATGTCTACAAAATGATATGATGTTGGTTATTTGGAGCCTAAGAATGCATGATTTAACATTTCGAACTTTTCTTGAAAGGAGAAAGAAAATTAGTACATAGATGCTATGTGTTAATTTTAGTATATGAACTTTTTTATGCTTATATGTTTGTGTCTAATAAATCTATAAATCTAAAAAATATAAAATTAATCTTTAAACCTCCAATTTGGTACTTAATAGGTCCCTAACACATTTAATATTTTAAAAAAGTTTAAAGAATCTACTAGACATAAAACTAAATTTTGTGTCTAATAGAAAATTGAACTTTAAATTTTGTCCAATAGGCTTGTAAATTTTAGAAGATGTTGAATAGATGAAAGACCTATATTAGACACAAAATTGAAAGGCCTATATGGGATGTACCAGAAGTGGATGATGTTGAAAATGCACAACTAGATTTACTAAAAATTATTGGTGGCGTCCGAGTGGATGAAACCATTAAGGAGGTAACTTTATGCAGAGTTGACGTTGATTCTACAGTTGTGGAAAGACCAATTATTGTACATGGCGATCATGACTTCATAAACGATGATGATGAAGAACAATTATCTCCCAATAACAGTTCAAGTGCTGATGAATAATTTGAATTAGATTACAATGATGAGTAATGATGTATTTACTAAATTCTCTTTTTCTCTAGCTTACACGTATTTATTGTTAATTTAATATTGTTTTGTCTTTTTTGTGTTGTATAGATACGATGTCAACCCCTAATAGGCAACAAGAGGTTGATGAAGAATTCCAGAAGATATATCTAGGCAACAAGGTATCTTCTATGGGTGATACTTCAGGTTAGTATATTTTGAAATATATTTTGTTAACTGAAATACATCATAAACTGTTTTAAATTTTCGAACTTGATCTGTCAAATCAACGACTTAACCGTTCTATAGAACATCAAATGCAAAACTCCTTCAAAGAATTTAGAGTAGATTTGCACAGATATTACAGAAAATGTGGAGATCCTCAGCAAACACGTGCCAATTTGCCTAGTTGGCTTAAAAATAAGCCAGAAGATTGGTACTTTTGTGTGACCGCTTTGAGAGTGAAGCGTTTCAGGTAGAATATTTATGGCGTGTATCATTTGCTACATTTACTAATACATCACACTATTGATATATTTCTTTTTCTTCAAATGTAGGAAATGTCTGTGACGAACAGGAAGAATAGAGAGAAACTACCGTTCGACCACGTAAGTGGATTGAAGTCATTCCTGCAAATTCAGGCAGAGTTGCAGGCAAAGAAGGGTCGAGAAATAGGACATGTTGACCTATTTAGGGAAACACACTCTAAAGGTGGCAAGTTTGTGAACGAGGCAGCTGAAAATGCACATGTAATATTTTTTGCTTTACTATCGTGTTTTTTTTCACTTTTAACTTTAGTTGCTCGTTCTTACCCATTTAATTATTATGTCTATCATCAAATGTTGGAATTGCAATCTAGCCCCACTCTAGAAGGTTCTCAACCACTAATAGGGGATGAAATCTGTGAAATGGTTTTGGGTAGACGACCCGGATATTCAAAAGGCTTAGGTTGGGGCCCGAAGCCTAAGTCAAGAAGGAGTAGCATCTCATCAAACTCGTCATCTACTTAAGGAACGGAGGCGGGAATGGAGGAATTGAGAGACAATTTCCAACAGTCTCAGTTGAGAATTAAGGAACTTGAAGACGTTCAGAAAAAAATACAAGAGGATCATACAAGACAAATACAAGAAATGAAAAAAATGATTGAAGACATGATACGATCACATAGAGGAGGGGGGGGGGGTGAGATTGGGTTAAATCATTTTGGAGGAAAATTTGAGTTTTATGTGTGTTGGTCATTGTTTACTTGTTTTGTGTGTTTTTGATGTTCGGGAGGTTCCATGTTTGTCGTGGGGGGTGGGTAGAGTTTCATTACACCCATCTTGTCTTTGAACTTGGCTATCTTTTGTATTTATGAATGTTTACGAAGTTTAATGTGTTATTGTAGTGGGGGGGGGGGGGGGGGGGGGGGGGGTTGAGATAAACCATTTTGGGGACAAATTCGAGTTTTGTGTGTTTTTGATGTTCGGGAAGTTACATGTTTATCGTGGGGGGTGGGTAGAGTTTTATTACCACCCGTATTGAAGTTTGAACGTGTTGTGGATGTTTATCGATAAAACATTTGAATATTTTTATTTTATTGTAGAATGCTGTTCGGAGATGAGTTGGGACAATTGTTGAAGATGCTGTGTTTGAGACGTGTTCTAGATGTTGTTTTGATTTTATTTCTTTTATGTATTTGTGATATGAATGTTTATGAAATTATAGTATCGACTTCGTTTGGATATTGCAATTTTTTATTTACTTGTTATAATGTGGACTTCATTTTTCGTTTTTTTAATTATGTGAATCTTTATTTCGTTTAATATGTTTTACAGGTTTTCAGATTCAAATTTTAAAAAATTACAAACGACATATTAAATTTTAATACTCCCCATGTATATAATATCTCCCGATGCTTTAAATAAAATCGTCGGGAGTTCGGGAACTCTGGATGTATAGAACAACCGTTGGGAGTTCGGGATCTCCCGACGCACTTTAAAACGTCGTTAGAAGTTATTAGGGGAACTCCCGACGCACAAACGGCGTCAGAAGTAATGGGGGAACTCTCGATGCATAAAGGGCGTCGAGAGTAATGGGGGAACTCCCGACGCACATGTAGGGCATCAGGAGTTATAAGAACTGTCGATGCCGTATATTAGGCGTCGGCAGTTCTTGGAACTCCCGACGCCCTATATGTGCGTCGGGAGTTCCCCTATAACTCCTGATGCCGTTTTAAAGTTTGTCAAGAGATCTTCTCCCGACCAAACTCCCGACAACCGTTTATTCGTTGGGAGAGGCTCTCCCGACGAAATTTTCACACTTTTTCAACGAAATGTGACGTCGGGAGAAGTCAGATTTCTTGTAGTGAATCGTGTAGTCTCTCTGTCCTTGTCCTGTCGATCACTCACAAGTCTGTATCGTATATTGAAGAAAAGAAAAACCATTTTCCCTTTATTCCAAAATGCCATAAAAAACCACTTAACCACCCACTAAAGTGGTTGGAGAGAAAATAGGATTATTATTCAAAATAATAAATAAATATAAATAAATATAATAACAAACTTATCATATTATATTTATAACCTATAGTTTTAATATTGCATCATATACAATATAAACTATAGTTCTTTTTTTTTTCTATTTTATGACATTTAATATAAATCATATTTATATTAAATTTAACAACTATGAATCTCATTCATAGAAAATATATTTGAATCACATTCAAATATTTATTCCTCCAGTTGAACTATAATGTATCAAATACATTATATCAATTATATCATATATAATTGAATTAATTGAATTATATCATATATAATTAAATTCCCTCTTAATAATTTGAACAATTTAAATAAACCTAAAAACTGATTATCAACTAAATCATTTTGAGCTACCAAGGGGACCTTATGGACCTGTAGCTTGAAGCTCCAGCGGTACGTGAATAATTAATTAAACTCTTTAATTACGTGAATAGTTAACTTTCGGGCACTTCACTAAAGACTGACAGCAGCACTCTTCGTACTACAGATATATTATATATTTTTTTGTCCATTGGATATAACCAATCAATAGTATGATTATCCTTCACAAATTGCTTGTAAGTACAGCTGAACCAAATTACTGTTTTGCTCCTATAGTTACATCTAACTCCTTAAGTACCACTGATCCCTCTAATGAACAATAGATCATAGTCCTACTATGACTAAACCCCTTTCGAACTAGGAGATAGTGTGGCACCACATTGTTCAAGACCCGAAATCAGCCCTTAAGAAAACAATTTATCTACTTACCTCTACATCGGGGAAGGAGTGAATTCTACCTTATGTAGCTGAGTTCCCAGCTCCCTAATCAGACCAATCCTCAAAATGATAGGCTTATTGAGTCGGCGATCTGGCCACTCTCACCATACAAATCAAAGGATCGCCCTCATAGGCAGGAGTTCACAACTCACTCAGGATTAAGGTCATGTTACCTATGGTCATCTTAGTGAAATGAAAGACTCTATTATGAACAGTGTTATATAATGAGACTAAGTATTTCGTGGTCTGGTCTTATACAAACTCCTTTGTATAGAATATCTCTGCTCGCATGTCTAATACATGAATGATCAAGATCAGATCGTTTGTAGCATTTTACAACATTTGTAACACCTACAAAGTGGGCCATACTCGTAGTGTCACCAGGATAAGGTACCATTTAGGTTATCACTTAAACATGATCCACCTGTATGTCTCCACATACATGTTTAAGTTACAATGATAACCTTGGATGTTAGTTTATTGGTTTGTGGTTAATGCAACTAAAATATCACATATTTTATAGACAAAGTAAATAAAATATCAAATATTATTAATCATATACAAGTTTGTTCCTACAAGGTTTATAAACTATAAGACCTTACGAGATTTAAGGCATCAACCCTACAATCTCCTACTTGTTCTAAAGCCCGTGGGGTGTACAAGAGAATAAAACACAAGTACACAAAACATTAAACTAGGGCATAACACGCCCAGTACAAGATCTCCCACTTGCCCTAGACCAGCTGTGGTCTGTTCCATAGACCCATACTCTACAGGTGACCTTCAAACACTATAGCCGTGAGGGCCTTCGTAAACAGATCAACAACATTGTACTCTGAAGCTATTTTCATGACAATCATGTCCCCTTGATGCACAATCTCTCGGATGAGATGATACTTCCGCTTTATGTGCTTGCAGTGCTTATGACTCCTAGGCTCACGGGAATTAGCCACATCACCACTATTATCATAATAAAGTGTGATGGCCTTTGACATGTCTGGAATAACTTCCAAATTAGTCAGGAATTTCCTAAGCCAAATGGCCTCCTTAGCAGTTTCACAAGTCGCTATATACTCAGCCTCCATGGTAGAGACCGCGACGCAACCCTGCTTGGTGCTTTACCATACTACTGCCCCTTCGTTAAAAGTGAACATTGATCTTGAAGTGGATTTTCGAGAATCCTATCAGTCTAAAAATCAGAGTCCGTGTATCCTGCAAGTATCAAATCCTTAGAACCATACACAAGCATGTAGTCCCTCATTCTCCGTAGATACTTGAGGATGTTCTTAACATCTGTTTAGTGATCATATCCTGGATTAGATTAATATCTACTAACTATCCCACTGCATAGTAGATGTCAGGTCTAGTACAAACATCACATACATCAAACTGGCCACGACAGATACATAGGGGACCCATCTCATATCCTCAACCTCTTGAGGTGTCTTAGGACATTGTTCCCTAGATAAAGTAACTCTGTACCTGAAAGGCAAGAGGCCCCTCTTGTCAATATACGACGCTTGAAACAGAGCTAACATTTTGTTCTTTCGATCTCGAAAGATCTGAATACCAAGAATAATCTGAGCCTATCCTAAATCTTTCATTTGGAATTGGGTCGCTAGCCAGTTCTTAACTGTATTCAGTAAACGTACATCATTCACAATGAGTAGGATATCATCTACATACAACACCAGAAAAACTACTGAAATGTTGATAATCTTCTTGTAGACACAAGATCATCAACGTTCTGATCAAAGCCATAAGATTTGATCGCTGTACTAAATCTTATGTTCCAAGATTGAGATGCTTGTTTCAATCCATAAATGGACTGATTAAGCTTGTAAACTTTTTGCTCTTGACCTTGGACTATGAATCCCTCGAGCTGCACAATATAAATGGTCTCCTCAAGATTGTCTCTGTCATATCCTTCAATATGGAAATAAGCAAAAAGTCTCTTCATAGTCGACTCCCTCTACCTGGGTATAACACTTTGCCATTAGTCTAGCCTTGAAGGTTTGCACCTTCCCATCAGCACCCCGTTTCCTCTGTTAGATCCATTTACAACCTATATGTTTAACCTCATCAGGTTGATCTACGAGATCCCAAACTGAATTAAAGTACATAGACTCTATTTCGAGATCCATGGCTTTGATCAATTCATCGTTGTCAACATCCTCCATTGCCTTCTTGTAAGACAATGGATTTTCAACCTCGCCATCAGCTACCATAGCTAGGATTTCAGTTAAACCCATATAGCGAATACGCAGGTTTGCAACCCTCCCACTACGTCGAGGTTCCCTCAACACTTGAGGTGGATTTGACCTACTAGATGAACCTACTTCAACAACTCTTGTTGAGGTAATAGGCTCTTCAACAATTCTTGTTGAAAATTCAGTAGTTTCTTTGAAAAACTCATTCGACACGATTTTGCTACTAGGTTTGTGCTCCCTTATGTGGTCCTCCTCAAGAAAAGTAGCATTTGTCGATACAAATACTTTGTTTTATTTAGGATCATAGAAATAACCACCTCTCGTTCCCTTGGGGTAGGCTACAATAGGCATAACCTTGAACGCGGTTCCCGTTTCTTAGGTTGGCCTCAAGCACATGTATTGAACAACTCCAAATTCTGAAATGATGTAAACTAGCTTTACGACCATTCCATAACTCCAGAGGTATTTTAGCAACACTCTTAGAGGGAATGCAGTTCAGGGTATAAGTTGCAGTCTAAAAAAACGAGTCAGGTAAGGAAGTGTAACTCATCATAGACCGAACCATGTCCAACAAAGTTCTATTTCTCCTCTCTGATACACCATTTTGCTGAGGTGTACTAGGTGCTAAGAGTTGGGAAACTATTCCATGTTCTATCAAATAGTTCTGGAACGATGAATAAAAGAACTCTCCACCTCGATCAGATCAAAGTGTTTTAATCATTCTATTTAATGCGTTTTTAACTTTAGCCTTGAATTCTTTGAACTTTTCAGAGGACTCAAACTTTTGTTGCATTAAATAAACGTAACCATACCTCGAATAATCATCAGCGAAAGTGATGAAATATTCATAACCTCCCCTGACTCTTACATTCATCGGACCACAAAGGTCTGAATGCGTAGCTCTAGAGGTTCTTTGGCCCTATGACCTTTTCCAGTAAAAGGCCTTTTTATCATTTTGCCTTCAAGGCATGACTCACACACAGGTAAGGAATTTTCTTCTAACTCGCTTAGAAATCTATTCTTCACCAACCTCTCAATCCTATTGAGATTAATGTGTCCTAATCTTAGGTTCCAAAGTTGGGCATTTTTCTTAGGAGAAATTCTAAGTCATTTATTTTGAGTTACGACAGTTTTAAACATCTCTATGTTATGGAGGGCATTTGTTGCTAACGGCCTTAGCACATACAAATTATTTTTCAGTTGAGCAGAACAATATCAACACCATTCTTAGTAATAAACACTTTATTATAAGAAAAATGAAGTTGATATTTACATTCTAAAAGACATTTTATGGAACTAAGTTCCATTTTAGATCAAGAACAACAAATACATTATTCAAAATGAGAAATTTATTCTGTAAAGTTAACTAGAGACCTCCTACTGCCATAACTGAGGCGACGTGCTCGGTTCTAACTCACATTGTTATCTCACAAGCACCAAGCTGCCATTCGGAACTAATTCTCTGAAATGAAGAACAACATGGTTAGTGGCCCTAGAATCAATAATCCAGGCATAATCATCATTCTCCACTAAAGAAGTCTCCAAAACAAGCAAATCATATTTACCTTGTTTGGCTTTCTTCTTCTCTGCCAAATACTTGGGGCAGTTCCTCTTCCAGTGCCCGTCCTGGTTGCAATGGAAACATTTTCCCTTGTCAACCCTCACTTGTGTAGGGAATTCCATCTTGTATAGTTGAGTTCCCATCTTCTCAATCAAACAAATCCCCAAAATGGTAGGTTTGTTGAGTCAGCGATCTTGCCACTTTCACCCATACAAATCAAAGTACCGCCCTCATAGGCAGGAGTTCACAACCCACTCAGGATTAAAGTCATGTTACCTATGGTCATCCTACTAAAATGAAAGTCTCTATTATGAACGGTGTTATATAATGAGACTAAGCATTTCATGGTCCGGTCTTATACAAACTCCTTTGTATAGAATATCCTCGCTCACATGTCTAATACATGAATGATCAGGATCAGATGATTTGTAGCTACATGAATGATCAGGATCAGATGATTTGTAGCACTTTACAACATTTGTAACACCTATAAAGCGGACCATACTCGTAGTGTCACCAGGATAAGGTATCCAACCTTATCCATATACTCCAGACTATTTAGGTTATCACTTAAACATGATCCACCTGTATGTCTCCACATACATGTTTAAGTTACAATAATAATCTTGGATGTTAGTTTATTGGTTTGTGGTTAATGCAACTAAAATATCACATATTTTATAGACAAAGTGAATAAAACATCAAATATTATTAATCATATATAAGTTTGTTCATATAAGCTTTACGAACTATAAGACCCAACGAGATTTAGGGCATCAACCCCTACACTACCATAAATTAAGTCCCTCTCGGGTTAATAAGAGGGGGATAACCTCTACTTATTATAAATGTGGGAAGGAGTGAATTCCATCTTGTGTAGTTATATTCCCAGCTCTCTATTGGGACAAGTCCCCAAAATGGTAGGCTTATTGAGTCGACGACTCAAGCCACTCTTACCCGTACAAATCAAAGGACTGCCCTCGTAGAAAGAAGTCCATAACTCACTCAGGATTGAGATCGAGTTACATGATTATCCTATTAAATATTAAGCTCTTTAGTCATTGGTATTACAAGGAGAAATTAAATATGTCGTGGTCCAGTCTTATACAAACTCATTGTATAGGATACACCCACTCGCATGTCTTTACATGAACGATTTGGATCAAATCATTTGTAACACTTACAACATTTGTAACGACAAAGTGAGCCATATTCATAGTGTTACCAATATAAGACACCCAACCTTACTCGTTATACTATTAGGTTATTATTTGAAACATGATCCAACTGTATGTCTAATACATACTGTTTCAAGTCTCATGAAATAACTTTGGATTTTTTCCCGTAATGAATAAATAATTATTGCATATACAAAACAATCAATTATTATATCAAATAACTAATTAACTACGAGGCTTTAGGGCATAAATCCCAACAATCTCTCATTTGCACTAAAGCCGATAAACCAGTAAGTGAGACATGTATCCTAGAGCATATTCTATGCCCAACATGTTCTCCCACTTTCCCTAGTGCATAAGTGACATCTCGTAGTTTTAGACATTCTAGGTGACTCTTACACACTTTAGCCTAAAGAATAATTTTATATTAATAAAAATATATGCCATAAAACCATCTTGGTCACTACCATGATGCTTTCTCTCATTTGCCTTTACCTTGGACTTTGGTGTTTCCTAATATTCTCCATTTTAGTCTCTGCACCACTATTATCTCATAAAGTGTTATAAACTAATTCAAATTTAAAACAGTTTTCAGATTTAAGAATATATTATGACTATAAGAATTATTTCTTCATAAGAAAAATAATTGCCTTGTAGTCCATACTACACCTGCAAGATAATCTTAACATGAATTTCTCTTAATCCATATAAGATCTAGTGTATCTGGTCAAAGATCAAATCCTAAACTCCAAATACATAAATATTTCATTATTCATAGACATTTTGAGAAAATTTTAATTTTTATATTCAATGGTCATACCATTGATTTAACCAATATAACTAACAAATTGTATATTAAATGTTAATTTATTTCTCCTACTTAAAGAATATAATGAATCACATATCCTCAACACTTGAGGTGTCTTAAGAAACTTTTCCTTAGACTTTATCAACTTCACTTTAGAACGATGCACTATCATTCTATTTGAAGTTATTGCATCAAACATTTAACAATTTTTTTTTTTTTTTTTTTTTTTTTTTTTTTTTTTTATAAATGTAAGATGCTTGAGACAAGTTTAATACTATGTCCTTAAGAACTCTATTTGGACATCTAATATACAATACCATTTCAAATCATTCATTTGAAATTGGTTAAGTAGTCAAACTTTTATATTTAAATTTTACTTCATTCACAATGAGTAATAAAACATCAATATTAAATATGAAAAACTGTCCACTTAGCATTTAATAGTAATTTTCTTGTCAGTACAAGAACATTATTATTTATTCAAAGTCATGGATTATGATAATTTTATCAAACCCTTTATATTCAAAGATTCTAATTGTGTAATTCATTTCTCAAATGAACATGTACAATTTTGTAAACCTTTTACAATTTATTCTTTAAAAATTTTCTTGATTTATGTAGATGCATTGAACTTCTTTTCATAAAAGAATTTATTCATTTTACATATCTTATATGCAACAATGAATCAAATAATGCATAAAGACTCTATTAAATCAACAAGTGAGAAAATTAACTTAGAGTCTAATTTTTTTCACCAGTTGCCTTGATGGTCTTCACTCTTTGCCAAGAATCTTACTTTACATATCTATATCTTCATATTCTACACTTGTAAGTCTCTTTTGTAGATCAATTCGTATCCTATGGGTTTTACCCCATCAAGAAAATCCACAAATCTGGACTTAGATGAAGAATACAAACTTTGTCTCATGATTCATGACTTTGACATATTGCTTTCTTATCAACACCCTTCAATTCTTGTAATCTAATATGTTCCATTAAGTCATTGTAAATGTTAAGTTATTTCATAACTCTTCCACTACTTTTGAGATTAATAAGTCTTTATTTTGTCATCTAACATGACAATATTGACTTCAAGTAAGTCTTTGTAAAGGTTGAGTCATCTCATAACTCTTCCACTACAATGAAGACTTATCTAGTTGATAATCAGAATTCATTTGACTCTCAAATGTAATTAAATGGTTAACAATACTTGTTAACAATCAAGTGATTTTAGTGGGAATCAGTTCATCAACACTACTTAACATTTTTACAAGTTTGTAGCCTTTTATTAGTCATTCCTAATAAAACAATATTTATCACACAAATACATCATTTTATTTGAAATTGAACAAAAGATCATTCTGTAACTCCTGAAGGACAACCTACATATAGGCGTATTTTTTTTAATATTCATGTACTTATTGGGTTTTTTCGAGACAAGTATATTAAAATACCCAAATTTTGAAATGTCGTAAACTAGCATTATAACACTTCTATAATCCAAAATTGTTACGCAAATAATTTTGGAAGAAATAATATTCAAAATGCAGTCTTTATTGCATGTCCTAAGAAGAGCTTGGCAACAACGTGTAACTTTTAAATAATATGACTATGTTTAACAAAGTACTCATCATTAATTTGACCAAGTCTTATAAGGTCAAATTTCTCCTATCACTTGATAATTTCACCCAAAATTGTATCTAATGCTTGAGTTGGGATCTAATCCTATCTTTTTCAACTAGGCGCAGTACAATAGACTCCTATACAAACTATTATGATCTAATCATAATGTTTTCAGAGACATACCTAATTGATTTAAACTTTAGTCTCATTTCTTTTGAACATTTCAAAGAGAATGAGACTTAAGTTGCATTAGATGAAGATACTTATACACAAAACATTCATTAATCACATTGATGACACATTTATGATGTTAAGATAACTCTTACATTCTTCAAACCACACGGGTTAGAATATGTAAGCTTAACAAGTTCTTTGGTCATGTATCTTTATCTAATAAGGTTCAATGACTTTCTTGTATGAAATACAAGATTTTTACATAGGTAAAGTAGCTTAACTCTAACTTTTAGAGAATTACTTGTTATAGTCATTAAAATTGATCATAATCAACTTTAAAGATCAAGTTTAATTGCCAAAAGAAAAATATCTTTAAGGAGAAAAAAAATTTGTCTTTTTGTTATGGATTCATAAACTCTTAATCTTCAATGTAGTATTTGACATGTTAAATTTTAACACAAAAATATTACTTATTTAAGGCTGAACATATTTTCAAACAACTTTTGAAAATATGCTTTATTACTAACACAATTCATACTGTATGAATTATGTAGTAATAAAGTTATGAGAAATTGAATTTCTCATATGGTGATAAAACTACCATTTTCAGCATAAATAAGTAATGACATTATAATATCTCCCACTATTTTAACTGAGATGAGCTTTCTGGTGCCAACTTGTAGAAACTATTCTACATAATTAACTATTTTCCAAGAAATACAATTTAATTGTTCTGAAGAAAAATTTTGATAGTGAATTTATATCCATCTATCTTGGTGCGAATCTTTATTCCCCCAAGAACTCAGTAAATCAAATTTACCTTTATTCTTATATTTTTCCACTTTGAGGTATTTCTAAAATTCCTCATAGTATGACTTCTCGAGCTTATTTGGAAACAATCTCCTTATTAGCTTCAGTCACAGAAGTTATATTTTCTTAGACTATCATAATACTTAATTATTTAAACTAAACTCATATTGACTTCAACATCCTATTTGTTGTCTGATCCTTTATCCTCCAAGTTTGATACCTAATATGTCTATTAGAAGATAAATATAAGTTCTCTCAATTTGTGATTCATCAAAATATAATGAATTGACAACAGTATTTTGAGAACATTTCCTGAATCAAAGAAAAACTAAGAAAAATTACATTGCCATTTAGTGTTAATGAAAATTTTCAAGTAGCATTTTTATCTATTTATTTGACTTATATTAGTAATCAAAAATTAAAACACGTGAGAGACATAAACATAACTTGGAAATATATAAAATATATTATTTGATAATATGAAATCAATTATCCATTCAAGTTTAGCATAGAAATTAGAAAAAAAAAACCCTATTGATTTAATATGAATCTCATTCATATTAATTAATTATTTCTATTGCTATGATACTCTAGTGATTTAGAGCAAGTGCCACCAAAGGGTGGTCAATTATTCCTTCACTGGACTGAGACATTCTCAACCAATCATTACACGAAAATAACCTATAGCATTAGTTACCATTTATTCAGTCAAAAAACCATTAACTTGCTTAATGATTTCTGGTACGGGTGACTCTTTATTTTCGATCTTATAGTTACGCCTCAATAAGCCTGCCGAAGGAAAGGACAATAATGGTGCAAAAAACTTTAGCGACCCTATCCATTTCTAGAGTTTACCCTGATATTGCCTCCATGCAAACACCTTTCGAAGGGAGGTCATGCCTAGGGCGACACGAGGCTGAGCACGAAATCTCACGTTGTCCACCAATGAAGGAGACCATAGGATATGTTGACACATGTTCTTCTCCCACTTACTATAAATACTTTATCCATTCACCTTGATATTGATCCATGCAAATACCTCCCGAAGGGAGGTCGCGACACGAGATCGAGTATGAATCTCACGGTGTGAACTTATATGGGGAGGTAAGAGAAAATGACATATCATATATATCTTTTTCTCCCACCAAGTATTTCAAAATTGATGGTTCAATACTTAAGTAAATTAGGCTAAAATATTTATCTAAGTGAATATTGTTTTCCCAATATACAATTATATTGGATAGTTTTATTATAATATTTTAATTCATTAAAATTTTTAATAAACTAAAATATTATTGCATGCTTAATAAAATTTTGACTGTTCAATGTCCAGGTCGGATCCCAGATAGGGGTCTTCCCTTACGATCAACTTAAATACCTCAATCCTAGACAGAACCTTCCTAGACAGGATTCCCTTATAGATAATATTTTATTATTAATATTTTATTTTCTCATTTTAATACTATTAGAACAAAATAAAAGATTTATTTTAAATCAAATCTCATTAGAAATAAAATTAAAGATGAATTAACTTAATTTTAAACTATTTGAAAAAAAGTAATGAATCTTATCCTAATTTCATTAGGATAAAATGCAACTTTATTCCAAGTTTTTTTCATTCGTTAAACATACAATATAACTTTTTTTTTTATTATATTAATGAATTAAAACTTAGTATATGCATTACCTGTTGGGGTTAGTGTCCTAAATCTCTCTTGTATTCTTGTAGTTTGTAAACTTTGTATAAACAAGTTGTTATTATTAAAATAATTGTTATTTTATGAACATACACTCAATCCAATAAACAAAAATCCTAGGTTATTTTATGTAATTTAAACATGTGTGTAAAGACAGGTACATAAGATGGAATTCACTCATTCCCTAATGTCGGGGTAAGTAGATAAATTGCTCCCTTAAAGGCTGATTCCGGGACTTGCTCAATAAACCTCCCATTTTGAGGATAAGACCAGATAGATAGCTGTGGATATAGTCCTACAAGTTGGAATTCACTCCTACCCAATTTAGGGTTAGCAGATAGGTTGTTCCCTTAAGTACCGATACCCTTAAAGATTTTTGACCTAGCTGCAAATACGAAGGATTTGTGAAGGATCGACTTACTAATTATGGTTAAATCAAGTGGACAAAAATATATTTACAGTGAGGAGAGTGCAACTACTGAGCTATAGTGGTATATTTTTGTAGTTAACGAATATTGATTAATTCGGTTTAAAGAGTTTAGCCAATTAATATCAAATCGTTGGAGCTCATGATATGCAAGTCCATAAGGTCTCTCTACTAGCTCATAAAAGATTAAACCTTGGATTAAAAGATTGAGTGAATTTGAAGTGTTCAAATTTTTTTTAGGGTTCGAATTTGAAGTTCAATTTCAGTTTAGGGTTTGGATAATTATACTAGATATAATTAATGTTTAATTTTGTTGAAATTAAACATAATTGGAGAGTTCAAAATATTTAAATATTGATTACATGATTAGGATAAATGTTTAAATTAGGTGTTTTATTAATTATTATTTGATATTAAATTATTATTGAATGAATGAATTACATTTGTTTAATTAATTGGAGAGTTAAAATTGTTTTTTAAGTTCAATTTTCAGAATGATTTGATTCAAATTTCATTTGATTTAATTTAGAATTAAATCTAATTACAAAATGGAAAATGCTTTGGTTAGTGGATTTATCCCAAAAATGGAATTTTTGAGATTGAAATTTTTTTAGCATGCTTTTACTCAAATTAAAAGTAATTAAAGTGCTTAATGATTCTGTTAGCTTCCGTTTTATGCATGGCTACTCTATCATATAGTATCAGAGCATGATTTAAGCACTTAATTAATGTTAATTTGAGTTTGATGGGTGAATTTCTAGAGATACATGTTTGGTTGACTGATATGGTTTTAATTCAATTTGGATATGAGATTTCTCTTTGATTATGTTGTTATATTTGTAATTGACTTTTGTTTGATGAGCCTTATTGTGTGATTAAGGGTATGTAATTTTATTGGAGTCAATAGAGTTGAAACTAAGTTGTAATTGAAGATTCGAGCAAGAAAGTTTAGCTAGAAAAACTAGAGAAAAAGCTACTACCAGACAGCGTCACGACGTTGCCCATACAACGTTGCAACATTGTTATTCTAACAACTCGAGGCGAGGTAACGCATGGATGGAGCATTGCAACACTATTCATCCCAGCTTAGAAACACGCGCGCTTGTGAATCGGTTCGCGGAAGGAGTCCGGTTCAACCAAATTTAGACCAGTTCAACCTCTTTTGGAGCTTTGGAGGGCCGGTTCATGTGGCTCAGGTCTGGTTCTGGTCGGTTCGAGCGGTTTAAAGGCTTCTTCAAGCTATTTTTTGAATTATTCTCGTAATAATTTAGTTTATTTCTTGCTTAGGATAACAAAGTTGGTCCATATCAGTGTTGATTAAATATTTTATGCATGTGATGTATGTTATATTTAAATTAAACATGCATATACATATTGTATGCCATGTAGATTTAAAATCCCACCATAGGAAAACATGAGTCATGCATTTGTTGGGGTTGATGTTCTAAAGTCTCATATCCTATAGTTTATAAACAGTTTGTACGAACGCTTGTGATGTATAATATATGATATTTACTTCACTTCATGACTTTGCACATTTGGATGTTTTATTTGCTTTACCACAAACCAATAAACTTAAAATCCCTGGTTGTCTTTATGTAACTTAAGCATGTATGTGGTGACATACAAATGGATCAGCCTTAAGTGATAACCAAAATGGTTTGTAGTATATGAATATAGGAGGAAAACCTTATCCTGGTAACGCTACGGATGCGACCCGCTTTGTGGTAGAGTTATAAGTGTTGTGACTTGTCACATGGTCTGATCTTGATCTTTCATGTGCGGACGTACGAGTGGGGGCATCCTATACAAAGAGTTTGTATAAGACCTGACCACGAAGTGTTAACGTCTCATTATATAACCCCGTTCATGACAGAGACTTCACTTCACTAGGATGACCATAGGGAACATGACCTCAATCCTGAGTGAGTTAGGAACTACTGCCATTGAAGGCGGTCCTTTGATTTGCTTGGGTACGAGTGGCCAGAGCGCCAACTCAAAACTACCACTTTGGGGATTCGTCTGATTTGGGAGCTGGGAACTCAGCTTCACAAGATGGCGTGCACTTCTCCTCGAAGTAGAGATATATAGATAGATTGCTCCCTTAAGGGTTGATCCCGGGGCTTGAACGATGTGGCGCCACACTTCTTCTCATGGCCCGAGAGGTGTTCACACATAGTAAGACTATGTTGTATTGTTAATTAGAGGGATCAGTAGTACTTAAGGAGTAAGATGTAGCTATAGGGGCAAAACGGTAAATTGGCCCAGTTGACTTACGAGCATTTGTGAAGGGTCATCGTACTGATGATTGGTTATATCCGATGGATATAGAAATATATCTATGGTAAAAAGAGTTCTGCTGTCGATCTTTAGTGGAATGCTTGACAGTTAACGGATGGTGGATATCGTGGCTAAAGAGCTTAGTCGGTTATTCACGTACCATTGGAGCTTTGAGCCATTGGTCTATAAGGTCCCCTTCGTAGCTTGGATACAAGTTGAGAATCAATTTTTGGGTCAGTTTGAAATGTTCAAATTGATAAGAGGGAGTTCGATTATATATTAAACTAGTTTGAAATGTTTAAATTGACTTTATGTATGAGATACATTAATTTGGAGGAAAATGGATATAAATATGATTTATATCTAGTGGAGGAAAAATACTATGATTAATATATGATATTTATTAATCCATAGGTTATGAATATAATGTGATTAAATTTATTATTTATTAATTGAACAGTTATGGGATAATTGGCCGATGTCTCTTCTGTTTTCATAACTGATGAGTAAGATGAAGAATCATTTTGAGACGTTTAAATAGCTCACGGTGTATTAAACATTTGATGTTATAGTGTTTGAGAAGGTCATTGCTTAGTAAATCAGTGCCTATACGATAGTGCTACTTACTAAACGACCGCTTACACTTGCGCGCACTATTTACTAAATGATTGCTTATATTTTACTAAATAATTGTTTAGTGCCTAAGCTGTACTAAACGGTCGTATAGATGATCGCTTAATTTTTCCTAACGATTGTATAGACGATCGCTTACATTTTCTTACACGATCGTATACTTCACTTAAACGATCAAGCATTTTGTCTATACGATAGACGAGTCTTTCTCCCACTTGCTTGATCGTTGTATATGATCTCTTTTCCTGCTCCCCTCTACCAAATCCGAACAAAGCCCAGCCTTTAGATTCTCAATTCGAGAATACTGATGGCTTCGAGTGGTGGTGTCGTCCTTGTTTACTTTTCGTGGTAGATGATTGGGTATTGCTGAACGATAGCTGGTCGTTCGTGGAGAGATCGAGATTTAAAATGAAGAAATATCTTCAACTGGTATGTTCTCTCAGTCTCTTATTTATTTATCCTTTAAGAAATCTAGTAATTTAGCATTGTTAATGCATATCTGTATGTTTGAAAGTATATGTGATAATTCTGTCACAATGAATTGGAAAGATCCGCTTCCACTCATAGGTACTCTTGAATAAGAGTTTCTTCAATTGGTATCAGAGCCAGGTTTCTAATATTCCAATTTCATTGCTGCAAAGAATTGCATTTACATTCTCGGTGGGTGCAGTATGTCTACTCTTTGTTTTAATTATTAAATCATTTGTGGGTGTGTGGATTAATGGAGTTTTCTGGGATGAACCCTCGGTTTGTTAAATTCTTTTATATTTCCAGTTAATTGTAAAGGTCCCTGCGTTTTTGGGCATAATTAATTGCTATCGAGTCTGTAATCTTAATGTTAGTTTGAGTATTGAGTCGTTCGTGATGAAGTTCAGAGCAAGGGTTGCTGTTCTTCGAGGAAGAAGACGGTCAAGCGTTGGTTGGGTCGTGTAAACGATGGGGTAGACGATCGTTGAGTATCGAATGCTCGGGTGTCATTTAACGCGCACACGCACTAGACGATCGTATAGCTCAGCAAGTCTCATCGCTTAGTTACTGACTATACCGTCACAGAGTAAATGCGTGGTAAATCATTTACCTTTCGTGTGTTAAGCGACTGTCTAGATGATAAGACTTCGCGGCCTCATTGTCGTCTATACGATCGTTTAGCTTTCGCGCTATCGTCTAGTGTGTATTACACGATCGTTTACCTGGAGGCGTTTACTAAATGATGGGAGCTTCGCCCGACGGTTCAAATCTCGGTTCGCTTGTGAATCGATTTGCTTGGTGAAAAAATGTAACAGATAGAATTTTCATTCCGATTTTGTGTTGGTTCATCCCAGTCCATTAATCTATGGTTTTATACATGCGTTTTTTTTTTTTTTATGTCATATGGTATGCATATATAGAAAAAATCACACCTTAGGTTATGCATTGGCATGCATCTTCTCTTTATTATAAGTGTTATGATTTAGAGATGCACGATTTAAATTATGTAAGTGCATGCTCATGTATCATATAATATAAGAGTTATATTTATGCATGCATTATTTATTAAGCGTTATATTTATAAGCATTATAAATACCTCGTTATGTGGTAATGTATTGTTTAGTTGTTTCTTTTATAAAGGTTATAAAATGAAATTAGAAATAAAATCAATAATAAAAGTTTAAAGTGTAGCAAATCTATCTATAAGGGACATTTTGTCTAAGGTGGGTTCTATCTAGGCTGGGGTATTAGTTGATGCATGCTTGCAAGTTTAGGACTGTCCATTAAAGAGTTTATATGTGACTACTTGAACTTGTTTTATTTCAAAGAAAAAAGTTGTTTTTGAGCAAACATAATGACTTAGACTATAATCAGTAGCCAAATTGTCTAGGTTAATGAACCCTTAGGTAGAACATTCAGTGGGAGGTACATGGGGCATATGATGTTTCATTTAAACCTTTTGCGTTTCTCCCTTATTGTTCATACCGTGAGATCTATCCTCAGCCTCATGACACCCTGGGAGTGTCTCCCTAAAGGATGGTTTTTGGGTAGGTCAATATCATAGTGGATGGAGAGAATGTTCATAGTAAACGGGAGCAGGAAATGCGACAACATATCCCACGGTCTCTCTAATTGGATTGAATGAAGTTTCTACGCATCGCCTCGAGGCACCCTAGAAGTGTCCCTCTATAAGATGGCAGTTTTGCACATTTCTTTATTTGATCTCTATAAGAGGATAATATTACTTAGTCTCTTGTCTTAATATTCTTTTTCCCTATGGTGGGCGCATTAGGGGGGGACTCTGGGGCCGAAAATGAGGGGTTACACTTACATAGAATTGTTAAAAGGTTAACAGTTCTGAACAGAACAAATAGTGGCTGTTAGGTTCAATTCCAAGAGTTGTTCTGCCTAATGGTGGAGAATGTCTCATCTCAGTGAAGGGACATCTGATCACCCCACCGGTGACGTGTGTCTTGCCTCGCTGGAGCATCATTACAAAATAGAAGTCTTAAACCCTTAGGGTACTGGAAACTTTTTTGCTAAAATTGATTGGTTAAAATGTGGTTTTGCAAAGTCTTATAAAAGTTTATTCGTTTTTCAACGAAAATTTTAAATATGGCTACAACCATTATTAGTTTGCATAGCGCCAAAAAACTGAATGGCCAAAACTACTCGAGTTGGAAATATATGATCACGACGATACTCATCATCGAGAATCTGAAGTTTGTCCTTACGGAGGACTGTCCTCCTATTCCACCTCAAGACGCTACTCGAAATGTTTGGGGGGGGGGGGCGTACGAACATTGGACATGGGCAAACGAGAAGGTTTGAGCCTATATCTTGGTCAGTCTTAGTGACGTGTTGGCTAAGAAACATGAGTCCATGATCTCAACACGTGAGATCATGGAGTCCCTACGGGGAATGTTTGGACAGCCGTCTGAATAGCTCAAGCACGAGGCTCTGAAACATATCTTCAGCTCCAAAATGAAGGAAGGCACCTTTGTTCGTGAACGCGTGCTGAATATGATGGTTCACTTTAATGTGGCGGAGATGAATGTGTCTAAAATCGACGAGGGCAGTTATATTAGCATTATCCTGCATTCATTGTCGGAGAGCTTCCTCCACTTTGTTAGCAATATGATTGTTAACAAAGTGGATTATACCCTTACTACTCTCCTCAACGAGTTGCAGACTTACCAATCCTTGCTGAAAAGTAAGGAGAAAATGGGAGGTGAGGCAAATGTTATCTTGTCTTCTAAAAAGTTCCATCGAGGTTCGACCTCAGGAATGAAGTCTGCACCTTAAACTTCTAACTCTGGAAAGGGGAAAAAGAAGAAGGGTGGAAAAGGGAAAGGTAAAGTGCCTGCTAACCCGCCACCTGTCGCCCAAAAGATGCGTCCATCGCCGGTTGAAAAAGGAACATGTTTCCACTGCAGTTAGGACAGACACTGGAAGAGGAATCGTACCCACTATTTGAAAGAAAGGAAGGCAGCCAAGGCAAACAAAGGTAAATGTGATTTACTTGTGTTAGAAACTTGTTTAGTGGAGAATGATAATTCTGCCTGGATAACTGATTCGGGCGCCACTAATCATGTTTGTTCTTCTTTTTAGGGGATTAGATCTTGGCAATAGCTGGAGGCTGGTGAGATGATGTTGCAAGTAGGCACCGGGTACATTGTCTTAGCTGTGGCAGTGGGAGGCATCCTGTTATCTTTACATAATAGGTTTCTTGTATTAAAAGATGTCTTTGTCATTCCTGAACTAAAAAGAAACCTTATTTCTATAAAGTTTGCAATGTAATTACACTCTTTCTTTTAATATGAATAAAGTGTTTATTCATAAGGATGGTGTTTAAATTTGTATAGTTAAACTGGAAAATAACTTGTATGTGCTAAGACCGTTAGCCTTAAGTTCCCTCCATAACATAGAGATGTTTAAATCTGTCGTAACTCAATCTAAACGTCAACGAGTTTCTCTAAAAGAAAATGCCCAACTTTGGTACCTTCGATTAGGGCACATCAATCTCAATAGAATTGAAAGATTGGTGAAGAATGTCCTTCTAAACGAGTTAAAGGAAAATTGTTTACCAATATGCAAATCTTGCCTTGAGGGTAAGATGACTAAAAGATCTTTTACTGGAAAAGGTTATCGAGCCAAAGAGCTTCTAGAATTAGTACATTTTGACCTTTGCGATCCTATGAATGTGCGAGCTCGAGGAGGCTATGAGTACTTTATCAGTTTTACTGATGATTACTCTAGATATGGGTATATTTATCTGATGCAACGAAAGTCTGAATCTTTTGAAAAGTTCAAAGTATTCAAGGCTGAAGTTGAGAATGCTTTGGATAGACGGATTAAAACACTTCGATCAGATCCAGGTGGAGAGTTTTTGGATTCAGGGTTCCAGGACTATTTATTAGAACATGGAATTGTTACCCAAATCTCAGCACCGGATACACCTCAATAGAATGGTGTAGCGAAGAGGAGAAACAGAACCTTGGTGGACATGGTTCGTTCGATGATGAGTTACACTTTCTTACCGGACTCATTTTGAGGTTACGTAGTGGAGTCTATGGTATACATACTCAACTGTGTTCCTTCCAGAGAACTCCTCTGGAGTTGTGGAACGGGCGTAAAGCTAGTTTATGTCACTTCCGCATATGAGGTTGCCCAGCACATGTGCTTGAGGAAAATCCCAAGAAGTTGGAATCACGATAGAGGTTGTGCCTCTTTGTAGGCTACCCCAAAGATACACGAGGGGGTTACTTTTATGATCCGTTCAAAAAAAGGGTGTATTTTTCCCTGAACACTACTTTCCTGAAAGAGGATCTTATCAGGGAGCACAGTTCACATAGTAAAGTTGTGTTACGTGAGCTTTCCAACGAAACTACTAAAACTTCAACAAGAGTTGTTGAAGAACCGGCTTCATTAGCTAGAGTTGCTGATGATAGTTCATCTGGTAGGTCAGTTCCACCTCAAGAGTTGAGGGAACCTTGACGCAGTGGGAGGGTTACGAACTTGCTAGATCGCTATTTGGGTTTCACGGAAATCCCAGCTATGGTGGTAGTTGGCGAGTTGAGGATCCATTGTCTTTTCAAAAGGCAATGAAGTATGTTGACCGGGATGAATGGGTCAAGGCCATGAATCTCGAGATGGAGTCGATGTACTTCAACTCAGTATGGGATCTTGTAGATAAGCCTGATGGGGTAAGACCTATAGGTTGTAAATGGATCTACAAGCGTAAATCGGGTATTGATGGGAAGGTGCAAACCTTCAAGGCTCGACTTGTGGCAAAGGGTTATACCCAGGTAGAGTGAGTCGACTATAAGGAGACTTTCTCTCCTGTTGCCATGTTAAAGTCGATCCGCATCCTCCTGTCCATTGCCACTTATTATAATTATGAGATCTGGCAAATGAGACGGCTTTTCTAAATGGCAATCTTGAGGAGACCATTTACATGGTGCAACCGGAAGGATTCATTGCCCAAGGTCAAAGCAAAAAGTTTGCAAACTGAATCAGTCCATTTATGGGCTGAAACAACCGTCTCGATCTTGGAATATTCGGTTTGATACTGCGATCAAATCGTATGGCTTTGACCAAAACGTTGATGAACCTTGTATTTACAAGAAGATCGTCAACAGTTGAGTAGTTTTCTTAGTGTTGTATGTAGACAATATACTACTCATTGGGAATGATGTTGGTCTACTGACTGCAGTTAAGAACTGGCTAGCAACCCAATTCCAAATGAAAGATTTGGGAGAGGCTTAGTTTTTTCTGGGTATACAGATCTTTCGGGATCGTAAGAACAAAGTGTTAGTACTGTCTCAGGCATCGTATATTGACAAGATCTTGGTTATAATATATATAGTATACATGATTAAGGTTTCATAAGTTTAATATAATTGTTATATTAGTGTATGGAATACTTAAGTATATGTTATAGCATGTCTATGGTTTTATAAGAATTATAAAATGAACTAGACATTTAAAATCTATTACACGGATAAGATGCATGCTCACTTAGGTTTAATAACAACTTGTTTTAATAGTTAAAATAGGTCGTTATCATATAAAACACGATTACAAACTCAATCGGTATATAATTATGTCTAAGGCTGGAGGTACTTAAGTTGATGGTCTACATAATATCTCCTACCTAGGGATTATAGTCGAATTGCTAAGCGTTGTTAACCGGTCTTGTGAGCATGCGTGAGCGGTGTGAAGTAATAAAATGATTTTATCACTTAGACATCATAGGTTAAATCCAAATATAAATGTTATACTTGAATAAACCACATAGACTTAGGATGTTTAATAGTCGAAATATGCCTAAGTACAAGAGATATCCAAATAATTAGAACACTTCAATGGGAGATTAATAATATATATGATATATTAGTTTTAGCTCTCATGTCCTTAAGAGTTCACACCATGAGATCCATGTTCGTTTTCGTGTCGTTTTTACTGTGACTGTTCCATTTAGAAAGTGTTTGCATGGGTCAATAACAAGCTGAATAGGGGAAGTAGTTCATAGTAAATGGGTGCAGGAAATGTGTCAATATATCATACGGTCTCTTCCATTAGTTTTGTTGGGTTTATGCCCTAAATCTCGTAAGGTCCTATAGTTTGTAAATGTTATGTACAAACACATTGTTTATTTAATAAAATATATGATATTTTATTCCAAATTTCTGTTGCATTAATCACAAACCAATAAACTAAGTTCCATGGTTATCTTTTAACTTAAACATGTATGTAGAGACATACGGATGGATCATACTTTAAGTGATAAACTAAATGATATTCAGTAGATGGATAAGGTTGGATATCTTATCCTGATGATACTACGAGTATGGCCAGCTTTGTAGATGTTACAATTGTTGTAAAGTACTACAAGTGAACCGAAATGAGGAGTTTGTATAAGACAGGACCACGAAATGAGTAGTCTCATTATATAATACCGTTTTTAATAGAGACTTCCATTTCATCAGGATGATCATAGGTAACACGACCTGAATCCTGAATGAGTTGTGAACTCCTGCCTATAAAGGCAGTCCTTTGATTCGTATGGGTGAGAGTGGCAAGATTGCCGACTCAACATGCCTACCATTTTGGGGTTTTGTCTAATTGGGGAGCTAGGAACACATCTACACAAGACAGAATTCACTCCTTCCCTATTGTTTGGGAAAGTAGATAAATTGCTCCCTTAAGGGCTGATTCCAGGGCTTGAACATTGGCGCCACACCGAGGGGTTAGTCATAGTGGGACTATGATTTATTGTTCATTAGAGGAATCCGTGGTACTTAAGGAGTTAGATGTAACTATAGGGAAAAAACAGTAATTTGGCCCAAATGTACTTACGAGCAATTTGTGAAGGGTCATCATACTGTGAATTGGTTATATCCAATAGACACACAAATATATCTGTAGTATGAGAGTTCCGCTATCGGTCTTTAGTGAAGTGCCCGACAGTTAACAGATGGTGAATAATCTAATTAAAGAGTTTGATTAATTATTCACGAACCATTGGAGCTTCAAGCTATAGGTCCATGAGGTCCCCTCGGTAGCTTATCGGATTTTATGAGAATCAAATTTTGGATTAATTTGAATTGTTCAAATTAATTGATGGAATTAATTATATATGATATAATTAAATTTATGTAATTATATATGATATAATTACTATAATGTATTTGATACATTATAATATAAAGAATTTATGAAAGGAATTATATGTTTGAATATAATTCATGTGAATTATATGAATTAGATTCATATAATTAAATTTTAATATAAATATGATTTATATTAAATACCATAAGAGAGAGAAAAGAAACTTTAGGTTATATATTGTATATGATACAATTTTAAACTATACGTTATATCTTAAATATGATATAATATATGAATGCATAATATATAATAAGTTAGTTATTATATATATTTGTTATAATTTTAATTGTGAATTAAAATTATTCATTAATTATTTTATTATTAAATATTTTTTTAATTTTTTAATTTTAAAGTAATTAAGGGGCGAGAGTACCCATCCTTTTCTCTCCACCACTCACGTAAGAAGTAGTGGAGGTCTCTCTTTTACATACATGAAAAAGAAAAAAAAAACGAAATAGAGAAGAAGGTGACTTTCAGTATTTATTTTATTTTTATTTTTATTTTTTTTGCTTTTCCTAAGGTTAATCTCGAAAAATTCTTCCTTCTCCATCAATCCCAAAACACTCTAGAACCCACACCTCGTAGATTCTCATCAGAGAATACTAAGGACTCCTTCATGGTAGTGTTTGAGGGATTCGATTGAAGAACATCTTCAAGGGTAAGTTTTCCTAAACCTTTTTGCTTAAATTTTTTTTGGGCATGCTGTATGATTTATTTATTTTTTTTATATGCATATGCTATAAAATTATTTTTACAAAACAATTGAGAATTGGGATGATCCGCTTCCGCTACGGTCCCATTCATAGGGGTTTCTACAATTGGTATCAGAGCCTTGGCTTGATCCAAAATTCCCATTTTTTTTAATTAATTTTATAGTGATGGTGGGTGTTTTTTGATCTACTGCATTCTATTTAAATTCATATGATGAATGACTATTGTTGAATGCGGTTTGATTGATGGATGTTTTTGGGATAGGGCATAGTTTTACAACATTGTTTTCTTTACATTTGGTTGTAAGGGCCCATGTTTTTGGGGCAAGTAATTGCTATTGAGTCTGTATCATTTGTATACCGAGTCGTTCGTGATGTTCCCGGAGATTTTTTGTCATTTCAGGGCTTGATTTGGATGTTGGATCAAAGGAGATCGATGTTGTGCAGTAGCATACTGCATTGTAGTGTTGCGATGTTGTGCCCTAGCGTCGTGACTCTCTGAATAGCAAACGGAGAAATTTCTCTGTAGCGTCATGATGCTTCACATAGCATCGTGACGTTGCGATGTGGAAAAACTTCTCCTGTTCACTCGTGGTTCGTCTGGTTCGAGTAGTTTGAGGGCGGTTCGATTGGCGATTGGATTGGTTCACAGCTTGGTTCGAACGACTCAAGTCTCGGTTCACTTGTATCGAATCAGATGGCTTATATTAATGTAATAGTTAGTCATTTTATTTTTTTTAGTGCCCTACCCCGATCCATCAATCTTTAGTTTTTAAATATACACGTGATGTATGTTTTATTTCAATATATGTCATATTGTATGTCATATAGATTTAAAAATTCCACCATAGGTTATGTATTTATCATCATGCATCATTTTGTATTATAAGGGTTATAATATTAGAATATGCATGATTTAAATTATATGGCATGCTCATGCATCATATAGTATAATTGTTATATTTTATAAATGCATGCATTAATAACATATACATGCATCCTATATATTATAAGTGTTATAATAGAAAGTATGAATGTATATTTTATTTAAAGAATGTTATTAATGTCCTTCATTGCTTTATTATATGTAAATGTTATATATATATTGGTAATGAAATTGAGATTGCATGAAGCATGACATTACCTTAGGTTAATTTATAATTGTTATGATTAACTAAAGTATCTCAAGCATGCAATGAATGATTTTTAATTGTTTCATTTATTTATAATTTTTATAATAAAATGAAATTAGAATTAAAATCAATAATGAAAAGTTGCATTCAAACCTTAAGTTATAATCAATTTAAAAAATGTTTTAAAATATGATTGAAATAGACCTAAGATCACATTTCTAATGAGATTAGAAATCTTAGTTTAATCTTTTAATCGGTTTAATAGGATTAAATTGATTTCTTAATAAAGGATTAATTATGTAGCAAATATATCTATAAAGGACTTTTTGTTTAAGGCGGGTTCTGTCTAGGCTGAGGTACTTAAGATGACGAAAACGTCACACCTTTATTTGGGAACCTACCTGGAAAAGTGAATTAGATAGATTTCATATATGCATGCAAGTTTGGTTAAGGTTTATTGAAGAGTTTAATAATACTTCAATCAAAATTGTTTAATCATCAAAGACAAGTGTTGTTTTTTAGCAAATTAAACTTTCACTTAGTTAAAATCATTAGCTGGGGTTTTCCTAAGTTAATTAACCCAAGGTAAAACACTCAGTGGAAGGAAAATGAGATATATGATACTTCAATTTTTCTCTATACGTTTCTTCCTGAAAATTCACACTGTGAGATCTACGCTCGACCTCGAGGCACCATGGGTGTCCCCCTATGGGTGACATTTGGGTAGGTCAATATCAAGGTGTATGGAGAGAATGTTTATAGTAAGTGGGAGCGGGACGTATGACAACACATCCCTCGATCTCTCTCATTAGGTTGAATTAAAGTTTTATGCATCGTCTTGTGGCATCATGGGTGTCCCCCTAAAGGATGGGAATTTTGCATGACGCTTTATTCAACCTCCATAAATGGATAAGGTTGCTTTAGTTTCATGTCTCAATTGGTTTTTCTCTATGGTTGGCTCATTGGGGCGGAACTCTAGAACCTAAAATGAGGGGTTACACTTACAAGAATCGTTAAGCTAGTTTAATGTATACTAGACCGAACAATGGTGACTAATAGTGACAATAACAAGGAGTTGTTATGTCTATTGGTTGAGAATGTCTCATTTTAGTGAAGGGGTACTTGATCACCCTACGATGACTTTTCTCTTGCCTCACTGAAACATCATTGCAAAATTAGATGTCACTTAGGGTACATTAGAATTTTGCTAAAATCGATTGGTTGTTTAGCTGATTAATGAAAAATAAACTAATTTAAAAATAGTTTGTCATTTTCAACAATTTATATAATGGCTACAACTACACTAAACTTGCTCGCCAATGATATGTTAATTGGCGAAAATTATGCTACTTGGAAAACCACGATCAACACGATTTTAATAATCGATGATTTTCATTTTGTCCTAATGGAGGATTGTCCTCCCATTCCCACTCAAAATGCTCCTCGAAACGTTCAAGAGGCACTTGAGCACTGAATAAGGGCGAATGAAAAGGCTCGAATGTATATCTTGGTTAGTCTTACCGAAGTCCTGGCCATGAAGCATGAGCCCATGCTCACAGCCTGTGAGATCATGGAGTCCCTGATGGGAAAGTTCGGATAACCATCCACGCAACTCAGACACGATGCTCTTAAAGAAATCTTCAATGCTCGTATGCAAGAAGGGGCATCTATGATAGTGCCTCGAGGTCGAGCGTAGGATTTAAAACGACGCTCAGTTATGTTGAAATAAATGTTAATTAAATAAGAGAAGTTCAAAAGACATTTATTAAATGCAATTGTTAAAACAATAATAGGGTACCCATAATTCGTAAAGACTATTAAAAGTATATAAAAGAAATAATCCTTAATAATAAGTTTAAAACAATAAAACTAAACATTCAGGGAAAAATAAGGACTCTAAATGTCATGATGCGGAAGCGTAAAAAAACTAGTCCCAGTGGCACGATCACGAATTCCGCTGCGCCATCGTCGGTGCATCTTTACCCTTACCTGAAACATCAACATAAGAAAGAATGAGCATGAAATACTCAGTAAGTAACCGCACCACTGAGGTCAGGCTAGGCATCTATGTCCTCTAGATATCCACCTATGGGACATAAACAAATGGAACAAACGAGAGACTGAGTCCTATCCTATTGTAGTTAAGTATGCCCATAAAACTGGTGAACCTGAAGAGAACACAAACTGGTGAATCCAGAGGGAAAAAAAACTGGTGAATCCCCTAAAACTGGTGAATCCCAAAGGAATCACAAACTGGTGAATCCCGAAGGAAACACAAAACTGGTGAATCCCAAAGGAATCACCAACTGGTGAATCCCGAAGGAAACACAAAACTGTGAGTCCCGAAGGAAACACAAACTGGTGAGTCCCGAAGGAAACACAAAACTGGTGAATCCCGAAGGAATCACAAACTAGTGAATCCCGAAAGAAACACAAACTGGTGAATCCCGAAGGACACAAACTGGTGAGCATCTAACTAATCAATGAGGATATTCACACAGTCTCAACGTTCTAAGAATCAACATTGTACAATTCTAGAATATTCATGAAAATCTTTGATACTATGGCTCCATCACATACACATGATTATTAACAACATATCATACCACATTCATGTATACCTTACATCATAATTCCACAGCATGCAAGTATGCCTCAACACAAGCAGATCAGATATCAACATATGGAAACACATACCATCACATACGAACGATCGAGTACCTAGGTGTATCTTTAAACAAAACAGGACCCGTGCCAGAACATACTTGATTCAGGTCATACTATCAGTCAACATGCTAATATTTACTATAACTTACACTTATCACGTGAGCATACAAATAAAAACCTGGCCCGTGGGCAGTTCCAATGGTAAGATTACTTACCTTAATCGAAATTTCACAGATGAACTCCGACAACCAAACGATGACCGCGACTTGAAGAAACGACCCTACCATACGAATACAACCATAAAATTTCAGTCCAATAATAATTGCGACACCTCAGATTCAAAACTACAACACCTCAAAAGCTTACCCAAGGAACTTGATTAGCAACCACTCCAAAATCTACTTCCAACAGATTTTAACTCCCAATGGAGGACAACTTGGAACCTTAAAGATACAAGGGTTAAGTCAACTTAATTCAGTAATCAAAGCGTGCCCACAAACCAACAATAAGGACTATAATTCTTACCAAAACTCTTGTCGAATGATCTTGAATCCGCTGGACTGTCGCTGCTATAATTTCCCGAGCTCAAATCTAAAATCAAGATAGTGCGACTACTTTAATCTTCAATCCAACTTAGTGGGCATCCAAAATCTTTCAAGAAACGCAACCACAAAATAAATCTTACCAAAATCTAAGAGTCAAGCTGCTAGAAGACGGTGCAGCACGCGACGGTCAAGAGGTTTGATCGGCGGTGGCGTGCGGTGGTCAGGGGTTGGAGCGGCGGCGGCGTTCGTGGCTAGGATCAGCGACAACTCAGACGGTTCTCTGGTTGGGCGAGTGGTGCGACTCCGACGGTGACTCTTTGGCTGGGCGAGCGGTGCAACTCTGACGGGTTTCGGTAGTGAGAGAGACGGCGGTAAGAGAGGTCGGGCAGTGAGGGAGAGATGCGTGAAGGAGATTGGGGGGGGGGGGGGCTTTTTATTTTAAAAAACTAATAATAATAATAATAAAAATAATAATAAAAGGAAAATAGTATAACTCTAATTAAATCCTTTCTTTAACCCACTTTATACTATTTAATTCCTTTCTTTTTTCGAAAAATAATTAATTCCTGCCATAACTTTTCAAATTGAATAATTTTGAATAATTTCCACGAAAACACTTAAATCCTCGCACTTATACTTTAAATTCAAAATTCCAAACATGCCCTTCAACTAAGGACAATTACTGAAAAAGGAAAAGTTTTACATTATTAATAAATAAATAAAAAAGTGTGAGATGTTACATTCTCCCCCCCCAAAGAACTTTCATCCTTGAAAGTTCATCCTTGAAAAACTCCGGGTACTGGGCCTTCATTTTATCCTCTCGCTCCTAGGTGGCTTCCCTGAAGTGGTGGTTCTGCCACAGAACTTTCACAAAAGCAATTTCCCGACAGCACAATGTCTTTACTTCTTTTGCAAGAATCTCTATGGGCTTCTCCTCGTAGCTCAAGTTATCATTAAATTGTAAGGCCTCGTAGTCAACTACATGGGACAGGTTTGTCACATACTTTCTTAGCATCGAAACATGGAAGACATTATGAATTATGGAAGACACTGCTGGGGGCAAGGCCAAACGGTAAGCTACAGGGCCAACTTGTTTCAAGACCTCGAAAGGTCTAATGAATCTCGGACTCGACTTTTCTTTCCTTCCAAACCTCAGAATACCGTTCATGGGTGCCACCTTTAAGAACACTTTCACCTTAGCCTCAAATTCCAAGTCCTTATGTCTTACATCGGCATAGTTGTTTTGTCTGCTCTGGGCTGTCTGCATACGAGCCCTGATCTTCTGTATGGCCTCATTTGTGGTCTGCACCAATTCAGGTCCTAAAAATCTCCTCTCTCCTACCTCATCCCAACACACAGGGGACCTGCAACTCTTCCCATTTAGGGCCTCAAAGGGTGACATCCTAATAGTGGACTAGTAGCTGTTATTATACGCAAACTCCATTAAACGCAAGTGAGCATCCCAGCTTCTGGAAAATTCTATGGCACAGGCACGCAACGTGTCTTTCAGTATCTGATTCAATCTCTCTGTCTTCCCATCAGTCTGAGGGTGGAACACTGTACTAAAGTTTAATCGGGTCCCCAATGCCGCCTGGAGACTCTTCTAGAAGTTAGACATGAAACGAGGGTCTCTGTCCGACACAATGGACACGGGTACTCCATGCAATCTTACCACTTCCTTCATGTATATCTATGCCCACTTATGCACTGAAAAGGTGGAATTTCCAGGTATGAAATGTGCTAACTTCGTAAGTCTGTCTACAACGACCCATATCACAGTGATACCTTTAACTGTTTGAGGCAACCTCATGATGAAGTCCATAGACACATGCTCCCACTTCCATTCTGGTACATTTAATGGTTGTAACAAGCCTGCTGGCCTCTGCCTCGGGGCTTTCACCTACTGGCACACCAAACACTTACTGACGAACTTCACAACCTCTCTTTTCATATCATTCCACTAATAGTAACGTTTCAGATCCTGGTACATCTTGGTGCTGCCGGGGTGGATCGAGAATAGAGAACTATGAGCCTCTGACAACAGTTCATCCTTAATGTCACTAACCGCCGGCACGCACAGACGCCCCTAATAAAGAAGGCCACCTTCTGCTGACACTGAGAATTCGTTATCCTAGCCTGATTCCACTCTACGAACTCTCTCCTCCAAATAAGGATCGTCTCGCTGCGCATAAATAATCTTCTGCCTTAGGCTTGGTTGCATCAACAACTGTGCTAACTGTGCCGTGACCTTCCCCATGACTACTACAATCTCTACCCTTTCCAGTTCCCTGCATAGGTGAGTCTGTTCGATAATGAGACCTGCAGAATGGGCCACCTTTCTGCTTAAAGCATCTGTCACTACATTTGCTTTCCCCGGGTGGTACAAAATTTCACAGTCATAATCCTTTACTAGTTCCAACCACCTTCTTTGCCTCATGTTTAGCTCCCTCTGAGTGAAAAAGTACTTCAAACTCTTGTGGTCGGTGAAGATCTGTATCTTTTCTGCATACAAGTAATGTTTCCAAATCTTAAGAGCAAAAACCACCGCTGCTAACTCCAAGTCATGTGTGGGATAATTTTGTTCGTGCTTCTTCAGCTGACGTGAAGCGTAAGTAACTACTCTACCCTGCTGCATCAATACACATCCCAACCCCTTCTTGGATGCATCACTGAAAATGACGAAACCACCTGATCTGTCCGGTACTGTGAGAACTGGGGCTGAAACCAGCCTCTGCTTAAGGTCTTGAAAACTACTTTCACAAGCCCCATTTCAAATAAATGTTGCCCCCTTCCGGGTCAACTGAGTTAATGGGGCGGCTATGCGAGAGAAATCCTTCACAAACCGTCTGTAGTAGCCTGCTAACCCCAGGAAACTGCGCACCTCACTGACCGTGGTTGGACGATCCCAACCCGTAACTGCCTCCACCTTTGCAGGATCCACTGAGACACCTTCCTTGGATATCACATGCCCTAGAAAGGATACCTGCTTCAACCAAAATTCACATTTAGAAAACTTAGCATATAGCTTATTGGCCCGCAATGTCTCCAAAACTTTCCGCAGATGCTCCCCATGCTCGGCCTTTGTCTTGGAATAAATCAAAATATGATCAATAAAAACAATCACGAAGGTGTTGAGGAATTCCTTGGACACCCTATTCATCAGATCCATGAATACTGTTGGTGCATTCATTAGGCCGAATGACATCACTATGAACTCATAATGTCCATACCTCGAATGGAAGGTTGTCTTGGGTATGTCACTGTCCTTTATCCTCAGCTGGTGGTACCCTAACCGGAGGTCAATCTTAGAGAATACCGTAGCTCCCTGTAACTGGTCAAACAAATCATCGATCCTGGGAAGGGGATATTTTTTCTTGACGGTCACCTTGTTCAACTCTCTGTAGTCAATGCATAGACGTAACGATCCATCCTTCTTTTTCACAAACAAAACGGGTGCACCCCATGGTGACATGCTAGGGCGAATGAAACCCTTGTCCAACAACTCCTGCAATTGGACCTTCAATTCCTTCAACTCTGCCGGGGCCATCCTGTATGGAGCCCTCGAAATAGGGGTTGTGCCTAGCTCCAATTCAATGGCAAAATCTATCTCCCGCTGCGGAGGCAATCCGGGAAGGTCTTTTGGAAACACATCTGGAAAATCTCTTACTACTGGCTCCGAAGTCAAGGTAACTTCATTCTCCTTGGTGTCTACCACACTGGCCATAAAGCCCCAGGCTCCATGGCCGAATAGCCTATTGGCCTTCAATGCGGATATCACCTTGGGTAGGACTACGGTTTCAACCCCTTTAAACTTAAAACTGGCTCCTATAAGAGGGTTAAAGATAACCTCCTTACGAGAGCAATCTATACTGGCATGGTTAGCAGCTAACCAATCCATGCCTAATATAACATCAAAATCGTGCATATAAAAAATTATCAGGGTTACATCTAATACGCCGTTGGCTACCTCTACCTCACATGCTTTTATCTTTTCTGTAGCTAACATGATCTCTCATGATGGAGTGGAAATAAACAATGCAAATGGCAATGGTTCTGAGTCTAACATGGCATGTCTTACAAATATAGCAGATATAAACGAGTGCGAAGAACCAAAGTCAAATAAAACAAGAGCATGGTGTCCCAAAATGGGAAGTGTACCTGTCACCACGGTGCCTGACTTCTCGGCCTCACGCCGAGTGGTAGAAAATACCTTTCCCTACTGTTGTTGGCGGTTCGAGCCTCCCTGGAACAATCCTATGGGCTGGCTCCTGTGCTCAGGCGCATTCTTCCTTAGGCATCTATCTGCCATATGTCCTTTCTGGCCATATCGGAAACAATTCCTAGAGCTGGCTAAACAATGTCCCCAGGTCGCTTATCGCAAGTGGTGCATATTGGTCTATCCTCTCTACCATTCCCAGCCTGGGTACTTTGTTGTCCCCAATGACGTGGAGCATGCACTGTGTTCTGACCCCTCTGCTGATGTTGAAGAGTCTTGTGCTCAACCTTCCTTTTCTGCCCTGGGGAGGTCTCAATCCTGAGTGACCTTCTGTATTCCTCTCCCCCCTGGGAGTCGGCATCAATCCTCACAGCGGCTCACAGTGCTGCGACATATGTGTTGAGATCCAAGGCATGTACCATCCCTCGCGACCCGCTTCTCAGGCCCTGGATAAATCTCTCGGTCCTCGCTGCCTCGGTGGCCACTAGCTCAGGAGCAAACTAAGACAACTTATCGAATTCTTGCTCGTACTCCTCCACTGACATAACGCCCTGCTTTAGGTCCAAGAATTCTGCCTGCTTATTGTATCGGGTGTTGGCCGAAAAGTACTTCTCATAAAAACGTTCCTTGAACTGTTCCCAGGTTGCAAGGTCACCTTCAATATCGATCATCTTTTCTGCCGAACGCCACAAGATTGCTGCGTTACCAGTCAGCATGAAGACCGCGCATTGCAGTTTGTGATCTTTCGGGCACCTCATAAAATGGAAAATTGTCTCGATGGATGACAACCATAGTTCTATCTTGGTGGGGTCTCTTAACGATCCATCAAAGGGGCGAGGGTCATACTTCCGGAAGTCCCTTAAATGTTTGGCCTCGAGAGACAAGCTCTGCGTGTCCTTGTCCTGCGGACGGGCTTGTCGTAATGGCTTGGGTGGCACTTGCTCCTCCTGAGCCTGAGTCTGGGCAGACTATCCTGCCACCGTGCTTTGGATCAGTTTCTGCAGCTTCCCCATTAGAGCGGTTGCAACAGCTTCACTAATTTGGGCTTCCATTGCCTTTCTGCATCTTAACGATCCATCAAAGGGGCGAGGGTCATACTTTCGGAAGTCCCTTAAATGTTTGGCCTCGAGAGACAGGCTCTGCGTGTCCTTGTCCTGCGGACGGGCTTGTCGTAATGGCTTGGGTGGCACTTACTCCTCCTGAGCCTGAGTCTGGGCAGACTATCCTGCCACCGTGCTTTGGATCAGTTTCTGCAGCTTCCCCATCAGAGCGGTTGCAACAGCTTCACTAATTTGAGCTTCCATTGCCTTTTCATCCACTTAGGTAATAGGCGGAATTGGTGCCGCCGGAGCAGTTTGATTACTCCATTCTCTCTCTGCTTGTATTTCTTCTCTAACTGTTTTCCTTGTTCTACGTTTAGGTGCCATGTCCTGTCATAAATTCGTACGTTAGCTAACTATTTATGGGCCTTTCTCAGACATCATGCGTTTAAAACACTACATCACTGTCCTCATATACACATGGAAACTTTCGTTAGTAGAACGTACCTGGCGATGATGAAGAATCCGTTACTGACCACAGGGACTATCTAGACTTACATAGTAAGTCAATCTACAGAACCCAAAACATGGGCTCTGATATCAACTGTAACGACCCGACCCCCTAGGACTTAGGTTAGGTCGTTACTAAAATAAATACATGCATAGAATTTAAAACAACGCTCAGTTATGTTGAAATAAATGTTAATTAAACAAGAGAAGTTCAAAAGACATTTATTAAATGCAATTGTGAAAACAATAATAGGATACCCATAATTCGTAAAGACTATTAAAAGTATATAAAAGAAATAATCCTTAATAATAAGTTTAAAACAATATAACTAAACATTAAGGGAAAAATAAGGACTCTAGATGTCATGATGCGGAAGCGTAAAAAAACTAGACCCAGTGGCACGATCACGAATTCCGCTGCGCCATCGCCGGTGCATCTCTACCCTTACCTGAAACATCAACATAAGAAAGAATGAGCATGAAATACTCAGTAAGTAACCGCACCACTGGGGTCAGGCTAGGCATCTATGTCCTCTAGATACCCACCTATGGCACATAAACAAATGGAACAAACGAGAGACTGAGTCCTATCCTATTGTAGTTAAGTATGCCCATAAAACTGGTGAACCCTGAAGGGAACACAAACTACATTCACACAGTCTCAACATTCTAAGAATCAACATTGTACAATTCTAGAATATTCATGAAAATCCTTGATACTATGGCTCCATCACATACACATGATTATTAACAACATATCATACTACATTCATGTATACCTTACATCATAATTCCACAGCATGCAAGTATGCCTCAACACAAGCAGATCAGATATCAACATATCGAAACACATACCATCACATACGAACGATCGAGTACCTAGGTGTATCTTTAAACAAAACAGGACCCGTGCCAGAACATATAAATCCTCGCACGTATACTTTAAATTCAAAATTCCAAACATGCCCTTCAACTAAGGACAATTACTGGAAAAGGAAAAGTTTTACATTATTAATAAATAAATAAAAAAAGTGTGAGATGTTACATCAACCATCATGCGTCCAAGAATTGCTGGAAGCTCCAATGGTCAGGGTGAGCCCTTGACCCAAGCAGTTGAGAGCCATCTCCTGTATGGGGGATTCCTTTTAGTGACAACACTCCAATTTCTTCAGGGACGTCTTCTACTCTATCTTTTACATTGATTTCCTAGTTTAATTTATTATTTTTATTTATTGTTATTTTGGATATACGGCTGCTTCCTTGGTTGTGGTGTGTTTCTCCTTGTAGGTGTGATAATAACTCTTCTCGGTGCGCAGTTACTACGGAAGAATCCTCTACATCCTTCAACGCATGGCTTTAATCGCATGAACTCCAACGCATTGTGGCATACGTTCTTCTACTTAAGGTTCTTTTCTTGTTATCTTTTATGCATTATCCTTTTGGAATTCTCCTTGTCTGACTGCGGTTCTTTGCGATGCGTCTATAATGGTAAAATAATTCACCGCATCCTCTAATTAGTATCGCAAGGCACCCCTTACTTTTAATAGCCTCTTCAAATTGTGAAAGTCTATAGTTTTATTATGTGCAAACCTTTGCTCAAGCATTTGTTATCACATTCCTGTTGAGTTTTCTTTTAGCTTGCAGTGAGAATGGTGCCGCCCTCTAAGTTTGTGGGGTAGCAGTGGTCTCGGAGAATTGCGTTCATCACATTGCGGTTATTTCCTTAAAAAAAAAAAACCTTTTGAAAATAACAACTCCATTGTCAATGCAATGGGGAAATCCATGTTGATAAGAGTTAAGTTGTGAAAGGCATTTACCCGTAGTTCGATGTCTGCATGACACCCGTGGGGGCAAGCCAAAACGAAGGTAAATCGCCAGGATCGATGCATCAGTGCAACTTCTCTGTCTGGCGCAAGCCAAATTAAGCAAGACATGAGTTGAGTTGAATATGAAACACAACCGAAGTTAGATGCCCGCATGACACACATGGGGGTAAGCCAAAACGAAGAGCGTAACCAGGTTCAACACCGCATTCGAATAAGTAAATGCATAAGCTTGAATTTTTTTAAGCAAACGCATTCTCATGAGCTGAACGCAAAGTTGCGAAGAATGAATAAAATTTTTTTGAGCAAGGACTTGCCAAATTTCAACTTAGAAAAGATATCTTTGAAGAAGCAACCAAAGTAGAGGAGAGCATTGTAGCCATGGTTAGAGGTACGAGTTAATTATATTCTGAAAAGCTGGTCATCGTAAAGTAACATCGAAAGATGAGTTAAGAATTTCTTGAGTGTAACGCATGCTTGAGAATAAGCATGAGTCTAAGTTTGGGGGGTGGTAACTGGCAGAAATGCCAATTATTATAAGTCTTTTATTTAGAATTATGAGGGCTAACAGGTAGAAAACGTAGTGATAATACTTAGAATTTGTGAAAAATTGAGTTTTGTAGCACCTAAAACCTCACTGACCCAGTATTATGCATTATTTCGTGCCAAAGTGTCTATTTTTGTAGCTATCGCAAGAATTAAACGCATGTGTTTATAATAAGAAATCACAGACAAACGCATGTGTTGAAGCCAGGCGACCGCAAAAGACGAACGCAGATGGCAACCCCATATGTCCAACACATGGAAGTTGCAGTAATCGCATGAGTCCAACGCATGGAGAATGCGGTGAACAAATAGAAATTGTGGCCATGGATTGATAGCCATAATAGAAGATCGCAAGATGGGTAGAACGCGTTGATAACTTCAGCTAAATTCAGCTCGGACGCATACCTTGGGAGTATCAACAAGATAAGGCGATGTGACAATGCCCATACCGTGACAAAAGCAGCAGTGAGCCATACCTTCATCATTATAGCTGTCGGTGTCCAAATTCTATAAATAGCCTTTGAGACCTTCATTTTGAGACATCCGAGCTTTTGCCTCAAGGCAGAAGTTTGTGACCACAGATGAGAGCTTGAAAGAGATTTCCAGTGAGAATTCTTCATCTCCATAAACCAGACCGAGTGACGATCGGAGCATTCGCCGGAGATAGAGCTCGAGAGAGACATATCCACCAATCAACCATGGCACCGCCGGCAACCTTGACGCAGAATCCTTCATCTCCCTTCTAATCTCTGTATTGTATTACATTTTAGCTTGAGATATTAAGATATTTTGTGATCAATGCAAATCTTAATTCCTTCATTACCGTCTTTTTCATCATCTTCATCTCTATCATAGTTTATCTTCAACGTTTATTTATCAAAGTAAATCGCATGCTTAATCGTGTAGCCTAGAGATAGGACGCATGTAGCAACCCACCGAGAGGTGTGTGTTGTGCGAGTATAGTGAGTTAATCCTCTTTTCTTGGTGAAAGGTTGTGGCCACGCTATCTATGGGATGCTGCATTGCTTGTCTATAAGTTAAGTAGCCGCGTCTAACTGCCTGAGATGGTAAGGGATGGAACACACTAAGCAAGGTTCGTATTGTTCCTAGAGATAGGCACAATCTTATGCTCAACACAACCATGCACTATATAGATATAATCATGCGGCTGACCACCGAGAGGTGTGACACGTTAGTGCAATGAGCTGGGATTACTAGAGCGATTTAAGATAGTAAACATTACTATGTGTTATTGGTTGTTGTGTCTCTACTTATTCTCATTGCAATTATTCTATTGCTCAATATGTTTAGTTAAGAGTAGGAGTATAGTGTAAAACATTTAAACCTTCTTCGATATATTTTTATTTTTATTCATCGCCTCAAACACATCACTTCACAAATATTATTGAGTGACAAGTCCCCATGTTCGATCTCGGATTATCCGAGAAACTTGCGTTTGTGTTATACTTGGCGCAAGCGTAAAAAAACTTGTGATAAGAACGTGTGATCATTACATGCTAATATTAACGCATCATCATTCCGACGCATGACCTCAGACGCATGAGAGCAAACACATTAGTTATGTCTAACGCATGATTTTATGTTCAAACCCATCCATCCTTAAATGATAAAAATAAAACAAAACAAAACACGTCCCTAAATTATCCTAACAAAAGGTGAGGAAAATGTTGCTTCATTTTTAAGAAGTTCCACAAAGGTTCGACCTCTGGAACTAAGTCTGTACCTTCTTCCTCCGGCACCAAAAAGTGGAAGAAGAAGAGAGGTGGGAAGGGGAAAGCTAACTCTCCAGTTGCTGAATAAGGAGGCAGAAGGCCACCCAAGGTTGCGAAGGGAATTTGTTTCCATTGCAACCAGAATGGTCATTGGAAAAGAAACTGCTCCAAATACTTGGCAGAAAAGAAGAAAGCCAAACGAGGTAAACATGATTTACTTGTTCTGGAAACCTACTTAGTGGAGAATGATGATTCTACCTGGATTATTGACTCTGGGCCACTAACCACATTTGTTCTTCATTTCAGGGAATTAGTTCTTGGTGGCAACTAAAAGCTGGCGAAATGACGATACAGGTTGGAACTGGGCACGTCGTCTCGATTGTGGCAGTGGGAGGAATCTGGTTGACTTTACAGAATAAATTTCTTGTATTAGATAATGTTTATGTGGTTTCTGATTTGAAAAGGAATCTTATTTCTGTAAAGTGTTTGTTAGAACAATCTTATGTAATCAACTTTTTTGTTAATAAAGTGTTTATTTCCAAAAATGGCGTTGACATTTATTCTGCAAAATTGGAAAATGACCTTTATGTGCTAAGACCGTTAGCTACTAAGGCCCTCTATAATATTGAAATGTTTAAGTCTGCAGTAACCTAAAATAAAAGACTTAAAATTTCTCAAAAAGAAAATGCCCAACTTTGGCACCTAAGATTAGGTCACATAAATCTCAATAGAATTGAGAGGTTAGTAAAGAACGGACTTCTAAATGAGTTAGAAGAAAATTCTTTGCCAGTATGTGGGTCATGCCTTGAAGGCAAAATGACAAAAAGACCTTTTACTGGAAAAGGTCATTGGGCCAAAGAACCTCTCGAGCTCGTACTTTTAAATCTTTGTGTTCCCATGAATGTCAAGGCTAGAGAAGATTATGAATATTTCATCACTTTTACTGATGATTATTCTAGATATATGTACGTTTACTTAATCCAACATAAGTCTGAGTCTTTTGAAAAGTTCAAAAAATTCAAGGCTGAAGTTGAAAATGCATTAAACAAAACGATTAAAACATTTCAATCTGATAGAGATGGAGAGTTTATGGATCTATCTTTCCAGACCTATTTGATAGAATATGGAATAGTATCCCAACTCTCAGTACCTGGTACACCTCAGCAAAATGGTGTACCAGAAAGGAGAAATCAAACCTTATTATACATGGTTCGATCTATGATGAGTTATGCTTCCTTACCTGACTCGTTTTGGGGTTATGTACTAGAGACTACAACGTATATCCTAAACCGTTCCATTCAAGAGTGTTGCTAAAACACCTCTAGAATTATGGAATGGTCGTAAAGTTAGTTTACGCCATTTCAGAATCTAGGGTTGCCCAACACACGTGCTTGAGGCTAAACCTAAGAATGGTCGTAAAACCGTTCCATACAAGGTGTTTGTATCGACAAACACTACTATTTTGGAAGAAAACCCACAAGGGAGCACAAGCCACGTAGAAAAATAGTGTTGAATGAAAATTTTCAAGAAACTACTGAATCTTCAACAAGAGTTGTTGAAGAAACCATTACCTCAACAAGAGTTTTTGAAGTAGGATCATTTAGTAGTGAAATCCACCTCAAGTGTTGAAGGAACCTCGACGTAGTGGGAGGGTTGCGACACTCCCTGTTCGCTATATGGGTTTAATAAAAATTAATAAAAATCCTAGCTATGGTAGTTGATGGTGAAGTTGAGGATTCATTGTCTTATAAGAAGGCAATGGAGGATGTTAACAGAGATGATTGGATCAAAGCGATGGATCTGGAAATGAAGTCTATGTACTTCAATTCAATATGGATCTTGTAGATCAACTTGATGGCATTAAACCTGTAGGTTGAAAATGGATCTATAAGAGGAAACAAGGTGTTGATGGGAGAGTACAAACCTTCAAGGCTAGATTAGCGGCAGAAGGTTATACTCAAGTTGAGGGAGTCGGCTACAATGAGACTTTTTCACCTATTGCCATGCCCAAATCTATTCAAATACTCCTGTCCAATGCCTCATATTAGAACTATGAGATTTGGAAAATGGAAGTCAAGATTGCCTTTCTGTATGGCAATCTTGAGGAGATCACTTACATGGTGCAGCCCGAGGGATTCATAACCCAAGGTCAAGAGCAAAAGGTTTACAAGCTTAATTGGTCCATTTATGGACTGAAATAAGCATCTCGATCTTGGAAGATAAGGTTTGATATAGCGATCAAATCTTATGGCTTTGATCAAAATGTTGATGGGCCTTGTGTTTACAAGAAAATCATCAACAGTTGAGTAGTTTTTCTAATATTATATGTAGATGATATCCTACTCATTGGGAATGATGTAGGTTTACGTCAAGAACTGGCTAGCGACCCAATTTCAAATGAAATATTTGGGAGAGGCCCAACTTATTCTAGTTATTCAGATCATTAGAGATCGAAAGAAAAAAGTGCTAGCTCTGTCTCAAGCGTCGTATATTGATAAGATGCTTGTCAAATATTCGATGCAGAATTCTAAGAGGGGCTTATTGCCTTTTAGGCACGGAATTACATTGTCTAAGGAATATTGTCCTAAGACACCTAAAGAGGTTGAGGAAATGAGACGGATCCCCTATGCATCAGCTATTGGCAGCCTGATGTATGCGATGTTATGTACTAGACCTGACATCTGCTATGCAATGGGGATAGTCAGTAGATATCAATCTAATCTAGGATTAGATCACTGAACCACCGTTAAGAACATCCTCAAGTATCTACAGAGAACGAGGGACTACATGCTCGTGTATGGCTCAAAGGATTCAATCCTTATAGGATACAAAGACTATGATTTTCAGATTGATAAGGATTCTAAGAAATCCACATCAGGATCAGTGTTCACTCCTAATGGAGGAGTCGTAGTCTGGATAAGCCCCAAGGAAGGGTGCACCGCTGACGCCACCATGGAGGCTGAGTATATAGTGGCTTGCGAAGTTGCTAAGGAAGTTGTATGGCTCAGGAAGTCTTGATTGATCTGGAAGTCATTCTAGACATGTCGAAGCCCATCACATTTTATTGTGATAATAGTGGTGTTGTGGCTAATTCCCGAGAACCTAGGAGTCACAAGCGTGGAAAGCATATAAAGGGAAAGTATCATCTCATCCGAGAGATTGTGCATCAAGGAGACGTGATCATCACGCAAATAGCTTCGAAGCACAACGTTACTGATTTGTTTACAAAGGTCCTCGTGGCTAAGGTGTTTGAGGGTTACCTGCAGAGTATGGGTCTATGGGACAGGCCATGTCTAGACTAGGGCAAGTAGGAGATTTTGTACTGGGCGCGTGTTTATGCCTTAGTTTATTATTTGTGTACTTTTTTTTTTTACTATATTGTACACATCACTAGCTTTAGGTCAAGTGGAAGATTGTTGGGTTTGATGCCCTAAATCTTGTACGGTTCTATAGTTTGTAAATGTTATGTACAAACACATTGTTTATTTAATAAAATACATGATATTTTATTCCAATTTTTTGTTGCATTAATCACAAACTAATAAACTAAGTTCCATGGTTATCTCGTAACTTAAACATCTATGTAGAGACATACTGGTGGATCATGTTTTAAGTGCTAACCTAAATGGCATGTAGTAGATGGATAAGGCTGGATACCTTATCCTGGTGACACTACGAGTATGACCTGCTTTGTAGATGTTATAATTGTTGTAAAGTGCTATAAGTGATCTGATCCTGATCATTCATGTGGAGACATGTGAGCGGGGATATTCTATAAAAAGGAGTTTGTATAAGATAGGACCACAAAATGAGTAGTCTCACTATATAACATTGTTCTTAATAAAGACTTTCATTTCATCAGGATGAACATAGGTAACATGACTTGAATCCTGTATGAGGAGTGAACTCCTACCTATAAAGGTTATCCTTTGATTTGTATGGGTGAGAGTGGCCAGATCACTGACTCAACATGACCATTTTGAGGATTTGTCTGATTGAGGAGCTGAGAACACAACTACACAAGATAGAATTCACTCCTTCCCCAATGTTGGGGAAAGTAGATAAATTGCTCCTTTAATGGCTGATTCCAGGGCTTGAACATTGTGGCGCCACACCCTCTTCTGTCCCGAGAATGGTTAGTGATAGTGGGACTATCTTTTTTACCATGATCACTACTACAAAATCTACATTACTTGACACTTGTAGTTTTTAATTACTTGATGCTTCTGTGGAAAAACGTCAAGTAATATGATTTTGGACAAAAAAAATGTCAAACAAAGGGGTTAAAAAAGTTGAGATTGACGAAATATTTCAGATATTTTCACGTGAATCTTTACTTGAGACGATATTCGTGTCAAGTAATAAAAGGTCTTACTTGACACGTTTCACGTGTCAAGTATAAGAAGCTCTTACTTTGATTTATTTTTCATTAGAGGAATCAATGGTACTTAAGGAGTTAGATGCAACTATAGGGGCAAAACGGTAATTTGGCCTAGTTGTATTTACGAGCAATTTGTGAAAGGTTATCGTACTATGGATTGGTTATATCCAATGGACACAAAAATATATTTGTAGTGCGAAGAGTACTACTGTCGGTCTTTAGTGGAATGCCTGACATTTAACGGATGGTGAATAATTCAATAAAGAGTTTAATTAATTATTCACGAACCGTTAGAGCTTCAAGCTATAGGTCCATGAGTTCCCCTCTAACTCATCGAATTTTATGAGAATCAAGTTTTGGATTAGTTTGAATTGTTCAAATTAATTATATATGATATAATTAAGTTTATGTAATTATATATGATATAATTACTATAATGTATTTGATACATTACAGTATAAAGAATTTATGAGAGGAATTAAATGTTTGAATATGATTCATATATTAATTATATGAATTAGATTCATATAATTAAATTTTAATGTAAATATGATTTATATTAAATACCATAGGAGAGAGAAAAGAAACTATAGGTTAAATATTGTATATGATACGATGTTAAACTATATGTTATATGTTATATATGATATAACATATGATTGCGTAATATATAATAAGTTGGTTATTATATACATTTGTTATAATTTTAATATTGAATTAAAATTATTTATTATTAAATAATTTTTTAATTATTTAATTTTAAAGTAATTAAGGGGAGGGAGTTACAACTCCCTCCCCATTTTTTTCTCTCCACCACTCACGTAAGAAGTGGTGGAGGTCACTCTTTCATATACCTGCAAAAGAAAAAAAAAGCGGAGAAGAAGGTGAATCTCAGTAAAAGTTTTTCTTTTTTGCTTTTCCCAAGGTTAATCTCTAAAAATTCTTCCTTCTCCCTCAATCCCAAAACACTCTAGAGCCCACACCTCCTAGATTCTCACTAGAAAATACCGAGGACTCCTTTGTGGTAGTGTTCGAGGGATTCAATTGAAGAACATCTTCAAGGGTAAGTTTTCCTAAACCTTTTTGATTAATTTTTTTGGGCATGCTGTATTTTTTTTTTTTTTTTTTTTTTTTTTTTATATATACATGTGCTGTCAAATTGTTTTTAAAAAACGATTGGGAATTGGGATGATCCGTTTCCGTTGTGGTCCCCTTCATAGGGGTTCCTTCAAGTCTAAACCATGAGATTCTAATGTTGTGTCTGCTGTCGGTTTTAAGCAGCACTAGCTAGTCGTTTTTACGGCGATCCCCTCGGAGGGTTTTAACATGAATAGGGTTTCTTAGTTTCGACTTGTACATTGTCTTCCAATTTGGGGGAATATTCATACCGCTCTATGAAATCTGAAAATGGAGGGTCACACTTACAAGGAGTTACTAAGTGTTAGTAAGTTCTTGACCGAAAACGAGAACTAAATGACTATAGGAATAAGAGTTATTTTGGATATAGTATTTGGTCTAGAATGTCTTGATTTAATGAAAGAGTATTTGACTGCCCTTCGGTAGCATCTGCTTTGACCCACCAAAGTATCGTTGCAAATAAATAAAGAAATATGGGTATTTATTACTTTTGCTAAAATTGAATTTGGATGCAATTTTTTCATAGAATTTGTTTATGTTTCAGCATGTCGAACTTAATTATACAAATCTTAGCCTCCGATAAGTTCAATGGAGATGGTTATTCAAATTGAAAATCAAACATAAACATAATACTAGTAATTGATGACTTGAGATTCATTTTAACAGAGGAGCGTCCTCTTCTTCCTAATCCTAATTCAACCCAAAATGTTCGGGATGCCTATGATAGATGGGTCCGAGCTTATGAAAAAGCCAAAGCCTATATTTTAGCAAGAATATCTGATGTGCTTACTAAAAAACATGAAACCCTGGTCACTACCAGAGAGATGATGGAGTCGTTGTAAGGGATGTTTGGGCAGCCGCCCTTATCGGCACGACATGATGCTATTATATACGTCTACAATTCGCGTATGAAATAGGGGACCTCTATTAGAGAACATTTCCTTGATATGATGGTCCGCTTCAACATAGCGGAAGCAAACGGCGCTGCCACAGATGAGAGGAGTCAAGTTAGTATGATAATGGAATATCTTCTGAAGAGTTTTCTAACCTTTTGTACAAATGTTGTAATGAATCAGATTGATTACAGCTTGACAACTCCTGAACAAACTCCAGACTTATCAATCTTTAATGAAAATTAAAGAAGGGGAAGCAAATGTTGTTTCCCAAAGAAAATTTCAAAAGGGTGCTTCATCAAGTTCAAAACCCTAAAAAAAGAAGTCAAGATCTTCAAAGGATAAGAGTATCCAAATGAAAACAAAAGGAAAAAGGGAAGAAACAGACTCTTGCTACCAAGAGTAAGACAAAAGTTGCAAAAGAAAAATGTTTCCATTGTAACATTGATGGACATTAGAAGCGCAATTGCCCTAAGTATCTTGCCGAGAAGAAATTTGAGATGAAAAATCAAGGTAAATTCGATTCACTTGTAATAGAAACGTGTTTAGTGGAAAGTTCTCACTTAACCTGGATACTAGATTTAGAAGTCGTTAATCATATTTACACTTTCTTTTAGAATTAGTTCCTGGAAGTAGCTATCAGAAAGAAAAATGACTTTCAAGGTGGGAATAGGTGAAGTCATTTCAGCAGAAGCAATGGGAGACATCAAGTTATGTTTTGGAGACCCATACATTTTACTAGAAAATTTATATTTTGTATCTAAAATGAAAAGGAACTTAATCTCTGTATCATGTTTATAGGAAAATATGTATAAAGTCACTTTTGATATAAATAAAGTGTTCATTAATTCAAAAGGTGTTCAAATGTGTACAACTAAACTTGAAAATAACTTGTATGTGTTAAAACCAACTGAGGCAAAAGCCATTTTAAATATAGAGATGTTTAAAACAGCAAAAACTCAAAATAAGAAAAGAAAGATTTCTCCTAACGCCTATCTTTGGAACTTAAGGCTTGATCACATAAATATCAATAGGATTGAGAGATTGGTAAAGAATGGCCATCTAAATCAATTAGAAGACAGATCTTTACCTCCATGTGAATCAAGTCTTGAGGGAAAATGACTAAAATATCTTTTTTAAAAAAAGGTCTAAGAGCCAAAGAACCTCTAGAACTTATACATTCAAACCTTTGTGGTTCGATGAATATCAAAGCTCGGGGAGGATCTGAATAATACATTAGTTTAATTGATGATTATTCCAGATATGACTATGTTTACCTAATGCATCATAAGTCTAAGACTCTTGAAAAGTTTAAAGAGTATAAGATTGAGGTTGAGAACCTATTAGATAAAAGGATAAAAACACTTTGATCGGATCGGGGTGGTGAGTATATGGATTTACAATTCCATAAATATTTAGTAGAACATGGAATTCAATCCCAACTACAGCACCTGGTACACCAGAACAGAATGGTGTAGTAGAAAGAAGAAATCGAACCTTATTAGACATGGTTCGTTCAATGATGAATTATGCCCAGTTACCTCAATCTTTTTGGGGGTATACAGTACAAGCTGTTGTACATATATTGAACATGGTTCCTTCAAAAAGTGTTTCAGAAACACTGTATGAGTTATAGAGAGGATGTAAAGGTAGTTTACGTCACTTCAGAGTTTGGAGATGTCCGACACACGTGTTGGTGCAAAACACTAAGAAATTGGAACAACGTTAAAAAATATGTCTATTTGTAGAATACCCTAAAGAAACAAAACGTGGTATATTTTATGATTCTCAAGAAGATAAAATATTTGTAACGAAAAATGCTACATTTTTAGAGGAAAATCACAAAAGAAATCATCAACCTCGCAGTAGACTAGTATTAGATGAGATATTCAATGAATCTGCAAATAAATCAACAAAAGTTGTTTATCAAGCTAGTCCTTCAACAAGAGTTGTTACTCCATCACACCATTCTCATGAGTTGAGAATGCCTCAACGTAGTGGGAGGGTTATTCAACAGCCTGACCGCCATATGGGTTTAATAGAAACTCAAGTCATCATACTTGATGATGGTTTAGACGATCCATTGAGTTTTAAACAGATAATAAGAGATGTAGATAGAGATCAATGGATAAAAGCCATGGACCTAGAAATGGAGTTGAAGTACTTCAATTCTGTTTGGGGTCATGTAGATCAATCAGATGGGGTAAAACTTATTGGTTGCAAGTAGATCTACAAGAGAAAGCGAGACCAAACTGATAAAGTGCAAACCTACAAAGCCAGACTCGTGGCAAAAGGTTTTACCCAAACAAAGGGGGTAGACTATGAAGAAACCTTCTCTTCTGTTGCCATGATTAAATCTATTAGAATACTTTTATTCATTGCTGCTTTCTATTATTATGAAATCTAGCAAATGGATGTCAAGGAAACCTTATTGAATGGTCATCTTGACGAAATTATTTATTCTCAACCAGAAGGGTTTATTGAATAGGGTCAGGAGCAAAAAGTTTGCAAGTTTGATAGATCCATTTATGGATCAAAACAAGCATCTCGATCCTGGAATATAAGATTTGATACTGCAATCAAATCTTATGGCTTTTAATAGAATGTTGATGAACCTTGTGTTTACAATAAAATAGTCAACAAGATTGTAACTTTCTTGGTACTTTATGTTGATGATATCCTGCTCATTGGGAATGAGACAGAATTCCTTGCAAAGGTAAAGACATGGCTAGCATCGCAATTTCAAATGAAAGATTTAGGAGATGCAAAATATGTTCTTGGAATCCAAATTGTTCGAAATCGCAAGAACAAAACACTAGGGCTATCTCAAGCATCTTATATTGACAAGATGTTGTCAAGATATAACATGCAAAACTCCAAAAAGGGTATGCTACCATTTAGACATGGAATTCATTTGTCTAAGGAACAATGTCCTAAGACACCTCAAGAAGTTGAAGAAATAAAAAGAATTCCTTATGCATCAGCAGTCAGGAGCTTGATGTACGCTATGTTATGTACATGTACCGACATATGCTTTGTAGTTGGAATTGTCAGCAAATTTCAATCCAACCCTGAACATAGCCATTGGGCTGCTGTTAAGAACATCCTCAAGTATCTTCGGAGAACGAGGGACTATATGTTCGTGTATGATCATAAGGATTTGATCCTTATGGAATACACTGATTATGATTTTCAGACTAATGTAGATTCTAGGAAATTTAATTCAGGATCAGTATTCACTTAAAATGGAGGAGCAATAGTGTGGAGAAGTAATAAACATAGTTGTATTGCTGATTCCATGATAGAAACTGAGTATCTAGCTGTATATGAAGCAACTAAGGAAGTAGCATGACTTAGAAAATTCCTGATAGACTTGGAAGTAGTTCTAAATATGCATCTGCCGATCACCCTGTATTGTGATAATAGTGGAGCAGTTGTCAACTCAAAGGAACCTAGGAGCCATAAGTGTGGAAAGCATATCGAGCGAAAGTACCATCTAATCAGAAAGATAGTACACAAAGGAGATGTGATAGTCATGAAAATAGCCTCTGAAGAAAATCTTGCTGATCCATTTACGAAGGCCCTCATGACTAAAGTGTTCGAGGGTCAATTGATCGGACTGGGACTATAAGCTTCACAAATCTAGGACAAGTGGGAGAATGTCAAGGGTATATAGATGCCCTAGTTTATAGTATTTTCTCTTTTCTCAACATTGTATATTTGTATATATATGTAACCCACTGGAGTTTTAGTTCAAGTCGGAGATTGTTGGGAATGTCTCGAAACTCGTAGTCTATAATATATGAAATATATTCTAGTTCTCAATAAAAGTATTATTGAGATTGCATTCTGTTATAAAATCCAATAAACGAACCCATGGCTATAGTATGAATACTTTAACTTTATGTAGAGACATAAAAGATGATCAAGTTATAGCATATAGCCTAAAAAAGTGAGTATATGGATGAGATTGGAAACCTCATCCTGAGGACACTATGGATGCGACCCATTTTGTATACTGATACAAACGATGTGATCCCGAAATCGTTCATGTGGAGATATGCGAGTGGGGTCATCCTATGTAAAAGATGTTTGCATAAGACCGGACCATGAAATAGTCACATTTCTTTATAACGACCGCTTGCTGTTATAACTAATTATTTCAATTCGATGACCTAGGGTAACTCAATCTTAATCCTGAGTTGACTATGAACTCATGTTTATTTGGTATTATCCTTTGATCTGCATTGGTGAGAGTAGTTCAACAACACTGCTCAATAAGCCTCCCATTTTGGGGATAAGACCGGATAGATAGTTGAGGGCATGGTCCTGCAAGATGGAATTCACTTCAACCCAATTTAGGGTTAGTAGATAGGTTGTTCCCTTAAGTACTGATTCCTAGTCTTGAACATAGGAGCCCTGCTCTCTCATGGCCAAGAGGGATATGGTTTATTAGTTGACTATAAACCAATTGTTCAATAGAGTAACAATGGTGACTTAAGAAGCAAGATGTATTTACAGGGATAAAATGGTATTTTTGACCTAGCTGTAAATACGAATGACCTGTGAAGGATCGACTTACTGATTATGGTTGAATCAAGTGGACAGAAATATATATATATATATATATATATATATATATATATATATATAATATAGTGAGGAGAGTGCAACTACTGAGCTATAGTGGTATGTCTCAGTAGTTAACAAATATTGATTGATTCGGTTTAAAGAGTTTAGCTAATTAATCTCAAATTGTTGGAGCTCATGATCTGTAGGTTCATAATTTGGGGTTCAATTTAGTGTTCAAATTTCTTTTTAGGGTTTGAATTTGAAATGTTCAAATTCAAATTTGGGTTTTGATAATTATATTCGATATAATTAACGTTTAATTTTGTTGAAATTAAACGTAATTGGAGAGTTCAAAATATTTAAATATTGATTAGATGAATAGGATTCATATTTAAATTAGGTGTTTTATTAATTTAATATTTGATATTAAATTATTATTTAATTAATTTATTAAATTTTTTAATTAATTATTTAAAATTAAATCAATTTCCAATTTTTTAAATTCAATTTTCAGAAATTGAAATCTCATTTGATTGAAATTTCATTTGATTTAATTTAGAATGAAATCTAATTACAAATTAGAAAATGTTTTTATTAGTGGATTTATCCCAAAAATGGAATTTTTGAGTGGATTAATCCACATTTTAACACCTTGCCTACTATCTAAGTGTTAACTGAAATGTCAATTAGCTGAATGAGTAAGTGCATGCATGAATCAACTTGATAAATACTCTATTTTCAAAGTATTGAGAGGAGGCAATCTGGAATTTGTGAAATTTTTGCAAAACTGGTTTTGCTCTCAAACTTTCTAACATCCACCTCAATCCTTCTCAATTCAAAGTTCCACCACTCAAGTCCAAGGCTTAGAATAGTAGAGAAGATTCTCTTGGTAGTTTTCTAAAGAAATTGAAGGTCAATTTCGTGGAACTTTTAAGGATTAAGTGGAATTCTTCAAAGGTATTCATGTTGAAACCCTTTTCTGCTTGATTTTTTTTAGCATGCTTTTACTGAAATTAAAAGTAATTAGAGTGCTTAATGTTTCTGTTAACTTCCGTTTTATGCATGTCTACACTATCAGTTATAAGTGCTGTAAACTGCTACAAATAATCTGATCCTAATCATTCATGTGGAAACATGTAAGCGGGGGTATCCTATACAAAGAGTTTGTATAAGACCAGACTACGAAATGATTAGTCTCCTTATATAACACCGTTAATAATAGAGACTTACATTTCATCAAGATGTCCATAGGTGACATGACCTGAATCCAGAGTGAGCTGAGAACTCTTGCCTATGAAAGCAATTATTTGATTTGCATGGGTGAGAGTGGCCAGATTGTTGACTCAATATGTCTACCATTTTGAGGATTTGTCTGACTAGGGAGCTGGGAATACAGGTACATAAGACGAAATTCACTTTTTCCCTGATATCGGGGTAAGTAGATAAGTTGCTCCCTTAAGGGCTGATTTCAAGGCTTAAACAATGTGGCCACACCCTTTCTTGACCCAAGAGGGATTTGGTCATAATTGGACTATGACTTTTTGTTCATTAAAAGGATTAGTGGTACTTAAGAAGTTGGATGTAACCATTGAGGTAAAACGGTAATTTTGGCCCAGTTGTACTTACGAGCAATTTGTGAAGGGTCATCGTACTGTTAACTGGTTGTATCCAATGGACAAAGAAATATACTCTATAGTGCACAGTCTTTAATGGAGTATCTGGTAGATAATGGATATTGAATAATTTAATTATGAGTTTAATTAATTGTTCAAGTACCATTGGAGCTTCAATCTACAGGTCTATAAGGTCCCCTTTGTAGTTTAAAAGGATTATTGAGAATAATTTTTTTGATTAATTTGAATTGTTCAAATTAAATGAAGGAATTAATTATATGTGATATAATTAATATAATGTATTTAATACATTATAAAGTTTATCTTGAGAGAAATTAAATATTTGAAGGTGATTCAAATACAAATTGTATGGATGAGATTCATATAATTAAATTTAGTATAAATGTGATTTATACCAAATACCATGAATGATTGAGAGAAATAAAAACTATAGGTTATATTGTATTTGATACAATATAAAAAAAAACTATAGGTTATGTGTTATATTTGATATAACATTATAATATATATATTATATAATAAAGTGGTTATTATATAATTATATATTTTAATTAAATTAAAATAGTTTTAGTTTAATAAAAGAGGGAGTTATAACTCCGTCTCCTGGTTTTTCTCTCTTGGCATAACGTGAGAATGGGCAGTTCATTTTTTCCATCTTCTTCTCCTAATTTCCAAAGGTTAGGATCCTTCCTGTAATTGACTCCCAAAGAACACACAGAGAAGAAAAATAGTTTTTCTTCTTTCTCTCAAAATCCTTTCCCTCTTCCCAAATTCTTAGTAGAGCCCACAACTCCTACTTATTCTCATCTCCGAAGGAGAATATAGGAGGTTCTCTTGTATTAGTGGCCACTTAGGATTTTAGTTTTTGGAGATCGAGTTCCAGACGAAGAGTTCATGACCGAATCATGGGAATACGTGAAGAAGTTGTTCTTCAAGGGTAAGGTTTTAAATTCTTCTCCAATTTCTTCTAGAGAAGCATGCAATAATTTTCTTGCTTAAATGCATAATTATGTTCTCTAAATGTTGATTATGTGTAAAAATCAATATTGGGATGATCCTGCTTCCGCTGTGGAACTTCATCGTTCCTTTCAATTGGTATCAGAGCGAATTTTTGTTTTCCAATTTTATTTTATTTTCGAATTGTTTGTACATAATTATTGTGGGTGTTGCATTCTGTATTTTTCTTCATGTTGATGATGTATGGATGAATGTGGTTTACGATTTATGGATGTATTTGGGGTTAGGCATTAGATTTACAGTTTTTTTTTATAAATTTGATTTGTAAGGGCCCTTTGATTTTAGGCATTAATTGCAATAGAATCTGTAAGTTCATAGTCTTGAGTTGTTTGTGCAGTTTTCGGGGATTTTTTGGAGAAAACGAGACCCAAATTGAAGAAGAATCAAAAGTTTTCGTGTCTGTACAGTGGCTACTGTACAACAACATTGCAACGCTGCGAAGAGCGGACGGAATTTTTTTTCCTGTAGCATTGCAACACTAGATCACATTGTTGCAATGCTCCCAAATGGAAAAAATTGATCGGTTCAATTGCAGTTCTGTTCGTGGTTTAGCTGGTTCTCGTCTGGTTCGCTTGTTTCGAGTGGTTTGTGGGTGGTTTGGGTGCTGGACAATCCGGTTCGTATGATTTAAGACCCGATTCACCTGTATAGAACCGATTTGGCTATTATTTATGTAATAGTTAGCTTTTTTATTAATTAAATTGCTATTTAAATTATGCATTTGATGTATCATTTAATTTTAATTATATATGTCATAATATATGCAATATAGTAAAATCACATCATAGGTTATGCATTATTCATGCACCATTTATATTATAAATATTACAATATATAGTTGCATGATTTAATTTATAGCATGCTCATGTATCATATAATATAAGTGTTATACTATATATTTGCATGCATAATAACATTGTCATGCATCATTTATATTATATGAGTTATAATATATAGTTGGATGTATGTATGAATGTTATTTTATTTCATTCCTTTAGTATATAAGTGTTATGTATGTTTAGTAATGAAATGGCTATTGCATGTTGCATGACACCACTTTAGATAATCTTATAATTGTTATAATTTTATTGAGTATGTTGTTTGATGCAATGTATGGTTTTAATTTGTTTCATTTATTTTATAATTGTTATATTTAAATGAAATTAGAAATTAAAAATAAAAAATTCAGAATTGCATGCAAACTTAGGTTAAAATCATTTTTTAAAAATAGTTTTAAAATATGATCCATATAGACCTAAGATCACTAACTTTCTAATGAGATTTGAAATTAGTTTAACCTTTTTAATCAGTTTAATAGGATTAATTGGTTTTAATACAAGATTAAATTTATAGCAAACGTATCTATAAGGGACCTTTTGTCCAATGCTAGTTCTGTCTAGACTGAGGTATTTAAGTTGGCGGAAACTAAACACTCCTACTTGGGAACTGAACTGGAAAGGTGAATTAGGTAGATTTGCTATAAGCAGGCCATTGTCGATTAAAGTTTGTTAAAATGTTTAATGAACATTAATCAGATTTGTTGAACTATCCAAAGTAAGTGTTATTATTGGGTAAATTTAAACAATCACTTAGTAAAATAATTAGCCTTATTTTTTCTGAGTTAATTAAACCCTAAGTTTTTTAAAATACTCAGTGGGACGAAAAAAATGTATACGATACGTCATTTTTCAACTCATTTTCTCCCTTAATGTTTACACCATGAGACTTATACTTAACCTCGAGGCACTTTGGGCACGTCCCCATTCAGATGGTGTTTGCATGGTTCAATATCAAGGTGAATGAAAAAAGTATTTATAGTAAGTGGGAGAGGGGTGTGTGTCAACATGTCCTACGGTCTCCTTCATTAGTTTGCACTGTGAGATCTTCTTGCACAGCCTCGTGGCGCCCTGGGAGCATCCTCCTTGAACTCCAAAAATGGATAAGATTACTTTGGTATTTGCCCAAATCAATTTTTCTCTTCGATTGGCTCAGTAGGACGGAACTCTAGGATCTTAAATGAAGGGTCACACTTACGAGAAATTGTTAAGCTAGTTAATGATTTCTTGATCAAATCAATGACGACTAATTGTTATAGGAATAAGAGTTATTTTGGTGTAGTAATTGGTTGAGAGTGTCTCAGTTCAGTGAAGAGACAACTGACTACCCTTTGGTGGCTTTTATCCTAAATCATTGAAGCATCATTACAAAAATTAGATGTTAAATGGGATTCATTCAGTTTTTGCTAAATTTTGATTGGATGTTTTAGAGTTACTAAAATCTAATGTAAATCAATTTGTTTCTTTTTAGCAAAAATGTCACATTGTATTTTTCTATTATTTGCCTCTACTTGTTTGACCGGTTTTAATTATACAACTTGAAAAGTTTCGATTAAAACTTTTTTGATGGTTAACAACCTCAACATCGTCTTGACTGAGGATTGTCCTCAAATCCCAACCTCTACAACACGAAATGTTTGTGATGCATACGAAATGTTGATGAAGGCTAATGATAAGGCACAAGTTTACATTTTGGCAAGCATATCTTGATGCCTTAGCCAAAAGATTTGAGAGCATGGTCACTGCACATCAGATCATGCAATCAATGCAAAAATTGTTTGAGCGAAAGTTCTCACAGTTCAAGAAAAATAGGGTTTATGACGATGAAACCTGTAATGTCAGCTCCTTCGATAAACTCCAGTCCATATTGAATGTCAAGGACAAATAGAGAAAGCAAATATTGTAGAATCTAGTGAAGTTAGTCCTCTGAGATGAAACTTAGAGTTTATGATATGGGTTGTAGAGCTAATTCCACCACTCTCTAGAAAAGGAAGAACTCTGAAGAAAATAAATCTGATTTATTTGTCATAGAGACATGCTTAGTAGAAAATGATGATTCTACCTAGATAGTTGATTCAGGAGCTACTAATCACGTATGTTGTTCCTATAAAGGATTTAATTCTTGGAGACAATTGGGAGTTGGAGAGATGACTCTTAGAGTCGGTACTGGTGAGATATTTCAACTGTTACTGTCAGCAGGCATAAGTTATTTTTGGATAAGAAACGATATATGTTATTGGATAACGTATATGTAGTTCCTAATATCAAGAGGAACTTAATTTATGTTTCTTGTATGATTGAAAAAAGTATTCCCTATCCTTTGAAAATAAAGTGTTTATTTTTAATAATGGAATGGAGCTAGGCTTTGATTCAATGGAAAGTAACTTGTATATACCAAGGTTGTTAGTCACAAAAGTCATGCTAAATGCTGAAATATTCAAAACGGCAATAATTGTTAAAAGACCGAGAATTTCTCCTCAAGAAAATGCCCACCTTTAGCATCTAAGGTCAGGTTACATTAATCTCAATAGTATTGAGAGATTGGTGAAAAGTGGACTTCTAAATAGTTTAGAAGATAGCTCTTTACCTGTATGTGAGTCATGTCTTGAAGGAAAATTGACAAAACGACCTTTTACTGGAAAAGATTATAGAGCCAAAGAGACCTTGGAACTTATACATTCTATTCTCCGCGGTCCGATGAATGGGATATGAATATTTCATCTCTTTCATATATGATTATTCTACATATGAGTATCTATATCTAATGCAACACAAGTGTGAAGTACTTGAAAAGTTCAAGGAGTACAAGACTAAGGTTGAAAACTTAGGTAAAAAGATAAAAATACTACGATGTGATCATAGTGGAAAGTATATGAACTTAAAAATCCAGAATTATATGATGGAACATGGAATTACGTCCCAACTCTCAGTCCCAGGTACACCTCAACAGAATGGTGTAGGAGAAATAGAACCCTATTGGACATGTTTTGGACTATGATGAGCTATGCTTAACTTTCTGACTCATTTTGGAGATATGCAGTAGAGATTGTTGTTTACATTTTGAACAACGTTCCCTCAAAGAGTGTTTCTGAAACATCTTTTGAGTTATGGAGAGGTCGTAAAGGTAATTTATGCCACTTCAAAATTTGGGAATGTCACACCCATATACTAATGACAAATCCGAAAAAGTTGGGGCCTCGTTCGAGAGTATGCCTATTTGTAGGCTACCACAAGGAAACGAGAGGTGAGTACTTTTTTTATCCAAGTGAGAATAAAGTTTTTATATCGACAAACGCTACCTTCTTAGAAGAAGACCACATGAAGGACTATAAACCACGAAGTAAAATAGTTTTAAGTGAAATTTCTAATGAAACCACTAAGACTTCAACAAGGGTTGTTGAAGGGGCTAATACATCAACAAGAGTTGTTAATGTCGGTTCATCTAGTCATTCACATCCATCTCAAGAGTTGAGATTGCCTCGATGTAGTGGGAGAGTTATGAACCCACCTGTATGCTACATGGGTTTAACAAAAGCCCAAGATATCATAGTTGATGATGGTGTTGAGGATCCATTGTCTTATAAACAAGCAATGAAAGATGTTGATAAAGATTAATGAATTAAAACATGAATCAAGAAATGGAGTCTATGTACTTCAATTCTGTATGGGAGCTTGTAGATCAACCTGATGGGATAAAACCTATAGGTTGTAAGTTGATCTACAAGAGAAAAAGAGGTGTAGATGGAAAGGTACAAACCTTTAAAGTTAGACTTGTGGCAAATATTGTGACTATGAACTATGGCAAATGGACGTCAAAACTGCCTTTTTTAATGACAATCTTGAAGAGACCATCTACATGAATCAACCAGAAGGATTCATTTAACAAGATTAAGAGGAAAAGGTTTGCAAGCTTAATCGGTCCATTTATGGACTGAAACAAGCAATTTGATCTTAGAATATAAGATTTGATACTGCGATCAAATCTTATGGCTTTAATCAGAATGTTGACGAGCCTTGAGTTTACAAGAAAATCCAACAACTCAGTAGCTTTTCTCGTGCTGTATGTGGATGATATCCTACTCATTGGGAATGATGTAGGCTTTTCTGTCTGATGTAAAGAAATGGCTGGCAGTCTAATTCTAAATGAAAGATTTGGGAGAGGCGCAGTTTGTTCTAGAGATCCAGATCATCAAGGATCATAAGAACAAAAAGGTTGGCCTTATCTCAAGCATCGTATATTGACAAGATGCTTGTCAGATATTCGATGCATATTCCAAGAAGGGTTTATTACCTTTCAGATACGAAATTGTATTATCTAAAGAGTAGTGTCCTAAGACTCCTCAAGATATTGAGGCAATGAGACGAATTCCCTATGCATCAGTTGTTGGTAGCCTTATGTATGCAAACTTATATACCAGACCTGGCATTTCCTATGTTGTAGGGATTATCAGTAGATATCAATCCAATCCAGGATGAGATCATTGGACAGCAGTCAAAACAATCCTCAAGTACCTTCGGAGAACGAGAGACTATATGCTTATGTATGAAGATAAGGATTTGGTCCTTATAGGATACACAGACTCTAATTTCAGATTGATTGGGATTCTCAGAAATCCACAGTAGGTTCATTATTTACTCTGAATGGATGAGCTATAGTTTGGCGGAGCATGAAGCAAGGATGCATCACAGACTCCACTATGGAAGTCGAATACGTAGCTGCTAAAGAGGCTATTTGACTTAAGAAGTTTCTTATTGATTTGGAATTTGTTCCAAATATGTCTTTATCCATCAGACTTTATTGTGATAACAATGGTGCTATGACAAATTCTAAGGAACCTAGGAGTCATCGAAGAGGCAAACATATTGAGCAAAAATATCACTTGATTCGGGAGATTATGCATCGAAGTGATATGATTGTCATGAAGATTGCTTCAAAACACAACGTTGCCGATCCGTTTATAAAGGCTCTCAGGCTAAAGTGATCGAGGGTCATCTAAATAGTCTAGGTCTATAGGATATGCGATATATTGTCTAGGGCAAGTGGGAAATGTTACTGAGGTATAGTGTATGCCTAGTTTATTGTATTTTTTACTTTATTTGTATTGTACATTTGACTCTTTAAGCTTTAGGACAAGTGGGAGATTTTTGGGATTAATATCCTAAATCTCTCCTATATTCTTTTAGTTTGTAAACTTGTATAAATAAATTGTTATTATTAAAATAATTGTTATATTATGAGTATACACTCAATCCAATAAACAAAAGTCCTAGGTTATTTTATGTAATTTAAACATTTGTGTAAAGATAGGTACACAAGATGGAATTCACTCATTCCTTGATGTCGGGGTAAGTAGATAAATTGCTCCCTTAAAGGCTGATTTTGGGACTTGAACAATGTGACCACACTCTTTATTGACCCAAGAGAGATTTGGTCATAGTTGGACTGTGACTTATTGTTCATTAGAGAGATCAGTGTTACTTAAGGAGTTAGATGTAACTACAGGGACAAAATGGTGATTTTGGCCCAACTGTACTTATGAGCAATTTATGAAGGGTCATTGTACTGTTGACTGGTTATATCGAATGGACACAGAATATATTTGTAGTGCGAAGAGTGCAACTGTCGGTCTTTAGTGTAGTGCCTGACAATTAATGGATGTTGATTAGTTTAATTAAAGGAGTTCAATTAATTGTTCAAGTACCATTGAAACTTCAATCTACAAGTCCATAAGGTCCCTTCTATAGCTCAACAAGAATTATTGAGAATTAATTTTGGATTAATTTGGATTGTTCAAATTAATTGAGGGAATTAATTATATCCGATATAATTAATATAATGTATTTAATACATTATAAAGTTTATTTTGAGAAGAATTAAATATTTGAATGTGATTCAAATACTAATTGTATGGATGAGATTCATATAATTAAATTTAGTACAAATGTGATTTATACCAAATACAATGAATGATTGAGAGAAATAAAAATTATAGGTTATATTGTATATGATACAATATAAAAAAAACTAGGTTATGTGTTATATTTGATATAACATATGGCATAATATGTATACTAAAAACTATAGGTTATGTGTTATATGTAACATAATTATGGTATAATATATATATTACATAATAAAGTGATTATTCCATAATTATATATTTTTTAATTAAATTAAAATAGTTTTAATTTAATAAAGGAAGGAGTTATAACTTCCTCTCCTAGTTTTTCTATCTTGATATAACGTGAGAATGGGTAGTTGGTTTTTTCCCATCTTCTTCTCCTAGTCTCTAAAGGTCAGGATAATTGACTCCTAGAGAACACATAGAAAAGAAAAGTAGTTTTTCTTCTTTCTCTCAAAATCCTTTCCTCTTCCCAAATTCTTAGTAGAGCTCCCATTCCTGCTTATTCTCATCCTCTAAAAGAATAAAGGAGCTTGTGGTGGTAGCCAGATGGAGAGTTTGTGACCGGATCAAGGGAATACGTGAAGAAGTTGTTCTTTAAGGGTAAGTTTTTAAATTCTTCCCCAATTCCTTCTAGAGAAGCATGTTGTATTTTTTTTTTGTTTAAATGCATAATTATGTTCTGTAAATTTTGATTATGTGTAAAAATCGAAATTGGGATGATCCCGCTTCTGCTGCGGAACTTCACCGTTGAAACTATGTTATAGCAATAATAGATCAAATATTGGCACCTAATGAAACATAATTAAATTAAATTAAATTAAAGCACAAAAGATTTCCTTGAAAAGTTGGAAGAAAACTACCACATTTGTGCTTTTCCATGATCTTTCCCTAACCTTAAACAATGACGGACAACAGTCAAAGGCTTTTAATGATGCACAAAAGATGCGACGAAAGACATCTACATGAAAACCTCTCGGGTCTGCACTTTAAAATATATCTTTCACTTCTATTTTTGGCTTTTTTCACAGTAAACACTTCACCATGAATGACCCAGACTTACATGCTCGATTTACAGAACAAATACCCAAAACATTGGGCCCTTACATTGATCAAATCAAAGTAACAAAGTTGTAAATCTAATGTGCCAATACTTGTAAACATCTATTATGCAAAACAAACCATACAACTTATGTGTACAGTAAAATGCACTCACCATTCAATTCTGTGTAAAGTTCAAAGTAAAATTAAAAGTATGCTTTGGCTCTGATACCAATTGTAGGGATCGAATCTCACAATAGAAGCGAGGGATCATTGTGCTTGAATTTTGTTTTAAAATTACAACACTGAAAATAAAAAACATACATCAATATGTAGTATGTTAAGCATGAAATTAGAGGGAAGAAGAAATATACCTTTGAAGACACTTTTCAAATCTTCTCCCGGTCATCATAATAACTTCATAACGCATTTTCATGGAACTAACTCTTGAAACTACCATCACATCTTCCTTACTATTCTCTTGGCAAGGACCAGTTTGTAGGAATCATCTATTGAAAGAGAAAGGGAATAGTAGGAGAAAAGAGAAGCTATTTCTTTATGAAAAACTTAAGAGTGTTCTGGAGAGAATGAACCACTCAAGGAGAAAATAACTTCTTCCCTTTCTTTAACTTGAAGTGTGGATCAACTCCCATTTTTCAACCACTTCCTATTTAATTAATTAGAAGAAATACATTTAATTCTTAAATAACTTCTCCCATTCTTTAACGTCCCACTTCACCCGCTTCTAATTAAATTAAATTAAATTAAATAATATAATATAATTTTAATTAATTATTAGTTACATTAATTAGTAACTTAATTAAATAAATATATTAAATAATTATTTTACAAAATTAAATCTCTAATATTCAATTAATTAAATATTTGAATCTTATTCAAGTATTTATCTCTTTCATAATCTATAATTTTAATATGAATCTAATTCACATTAAATTTTAACCTATGGTTTTAATATGAATCCTATGCTTATTAATTATTTGAATCATATTGAAATAATAAATCTCATTTTATTATAGAGTTTAATTTTGAATCTCATTCAAAACTAACATTATATTATAATATATCTATATACATTTGATTAATTGTATCATATACAATTAATATTATCCCCTTTAATAATTTGAACAATTCAAATTCTTTCAAAACTAATGGTCCTGTTTATCCGTTGTGGACTAGCAGGGGAACTTAATGGACCTATAGATTAGAAGTTAAAATGATTCAATATTAACTAATTGTACTCTTTAATTATGTTAATGAACATTCATTAACAGCGGGTCGCTCTACTAAAGACTCACAAATGCACTCTTCCCACTATAGAATATTTCTGCATCCATGGATTTAACCATTAATGTAAGTCGATCCTTCATGAGTAGTTCACAATTGTAGTTGGGTCAAATTACCATTTCACCCCTATAATTACCTCTTACTCCTTAAGTACAGCTGATCCTTCTAATGAACAATTTGTTTATGGTCCTACCATAAACCAAGTCCCATGCAGGCCAGTGAAAGGGCAGGTACCCTTTGTTCAAGATTCAAAATCAATACTCAAGGGAACCACTTCTCTACTTTCCCTAAATGCGAGAATGAGTGAATTTTATCTTGTGTAGTTATGATCCCAGCTCCCTACTCGAACAAGTCCTCAAAATATATGCTTATTGAGTCGGCGACTTGGGCTACTCTGACAAATAAAAATTCAAAGACTGGCCTCATAGACAGGGCCAATAATTCACTCAGGATTGAGATCGAGTTACATGATTATCCTATGAAATATTAATCTCTTCAGTCAATGATGTTACAAGGAGAGATTAAATATATCACAATCCAGTTTTATACAAAGTCATTGTATAGGATACCCCAACTCGCATGTCTTTACATGAACGATTTGGATCAAATTGTTTGTAACACTTACAACATTTGTAACAATTACAAAGTGGATCGTATCCATACTATTACCAAGATAAGGCACCCAACCTTAATCCATATACTATAGACCCTTTAGGTTATTACTTAAAACATGATCCACCTGTATGTCCAATACATATCGTTTCAAGTCTCATGAAATAACCTTGAATTTTTCTCGTAATGGATAACTAAGTATCGTATATATAACATAATCAATTATTATATCAAACAACTAATTAACTACGAGGCTTTAGGACATAAATCCCAATACTTTATACATCTACTATAGAACCTTTAAATTATTTATTAAACATGATCCACTCGTATATTAACCAGTTCAAAATTACGTTTAATATTCATAACCTTGGATTTTTCGTGTAATAAATAATTTAGTATGATGTATTTAATAATTAATTTAAATAATTATTAAATAACTAATTAACTACGTGGTTTTAGGGCACGAAATCCCTATTAAAAATACCTTCGATGACTTGCTAGTAGTTATACAAGGATAAAACTACAACAATCTTGGTTTTAGATATCAATTGGAATTTTATAGACAATGACAGATTGACTATATGATGTCAGTTTCAGAAAAATACATATAGATGTCAATTTTAAATTGTCATCAAAACAGTAGTTACAATGGCGGTTGTCAACTGGCATCTTTAGACATAAAGCGACATGAAAGAAATTTTTAATTCACACCAAAATTTGAAGCATATAAGATGAAAAATATATTAAACAAGGTACTTTAATAATTTTCTTTTGTTTACAAAAATCTACTGGAAAGACTCTTAGTCGTGCAGGTTTATGGCTTTATACAAGAAAAAAAAATAAGAAAACAAATGATTTTTTTTTATGAGTCCACACGCAAAATCGCATGCAAAATTGTGAGTATCATGAACTAGATTAATAGTATATTATGGTGTTATATATGTATATATTTAAAAAAGATATATATGACTTCATATGCAACATAATAGAAAGAGTTGGAAAAGATTCATAAAGGCCAGGATGTTTTGATTCAAGCATTTGAGACACCAAAACATGCTGGCCGAGTACGTGGAGTTGGGGATTTTGTTTCAATTGGCACCATGTTCGAAAGTGAAGGGACTGAAAAGGTTAATGTAACCATTAAAGGGATAGAAGTATTGAATTTGTTCAACGTGTACATATAGATTTCTTTCGAATTCTTCTCGGTAACATGTTGAACAAATTGGGCATATGCCCAAGGCCGCTTATGTTTATTGATTTTCGGTCCTTTAGCGCAACCCTCTTATTATATTTATTAATAGATGGTTCTTTTCATATGATTTCTTATCATTACTAATTAATATAAGTTTCGTTTATTCACTTCTAGTGGTGTTATTATATATATTGACAAGAATGTTGAAATTCCTCGTGTAGATTTTTCCTTCTAAGAGCTGAAATGATGGGCTAGCCACTTATTAACCTATTAGTTCTTGCAAGAAGTGTTTTGAACTCCATTTTTAGCCAATCGATGATCCTCTACCAAACATTTTGTGCGATAAACTGATAATCCAAAGGATTCCTTAATTTTTCTTATATTTGGGTGGCATATAATAGTTTGATGTTTGGTATAAGATGTTGATTCATATATACAGACTACTTTGTTCGTGAGCAGCACAGATAACCTCCACGTAAGTGCAGTATCATATCATTCTTTCCTATTGTTTGAAACATACTTTGAAATGCTTCCGTCCATCTTTGCAATGTAAAGAGCAAGTAGAGCTTAAATTTGTGGAGTTTCATGCCATGATTGTTACATATAGTGGCTCTTGATTGTGTAAGAGCAAAAATTTTTCAACAACAAACCTGTCGATTGCAAGTAATGGACAATCCCTTAAATAAGTAGAGCTTATTATACGTAAAACTATTTTTTTTTCAATATTATTGTTTATTTCTATGTTCTATAGTGCCCTCGCCAAAAAGATTTCGTGGAATATGGGTATTATGTGATGAGGTTCATGATAGAGGTTTTGCATCATCCAAATTCGCCTATCAAATATCATGTATGTCACTCTTCAAACTTTATATTGTTATTTACATATTCTATTCTTATTAATAATGAACTTATTGTAATAATCATGAACTTTGAAACATTACAAAGACTAATTAGTCTAAAATTCGTCACCTGACAAGGACTCAAAAAAATCTTGGAATTAAATAATATGAGTATTGATCCAATTCTTAATAGAATTACACTGGTTCATAACATTCAAACAACCATCAATAGTCTTATCATTTAAACTTTACTCTCAGATCGCTTCCTAGCTTCTCATGATCCCAAAGAATTTCATTAAGAGCCAAGTTGAATCATCATGGTTATATAATCGTCGAAACAAGTCCCACAATTGGACCCAAAGATGGAACTTCGTCTGGCCATAGATGCCAGAATACTACCAAGACTAATGTTTCCAAGATATCCTAGCATCAATGTGATGGATGGAAAACGATCGGATATCTACCACAGTGTCCTTTTTTCATAGTATTTTGTTTACGTAAAACTTTTATAATATTCTCAAGTAAAACACAATATTTTCCAAAAATACAATGTCTAAACATTTTATTATCAATGAACATCAAGTGAAACTTCAAAAAGTCTTTTAGTTTACGAGCTTTAAAAAGTCAAAACATCCAAAATAGGGTTGACAAGAGAATTAACATTTTTAATGTTTCATTTTAAAAAGTAGCAAAATATTTCAGATCAGAAAAGATTGCAAATCGATTATTCATTTAATTCATTAATATTTTAATATATTACAAAAATACCCCAACAGTACATATAATGAAATTAGTCGAAAATACATGTTTATTAAAATCGTATCAACCAAAATTTATTGGTATTCACAAAAGATTTTATTTAAACTAGATTTTTGAATTATTAAATTTCACACATTAAATATTTTAATTTTCCGAATAAAAGATTTTGCCCATTATTTTGAGAATCCAACAGCCAATCCGACCTAACATTTTCTTTAAAAGTTGTTTATTAAAAATAATTACACCTTAATTGAAGTTTGTAATATACGCCATTTGATGATTTTTTAAAAATAGTTTGATGTTCATTATTTAATTTCACTATAATTCTAATAAATTGTTGAAGAAAAATTGGTGAACCATAAAAGAAAGAAGTAGATAATGACCATTTACGTGAGAGTTGATATTGCAAAATATAAAAAAGAAATAAGATAAAATATATACGAAAAAAAAAAAAAGAAAAATCAGTACAATCAAGATAATATAAGATCTGAAAGAAAAAATAATATTAAAATTTAATTAAACTGAAATTAAATTTTATATACTAATGAATATAAAATTAAACTGAAATTAAATATACTAATGAAGACATTTTCGGATAAACAAAAAGCACAAGCACCTGTAGAGAAGCCTTTTGCTATAATTCTAAAAAAAAATCTTGTTTTTGCCAAATTCTCAAATGGAAGTTAAAATTATACTATACAATCCGTCCCTACATGTAATGCTAACCCATTTGACAAACGTTTCCCATTATTCAACACATCTCTAACGTTTTCAACACTTGCATTTATATATTGACCTAAGCACAACTGATTAACTGATAGAGGTATATATATCTTTAGTCGAGATGTTGGAGATTTGAATCTTCTTGTTCTCATATTATTGAATCTAATAAAAGAAGAAAAAGCTATTGCGTTAGTTTTGTTTATAATTGTTTACTAGGATGATTCGTAATTTCTCCTTCGAGATCGTACTTTGAAATATTGAATTCTTTCATTGAATAATAAAGGTTGGTGAGAAACAAAAGTAGCACAGTTGACAATTTTTCTCAGTACAACAAATGTGAGATATATAAATTTAAGTATCTAACCATAGTGAAAGAGTATATGTTAATTATCATTGAGTTATGATATTCGATACTTTGCATCCACTGAACAAAATCACGATGTCCTTATCTACACAAGCTAGTGAATTGACATTAAAAAACTAAGTATATGAACGTAATTCATAAACACTAAAATCACCACATGGATATAATTTCAACCCTAAGAATTTGTGTTACGAAATCAATGATTAAAGAATAAAAAAAAACGTAAAAAGAGATATAAGTGGTTCACTAACACTATATTAGCTATGTCCACGAGGCAGAGGGAGAACAATATTATTAGAGAGAATGTTTTCTGAATATACAAACGACGCTTCTAGGGTTAGAGAGTTTATATAGCACATTAGTTTAAACCTTGGGATCATAACCTTAAGATCATAATTGTAAATAACCACATCTTAGGGTCATAATCGTAAATAACCACAAATAAGTAAATATGTTAAATACAAATTCTGAATAGGTTTCAAAGGTATTGCCCCTAAACCCCACCAGGGCGTGTCGCCGCTGAACCTCGACTCGCTGACTAGTCAGCGAGATGCCTACATTTAGTTGTTTGAAGCACCAGCCAAGAAATTAGGCATTCCAACAATTTGGTGAATCAAGATCAAAGTTATTGAGACAAAGAATTGTTCCTTGGCCTAAAATTCTAACACTCCACAAGATAGGAAGATCAATCCTACTTAAATATTCTTGGCTTGCAACTCAATATATTCATTGTAAAATTCAAGAAGCTCTCCTAGTTAAATAAAAACCTCAAAACTCGTTCATCTTAACATGGATAAAATTGACAAACAAGAAAATTATAGTCATTGGCAGTTTATATCACAAGCGGAAAAAAAAAAAGAGATATAATTGTAGATAGAAAAAACAGCTCACATTGTTGTGATGTCTATTAGCTAACCAATATGAATATAGGCCAACTAACATAAAATCTGTAATATTAAGCTCGAGATAAGAGATTTGATTTCAATGCTCGCAAATTCTCAAAAAAGATTTAGAAAAAAAAACAATACTTTTTGAGTTCTAACATCAAAGTCATTTGAAGTTTTAGTGCGACTATGCTTTCTATATGGTTACCTATATGATTATTTCTCTTTACAACTTGGGGATCGTTTGGATTGTCAGTAAAACAATGTTTTTAAAAAACTTCATTTTCTTTGAAGTATATTGTCCTTATGTAAAATCTGTTTATAATTTAAACACCGGTATATTTGGTTTCATTTTCTAAGGAGTGTTTTAATACATAAGTTTGTTTCACATCTTCTATATTCAGAATGCTTCTAATATTGTTAAATTAGCACAAGGCATAAAACTATTCAAAATTATGAGTTAATTAGGCATAATAATTTTGAAGTCGAGAATCGAACTTCTAACTTTAAAGTTGATAATACAAATACTATGCCACTTGAGTTGTGCTCATTTTGACTTCTGCGAGCTATAACTTTTTATTCAACTATTCAATTATGCTCATATTTTCTCAAATTTTCAACACTCAATTGAAATGTTAACTTAAAACCTTCACCTATATTTTACAATATTTTGACGTAGACAAAATTTTCTTATTTAATATAGAAAAAAAAACTATGAGTGAAATATGCGCACACACACAAAAGGCCATCTAATCAAGGAGGCTAATTTTTTTTTTCTTTAATGGTATCTTTCGTCAAATTGTAGGTTATGGTTTATCATGCATGCATGTTGGCTGATTTATGCTAGAGCGTGATTTTGAAATGGTTAAAGTCACTTTTGTGATCATGTTTAAAATCATTTTGAAACACACTTTTAATCCCTCAAAATCAATTCAATGTTTAATTTTATACTTTTAAATAAATTTTTTCTTGCTACTGAAATTGATTTGGAATGATTATAAACATTTCACGAGTAATTTTGAAAATGACAAAAATAATTTTTAAAAATTTTAGAATCACTACCAACACTTTAACAATAATATGTCTAAAATTGAGAATGCATGGTTAAAACTATTCATCTAATTGTCTTAAAAAAAACATGCGTAAATGTTTTTCTTTTAACACGTCTATATAAGTATTATAAGGTTTTTTCTAGTGAAATATGGAATGGAACTTTTTTTTATTTGTTTGTAACTATAAATATATATTGTGGGGTTTAAAAATTAGAATGTCCTTTTTAAATGTCATTTGGTCTTCTTTTCATATTAAAAAAACTTAAATTATGACCTATTTAGATTGTCTTGGAAAAGATGTGTCTTTTAAAAAGTCATTTTCATTTAAATACTAAATGGTATATATAAAACTGAATGCACTAGCAAACTGATTACACCTCAGTTACAAGAAATATTACACTCAATGTATAATATTCAAACTCAAACGAAAGTCAGATGGTTTAACAAGACTTAGATATGAAAATGACCAAAGACTTGAAAGAACTTCAAAACCTTTGGAGACTCAAAACGTAGTCAAGACATGCTTTTGGTAAATGTTGTCTTGAAGAAAATTATTCGCTCTGCACGAGCTGCAAGCAAACTACAGCGATCATCTCAGTAGAATACAATGATTAACTCCGGTAGAACTGCAACCTCGAACTACTCAGATCTGGTAGAACTCTTTGATACTTGCTCTCAACTCAACTCAAGATCGAACAAAAGAAAGAAAGAAAAAAGGAGAGAACTCTTTAATTTGGAATGAGATGCTACAAATGAAGAATCAAATTACTATTTATAGGCTAGCAACTTAATAATTCTCAAAAATACAAAATAAAATCAAATAAATACAAAAATTAAAATTTTTGTCAAATTCAACTCAATTGAGTTGTTACTTGACAAAAATCAAACATAACTCATTCAAACTGGAAAAAAAATTACAAATTTAATTTTCATACATATTAAATTTGTACATGAAACATCATTTTAATATGAAGTTTCAATTCAATTTGAATGTTTCTAAATAATGGATTGAATCTACACAATTAAATTCATTTTATGTTTCGAATCTTCACCGTACTTTCACTTTCTTTCACTATAAATATCCAACACTTTTTATTATAAAAAACAATTATTAAAATCTATTAACTAATAATTGAAATTTTCTATTTAAAAATACTTCCATAGACTGAGTTTTTTTCCTTTGTTTTTTTTTATTCTTTTTAGATATATGATCAATTGAATTAGCCATTAGAGTCAGTCATCGGAGTTTAGTTGTTAAAGATGACCAACGTAGTTGGTCGTTAGCAGTGATCATCGAACTTGACGACTGGAGGTAGTCACCATGATTTGGTGTCTGAGGTGGTTACCAAAATTGATCGCCGAATGTGGTCTTCAGTGAAGGGGTAGTTTCTATAGGAGTTGCTCGCAAAAGGGGGACGTTGGAGCATGAATTGATGATTGTTGTTGGAGTGAGGTGACAGTAGTTGTCTACGATGGTTGTTGCTAGAGTTGGTTGTGGGTGGTGATCATTGAATTTGTTGCCAGAGGTAATCATCAAAGTTTGGCATTGGAGGTGGTGACTAGAATTGATCGTCGATGTGGTCTTCATCAAAAGTAGTTGTCGTCTGAGTTGCATGTTAGCGATGGTCATTGGATCATGCCAACGATGATTGTTGTCGAAGTGAGATTACAGTGATCATTGGCGATGGTTATTGCCAGAGTTGGTTATCAACAGTGATCGTCGAAGTTGGCCACTAAAAGTAGTCGTTAAAGTTTGACGTCAGAGGTGCTCATCAGAATCGATCACACAGATGTGATCTTCATTAGAAGTGGTTATCAAAGCATGTCGTCTGCTTGTTGACGATTGGTTATCGATAGTGATCCTTGAAGCTGGCTGTCAGATGTAGTCACCAGAGTTCTCTCATCAGAGGTAATCACTAAAATTGATAGCAGGATATGGTCTTTGCCAATGGTAGTTGCGATCAAGGCATGTAATCAGTGATGATTGTTATCGAGATAGGTGGAGTCTTTAAAAATATTAGAGGGAAGGTGAGAGAGATAGTTAGAAGATGGTGTTTTTTGACAACTTTATAGACTTAAATAGTGAAAAGTGAACGGATTATTTTAACCATTTTAACTTAAACGAGTGAAAAATAGATCAAAATTCAAATTATACCAAAAATAGATCCAACGATGGAGAGAAGACAAGTCAAAATACGAATAAAATAGAAGATTGCACGATCCTAATCATAGGGTAAAATAGATTTCATTTCATTAAAATAACCCATTCCTCTTTAAGCAATAATTAGATAATCAAAAAGAAGAATTATTTGATTTCCCAAATTTTCCAAAACAAACCCGTGGAAGAAGATGACGAAGGAAGAAAGCCGTTGAAAAAACGAAAAGCGAACATGAACCGTCGATCAAAGGCGGCGGAAATCTGAACCGTCCGATCTTCCGTCAGATGCGCGTGACTAATTTTTCTCCCGCGCCCGAGCCTTCGTTTCCCTTTCCTCGCATTTACTCCACTCTCTCTCCTTCTTCCCATTTGACAAATTCTTCTCTGCATAAATATTCATCCAAATTCTTCACTTCTTCTTCAAACTCTTGGTCTTGGTCTTCCTTCTTCCTTCTGGGTTTTCAATTTCTTGATTCAGAATCGAAGAATTTGATTCAGAAGGTGTTTCAGAGCAAAGGGTTTCGAAGATTATGGCTGATGTTGGTCAGAACAATCCTGCTGATTTTCCTGCTGTTTCAACCCATGGTGGCCAATACGTTCAGTATAACATCTTTGGAAATCCCTTCGAAATCACTTCCAAATATCGTCCCCCTATTATGCCTATAGGTCGCGGAGCATACGGAATTGTTTGGTATGTTCATTTCTTTGTTCTGTTTTTTTGGATTTTGTTGCTGATTTTGTATGAAACCTCCTTCTGGATTGAGTTTCTTTTTACCCTTTTTTTTGGATTTTGTTTGTTTGTAGTTCTGTTTTGAATTCGGAGACCAATGAAATGGTTGCGGTTAAGAAGATTGCTAACGCATTTGATAACCATATGGATGCGAAGAGGACGCTACGTGAGATTAAGCTTCTTCGCCATTTGGATCATGAAAATGTGAGAGACTTCATACTTGATGATTTACTTCAACTGTTGTTTCTATTAATCATTGCGAATTTTGATTTCTTCCGTTTGTGTTTGTGATTTCTATTTTGATGTATAAATTGGTGGCATGGGGGTAATGATGATAGAATCCTATATTATGAAATCGAAAAATAAAGAAAGTGAGAAAACCTCGATACAGACTAGCAGTATGTTAGCTACGTCCAAGACAGATGTGAGATCAGTTTATTATTAGAGAGAATATATAGTGCATTACTTTAAAACCTATTGCCGAAATAAAAAATAACATAAATACGAATACAATTTAGATTTGGTCATTGGTCAATGGTCATTCCGAGAAGATTCAAGGCATTCTACCATCCTAGAAGGTTCATTTTGATTGAATTCAAATTTTGATGTCTACTTGTAATATGGAATACATTGTATTTGGTGATTTGGTTCATTAATAAGTGGGTTGGACTTTCTCCGAAACGTATAAATGATTACAGTACTTACCCTTAGCAATGGTTGGGTGATTGGCCATATAATAGTTGAATAGCAGCTGTAGTAGCATGTGGTTCTTCATTATTTTGTTGCTGATGGAAAGTTTCTGGGATTCTGACTTTGTTGTTACATTACAATAACTGGATGATGAAATGGAATTGCTTCGTACAATGGTTATCTTGCTTTCTCTGTACCTTCTGATTGTATTTTTATAATATTGGGGGAAGTCTTTTAATAGTTGTTCTTAAGGGTGAGAAGAACAATCTTATATAGGTTGTGATTCATTGGATGTAGGTAATAGGCATAAGAGATGTGATTCCTCCACCTTTACGGAGAGAATTCAATGATGTCTACATTTCGACTGAACTAATGGATACTGATCTTCACCAAATAATCCGTTCCAACCAAAGTTTATCGGAAGAGCATTGTCAGGTACAACGGGGTCTTGACTTCTCATCATTCATTATGTCCAATTGCACCGTTGGTTTTTATTTCAATTGTTCCATTTGTAATATAAGTTTTGGCATGCTTTGTGCAGTATTTCCTTTATCAGATTCTCCGAGGACTGAAATACATACATTCCGCAAACGTCATTCATCGAGACTTGAAACCGAGCAATCTATTGCTTAATGCAAATTGTGATCTCAAAATATGTGACTTTGGTCTTGCTCGGCCAACTTCGGAAAATGAATGTATGACGGAATATGTTGTCACAAGATGGTATAGAGCACCTGAGCTTCTATTGAACTCTGATTATACAGCTGCTATCGATATATGGTCTGTTGGTTGCATCTTTCTGGAGCTTATGAATAGAAGGCCTTTATTTCCAGGCAGGGATCATGTGCATCAGATGCGATTATTGACCGAGGTAAAACAATCTACAGAGAGCTTATGCAGTGTATCAAATTTAGATTATCTAATTTCGACTATTAAAGCTCTGACCGATGTGAAAATATACCCGATAGTTATTGATTCCTTGATAATTTCTACTATCAGTTTTGTTAAGTATATAATCTTAATTTTGTTAAGTATGACTCTCATTCGAAAGCAATTTCTTTGTTCTGTTTTGTTAGTTCTCATCAGTTTCCCTTTGAAATATCGATTTCGGCCCATGATTTTCAAGTTCTATTTTTCCACTTAAAAATGGTTCATCATCTTTCCTTTTTCCTGAAATTGATTATCGTTACTTAATAGACATGGAAAGCTACTTTGACTGTAGGTTGTACACTTTCTCATGTTTTATCATTTTAATTCTTAGCTTCTTGGCACACCAACTGAGTCAGATCTTGGTTTCATTCGAAATGAAGACTCGAAAAGATATCTTCGGCAGCTACCTCCCCATCCTCGTCAGCCATTAGCAACGGTTTTTCCACATGTTCATCCGTTGGCAATTGATCTTGTGGATAAAATGTTGACATTTGACCCAACAAAGAGAATTACTGGTAAACATTTATCGAATCTCCATTATTTTGTCTTTTGATGGTCTGGATGAATTAGTTGCTTATTAAATACAATGTTAATGATAGTTTAGTGATTGGAATGTAGGGAGTACAATACTTTAAGTTATAACCTCTTCATTTTCTTACAATATTATTAGGTTCGAGGTGCAAACTATCATAAATTTGCATGTGAAATAACCTTCATGTGGCTTGTTTCAATTTCAAAAGTGACCATGAGTTTTTAAACCATAGTATTTTTCATATCATTCCTTGATTTTACTTTATGAATTTGTTTTTTAAACAGTTGAAGAAGCGTTGGCGCATCCATACCTAGAAAGATTGCACGACATAGCCGATGAGCCGGTTTGCCCAGAGCCATTCTCATTCGAGTTTGAGCAACAATACTTAGACGAAGAACAGATGAAGGAGATGATTTACAGAGAGGCATTGGCACTCAATCCAGAATTTGCATGACCATTACATGTACATGCTTTAAGTCTCGTCTCCCCGAGCAACAACCGCTTTGCAAATACAGGTAACATACAACGAAAACGGCTCAGGTTGGTGTACAAAACGAAATCACATCGAATGAGAGCTTTGTATGTTGAATTGGCTAACTTATCTATTTCATTGGTCTATCAGCTTCAGCCCTCTGAGAAAGCTCTTATTAAGAATACTCCCCTTTTTTTTTTTAATTCCACGGAAATTGTTAGTTTATTTTTTTGCCCCACGTTTGATCCTTTAAGTTTGTGTTATTTGTTGTTTTCTTTGTTTTGAAAATGTTGAATCTATATTTTGTACAGCAAACCAAATTAAATGCAAACTCATTTAATAAAAGTTCTATTTATGTTGTTCGTATGTCTCCATCTTTTGAATTAGAGCTATTCTGTGATCTTTATGTTAGCATTTTATTAATAGGATGTGTTTGATTTTAGTACACATATTTTCTTGTTTTAAGTATTGATCCATTTAATTTGTGACAGAAAGTTAGGTGTGGCATTACATAATGCTGATGGAGGTTTTTTTTTTTTTTTTTTTTTTTTTTTTTTTTTTTTTTTTTTTTTTTTTTTTTTTTTTTTTTTTTTTTTTTTTTGGAAAAGACTAATGGAGATTGTTGAAGAATATATGATATTTGATAATTCCACATAAATATAATGCTGAAAGTGGGTCTATTTATACCTTATCTAAAATGTAATTGAATAGTTGCATGTGGAATTAAATTAATACTTTACCATAGGACGAATAAAACTAGAAAAGACCAAAATCTTTAAGATCTCGTTTGGTAATTATTTTGTTTTCATTTTTCTTTTTAAAAATATATTGCCTATTTTATCCATAATCCGTATAATAATTTGCATCTTTTCTAGATACAATAGTTGAATTCTTAGTTAGATTTAAAAAAAAAAAAACAAAAACGACTTTTTGAAAGCAATTTTTTTTTAATTATTAAATTTTGGTTTGGTTTTTTAAATTATTGGTAAAAATAGAAAACAAAATAAGAAAATTGAAGGTGGAAATAATATCCATAAACTTAATTTTCAAAAATAAAAATAAAAAATAAAATAATTACTAAAGGGAGTCTAAAATAGTTAAGTGTGAAACTAGAATTGTTAGATCATTAAATACATTATTATTTGTTTTTGTTAACAATAGATTTTGATTATTTTTTAAATCTTCTTTAGAAGATAAAGGTTTTAAATTATAAATATAGTTCGTATGATTTCCATTGATTTTTAAAAAGATTAAATTACAAGTTTAGTTCAGTTTTACAAAAGTATCTAAACTTTCACAATTTTGTATCAGGTAGGTTTCTTAAAAATTGGTCAAAATGACCTAAAATCCAAAAGAAAAGAAAAATCTTATACAATGACATCTTTTTAAAAAACATACTTTTTTAAAAAAAAACTGTTTGAAGAATTGAAATTATCATTTTGTCCTTATATTACTAAGGGCATCAACTCCTTAAATTGAATCATCTCTCTCGATACAATTTTTTACTAGATGACCATTCATTTTTATACAATTTTTTTAATGATGCTTTTTTTGCTTCGTCACGAGTGATTATTTACAAAAACGAAGTTGTATCGAGAGAGATATGATCAAATTTATGATATTTGATGTTTTAGTTATATAACGGTAGAATGATAATTTCACTATTTAAAAGGTTAAAAAAACCTTTTTTTCCCTTTTTTTTGAAAAAAGAGGTCATTTATGTAGAAGGTTTTGAGTTTTAGGTCATTTTGAGCAATTATCCTATGTCAAATAGTTGCACAATTTTAACTTTACGTTTTTAGATTCCCCACATATTTAACATATTTAAAACAGTTAATTGAATCATTTTAAAACTTTTTATTTTATGTTTAATAAATTCGTAAAATTTTAAAAATATTGAATAAGTGAATAATTTATTAGACATAAAATTGATAACATGATAACTTTATTACACCTTTTATACATAAAGACTGCTCTTTCTTTTTTAGTTCATGAAACTATCTAATACAAATTTAAAAGTTTTAAAGACTGAAATTGTAATTTAATTCCTTTAAAAAATTAGTCTCCTATGATTTCAATGGTTTTAATTTGGTTTTGGCTTAATTTTAATTTGATTACTGTCCTTTTAAAAAAAATCATTACATGGGAATGGGCTTGTAATTTCAACCCTTCCTAATTGCGTCTACTAATTGTACTCTAGACTACGTAAAGAGTAAGCATAGGAGAAAAATTTGTGGGTTTCTAGGTGGGCAGAGGGTTTAAGGATGTAAACCAAGTTTTATGGATTAAATTGAAATTTTTAAGACAACAAGGGGCAAATTGAAAATTTTAAAATTTAAGAGATAAAATTATAAAAATCCAAGGTCGTTTGTTTTGTAGGAATCCAAGATTTTCATGGGGTGGGTATCTGGATTACCGTGTTTGTTTTGTGATAATGTAAGATTCTTGAGCATCTTGGGATACCTTTACGGAGGGCATTTAGAAAGTTTTGGATGTTATCTAGAAACATGGGTTCTTTTGAATTTTTATGATGAGAACATTTTTTTTTTCATTTTTACCTTTATATATATATATATAATGTCAACTATATATTTCACTCTCTTTAATTATATTGTAATCGTTTTTATTTTTTAGAAAAAAATAAAATAATAAAACTATATTAATAAGAATAAATTTAAATTAATAAAAATAAATATTTTACCCGAGTTAAAGTTTTATTAAATTAATTATAAATTAACAAATAGACTTAAGGGTATTCTTAGAATATTAGGTAAATTTATGATATTCCCAAATATAAATCCTACGAAATAAATACAATTATCTAAGTATACTTAAATATCTTTAAAAATTTTCATATAAAATAAATATGATTATCTAAAGATGTCGGATATCTATAATTTTAAGCATTTATAATTCTGATTATTTATATTTAAAAAAACAAACAAACAACCTACTAAATTTTAATTTAAAAAAAAAAAGAAAAAGAAAAACTTATCAATGATAAAGTTTTATAATAGAGAACTACTCCAAACTTTCTTGTGGTGGAAAAAAAAAAAAAAGAATCAATAGAAAAGAAAATAAAAGTAGAAATATCCTAACATCCCCAAACAAATTTCATTAAATTATTATACAATACATGAATAAGATTAGGTTAGGTCCTGTCTTTTATTTATTTATTTTTGTCCCATCTCTCCTTTAAATTAGGTGAATTGTTTTTGCATAAAGAAAAAAGATTGGGTCAACTCATCCAACCTATCTTAATAGTGGTAGCTTTCAACAATGTCAATTGTTGAGATAGGATATTATTTATTTATTTATTTATTTATTGGAAGAATATAACTTTAGACAATCAAATACAAATATTCTTGGTTAACTAGGTGAATCTAAATTTTATTATATTTGCAAATTTTTCTATAATTTACTATAATGCCCCTTATATCAATAATTCACAAATTACATAATTCAATGAATGTGAACAACTTTGATAAATATTAAAAAAATTAAAAAATTAGTTATTGGATGTTCAATCATTCATCAAGCTCAATTGAGAAAAAAACATGAAAAATTTCTCATCTTAGATACTTCATGTCCAATGGTGTGAATTATTAATCTTTCCATGTATTACAAAATGTATAGCTTCTGTGTGGAATTTACATCACTACTGATTCTTTTTTACTTTTCTAGTTTCAAAGCATTATAACTTTCTACATAACATTTCTTTATTTGGTTTTTAATTTTTCAATCATTAGCTAACTAAATTTGAAAAATAAAATTATATTTTCAAAGATTAATTAATTTTTGAACTTTGCCTAGAATTTTGACAATGGTTTTTTTTTTTAAAAAAAAAATTATATAACATTTCTACGATAAATTACATTTTTCTGACGCAAAAAACGTCGGAAAAGGTTAAAAAAGTGTCGGAAAAGATTTTTCAGAGCCTTTTTAACCATCGGTACGATTGTTGGGAGAGTCTCGTCAGGAGAACCCTATCCTGATGGAAAAAAATTTCTTCGTCGAGAAAATTTGATCTCGCAATGATTGCAATTGGGAGGAGATATGTCGATGCCAGAATGGTGGCATTGACATAAGTCACCTTTCCTGACGCCAAAATTTGGTTTATTGGTGTCGGGATAAATACCCTAGGCTGCACCACTCTTTTGGCGTCGGCAAATGATTGGAACAAAAAACCTTTCCGATGCAAAATTAAAAAAATAAGCATCGGGAGAGGGTACCTTTCCCAACGTAAATTTGATTTAACGTCAGAAGAGATTACGTTTCTCCACGCCAATTTAATTTGGCGTTGAGAAAGATTTAAAAATGTACATACATTTTTGCTATTTTTTCCAGTGCCTTAAATTTAGATGGACTTTATATATATATATATATTTTAATTTACTAAAAATCAAACCTATTAATTTTTAAAGCTATAATTCAAAGTTGCTTGAATCTCACAAATTTAAGTTAATAAACTAAAATCAACAACTTTTACGTGTAATTAGTTTTCTTACATAATGTCCAATTTAGTTTCATAAAGTTAATTTAAAATTACATTATATCCACAAACATAAATATCGAAGTACCTATCAAATACAAATCTACAATTACATAATATCCACAAAATATTTCTTGATTTCTTCTCTCCTTCTTTAGTTGAACATAAACCCCAAGGCTCAAGATACCTCCGAAATACAAATTTAAATAGTTTTGATGCTACTAAATAATAATTTTATGCATCATACATTACCCCTTTAACAATAGCAACATTAATACAAAACTTAAAAATAACTATGCATTTATTCATATACTAATCTTAAACTCAATATAAAACTTAAACTTAAACGTAGTAAAACTAGTTACTTCAAATAAAATCTAGACATTTACCCTCACTCACTTTCTTCCCCTCTCAACGCATATCAAAACACAACATCAAAACTTAACATTCAACTCAAACTATTTCAACCTCAATATTTTATAAATACGTCAATATAAGACTTCAAATTTAACAAAGAACAATTAACAACTTTAAATATACTCTAGCATGCAAATAAAATTCATACCTCTAAAGACATAGTCCGGTGAATGAGATGAGAACTGCTGTGAAAAAGTTTAAAGACTTTACCATTTGAAGCAACCATTGTTCCCACATAAATATAAATATAATTCAGTCATAAATTAGCCCCAAATTATTTTAGCAATACTCAAATATCCCTATACTCATCACATATACTAATCTCAAACATATAAATATAACAACTAATCTAAAACTTGTTTGAAACTAAGAACAATAAAACTAAAAATAAAGAAAACAATCAACACTAAACTAAAACATAACAATATAAACTATTCCCTACCATCAAAGTAACTCAAACCAAACCTCATATACTAATAAAGAATAAAAATAACTCAAACCAAATCTCAACAACTAACACTTATGCTAAAGAATCTATATTGCATAGACAAATTACATAAAGATTGCATAAAATCATCATAGAAATTAAGTTTGTTATATCCATTCAAAGCCAAAAATAAAAGACCACAACATTGTAAATCAATCAAATTAGTAAATAAAATTCAACCTCATCTACATCATTTAATTAAAACATAACAATATAAACTACTCCCTACAATCAAACTCTAACTCAAACCAAACCTCATATGCCATAGAATAAAACTGACTCAAATAAAATAAGATGAAGTAGCCAAAGAAAGAGTTTGGGTTTACCCATATGTGTATAAATATGGTTAATTATGAAAGTTTTGGCCAGGGAATAGAGTCACAGAAGCAACTGAAGAAAGAGTTTGGGTTTATTCAAATCCACAAAATAAAGTTTTTGTTATCTTATTGTAGGCATCAATATCTTTCTAATAAAAAAAAAAACATCAAAATCTATAAAATCAAGACCCAACATTTTCACTTCCTCATGTACAAGACCCAACATTTTCATGCTACCAATTTAATAAGATTCTTAACAAAGTTGGCATGCCAATTTTTATAAATAGCAACATATAAATACGTTTATGTTGTTACTATAACTACAAGATAACAACATATACAGTCTTCTAATTAGTTTACTATCAAAGTTGAAGAGTTCATACCTATTTCAGTTATCTCCTTGTGATTTCATGAGTCGTAAAACCATGACTTTCAAGTCCATCTAACTCAACATCTAGAAACAAATTACAAAAATTAACTAAAACATAACAATATATAAACTATTTCTTTCTTCTTTATGTAAAAAGAAAGAAAATTTGAACAGTACCATGTAATCAGTGGTGATAAAAGGATTGTTAACCATAACAAGTTCAACATCGTTTCTCTAGAGAGAAACCCTTGCTACCTACCTTCCAATCCTTCCAAATCCTGAAATTTTATTTCCATAAGATTAGCCAGATCTAGGATATTTTAACCAGTTTAAACTAACGGGGGAATCAAATTCTTGATCTTTGTTGCAAATCAATGTAGAGAAAGAATATAACTAAATGAAAGAACAATTAGAAAAGTTCTCCAAAAAAGTACAAATTACTTAAAGAGGATCAACCAAAAGTAGAATCGAAATCATACCCAATGGAGAGAGATCCGCAAGAAATGGGGAGCCTTGAAAATAAGCAATCAAATCCCTAAAAAAAAACAAAAAAGTTAAAAAAAAAAAATTGTACCTTAACGGAGGTGGAAAAAAATGAGAGGGAGTAAATGACGGGAAATAGAAGGTGCTGGCCGAAAATTGGATTGAGAGCCACTACAAGAAAAATCACCTTTCTTAACGTTTACAATTTTAAATACTTGACATTTTTATGAAAAAAATGTCAAGAAATAGGTGATTTTAAAGATAAAACGTGAAGAATTGATTTTAAAAAGCGGTGGTTGTGCATTTTTTTCTAGAAAATACAATACTTGACGTTAAAAATGTCAAGTTCAATTAATGGATTCTTGACGTATTAAAAACGTCAAGAATTGTAGAATATACAGAGTAGCATTGCAATGCTAAAAAGTAGCGTTGCAACACTACGTATTTTGACGAAAAAATGAAAAATGTGCACGCCTCACGCACGTAGCGTTGCAACGCTATGGGTTTTGAAGAGAAAATTGCGCGCTCTTCAACAGCTTTGCAACGCTATCAGATAGGCTTAAGAGAAGTTCCAGCAGATTTAGTCGATTTTATTCCAAATACACTCGAAATCTTTTTGGTTTTTCATTTCCCTTTGATGCATCTTTGTTATTCCATCAATCTTGAAGAGATTCTTTAGATTTGAGGCATGAACTTTCAAAGTTAGGGCTTAATCCTGATTTTCTTGTTTAGATTGGGTTTAAGTCTTGATTTTCTTGGTTTGATTAGGCTTAATCTTGATTTTTTTGTTTAGGTTAGGCTTAATCTTGTTTAGATTAGGTTTAATTCTTGATTTTCTTGGTTTGAGGCATGAAATTTCAAAGTTAGGGCTTGATTTTCTTGGTTTGAGACATGAACTCACAAAGTTTAGGGCTTGATTTTTTTGGTTTGAGGCTTGAACTTTCAAAGTTAGGGTTTAATCTCTCATGTATATTCTTGAATCTCATAATAAACTCTTGTTTCATATTGTTCTTGAATGAGATTGAATTTTAGAAAACTTACCAATGTTGGGATTGCCACTTTGCCAATGTTAGGGCTTTAATTTAGAGAACTTGCAAGAACTTGCCACTTTTCTTTAGTTAAATGCTTGATAAAGTTAGATATGTCAATGTGTCTAATTTGTTAGGGGTTTTTGAACTAAGTAATGCTTTGCCAAACTTGGGTTCAATATTTAGTTATTGGAATTAATACATGTTTAGCACATTAGAGCACGTGCACGCCTTGGGTTCAATTTTTTTAGGTTCGATTACGCCTTGGGTTCAATTTTTTTTAGATGTGTTTGTCTTTGTTCTCTAATTTGCCTTGAGGTTCTCTGATTTGTCTTACTTTCTTGATATTGGAATGTTATAGAGCTAAATAACAAGTTGTATGTATTAGGAACTGGTTTGTTTTCCACAACTTGTTTTTTGAAGTTGATCATTGTTTATCATCTTTTCTTACTAGATTTACAATCATGGATAAATCATGAATGCAAAAGAGTAGATTATCCAAAGATTATGAATTGGGTGTGAAAAACTTCATAAAATTTGGATTTTCTAATAAATATAGCTCCAATATTCGTTGTCCTTGTTTTAAATGTGGGAATTGTAAATTGCATAGTAGCAAGGATATTAGAGATCATTTATATGTCAATAAGATTGATGAAAGTTATAAAATTTGGTTTTGGCATGGGGAAAAACTTCCTAACTCATCATTTTGTGGATAGTTTTCTATGTCTGACACTCATATGTATGAAGAGGCTGATGTTGGAAGTTTAAAAGAAATGGTTGAAGTTGCTCACAAGGAATATTCAAGAGATCTGAATGGATTTGAGAAGTTGCTTAATGATGCTAAAAAACCATTATATGAAGGGTGGTGCAAAAAATACACTAATTTACCTACATTAGTCACATTGTATAATTTAAAAGTTAGATATGAATGGAGTGATACTAGTTTTTCAGAACTACTCAAACCTTAAAGGAAATTTTACCCACTAGTAATGAGCTCCCAAATTCAATGCATGAAACAAAGAAAACTTTAAGTGCACTAAGAATGGAATATCAGAAGATTCATGCATGCCTTAATGATTGTTGTTTGTATAGAAAAGTATATACAGATGCAATTGAATGTCCTAAATGTAGTGAATCAAGGTGGAAAAATAGGAAGGATACAAAATGTAGGAAAAAACAAATACCTTCAAAAGTGATATGGTACTTTCTACCAATTCTACGCTTCAAAAGGCTTTTTAGAAGTATTGATTGTGCTAAAAACTTGACTTGGCACGCTGATGAAAGAATTGTAGATGGTAAGTTACGACATCCAGCAGACTCTCTGGCTTGGAAGTTAATAGACTCTAAATGGCCAGACTTCGGTTCTGAACCTAGGAATCTTCGTTTAGCATTGTCAGCTGATGGAGTAAATCTACATGGTGAAATGAGTTCTAAATATAGTTGTTGGCCTGTAGTGATAGTTATTTATAATCTTCCACCATGATTGTGTATGAAAAGAAAGTACATGATGCTATCAATGTTGATTTCGGGTCCAAAAAAACCAGGGGACGACATTGACACATACTTAGCACCACTAATTGAAGATGTAAAACTTTTATGGGAAAATGGTGTTGAATGGTACGATGCTTATCAATAAGAACTATTCAACTTACGGTCAGTTTTGTTGTGGACAATCAATGATTTTCCTACATATGGTAACCTAAGTGGATGTTGTGTGAAAGGGTATAAGGTGTGTCCAATTTGTGGGGACAATATGTCTTCTATAAGATTGAAATATGGGGAAAAAATGACATACCTTGGACATCGAAGATTTCTAGCACGAAATCATTTGTACAGGCACCAAAAAAATTCGTTTAACAGTCAAAAGAAACTTGGTACAATTCCAGAACCACTGTCTAGGGAGGCTATATATTTAAAAATCAAAGATCTTGAATTTCCTAAAGGAAAGAAGAACAATGAAAAAGAAACCACGAAAGGAAGTTCAAAAATTTGTTGGAACATGTTGTTTTCTTTTTTTCAACTGCCATACTGAAAAGATCTTCATATCAGGCATTGTTTAAATGTGATGCACATTGAAAAAAAATATTTGCATGAATATCTTAGGTACGCGTCTTGATATTCCAGGGAAAAGTAATGATGGATTGAATGCTAGACGTGATTTAGTTCATTTAAAAATTCGACCAGAGCTTGCATTTGTTAACGGTGATAAAGAAATCTTCATTCCTCTCGCATGCTATACTCTTACAAAGGAAGAAAAACGTTGTGTTTTAAAGACATTGTCAGGAATAAAGGTTCCTGAAGGTTACTCTTCGAATGTTAAAAACCTTGTGCTGATGATAAATTTAAAGCTTAATAGATTAAAATCTCACGATTGTCATGTGCTCTTACAACAATTATTTTCTATTGCGATAAGATCAATGCTACCAAAACATGTTCGGTATGTCATAACTCGATTGTGTATATTTTTCAATTCGGTATGAAACAAAGTCCTAGATGTGCAGCAATTAGAAAAGTTGGAGGAAGATATTGTGCTTATATTATGTTTATTGGAGAAGTATTTTCCTCCTTCATTTTTCATAATTATGATGCATATCACAGTACACATAGTTAGGGAAGTCAAACTTTGTGGGCCTATTGGTAGACCATTATTTAAAGGAGTTTCTTTCAAACTTGAACAAGAACTTTTATATCAAGCTCATCGGTATGTTTTGGAAAATACAATTGATGTGCAACCATATTTAGAGTAAGTTTGTTCAATGATTTTGGTTTTATTTTTTCATTTAGTTTATGATATAAAGCTAACTATATTATGTTTCAATGTTCACTTCAAAGAAAACATATGGTGGCTTTGCAATTGCAACATCGAAATAAGTCCAAAAATCAGAAATGGATTCAAGAGGAACATAATTGGACTTTTATATCTTGGCTACAAGAAGAGGTAAAATGTTCAACCTATTATTTTACATGCTCTTTTTAATGCCTGAGTTGGAATGAAAATTCTCATGGTAGGTTGCAACTGAGCTTGAAATGGGAAATATTGAAGTTTCAGATAACTTGAGGTGGATTGCTCGTGGTCCTCATCCTTTTGTGATTACATATGCCAGTTACGTAATTAATGGATGTCTCTATCACACAAAATCTTGTGATAAGGATCGAAGTGTACAAAATAGTGGAGTTAGTTTAGTTGCAAAAACGATGCAAGTGTCTAATTTAAAAGATAAAAATCCCATCATTGGGGATATGTCTTTTTATGGAGTGATACAAGAGATATGGGAATTAATTATCGTACGTTTAATGTTGTTGTGTTTAGATGTGATTGGGTTGAGAACAATAATGGTATCAAAATCGATGAGCTCGGTTTTATCTTAGTTGATTTAAATAGAATAGGTCACAAGTCTGATTCTTTTATATTAGCAACCCAAGCAAGACAAGTATTTTATGTTGAGGATCCAAGTGATGTTAGATGGTCAATTGTGCTTACCCCACCATAAAAGGACTTCGAAGATAGATATAATGATGACAAACTTAGAAATACAATATTACACTGTCAAGGAATACCCAATGATATGTTGAATGTTGATGTACATAATAACTTGGATGAGAACATGTCAATATATGTACGATCGAATTGTGAAGGCACATGGATACCTACATAACATTTGATGGGTAGGTTATATATTGTGTAATATGAAAATTGTTTTTTTTAATTTATAATTTTTATCAATCATATTTGATTTTTTGTTTGCTTAATATGTATACAATGCTAATTGTTTCTTAAATTTTATTGCAGTTTTTTATTTATACACCAGATGAAGCATAGTACAATGGGTGACGAAGATTTAGAGTTTGGTGACAAAGAAATAGTAGTTGTTAAGTGTTCGTTGATTTCGTGATTCGAGCTTAGGAGTGTATTGTATAAAATAATTAGAAAAATAAGTATAAATATGAATGATGCGTTGATGCGTTAGTGATGTGCAACAGGACGCATGACACTCCTTTATTGACGTTTAAGTTTTCCTAAATCATATCCAAGTATAAATCCAATTTAGGTTCCTGGTAAGTCCAGGGTCGAACTCAGGGATTCAGATTAAAGCTAATACAGACCTTGCATTGTAACTATTGTAGGGATATGCTAAGTGTATAGAGAAATGAGTTATTTACACTAAGGTGCTGGGTATGTGTGCAAGAAGATACAAAAAGGTAGAGTAGAGAATGATGGGTCGTGTGAAAATGGAGTTTGATGCAAGTGATATGCGTCGATCTAAATTGGATGTATACGAACAAGAATATGATGCGAATGAGATGACTTGTTTATCTCCGTTTATGCATTAGATTCTATTCGACACTTCTCAATGCGAATATCATATAATATCTATCTCTAGGATGTATGCGTCAAACACAGGATGCAATAAAACACCAGTGCATCTATCTCTAGATGTACTAGGCGTTCTAACTTGATGCTGGCTTACTTATTCTCTCGAATAGTTTCAGCTAAAGATGCTTTTAATAATTGATTTAGTTGGCTTGAGCGTTCGAAATGAAATTTTGCATGAAATATAGATGCATCCAACATAAACAAGAAATAAACAATGACAAAGTATGATAGATCAAATATGTGAATTTATAAAGAAACTGATTGTCTTTACATAACCAATACTTAATCAGATGAAAAGATGAAAGCGATAAGTAAGATGAAATGAAATGAGTCAAGCCGCAAAGTACAATCTCTTGTCCTCTTTGGCTCAATTCTAGTTGTGTACAACTACTTGTGGAAGAATTGGAAGAAGTGTCTCTCTCGAGCTCGGCTTCCGCCACTCCTTGATCGGCGATGATGGTGGTTCTCTTCCCTCTTGATCTTCTCGGCACCACAACACTACTCTAAAGATCTAAAACTAAGACTAAGTTAAAACTGAGACTAAAAACTAAGAGTTGAGAACTTGGAACTTTAAACTCTTTCATCTGGTGGGATTTCTTCTATTTATAGGCGTCGGTCTTCTCCAACTTGATGATGGACAACATTAAATTCCATACCCTGGTAAGTCGCCTGACACTCAGATGCTTTTTAGACGCCGCCCATTGCAAGTGCCCATGCTTGCAAGTGGTGATTTGTCACAAACAGCCTGAATCAATGAATCTTCCTTGCGTTGAATCCCTCTGACGCATGCCCATGCGTTAGACTTTGTCTGCGACACTTTTCTTAATCATGCGTTAACCTTTTGTTGAGATCCTGGAATATCATGCATTAGTGCCGCAGTACTTTAGCAATAAACATTCTTTTGCATGAGTTTGATAATGTTCGAGTAATTCCATGCATTTTCTCTAAAAATGATGAGATTTTATCATTAAAGACCCTAATTGTTCCAACTTATTAGCCACAATTACTTGTATTTCTACAAGTTATCATTAGGTCAAATGAAACCACCAATCAGAAGAACTGAAAACAGGGAGCTACTATTATGTTTGATGTAACATATATTAGGAGTGCGGGAGAGAAGTTTGTGGAATACAATGAAGATGGCGTACTCATTGGTGAAAATGGATCTAAGTTAAAGTCTTTCATTGGGTCCTCTATGCATTATCATGTACCTATTATATATACATCTTGGAAACGTGTGCCTATTGAGTTGAAAGATAAGATATATAGTACAGTTGAGGTATATATATTCAACTTTTTATCTTGATAATATTGTAGATGTATATGTAATGTTTTCACTAACTTTTCAATATTTAGGTCGCCTTTGTAATGGATACAAGATCTAGGAAGAACATTATGAAAGCTGCAAGCATAGCTTTTCGTCAGTTTAAGAATTGGTTAACAACAAAATACTTTATGCCATTTAAAGATGAACCTCAACTTCTAATAAATCCACCAGAAAAGTATTCATTTATTGATCAAAGTCATTTGGAAGAGTTTGTAAGATCGAGATTGTGTGTAAAGTTTCAAGTAAATGATTAATTTAATTTAATAAATATTTGTTATGTCATTCCTTACTAATAATAATTACGTTTGTATAGGAAAAAAGATACTTGCAAGAAGAACGTCGATCTAAGAATAAGTACAATCATCGAATTTCAAGAAAAGATTATGCTAACCTTGTTGAGGAGATGGTAAGAATTTAATATATGTCTAATTTTTTTTTCTTCATTTGAATATTGAAGAAAGTATCTTCAAATAAAAGTTATTTCGATCAAGCTAACCTCTGGAAGAAGGCTCGAGTTAATAAGAAAGGAGAATATGACAATGAAGATGTTCAAGAAGTCATCAATCGAATAGTAAGACAAGTATTAAATTTACATGAAGTATATGACATATAGCTTAATTATATTAAATTTCATTTCCTTTTAGGATGAGATCTTAAAGAATAATACAGATCCATTATGCCACAAACATCACTCCTAATGATATCTTAACACAAGCTTTGGGTACTCAAGAAAGGCACGGACATGTGTGTGGGGTTAGTGGTTTCATACAATGAAATGAAAGTCAAAACATGGGAAGGATGAAAACAAGAAAATTGTAAGTGAGAATGAAGCACTTCGTCAATGTGTTAGAGAATTAAAAGCTCGTCTTCAAATATCATCTTCAATAGCATTTTCTGGACATGAATGTTGCTCCAAGCTTTTTAGCAGATGAGATTGAATCTCAAGATAAACAAAAAGACAAGATGAAGACTGCATATGAAAAGAAACAGAAAGAGAAGATTAAGGTGGAGGAGATTTAGTCCCCAGAGAAATGAAGAGACAAGATAAAGGTGAATGTAAATTGCAATGTACAAGATTTGAAAATCTTTAAGGTAAGTGGCACTAATAAAATCAATTAAGTTCATCAAATGTCTAATTTTCTGCTTTATATACTTTTATTGCTATGATTTTGTTACATTAGGAGAAATCTTCAATGGAAATGACTAAGAAAAAAGAAGTCATTGACTCAACATCGGTTCTTCCAATATCTTTGAAATTCATTCTTAGATATACTGAGAAGGTGATGGCCAAAGAGTCTAGTATTTCTTTATAACTTCCAGTTGGGCTTTTTGGTATCAGTCGAAAGAGTTGTGTTCTGCAAGAGGACATAATTAACTTTTGTAAGATGGATGAAGTCAAGACAATGACTTTGGTGGCTTACATGGTGTAAGTAATGTTATTACTTTTGTAGACTTCAGTTCTAATGTATCTTTCCAATTTTTGACGTCTATATTTTTATGTTATAAATCTTTTGTAGGTACTTGCACTCATCATTTATTGATTCAAAGGAAAGTTACAATACACTTTTGTAGACTCATCTCTCATTTCCTCTGGACATACTTTTCAGGAAGTTAAAACTCGAAACCTGTGTAGTAGACTGATGGTCTCGGAAGCAAACCAATTAGTTCTTACCCCTTTTAATCCTAGGTGAGTTAAAACACGTTTTTTTTTTTTTTTTTTTTTTTATCAATTTCTATTAGCATAAAATACTAATTATATTTTATTAACTAGTGGTCACTGGGCATTACTTGCTATAAATGCATATGATGATACTGTGTACTACTTAGACTAAATAAGGACAACATCAAGGGTAGATATACGATATAACTGACACATAAGTTAATCTTTTTCATTTGTAGTGTTTGTTTTAAAGTGTACTTTATTTTAGAATAATTTGTGGTTATTTCTTGATAAATAGGGCAATTGCAATGTTTCAATCTCAAAAGAATATTAAAAAAAGCCGGAAGCAAACCTTATGGAGAATAGTAAAGGCAAGTATAAATTAACAATGACTACTTATTCATCATATTAAGTAGACATCTAGTGTATAAGGATTACTTCATTCTTATTTACTAGTTTTTTCTCTGTAGTGTCCTCTACAAGTTGAGAGCATCGAATGTGGATACTACATCATGAGGGATATTGTGACCAAAAGAAGCATTATCATCTCAGGTTTGGTATGTTATCGTTATTTGACATTTCAAATAGCATAGAGAAAAATATAATCCATTATAATATTTGGTTTTTATGTTTATAGATTGATACAAGGAAACCGTACTCACAAATCGAGTTAGATGAGGTGCGGATAAAGTTGGCTGGATTTTTAGGTTGCTACATGTGATTATGGTTGGTGATTTTGGATGTGTTTGTTCTGGCTGATCAATTTCTGGATTTACTTCATATCCATATAGGTGTAAATATCTTTTGGTATTGTTCAAACATGATAGTTTTGGATTGGGACATGTCTGGGTAGATGATGGTTCTGTTGATAGAAGTTTTGGAAAAGTATTTTTTGAAACTGTTCATATTGGGTTTGTTGAGATTGGTGTCCTAATTCTCCCGGAGTCTCGTAGTTTGTAAATAGTTTGTATACATTGTTATTAATAAAATAACTGTTATTTTATTTGCATTTACTCATATCCAATAAACTAAGATCCATGGTTATTTCATGTAAACTTAAGCATGTATGTGAGACATACAAGTGGATCGTCTTAAGTAATTAACTAAATGGTCTATAGTATAAGGATAAAGGAGGGATATCTTATCCTGGTGACACTATAAATACGGCCCGCTTTGTAAATATTTACAAGTGTTGTAAAGTGCTACAAATGGTCTGATTCTGACCATTCATGTGGAGACATGTGAGTGGAGGTTTCCTATACAAAGAGTTTGTATAAGACCGAACCACGAGATGATTCGTCTATTTATATAACGCCATTGATAATTGAGACTTACATTTCACAAAAATGACCATAGGTGACATGATCTTAATCCTGAGTGTTTTGGGAAATCCTGCATATGAGGGCGGTCCTTTGATTAGTATAGGTGAGGTGGCCAGATTGCCAAATCAACAAGCCTACCTTTTTGGGGATTCGTCTGATTGGGGAATTGAGAACTCAGTTACACAAGATTGAATTCACTCCTTCCCCAAAGCAGGGGTAAGTAGATAAATTACTCCCTTAAGGGTTCATTCTGGGTCTTAAACATAGTGGCCACACCCTCTCTTTGGAGGAGAGAACTCGGTCATGGTAGGACTATGACTTATTGTTCATTAGAGGAATCAATGGTACTTAAGGAGTTAGATATAACTGTTACGAAATCGATAATTAAAGAACACAAAAAGGAACATAGAGATAGAGAAGATCGACATACAGATATACGTGGTTCACTAACAGTGTGTTAGCTACGTCGACGGGCAGAGGGAGAACAATATTATTAGAGAGAATGTTTTCAGAAATTACATCAAAACAGCGCCTCTAGGGTTAGAGAGTTTATATAGCGCACTACTCTAAACCCTACTTGGTTGTTCGAAGTGCCAACAAACAGATGTAAGGTATTTCAACAGTAACTACAGGGGCAAAACGATAAATTGGCCCAACTATACTTACGAGTGATTTGTGAAGGGTTATCGCACTGATGATTGGTTATATGGATATAGAAATATATCTGTAGTGCGAAGAGTGCAGCTGTCGGTTTTTAGTGGAGTGCCCGACAGTTAACGGATGGTGGATTTCATGACTAAAGAATTTAATCAGTTATTCACGTACCGTTGGAGCTTTAAGCTACATGTCCATAAGGTCCCTTTGGTAGCTTAATGGATTCAAGTTGAGAATTAAATTTTGGGTTAGTTTGAAGTGGTCGAATTAACAAGAGAAAATTCAATTATATGTGATATAATTTGTGTGATGTATTAAATACATTGATTGGAGGATTTAATATAAATACGATTTATATTAAGTACCATAAAATAGAAAAAGAATTATGGTTTATATGTTTCATGTGATGAAATATTAAAACCATAGGTTATAAATATAATATGATAAATTGGTTATCATATTTATTTATAATATATTAAATATATGATAATTATTTCTTTTTCTCTAATAACTATTTGAGTGAGAGGTTATTGGAAGTTTTATAGTAACCATGAGATAAAAAGAAAATTGTTTTCCAAAATTAGTAGTTGTTTCATTCGGGAAATTCTCACGAAAATAGGTTATCAAGTAAAAATAGTTTTTACTAAACGAGAACTAAGCGATAACCGTTGAGAGTCTAGACGATCGCTTAGAATTGACTATACGATAGTTACTCTTTTGATCGTTGCTACACGATCGAGTAGCAAAGTCTATGTGATAGGCTGCTGTTTACTAAACAATCGAGTATATCGTCTATGCGATAGACAGTGTTCTTATCTCCCACTTACTCGATCGTTTACCTCCTATCTTTCTCAATCCAAGATCATACAAAGCCCACAACTCTTGGATTCTCACACCGAGAATACCAAGGTAACACTTGTGGTGGTGTTCTACATCCCTTCGTGAATCGAGTTGGACTCAATTGGATTAGAGGAGCATTCAAACGTTTGTACAGGTTCATGGAGGCTGTATTCCAGTCGTTGTATTCGAGTGCATTGTTGGATGCATTGGACATTGATCGAGGGATACTTGAAGAATGGTTCTTCAAAGGTACGCATACTATATCCCTTGAATCTTATTGTTGCATGTTGTAATTTCTTTTGATGCATAATCTATATGTTTCCGTTTAAGACTGTAGTCGTTGTGTTCATTCAGAATGGAATTTGGAACGATCCACTTCCGCTGCTCATGGAGATCTATGTTTGTGATTTCCTTCAAGGTTGACTGTTAGAATTATGTTCCTTATATTGTTTTGGAAGTGTCCATATGAGTTGACTGTTTTTTTCTAAAGAGATATTGGTGGTTTTTTGTTAATATATAAGTTTATCAATGCATGTATATTATTTTTTTTTTATTGATGAATGTATGTCATATATATACCAAATGTGGTTATTGGATCAAAATACAGAAGCAATTATAGGTAAAAACGTCAACATTGTAGATTTTTCTAGAAAAATCACAAGCAAATTTCTTGACGTTTTTTAAATGTCAAGTTCACAAAATTTCTTGACGTTTTTTCCTTGTCAAGAATGCCCATGTTTTTGACATTTCAAACATATAAGTGTCTGTATTTCTTGACGTTTTTTAAATGTCAAGTTCACAAAATTTCTTGACATTTTCTCCTTATCAAGAATGCCCATATTCTTGACATTTCAAACATGTAATTGTCTGTGTTTCTTCACATTTTTTAAATGTCAAATGTCATTTCTTGACGTTTTTAAAACGTCAAGAAAATCGATATTCTTGACATTTTTAAAACGTCAAGAAAAGTCATTCTTGACATTTAAAAAAGTCAAGAAACACTATTTTTGTAATAGTGAGCTGGTGGCGCAGAGGATACGAAGGGAAATAGAGGTGGGCGAACAAAGGGGGAAAGCAAATTGAGAAAAAGGGAAGGAAAAATGGAATGAGGCGTCAGATGTAGAGAGGGGTGGAGTAGTGGCATCGTCGCAGAGAGGGGTAGGGTTAGCGGCGCTAGGGTTAGGGTATAATAGGAAAAAAGAGAAGAGGGAGAGGAAGTAGGGGATCGGGCGAATGAGGGGGAAGGGAAAGGGGAAAATGGGCTTTTAAAATAGCCTTACGCGACGCTGTAAATAGCCTCTGCATATGCCAATTTTTCCTACAGTTTTCCAACTATTGGGAGATATATTAATATTTTTTAACAAAGAAAGTCATCTCTAGATGCCATCTGATATAACGTCGGGATATAGTCCTTTTCGGGATGGTAGGAAACTTGCGTCGAGAGAAGTCTTTCCTACCCCGACGACCATCAAAGTAGTGTCGACATAGTCACTTTCTCCCGATGACATTTTTTCCGTCGGAAAACATCACTTAAAAGCATCTGAAAAAGTTTTATTGGGAAAGATAAAATTTCTCGTAGTGTTTGCTTCGAGATTAAAAAAAATGAAGCCAAATGACTAAGCAGATTGTTTTTAGTTTTACAACAAAGTGCTTTCTAGAAAAAGGAATAAAGAAAATAAAAAATACAATAAAGTGGTATATCATCCCCAAACTTATGTTTGGAAGTGGTTTTAAAATGGTTAACTTTTTTTTTATTTTCAAAATTACTTCCAAAAATACTTTTAATAATTCAAAATTAATTTTAATAGTATGAAAAATATGTCTATAAATGAAAAATTAAACATTTAAGTGATTAGAGATGTGTTTTGGAATTATTTTTAAAATGACAAAAGTGATTTTCATCGTGTATCAAACTGTTTCAAAGTACTGGCCATTTCTAAAAAAAATGGTTTTCTATGCTATTAACTTCATTAAATATGTCAAATTACAAGAATTATTATCCAACCATTTTTTGATGAATAGCCTAATATGTTACAATATTACATAAAAAACAAGTCCAAAAGTCGATAATAGCCCAATTAATTTCTAGCTTTTTATTAGAAAAAAATTGAAAAGTCACATACATGAAAAAAAAAAAAAAAAAAAATGAAAATCTTGTGCTAAGTACCAAAATTTCAAAACCCATCACAATAGAAATTTTCTATTTCCATTAAATTTAGGAGACTTTATTTCTTCCCTAATTTGTCTAACAATTTTTTCTTTTTACAAATTTTGAATTTTGATTTAAAATTCAGAATCTCCAAATTTGGTAGATTGCATTTAATACATCATTATAGTACCAAATCTTGGTTTTCATCCAGAATTTTTCTTTTATATATATATTAGGTTTATTTCAAATATATACGATGTTGTTTCAAATATATACAATTTTATTTCAAATATATTTTGAACAATTACAGATTTATAGTTGTTATATAATATATATCCTATATTATAATTTTAGTGTTTATTAAGATATGTATTCCACTTACTTTGTCATATCTATCCACATTATGACAACCTTAGAGAGGGATGAATAGGATGCCCTTAAAGACAAATTGGAATGTATGGCGGAATTTGAAGTTTTATTCTGAAAAATGGCAAAACCGCCCAAGAATAAGAATTATGGCAACTCATGTGATATGCACATGACCACAAATTTTTAAATCCCTCATTTGTGCTTACCTTGTTCGTAGATTCAAACAGAAAATAGGGTCGAGGTATATATACACGGTAATTATTGATATTTGTTACAAATGCCCTCCTAATTTTGGTCATGTATTTAACATAATCTCTATATTTTATAATTATTTTAGATTCTATTTAAAAAAATTTCGAATTTATCTCACCTTAATCAAATATCCAGATTTTTCTACCAAATTTATGTTTTAAATATCCATATATTATTAAAACTTCTTTTATCCATATATTTTATTCAAATCTTCATATTGTTTTTCATAATTGTATACATACATTTTTAATGAATTAGCTATATATTTCTCACATTTTTAATAAATTAGTTGTATATGTTATTTTTTATATTGTTTTAATGTTTTAGTAAAAGAAATATCACTTCCTTAAAAAATGGTCATACGTTGATTGCATAAGAATCAGTTGGATTGTTGCTCCATACATCGCCATCGATTTATGTTTTCTTGTGGTTTCATTAACAAGCTACTATTTTTGCTATAACTTTACAATTAGGATTTGATTTAGAATAACCAATCTCTTTCTCGTTTTCTTCTTCTTTTGAAATTGAAATTTATTTTTAATATAAAATTTAGATTTTGATAACTACTTCACGAATTGATTTAAAATAAACCAATATCTTTTTCAACTTTCTCATCTAATTGATTCAAATTAGCTTTTTGTTTTGATTTGATTTAACCACTTTTCGAAAATATTCAGAATTAATCAATATTTAATTTGTTTATCACCATTTGAATTTGAATTTATAATACATCTTTAGATTTTATATTATTTTATTTATTTTTTATTATTCTAAATTCAGATTAATTTTTTATTTTAATTAGGATTTTACGGAATATTTTATACGTATTATCATCTAATATATTGTATATTTCATTTAAATTTGATCATTTTTTGTATTTTTTTAATGACCTTTTATTCATTAACATCTTATTATATTTGTTTTTGCTATGCCTCTACAACAAGTTATGCTTGTGGTTGATGAAGCTTATGAAAATGAAATTATGAATAAGTGTAATTGTAAATAAACGAACCCCTTTCTGATTTTTCTCCATGAATTATATTTGAATTTATATTTTATTATCAAATTAGATTTTATCTAACTACTTATCGATTTTTTTTAATCAAAATAAACAAAAACTTACTGTTTTTTTCTCCAATTTATATTTGAATTTATTTTTTATTATCAAATTTGATTTTATCTAACTAACTTTTGATTTGTTTATATGTTTGTTACAAATTCAATTGTATCTAAATATTTTTTTCATTATTTTATACATATTGTTATCAAATTAATTTGATCTTTTTTTCTTTATATTTTTTATGTTTTCAATTTTTCATATACAAACATGTAAAATGGCTTGTTAAACCTAAAAAGAAACATATAAATGAGAATTAAATTTTAAATGTTTGAAACATATGTGTGTATATATATATATATATATTTATTATTATTATTATTTATTAAAAGAAGATAACAAAAAACCCTAAACCTTATCTTCTTCATCTTCTTCACATAGCTGCCCCCAAAATCTCATTTTTTCCTTTGCAATCTCATGTTTTTTATCGTTGGTTCAGCAACTCTTTCTTAAATTCCATCATCTTGGCTAGCTTTCAACGACCACCCTAACCAGGTTGCTGACCTTTTTTCGCTTGCACACATGTTTTCTGCTTTTGTTTCTACTTTGAACATCAATTTCAACAATGACGTTCTGGGATTGATAGTGTTTAAAGTTGGTTTCCAAGATTCAATGAGCAAAATGGTCATATGGAATGAAGATGATCAGACTCCCTACAACTGTTTGGTGTCAAACGCAATCATACTTCCAATGGTCACATCGCCATGAATTGCAATTCATTCGCATATTCACTTACCAACAACTTTACTAGTAAAATCAACTTTGCTCTTTCTCACTTTGGAGAAGTCCACTGTTGTATAAATCTATAAGTTTTTAATGACCTTTGATTGCTCGTCATTTTCTAAACATGTATTTGTAGTTCTAGAATGTTTAGGTAGAGTGTATTTGTGATATTCGTGTTGTTTTTGAAGCAATGTATCCCTGCATTTTCATTTGTACTTAATTTTATTGTTTTAGGGTAGTTTTGTCATTTACTAATTAGTATTTTTTTATTATATAAATTCGTTTTGCTATTTTTATAATTTGAAACTTTTTTGCCATTTTTTCAAATGAAACTTTAAAATTTGTTGTTTCTCTTGTCAGCCATTTCTTAAAACTAATAAAAAAATTTCACTAAATGAGCCCAATTAAGCAAATTAATAAACGTTTTGCTAGAAAGTGATTTAAACAATAAATTTAATCTAAAATAATCAATAAATTAAAACTAACACTTTTAAGCACATTATTTAATTCTAATAATAAGATTGGTAATAGATATGCAAATTAAAGAACTATCAATAAAAGTAAACAAACATGAACAATAAATTTCAAAAATAAATATTGCAATTAATTTCATATAATAAACTGTAATAACACAATAATTACAAAATTAAAGTAGTACAAGGATAGATAAATTACTACCGGAGATTTTTATAGTGGTTCGGTCAAACTCGACCTACATCCACTTTTTCAAGCGCCTCTTGGGATTTTGAATAAGGATCTCACCACTCTTTCCACGAATTAGAGTCCAACTACTACTTTCGATCAAGAGCAACCCTTACAAAATGTTTGAAAAAATTAAAGAATATACTTGAGAAACTCTCTAAAAGAGTGAATTTACAAATTAAAGCTCTCAATAAATCAATACTCACAACATAAAATATCTCTCTCAAGAAGAAGATGAAAAAAAAAATTGAAGTTCTGAGAAAGCAACAATGGAAGCTTTGTATTTTTAGAGAGGATTGAAAATTATGAAAATTGTTCTCAATATTTGGAGAAAAATATGAGTTTAAATAAAGAGAAAATTATTGGAAACCAAATTTAATTTGGATCATTGGATCTTGGAAAAGAAAATTGAATGGTGGAGATTTAAACTCAACTAGTCCTTAGACACAAATATAATATAATATAATATATATATATATATATATTTTTTTTCTTTTAAATCACTTTCTTTTAAAATCGAACAAAAGGTAAAATTTCATCATGTGTCTAACTAGTTGTTAGACATAAACATAAAATAATATTAAATTCATTTTTTTTTAAAAAAATTCATTTTCATTTTAAACCAATCCAAAACTCAAAAGTCTACCATGTATCATTCCTCCCATACTCCAAGTAGCACCTTTCAATTGGTTCACTTTTATGAAAAAAATATGTCACGTCATCAGCTCGGAGTTTTTTTTCCCGTTAAGCTTGTTTCACCTATATCTTCCTCATTTGAGCTCTGATTTGGGTGATTCAAATTGCATTGGAATCGTTCTTCCAAGCTTTACACAATAAACACTTCAAAATACTCAAATTTTCAATAAATAAAAGAAAATTCGATATCATCAAAATATTAATTAATTAATTAATTAAAATTAATTAATTTGAGGTTAAGGGCCAAAAAGCCAATATGCATGCCCCTTATTATATAATAATAATGCTAGGGCAAATTGCAAAATGCATGCTTAAAGCATGATATTGTTGAAATTTCCACTTGAAATTAGATACTTTGTTTGAAGAAGTTTCATAGCAAGTGAATAATTTTGTGAACATAACCACCATAACATATTCCTAAGATTTAGGAATATATAACATATTTATTAATGAATAAAATAATAAAAAATTAAATGAAAAACACTCATTAGTGATGAAATATTTCATAATTAATGATTAATAAAAATAAAAAAAACTCTAAATAATTAATATTAAATTCATTTTGATTTCTTTTAATATTTTAATTATAAAATACTACGAAAATTAAATAAGAGAGAATGTATTGAAAGGTTAAATTTGTTCAAAAAATCTACATAAATCTAGTTATGAAATATTGTTCAAGCTTAGGCTATTTATGAAATATTATTGGAGAAGTAGGCTGATTGTTTAAATCTTATTATTAGATATTGTTTGTTGGGGTCGATGCCCCAAATCTCATAGATCCTGTAGCTTGTAATTGTAATATACAAACAGTTTACTTATAAAATCTGAGGTATTTTATGTGACATTTAGTAGCATTAACCAATAAAACCAATAAACAAACATCTTGAAGGAATCGAATTCCCATAGTAGCATATGAACGCGTTGCATTTAGACATTCGTTTTTAGGAAACAAAAACAGTAAAATAAAACATATAATTGTAGGATAAACATTCAAACAACCATAAGCATGCTAGAAAGAAGAACAGAAGAAATCAAAACTCACCTTTATTGATTCTTCTAGCTTTCCTCTTCCACTGTTATCAACAATCTCAAACTTCTCCAATGAAGAAGACACCACCAACAAAGTTACCTTGCTATTCTCTAGGATTCCAAACAACTTGAAAGAGTGGTCTCCAAAAACTTTTGAGGAGGAAAATGGTAGAGAATTTTTAGAGAGAAGTTAGAGAGAAGGTAGAGGCTTGAAGGCTAGGATTTTGTGTAATGAAAACCTATTTTCCTAAATGGGCTATGAGGATATATTTATATAGAGAAGGGTTGTTCCCTTCCCGAAGAATTTTCCTTTATACCCTTAGTGCTAATTAATTAAATAACCCTTATTTAATTAATTGACACATTAATTAAATAACTATATATTAAATCCTATTTAATATAAATTTAAATAATTATCATAAATATCATATATTTATACTAATCTTCAATCTCCATTATTTCTTAATCAATTAATTAACCATTAATTAATCCATTAAATAACTCTATTAAATCATATTTGTAATTAGCCATTATATATTATTCTCATTAATATAGAATCCTCTCATTTGATTTAAACAATTTAAATCATTCCTCAGTACTATCCTTTAGTGAGCTAACTGAAGTGAAACTAGTGACAGTTTCACAATGGAAGCGGAGATCGATCTCATTTTTAATTTTCATAGAATTTAGAAATTACAGAACAACAAGAAGAAGATTACACATTAATAAACCCTAAATTTTACAACATGCTTTTCATGGGAAAAATGAGATGAGAAAACATAACCCTTGAAGCCAATTTCTTCACGTTTCCCTCGAATGAAGCTCGAACCTCTTTGATCTCCAAAGGGTAGATACTATGATAAATGGTAGAAATACAAGTTATTACAGCTCAAATTAGTAAAATAATGAGAGAAAGCGATGGTAAAATAGGCAATATCATGTTTGAAAGTGACAAACTGAAAGGAATTACGATCGCTAATGCTCATCGTATAAAAGCAGTTAATTTACCTATTTTGTGCAGGTATAATGTGATGGCGCATATGAAATTGCGATCCAAGGGCACAATGCGACAACATGCTTAAAGTTGCGATCGTAAGACATGCGATCGTGAGAAGTTTCTCAAAAAGTGATCGCATAAAGACCTCGCATCAATGTGACAACATAATACATCATGATGGGACGTAAAGCTGATAAATGTCGATTCCGAATTAAGTTGACAAGCCGTTAAAAGCCATACTGTAGCAAGTACATTGAACTTTCAGTGACTTTTAAATGGCGCAATAGAGTAGGGAAATTAATGTCGACCATCATTGCAATCATTAGTAAGAAAAGCTGCTTCTACTTGAAATCTATAAATATTGAATGCCACCAGAGAGAGACATATTCACGCACATATATATACATATAGATAGAGGACGGAGGGAGAAAGGAGACGAGGCAAAGCCAAGAGAAATCGCTCCCGAACAGATTGAGAGACTACTGGAAAACAATACAAAGGAGAGAAGGCCAGCCCTTGCGATAGCAAGAATCCACAACTAGAACAAAGTTGAAGTGATAAAGAGTAGTGTAAAAGGCCACGAGAAGCAAGACATTGCTTATCGGGCTTGTTATTTCTCAAATCCATTTGTTATTTTGTATTCAGTACTTTATTTGCAGAAAATGGAAACTTCATTTCGATTTATGTTCAATCTCTCCACACCATGCTTGAGTAGCTAAATTTCTGAATGGGTTGAGAAGTACTTAGCTAGCATGAGTTAAGATATGCATTTTATGCGATCATCTTGTCTTATGTATGCGTCATTCATCATTTGAACTAAGAGAGTAATCTTAAGATAGAATCTAGACTTGAGAGAGTTAGATTAGATCGCATAAGCAAGAGTATAAACTTAGAAATAAGTTCTATCTGTTGTTTCCCATACACTTCGCATGCATCCTAGAAATAGGAAATGTGGCATTTTGCATTGAGAAATGTAGTACTAATATTTGTGTATAGCATGATCGCATAACTTGTACACAATCTTGGAAAATGTTAGCTAAATCCCTTCTCAACCCCTTCATCGCATACTTGTGATAACTCTTCGCTTTCATCACTTTGCGCTTAACTCCGTCGCATAGGAAAATCTAAATTAAAACACCATCTACTTCTTTTTCACCACCGCAATAGAATCAAAGAGTCTGTTGCATATCTATTTTTATGATCATCGCATCTGCACGTCATCGTATAACACACATCATCGCATACCCACACCATTGTATCATAAATCAACATATCAAGTTTTTGGTGCCGTTGCCGGGGATTATGGTATAGATTGCGCTGACATCAAACCTCTTTGATCTTTGCAGCTTTCGACCTCTATCACATTGCCATTCCTTCGGTAAAGGAAGAAGTAAGCGTCGCATGAGCGAAGGAGACCCTCCTACGCCCAACTACGACCCAGAGATCGAAAGAACATTTTGTAGACGTAGACGACAAGGAAGAACTCACAGAATGGCTGAACAACCTGAAGAACGAGCTGCAAATGAAAACAACATAATGGCAAATCCTATCCTACTGGCAAATGATAGCAATAGACCTATCAAGGACTATGCATCACCAACTTGTATGATTTCTCCCCAGGAATCATGAGATCAGCATTGAATGGATCAAGGTTCGAGATGAAGCTAGTAATGTTACAAATGATACAAACAGCAGGACAATTTGGAGGATGGTGGGGTGAAGATCCACACGCCCATCTACGAAGATTCATTGAAATTTGTAACACTTTTGTGTTCCCTAATATCTCTACAGAAGAGATTTCATGTTATTTCCATTTTCACTATGCGATAAAGCAAGAAAATGGGCATACTCCCTTGAACCAGGAGAGATAACTTCATGGGAGCAAGTGGTGGAGAAGTTTATGAAGAAGTATTTCCCTCCTACAGAGAATGCCAGGAAGAGGAAATTGATCATCAATTTTGAACAAGAAGAAGATGAATTTTCTCAATGACTCATGGGTGAGATTCAAGAGACTAGTGTGCGACTGTCCACACAATGGATTGCCGGATTGCCTCTAAATGGAGATTATCTATCATGGACTAAATTCTGCATCGCAGATAGCTGCCAATACAGTAGCAGCATGAGGTCTGTTGGACAAGACATATGATGAGGCAAAGAACATTCTTGATCGCATATCGAAAAACTACGAAGATTAGCAAGAAAGCGATCAAAGAGCAAAACCCAGAGAAGGTAACGCAAGTAATGGTGCCATCAATCATTGCAAAATCAGATGAATGCGATGATAAATTTATTACAGGGCATCGCAATAAACAATCCCGGAACTCAAAGAGGACAAGTCAATGCGATCGAACAGACAAGCACTAGTTGTGCTACATGTGAAGAATCACATTTTGTTGAAGAGTGTCCATGAAATCCGCAGTCAATCTACTCAAGAAAAACACTTTTTTCAAACACGTACAACCCCGGGTGGTGAAATCACCCAATTTTTCTTGGAAAAATAACCAACAACAAGGCTGTCAACCTATGGTGCAAAGAGAATGACCACAAGGATTTTTCCAAAGAACTAACGGTCAACAACAACAGCAAGCCAGTAGCTCTCAAACACCACCACCATCCTCTCTAGAGAATTTGTTAAAACAATACAAGAAAAAAATGAAACAGTCCTCCAAAGCCAAGTGACGTCCATCCGCAATTTAGAAATCCAAATAGGACAAATTGTGGGAGAGCTAAAAAACAGACCGCCAGGGACATTGCGTAACTTAACTGAGCTTCCCCGCAACCCAGGGAGTACAAGGAAAGAATACTACCAAGCAATCACCCTGAGAAGTGGAAAGGTGACGATGGAAGTTAGGAAGAAGCCTAGCATGACCGATTCAAATGCAATGGAATCAAAGAAATCGTTAACGCAAACCGAGTCAAAGGAGCCTAAGGTTATGCAACCTAAAGAACCTGAAGATGCGATCACCTCTAAGCCTCCAGACCATGGAACAGTGAAAGTACAGCTACCTCCATTCCCTCAAAGACTGAAAAAGAAGCAAAACAATGAAGGTCTGTATCATCACTTCCTGGAAATATTGAAACAACTACACATCAATATTCCATTTACAGAAGCAATGAAGCAGATGCTGATGTATGCCAAGTTTTTGAAGGATATTGTTTCGAAGAAGAGAAGCATAGGAAAATTCGCCACGGTGGCATTAACACAAGAGTCAAATATTATAATCCCACCAAAGATGCACGACCCAGGAAACTTTACGATACCCTGCTCAATAGGTGGGATCTACATTGGTCAAGCATTATGCGATCTTAGGGCAAGCATCAACTTAATGCCCCTTTCAATCTTCAAACAATTGAATGTAGGTCAGCTGACACCCACAACAGTGACTCTTCAACTTGCAGATAGGTCTCTGGTATACCCTGAAGGAAAATTGAAGGATGTCTTCGTCACAATCGACAAATTCATTCTGCCTGCAGACTTCATCATTCTAGATTATAAAGCGGATAAAGATGTGCCAATCATATTGGGACGACCATTCTTGTCTACTGGTCGTGCTTAAATAGATGTGCATAAGGGAAAGATCATAATGAGCATCAATAGAAAGAAGCTCAGGTTTAATATTATCAAGGCAATGAAGTTCCCAGAAGATGAAGGCTTATTAGATTCCGACGATGAACATACTTGCGTTGAAGATTGGTAGTCCGAGGAAGAAAATGAAGAAAGAGACGATGCGACAACATCCTTAGAAACTTGCCATGCAATAACAAAGACAGTGAACAATGAAGAAAGAAAAACACAGATACCCTTCTTAGAGTAATCACCTACACTGGAGCTGAAAACTCTATCAAATCACTTGAAGTACGTTTTCCTTGGCCAGAATGAAACCTTGCCAGTAATCATATCCTCTGCATTACCAGAAGAAAAAGAAATTGCACTGTTCAGTATTCTGAAGAAATATATTAGAGCAATCGGATGGACGCTCGTAGATATCAGAGACTATAACCAGATTATGATCGCGCCAGAGGATCAAGAAAAGGAGAGAAAACCTCCGTGGACCTGAGGAAGCTAGAATGAAGAAGAAACATGTAGTCCCTATGTTGATAAGCGACACAAATTCATCAGGGACGAAGTATATCCTTTTTTAGTATCCTTTTGTTATTTTTCTTTCATGAATCAATCTTAATTTTTGCATGATTACTACTCTTTATAATTGCCAACTCTTTCTTTCATACCTTTTATCCTCTTGATATTTATCACACTGATCATAGTAAATGATTGTGATGGAGCAATGCGATAACCTCAAACACGCGACCGGTTTGACCAACCCATCGCAATCAAAGAATCAGCCCATTGCAGGAAAGGATGTGATAAAAAATGATGCAGGCAATAAAGCAAATTTGGGGGTTGTGTCTTTCCTTGCCTCATCTTATTTCAATTTTGCACTTCTCGCATTTCAATTTAACATTGCTAAATTCTACTATCTCATCCACTTTAGTTTGACTCAATCTTGAATTTTTTATTACTTTATTTGGTCACCGCATTCACCACTTGCTAATTATGACTTCAATGATAAAAATCATGCCTTTGTTTCTTACCGTCATGTACTAGAGTCTGACTAATTTCAAGACAATCAATTCATGAAACATTTCTAAAATTTAGCGGTCTACCAGCTTTCCCTCAAAACTATTTTTACGAAATTTCCTAAGTCCATAACATGAGTTATTTCGTCCCTCAGCAATGAGGACATTGCTGTGTGTTAAATTTGAGGGTGCTAATAATGTTATTTTCAACCTTGTTACTTTTAGAAATTTCGATTTAATTAAAAAAAAATTGTATAACGTTGAGATCGGATCCTACTCTTAGTTGGATGCCCGCATGACACCCGTGGGGGTAACCCAAAACGAAGGTGGGAATCGTGATCAATGCAGAAACCAGGGCATGAGTTTTGACTGAGAAAGAGTGTCTTGCTCATAGTTGGATGTTTGCATGACACCCGTGGGAGCAAGCCAAAATGAAGGCTGGGCACTCGAATCAGCGCAAGATCAAAAAAAGAATATTTGAATAATACAAGGGTCAAAATCACTTCAACACCCCGGTTTGAGAAAGAATATTTTTTTTAAGGTTAAGCTTGCGGTCCCTAAAGACTAGAAAAGATCAGGATAGAGATTAAGAAGGCATTGGTTCAACAATTTGAGGGGGGGGGGGGGGGGGGGAGAAATTGTAACTCCCTCCCTTTAATTAAATTAAAATTAAAATTATATATATATAATAACTAAGTTATTATATATAAATACTATATATTATATCAAATATAACATATAAACTATAGTTTTATATTGTATCAAATACAATATAATATATAGTTTTATTTTCTCTCAACAATGTATGACATTTAATATAAATCATATTTATAGTAAATTCAATTATATGAATCTCCTCCATATCATTTATATTCGAATCATATGCGAATATTTAATTCCTCTAAACTATTTATGGTATTTAATATAAATCATATTTATATTAAATTTAATTATATGAATCTCATTCATATAATTAGTATTTTAATCATATTCAAATTTCTCTCAAAATACTTTATATTGTAATGTATCAAATACATTACATTAATATATCTTATATCATATATAATTAATTCCCTCAATTAATTTGAACACTTCAAATTAATCTAAAATTAATTCTCAATTAGATCCCTGTTGAGCTACAAAGGGGACCTTATGGATCTGTAGATTGAAGTTATAATGGTACTTGGATAATTAATTAATCTCTTTAATTAAATTACCCAACTTCCTTTAACTATCGATCACTCCACTAAAGATCAACAGCTGCACTCTTCGCACTACAGATATATTTATGTGTCCATTGGATATAACCAATCAACAGTGCGATGACCCTTCACAAATTGCTCGTAAGTACAGTTGGGCCAAAATTACCGTTTTGCCCTTGTAGTTACTGAAGAAAATCGAATACAAGGATTTTCATGAGTAGCGGAAAGATCATTCCAAATTACAATCGTATATGAACTTTAAAATTACAATAAAAAACAGAAACATACGGTTATGCATAAAATACAGAAACTACAACATGATATACAATAGATAAAGGACAAGAGTAACACATTTTTGTCGACTCATTTTTAAGCTCCTTGATCACAAACGCTCAAATATAGCAACACACGAACGCTCGTCCAACACAATCGCTACATTACACGAACATTGTGCACTCTAACTCAGCGATCGCCAAGGTCACGAACAATCCGAACACCACGAACGACCTCAACAGAACCTCGACAGTATCAAGTTGAGTAAGACACCACCAAGAAGGTTACCTTGGTATTCTCAGTGTGAGAATCCAGAGAATGGGCTCTGTGTGGACTTGGTTTGAGGCAGAAAGATGGAGAAACCACAATCGTGTAAACGATTGAGCAAGTGGGAGATGGAAGAACCAATCGTATAGGTCAATGCCCAGTCATTTAGGAAAAGTTAAGCGATCGTCTAGCAAAAGCTATGCGATTGTTTAGTGCATCGCTTAGCTGATGTCTATCGCTTAAGAACACTCCAAGATCGTTTAGCTTACTTCAAGCTGTCGCTTAGTAAATACTATTTACTTGACAACTTTCCGTGAGAATTTTTCGAGAGGGGAAGTATCAAAACAACAATTTCTCAACCTTACTAAAATTAGGAAAACATTTTTCGTTTTATCTTACGGTTACCATGAAACCACCAATAACCTCCCACTCAATTGGTTATTAGAAAAAGAGATAATTATCCAATAATTAATATTATTATAAATATAAATGATAACTAACTTATCATATTATATATATAACCTATAATTTTTGTATTTCATCTCATGAAACATACAAACCATAGATCTATTTCTATTCCATGGCATTTAATGTAAATCTAATTTACATTAATCCTCCACTTGATGTATCTCATACACCATACCGATCATATCATATATAATCGAGTTACCTCTTGTCAATTTGAACATTTCAAATCAAAACCAAGAACTGATCCTCAACTTGAATCCATTGAGCTACTAAGAGAACGTTATGGACCTGTAGCTCGAAGCTTCAATGGTACATGAATAATTGACTAAACTCTTTAGTCATGGGATCCACCATCCGTTAACTGCCAGACACTTCATTAAAGACCGACAGCTGAATTCTCCTTACCACAGATATATTATATGTCCATCTTAACCAATCAACAATATGATAACCCTTCACAGATCGCTCATAAGTATAGCTCGGCCAGTAACCATTATGCCCCTATAGTTACATCTAACTCCTTAACTACCACTGATTCCTCTAATAACATAAGTTGTAGTTTTACTATGACTAAGTCCTCTCTTCCAAAGAGAAGCTGTGGCCACTATGTTCAAGCCTCGAAATCAGCCCTTAAGGGAGCAATCTCTCTATTTATCTCTACTTCGGAAAAGGAATGAATTTGATCTTGTGTAATTGAGTTCCCAGCTCCCAAGTCAGACAAGTCCCTAAAAAGGTAGGCATGTTGAGTTGGCAATCTAGCCACTCTCACCCATACTAATCAAAGGACTGCCCTCAAAGGCAGGAGTTCCCAAAACATTAAGGATTGAGGTTATGTCACCTATGGTCGTTTAGGTGAGATGTACATCTCTAGTATCAACGACATTATATACAGAGTCTAGTCATCTCGTGGTCCGATCTTATACAAACTCTTTGTATAGGACACCCCCGCTCGCATATCTCCACGTGAATGGTCAGGATCTACCATCTGTATTAGTTTACAACACTTGCAAACCTCTACAAAGCGAGCTGTATCCGTAGTGTCACTAGGATCAGGTATCCCTCCTTAATCCTTATACTATAGACCTATTTAGGATATCACTTAACGCATGATCCACTTGTATATAACAAATACATGCTTAGGTTTACATAAGATAACCATGGAGCTTTGTTTATTGGATATGAGTAAATGCCAGAATAAAATAATATTTATTTTATTCATAAAACAATGTATATCGTTACAATCAATGAGACTCTGCACAACGCATGCCTTACACGATCGTTTAAATGATTACGATGCAGAAAAACACCATCGTCTACACAATCTCTTAGCAAGCACCTTCGTATCATATACCTCATGATCGTGTAGGTAGTAACTAAGCGATGAGGCTTGCAAACTATACGATAATCTAGCACGCGACTTTTACTAAACGATGAGCATCAAATGCTCCCACTACGATCGTCTACCTCTAGCGCCTACACGATCGGGCAACCAACGATACACGATAGAGTAAATGATTTACTACATCGTTTAGTAAATATTACACGATTGAATAGAAAAATTTACACGATCGCTTAGATAAATCCCAACAATCGTTTACCTTAGGCTACACGATACGACCAACTCTTGGTCTTTTTCCTCGTTGAGAACCGCATCTCCGTGCTTCGAAAATTCATTAGGAAGGATTCAACTAACTCAAACTCTTTGAATTACGTACTCGATTGCAAGTTAATTATGCCCAAAAAACACAGGGGCCCTTACAAATTAACACTTTGTAATTAAAGAAAGCTTTAACTAAAGGTAATTAAATCCAAAAATATTCATTAACCCCATCCACAAATGCATTTAACAATTAAACACAAATACAGAAAACCCACTAAGACTGTAAAAGAAGTTCGAAACAAAATTGAAATTTGGAATATCAGAACGACCTGGCTCTGATACCAATTGAAGGAAATCGAATATGAGGATTTCCATGAGCAGCGGAAAGATCATTCCAAATTACAATCGTATATGAACTTTACAATTACAATAAAAAATGGAAACATACAGTTATGCATAAAATACAGAAATTACAACATGCTATACAATAGATCAAGGACAAGAGTAACACACTTTTCTCGACTCATCTTCAAGCTCTTTGATCATAAACGCTCAAACACAACAACACACGAATGCTCGTCCAACACAATCGCTACACTACACGAACATCACACTCTCGAACTCAACAATTGCCATGGTTACGAATACTCCGAACACCACGAACAACATCCACAGAACCTCGAAAGTGTTGAGTTGAATAAAACACCACCAAGAAGGCTAACTTGGTCAGTCTGAGAATCTAGAGGGTGAACTCTGTGTGGATTTGGTTTGAGGTAGAAAGAAGAAGAAACCACAATTGTGTAAACGATTGAGCAAGTGGGAGATCGAAGAGCCCATCATACAGGTCGATGCCCAATCATTTAGGAAAAGTTAAGCAATCATTTAGCAAAAGCTATGCGATCATTTAGCTCATCGCTTAGCTGAGTGTCTATCACTTAAGAACACTCCACGATCATTTAGTTCACTCCAAACTGTCGCTTAGTAAATCCTATTTACTTGAAAACTTTCCGTGAGAATTTTTCGAGAGAGGAAATCTCGAAACAACAATTTCTCAACCTAACTAAAATTAGGAAAACATTCTTCCTTTTATCTCATGGTTACCATGAAACCACCAAAAACCTCCCACTCAATTGGTTATTAGAGAAAATGAGATAATTATCCAATAATTAATATTATTATAAATATAAATGATAACTATAAATGATAACTAACTTACCATATTATATTAATAACCTATAGTTTTGGTATTTCATCTCATGAAACATACAAACCATAGCTCTTTTTCTATTCCATGGCACTTAATGTAAATCTCATTTACATTAATCCTCAACTTGATGTATCCCATACACCATACCGATCATATGATATATAATCGAATTACCTCTTGTCAATTTGAACATTTCAAATCAATACCAAGAACTGATCCTCAACTTGAATCCATTGAGCTACCAAGGGGACCTTATGGACATGTAGCTTGAAGCTTCAATGGTACATGAATAACTGACTAAACTCTTTAGTCATGGGATCCACCATCCGTTAACTGCCAGACACTCCGCTAAAGACCGACAGCTGAATTGTCCTTACCACAAATATATTATGTGTCCATCTTAACCAATCAACAATGTGACAGCCCTTCACAGATCGCTCGTAAGTATAGCTTGGCCAATAATCATTATGCCTCTGTAGTTACATCTAACTCCTTAAGTATCACTAATCCCTCTAATGAATATAAGTCGTAGTCCTACTATGACTGAGTTCTCTCTTCCAAAGAGAAGCTGTGGCCACTATGTTCAAGTCCCGGAATCAGCCTTTAAGGGAGCAATCTCTCTACTTATCCCTGCTTTGGGAAATGAGTGAATTCCATCTTGTGCAATTGAGTTCCCAGCTCCCAAATCAGACAAGTCCCTAAAAAGGTAGGCATGTTGAGTTGGCAATTTGGCCACTCTCACCCATACTAATCAAAGGACCACCCTAAAAGGTAGGATTTCTCAAAACACTTAGGATTGAGGTCGTGTCACCTATGGTTGTTTAGGTGAGATGTACGTCTCTAGTATCAACGGCGTTATATACAGAGTCTAGTCATCTCATTGTTCGATCTTATACAAACTCTTTGTATAGGACACCTCCACTCGCATTTCTCCACATGAATGGTCAGGATCTACCGTCTGTAGTAGTTTACAACACTTGCAAACCTCTACAAAGCGGGTCGTATCCATAGTGTCACTAGGATTAGGTATCCCAACTTAATCCTTATACTACAAACCTATTTAGGTTATCAATTAAGGCATGATCCACTTGTATATCACATATACATGCTTAAGTTTACATAAGATAACCATGGAGCTTTTTTTATTGGATATGAGTAAATGCCATAATGAAATAACAGTTATTTTATTCATAAAACAATGTGTATCATTACAAACAACGAGACTTTAGGAGAATTAGGACACCAATCCCAATAGTTACATCTACTCCTTAAGTATCACTGATTCCTCTAATGAACAATAAGTCGTAGTTCAACTATGACTAAGTCCCTCTCGGGCTAGGAGAGGATGTGGCCACATTGTTCAAGCCTCAAAATCAGCAGTTCAGAGAGCAATTTTATCTACTTACCCCGACATTAGAGAATGAGTAAATTCCATCTTGTGTAGTTGTATTCCCAGCTCCACAATTAGACGAATCCCTAAAATGGTAGGCCTATTGAGTTAGCAATCTAGCCACTCTCACCCATACAAATCAAAGGACCGCCTTCATGAGTAGGAGTTCACATCTCACTCAGGATTCACGTCATGTCACCTATGGTCATCCTGGTGAAATGTAATTCTATACTATTAATGGTGTTATGTAATTAGACCAATCATTTCGTGGTCCAGTCTTATACAAACTTTTTGTATAGGATATCCCCACTCACATGTCTCTACGTAAATGATCAGGATCAGATCATTTGTAGCACTTTACAACACTTGTAACATCTATAAAGCAAGTCGTATTCGTAGTGTCATCAAGATAAGGTACCCAACCTTATCCATCTACTATAGACTGTTTAGGTTATTATTTAAACAAGATTCACCTGTATGTCTCTATATACTTGTTTAAATTACATAAAATAACCTACAATCTTAGTTTATTGGATTGAGTGTATGCTCATAAAATAATAATTATTTTATTAAGAACAATTTGTTTATACAATGTTTACAAACTACGAGAGTTTTAGGACACCAATCCCAATATTAACAAGGGGACCTTATGAACCTACAAATTAGAAGCTCCAACGATATGAGATTAATTGATTAAACTCTTTTAATCCAACTAATCAGTATTCATTAACTACCAATCACTCCACTAAAGACTAAATTTTATCTTGTATAGTTATGTTCCCAACTCCTTAATCAGATAAATCCTCAAAATGGTAGGCTTATTGAGCCGACTATCATGGTCATTCTCACCCATACAGATCAAAGGACTATCGTAAAAAACAAGATTTCACAACTCACTCAGGATTAAGGTTAAGTCTCCCATGATCATCCTAAAGAAATATCAGCTTCTTCAAGTAACGGTGTTATAAAAAGAAACTAATTATTTCGTGGTCTGATCTATATATAAACTCCTTTATATAGGATACCCTTACTCACATGTCTTTACATGAACAAAATGGTTCATATTGTTTATAAGACTTATATCTCATATAACAATTACAAAGTAGGCCATATCTGCAATGTTACTAGGATAAGGCACCCAACCTTCATCCATTTATTACAGACCTTTTAGGTTATTAATTGAACATAAACTGCCTGTATGGTAACCACATACTGTCCAAGTGACATCATATTGAAGGATCCAAATAAAGGTCCTTTAACAGAAGTGGATAATCCCAATTTTCTCAAATTTCACAGAACATTAAATTTACAGCAATCATAAACAAAAATTATGCATCTAATGAATTTACAGCATGCTCATCTAATGAATTTACAGCATGCTTACACTAGAATACAAAAAAAAAAAAAAAAAGATGGGTTTTGGAACCCTTACCATTAAAGAATCAAATCTTCATGTAATTCTTTTCCAAGAACAGTCACGAACAGAACGAGATCCACAATTGACACCACCACTAGGTTTCCTCGGTATTCCCAAGATGAGAACCCAAGAGTTGTGGGCTTTGGCTATTTTGGTGAGGGAAGGGATTTGAGAAATTTGAGAGAATAGGGAGAGAGCAGAGAAATAATACATAACATTATTTTTGTTTCACCTATGGATCTGGGAGGAAGAAGATGGTCATCTCTCACTCTACCCAACTTACACACATTAAGTGGGTTGAGAGATTATTAGGGAGGGAAGTTATTTCCCTCCCATTAATTCAAAATCAAATTGATCAAAAAATAATTTAATTTAAATTAATATAATATATATCTATACATATAATAACTAATTTATTATACATATAAATATATATATACACACTATATGTTATAACTCACTCAGAATTTTGGTGAAATGTAAGTCTCTATTATGAACAACGTTATATAATAAGACTAAACATTTCGTAGTCTGGTCTTATACAAACTCCTTTGTATAGAATATTTGCACTCGCATGTCTCTACATGAATGATTAGGATCAAATCATTTGTAACACTTTACAATAATTGAAACATCTACAAAACGGGTCATACTGATATGTCACTAGGATAAGGTATCCAGCCTTATCGATCTACTACAAACCATTTAGGTTATCACTTAAAACATGATCCATCCGTTGTCTCTGCATACATGTTTAAGCTACAAGATAACATTGGATGTTTGTTTATTGGTTTTTGGTTAATACAACTAAAATGAAATAAGACATCATATATTTTATTAAATAAATATGTTATTTGGACCCTATGAGATTTAGGGTATCAACCCCAAAGTCTCCTACTTAACCTGAAGCTAGTGGGGTATACAATATATAAGTCAAACTAATTTACAAAGTACACAAACAATAAACTAGGGCATAACACGCCCAATACAAATCTCCCACTTGCCCTAGTCTAAATGTGGCATGTCTTATAGACCCATACTCTATAGGTGACCCTCAAACACCTTAACCATAAGGGCCTTTGTAAATGGATCAACAACGTTGTGTTCCAAAGCTATCTGAGTGATGATCACGTCATCTCAATGCACAATATCTCGGATGAGATGATACTTACACTCTATATGTTTCCCACACTTTTGATTCCCAGGCTCTCAGGAATTAGCTCAATAACACTATTATCACAATAAAGTGTGATGAGCTTTGACATGTCTGGAATGACTTCCAGATCGGTCAATAATTTTCTGAGCCAAATAGCTTCCTTAGCAGCTTCACAAGCCGCTACATACTTAGCCTCCATGGTGGAGTCAACAATGCACCCTTACTTAGTACACCTCTAAACTACTGCTCCTCTGTTAAGAGTGAACACTGATCCTGATGTGGATTCCTAGAATCCTTATCAGTTTGGAAATTAGAGTTCGTGTATCCTATAAGGATCAGATCCTTAGAACCATACACAAGCATATAGTTCCTCGTTCTCCGTAGATACTTGGTGAAATTTTTAACATAGACCAACGATCATATCCTGGATTAGACTGATATCTACTCACTATCCCCATAGCATAGAAGATGTTAGGTCTAGAACATAACATTGCATACATTAGGCAATCAACAATCGATGCATAGGGGACCCGTCTCATTTCCTCAACCTCTTTAGGTTTCTTAGGACATTATTCCTTAGACAATATAACTCCATGTCTAAAAGGTAGTAAGCCTCTCTTGGAGTTCTGCGTCGAATACTTGATAAGCATCTTGTCAATGTATGATGCTTGAAACAGAGCTACAGTTTTGTTCTTTCGATCTCTAAAGATCTAAATTCCAAGAAAACTCTGAGCCTCTCCCAAATCCTTCATTTGGAATTGGGTCGCTAGCCAGTTCTTAACTTAAGTCAGTAGACCTATATCATTCCAAATGAGTAGGATGTCGTCTACATACAACACTAGGAAAACGACTGAACTGTTGATAATCCTCTTGTATGCACAAGGTTCATCAACATTCTAATCAAAGCCATAAGATTTGATCACAGTGTCAAAACTTATGTTCCAAGATTAAGAAGCCTGCTTCAGTCCATAAATAGACTGATTAAGCATGCAAATCTTTTGCTCTTGACTTTAGGTTATAAATCCCTCGGGTTGCTCCATATAAATTGTCTCTTCAAGATTGCCATTAAGAAAGGCAGTTTTGACATCCATTTGCCAAATCTCATAGTCATAATATGAGGCAATGGACAGGAGGATTTGGATAGACTTTAGTGGCAACAGGTGAGAAAATCTCCTCAAAGTCGACTCTCTCAACTTAGGTATAACCCTTTGTCACTAGTCTAGTCTTAAAGGTATGCACCTTCCCATCAACACCCCGTTTTCTCTTGTAGATCCATTTTCAACCTATAGGTTTAATCCCATCAAGTAGATCTACAATATCCCAAATTGAATTGAGGTACATCGACTCTATTTCGAGATCCATAGCTTTGATTCGCTCATCTTTTTCAATATCCTTCATTGCCTTCTTGTAAGACAGTGGATCCTCAACATCTCCATCAGCTACCATAGCTAGGACTTCTGTTAAACCCATGTAACGAACAGATTGGTTTGCAACCCTCCCACTGCGTCGAGGCTTCTTCAACAGTTGAGGTGGATTTGACCTATTAGATGATGCAACTTTAACAACTCTTGTTGAGGTGTTGGGTTATTCAACAACTCTTGTTGAAGGTTTAGTAGATTCCTTTGAAAGTGCATTCAACACAACCTTACTGCGGGGCTTATGCTCTCTTATGTGGTCTTCTTCCAGAAAAGTAGTGTTTGTTGACACAAACACTTTATTTTCCTTAGGGTTGAAGAAGTAACCACCTCTTGTTCATTTGGGGTAGCCTACAAATAGGCACAGTTTTTTAATGAGGTTTCAGTTTCATAGGATTTGCCTTAAGTATATGTGCTGGGCAAACCTATATTCTAAAATGATGTAAACTAGCTTTACAACCATTCCATAACTCTAAAAGTGTTCTCGTAACACTTTTCGATGGAAAACAATTCAAAATATACACTGCAGCCTGTATGGAAAAACCCCAAAACAAATCAGGTAAGGAAGCGTAACTCATCTAGACCAAACCATGTCTAATAGGGTTTGATTTCTCCTTTCTGATTCACCATTCTGCTAAGGTGTACCAGGTGTTGAGAGTTGGGATACAATTTCATGCTCTATCAAATAGTTCTAGAATGTTAGATCCAAAAACTCTCTATCTTGATCAGATCAAATGTCTTAATTATTCTATTTGATGCATTTTCAACTCCTGCCTTGAACTCTATGAACTTTTCAAAGGATTAAGACTTATGTTACATTAAATAAACATACCCATATCTTAAATAATCATGAATAAAGGTGATGAAATATTCAAACCTTTCTCTTGCTTTTACATTCATTGGACCACATAGGTCTGAATGTACTAGCTCTAGGGGTTCTTTGCACCTATGACCTTTTCCAGTATAAAGTTTTTTAGTCATTTTGCCTTCAAGGCATGACTCACACACAAGTAAAGAATTTTCTTCTAACTCGCTTAGAAGTCCATTCTTCATCAATCTCTCAATCCTATTGAGATTGATGTGTCCTAACCTTAGGTTCCAAAGTTGGGCCTTTTTTTAAGAGAAATTCTAAGTCTTTTATTTTGAGTTACCACAGTTTTAAACATTTCAATGTTAAAGATTGTTTTCTAGTTCAACAGAAACAATATTAACACTTTATTTACAGAGAAATATATAAAATAACTTTGTTCTAATAAACACTTTATAGAAATTAAATTCCTCTTCAAACCAGGAACTACATATACATTTTCTAGCAAAATATATTTATTCTATAAAGTTAACTAGAGACCTCCCATTGTCATAGCTGAGACGACGTGCCCAGTTCCAACCTCATCTTCATCTCCCCAGCTTCCTGTTGCCATCAAGAAATAATTCCCTGAAATGAAGAACAAACATCGTTAGTGGTGCTCGAATCAATTATCTAGGTCGAATCATCATTCTCTACTAAACAGGTTTCCAAAACAAGCAAATACTTTTCACCTTGCTCGGCCTTCTTCTTTTCTACCAGGTATTTGGGATAGTTCCTCTTCCAATGTCCCTTCTAGTTGCAATGAAAACATATTCCCATTGTAACCTTAGCTTTCTTACCCTTTTGGGCAGCAGTTGGTGGGTTAGCTTTTCCCTTTCCACCTTTCTTTTTCTTCTACTTTTTGGTGCCAAAAGAAGGAGGCACAGACTTTTTCCCAAAGGTCGAACCTCTGTGGAACTTCTTAGAGGGTGAAGCAACATGTGCTTCACTCTTCATCGAAGGCTGGAAGGTTTGTAGCTCGTTGAGCAAGCTAGTCAGGTTGTAGTCAATCTTGTTCATAACAGCATTGCTATGGAACTGTAGGAAATTTTCAGGTAAAGATTCCAGAATGAATCTAACCTGACTGGATTCATTGATGATGGACCCATTCATCTCCGCCACGTTGAAATGGACCATCATGTTGAGAACATGTTCTCGAAAAAATGCCCCTTCTTGCATGCGAGCATTGAAGATGTGTTTGAAAGCGTCGTGCCTGAGCTATGCGGATGGTTATCCAAACATTCCTCTTGGGGAAATCATAATCTCACTAGTCGTGAGTATAGACTCATACTTCTTGGCCAAGACTTTGGAAAGACTTGGAAAGATGTACGCTCGTGCCTTCTTGTTTGCCCATGTCCATCGCTCATATGCTTCTTGAACATTTCGAGCAGCATTGAGAGCTGGAATGGGAGGACAATCTTCCATTAGGAAAAAATAGAGGTTATCAATGATTAGGATTGTGTTGATCATGCTTTTCCAAGAAGTGTAATTTTCGCTTGTTAATTTGTCAGTGACGAGTAAATTAAGCATTGTGGAAGTCAGATTGAAATAAGTTTGCTGAAAACACACAAATTATTTATATTAGTCTATTTGCAATAAACCATTTAAGATAAACCAATCAATTTTTAGCAAAATAATCTAATGTAACCTAAGTAACAACTATTTTTCAATGATGTTTCAGTGAGGCAGGACAAAAGTCACCGTAGGGTGTTTAGGTGCCCCTTCATTGGAATGAGAAAATCTCAACCAATGGATAGAACAACTCCTTATTACTGTAACTATCAGCCACCATTGTTTGATTCAAAAATTGTTAAACTTGCTTAACATTTCTGTTAAGTGTAACCCCTCATTTTAGATTCTAAAGTTCCACCCCAATGAGCCAACCATAGGGAAAAACCGGTTGGGACATGAAACTAAATTAATCCTATCCATTTCTAGAGTTCAAATAAAGCATCATGCAAAAATTCCATCCTTTAGGGAGACACTCAAGGTGCCACGACGTCGTGCATGAAACTTTATTTCAAATTAATGAGAGAGACCGAGGGATGTGTTGTCACACATCCCACTCCTACTTACTATAAACACTTTCTCCATTCACCTTGATATTGATCTATAAAAACACCATTTGTAGGGGGACACTCAAGGTGCCTCGAGACCGAGTATAGATCTTACAGTGTGAAATTTTAGGGAGAAACGTGAAGAGGAAAAATGAAGTATCATATACTCAATTTTTCTCCCACTGAGTGTTTGACCCAAAGTTAAATAATTTAGGAAAAACTCAGCTACTGATTTTAACTAAGTGAATGTTTAATTTGCCCAAAAACAACACTTGCCTTTGGATAGTTAAACAATTTAGAGTCTATTAAATACTTTAACAAACTTTAATCAAATATTGCATGCTTGTAACAAATCTATCTAATTCACCTTTCCAAGTAAGTTTCCAGATACGGGTGTTATGTTTTCGTCAACTTAAATACCCCAGCCTAGACAGAACTAGCCTTAGACAAAAGGTCCTTTATAGATATATTTGTTACAATGTTAATCTTTTAATTAAGAACAAATTTAATTCTATTAAATCGATTAAAAGATTAAACATAAATTTTTAATCTCATTAGAAAAGTGATCTTAAGTCTATCTCATGTTTTAAGACAATTTTAAAAGATGATTTTAACATAAGGTTTGCATGCAATTTATAATTATAAATTTTAATTTCTAATTTCATTTAGTTATAATCATTATAAATAAATCAAACAAATTAAAACATCCATTGCATGCTTTGACATACTTTAGTAAATTATAATATTTATAAATTATCTAAGGTAGTGTCATGCTTCATGCAATTTCATTTCATTACTATCATATATTAAATTTATATAAATAGGTAATGAAACAAACTATAGTATACATCCATACATACATTGAACTATATATTATAACAATTATAATATAAATTATGCATGGATATGCTATTAAAGCATGCATGCATATATTATAACATTTATATTATATGATGCATGAGCATGCTCTAAAATTAAATCGTGCATCTAAAATTATAACATTTATAATATGATGCATGAAATCAGATGCATAACCTATGATGGGATTTTATACTATATGACATATATTATGACATATAATAATAAAATTAAATCATACATCACATGCATTACATAAAAGCAATTAACGGATCAGGATTGGACACTTATTAGAAAAGAAAAAACTAACTATTACAAGATATAAATCCATCCAGTTTGGAACTGGTGATCCGAGCCTTGAAGTGCTCAAATAAGATCATGAACCGGTCAAGATGAACAAAAATAGCTCGAATCGAAAAACCCGCAAACTGAACCGGACAAGTAAACCAGGAACCACACGCGAATGGGAGCTGAACTGCGTGAAAACTCTGTCTCAGAGCATCACGACGTTGTGCCCTAGTGTCGATGCTACGATGTTTTTCTTCGTTCGCCGCATCACAGTGTCGCAACGCTAGGGCACAGCGTTGCGACGCTATAGTACACTACAGAATTAATTACAATGTGCTCACTACAAAATTAATTAGATGCATAAGCACAGTACATTGTTACAGTTTTACCCTGTAACGTGCTTACTGTACTGTGCCTATGCATCTAATGAATTTATAGCATGCTTACACTAGAATACAAAAAAAAAAAAAAAAAAAAAAAAAAAGAAGAAAAAGATGGGTTTTGGAACCCTTACCCCTGAAGAGTCAAATCTTCACGTAATTCCCTTCCAAGAACAGTCACAAACAGAAAAAGATCCACAATTGACACCACCACTAGGTTTTCTCAATATTCTCAAAATGAGAACCTAAGAGTTGTGGGCTCTGGCTATTTTGGTGAGGGAAGGGAATTGAGGAATTTGAGAGAGCAGAGAGAAAGAGCAAAGAGAGAGCAGAGAAATAATATAAAACCTTTTTTTGTTTCACCTATTGATCTGGGAGGATGAAGATGATCATCTCCCACTCTACATAACTACCACACATTACATGGGTTGGGAGATTATTGGCGAGGGAAGTTATTTCCTTTCCATTAATTCAAAATCAAATTGAATTAAAAATAATTTAATTTGAATTAATATATATATTTATATATATATAATAATTAATTTATTATACATATATATATACACACAAAACTATATGTTATATCTCGTATAACATATAACCTATAGTTTCTATATTGTATCAAATATAATATAGCCTATAATTTAATTCTCTCAACCATGATATTTAATATAAATCTGATTTATATTAAATTCAATTATAAAATCCAATTAACATAATTAATATTTGAATCATATTCAAATATTTATTTTCTCTCAAATAAACTTTATATTATAATGTATCAAATACATTATAGTAATTATATCATATATAATTAGAATTAAATTAAATATATCACATATAACTAATTCCTTCAATTAATTTGAAAAATTCAAATTAATTCAAAAAATAATTCTCATGTATTCTCATTGAGCTATCGAGGGGACCCATGGACCTATAGCTTTAAGCTCCAAGGGTATATAAATAATCAATTAACCTCTTTAATTAAATTATTCACTATCCATTAATTGTTGGGTACTTTACTAAATACCAACAGCTGCACTTTTCACACTACAAATATATTTATGTGTCCATTGGATATAACTAATCCATAGTACGATGACCCTTCACAAATTGCTCGTAAGTATAGCTAGGCAAAAAATTACATTTTGGCCTTTGTAGTTAAATCTATCTCTTTAAGTACCATTGATCCCTCTAATGAACAATAAATCATAGTCCAATTATGATTAAACCCCTCTCGGGCAAGGAGAGGGTGTGGCGCCACATTGTTCAAGCCCTCAAATACCCCTTTAAGGGAGCAATTTATCTATGTACCCCGACGTTGGGGAAGGAGTGAATTTCTTCTTGTGTAGATGTGTTCCCAGCTCCCTAATCAGTCGAATCCCCAAAATGGTAGGCATGTTGAGTCAGCGATCTGACCACTCTCATGCATACAAATCAAAGGACTGCCTTCATAGGCAGGAGTTCACAACTCACTCAGGATTCAGGTCATGTTACCTATGATCATCTTGATGAAATGTAAGTCTCTATTATGAACGACGTTATATAATGAAACTAAACATTTTGTGGTCCGGTCTTATACAAACTCATTTGTATAGAATATTCCTACTCACATGTCTCCACATGAATGATCATGATCAGATTATTTGTAACACTTTACAACAATTGTAACATCTACAAAATAGATCATACTCCTAGTGTCACCAGGATAAGGTATCCAGCCTTATCTATCTACTACAGACCATTTAGGTTATCATTTAAAATATGATCCACCCATATGTCTCTACATATATGTTTAAGCTACAAGATAACCTTGGATGTTAGCTTATTGGTTTGTGGTTAATGCAACTAGAATGAAATAAAACATCATATACTTTATTAAATAAATCAGTTGTTTGTAGAATACAATTACAAATTATGGGACCCTACGAAATTTAGGGCATCAACCCCAACATATATAACTTGAATCTTAGTATATTGGATTGAATTAATATTGTATATAAATGTCAAATAAAATACCTATGATTTTATTAGATAAATAATTTTTGTTAACAAAACTACAAACCACGAGATATACTAGATTTATGACAACAATCCCAACACATCCAAGATTATCTTCTATAGCTTAAACATGTATGTGGTGACGTGCAGGTGGATCGTGTTTAATTGATATCCTCAATGGTCTGTGGTATAAGGATAAGGCTAGGTACCTTAGTCTGGTGACACTACGAATATTGCCCGCTTTGTAGATGTTACAATTGTTGTAAAGTTCTACAATTATCTGATCCTGATCATTCATGTAGAGACATGTGAGCGAGGATGTTCTATACGAAAAGTGTTTGTATAAGACCAGACCACAAAATGAATAATCTCATTATATAACACCGTTAATAGTAGAGACTTACATTTCACCAGGATAACCATAGGTGACATGACCTGAATCCTAAATAAGTTGTGAACTTTTGCCAATGAAGGCGATCCTTTGATTTGCATGGGTGAGAGTGGTTAATTCACTGACTCAATATGTCTATCATTGTGGGGATTCATCTGATTGGAAAACTGAAAACACAGCTACACAAGAAAGAATTCACTCCTTCCCTACTATTAGAGTAAGTAGATAAATTGCTCTCTTAAAAGCTGATTCTGAAGCTTAAACGATGTGATACCACACCCTCTCTTGGCCTAAGAGGGGTTTGGTCATTGTTGGACTATGACTTATTGTTCATTAGAGGGATCAGTGCTACTTAAGATGTTAGATGTAACTATAGAGGCAATCGATAATTTTGGCCCACTTGTACTTACGAGCAATTTGTGAAAGGTCATCACACTGTTGATTGGTTAAATCCAATGGACACAGAAATATATCTATAGTGCGAAGAGTGCAACTATCGATCTTTAGTGGAATGATTTACAGTTAATGAAAATTGAATAATTTAATTAAAAGAGTTTAATTAATTATTCAAGTACCATTAGAGCTTCAATCTAAAGGTCCAAAGGACCCTTCGATAGCTCAACTAGGATAATTGATAATCAAATTAATTTTGGTTAATTTGAATTGTTCAAATTAATTGAGGGAATTAATTATATATGATATAATTAATTTAAATTAATTATATTTGAGATAATTAATAGAATGTATTTGATACATTATAATATGTAGTTTATTTTGAGGGGAAATAAATATTTGAATATGATTCAAATATAAATTTATATGAATTTGATTCATATAAAACTATAGATTAAAATTTAATATGAATTATATTTATATTAAACATTATACATTTTATGAGAGATTATTAACATTATGTTATAATTGATGTAACATAAAGTTAGTTATATATATTGATGGTTAATATATGTATAATTAGTTATATATTATAATAATAATAATAATAATATTTTATATTTTATTTTAAAATAAAAGTGACAACTCCCTCTCGCCTAAACTTTCTCTTTTTAATGGTGGATTTTGGGGAGTTGGAAAAAGAATGGTCTTCTTCCTCATCCTGCACGTAGAATAAAGAGTTCTAAAAAACGATTTGTTCTGGTAAAATCTCCTCTAAAAAAAATTATCTTATCCTTCTTCCCAAAAATTTACACAAAGCCTCACACACTCATGTGGATTATCACCCCTAAAGGAGAATACCTTGGTAATTCTTATGGTTGTGTACATTGTTTTGACTTTTGGGAATTGTTGCTTTTCGGATTCGAGGTCTAAGGAATTCGAAGAGTTTGTGCCATTTCAGGAGGAATTCGTGAAGAATCTTGTCTTCAAGAGGTTGGATTTTTGAAACCTTATTATTCTTTTCATTGTATTTTTTTTTTTTTTTGAAAAACATGCTGTAAAAATAAATTTCTTTGAGAATGCATATTTTATATTTTCTATTTTTTCATTCGTAAAAATCTTAAATTGGGACTGATCCCGCTTCCACTTTGGATTTCACAGTTCTTCATTATTAATATTGGGCCTAAGCCCTAATAAAAGGACCCAAGCCAAAAAAACCTTAGAAGTCTGCACTTTGACTAGAGAAGAAAGCCAAGCCTTGGACGATTGAGGTGAGCCTTTAATTTTCATCCCTTAAGTGTGTCTTAAAAGAAAAAGTAGTTTAATTCAACCAAGTTTTTCGAACTACTTCATATTTATTAAGAGGCTTTTCAAAAATCTTGTTTGATTATCTAAAATTACTCAATAAACTATGTATAAGTTGGCAATTACAGTTAGTCATCAGAATTGATTGTCAAAGGTCGTCATAAGAGTTAGTCGACTGTCGACATGTGGAGTAATTAGAAACATTGGAGGGAGAAAGAGGTTGTTAATTTAACCACTGAATTGTAAATAGTATTATTGTAGCAAAATGGAGGGGGAGGGGGTTAAAATAAGAGGAATTGCATCAGGTAGCTTTTTTGACATATACCTTAGCACCCATATCATCATTTTTTAAAAAAATTACAAATATGGTAAAAATAAAAAAAAAATATTCAAATTGTTTTTTTTCTATGGGATTCTTTTTTCCTTTATTCCAAAATTACACTCACATAATATATTTTTCAAATCTTAATTGTGAGAGTTTTGAACCTAACTTAGATGGCTAAACAAAACGCACAAACAATCAGCAGAATAAATCAAAAGTAATAAGAACGAATACCAAGATATATAGTAGTTCGACCAATTTGGTCTACATCCACTTTGAGAACTAGCTTGAATCAATTTTATAACGAGCAATGAGGAATTTACAATTACATATAATCAACAAAATCAACAATCTATAATTTCAGAATAAGAAACGATTTACCCGCCTCTTTACTGAGACTAATCGTCGAGCAAAAACTGCCAAACCCGACTATATCACCGGCTAAAAACTCCCACTGATACCGAGAGATCCGCAGACAACGCCGCCTCTGAATTTAAGACGAACCCACTGCGAAACAAATAGTCACAAACTAGAAACTCACAGCCTGAAAGCCACTTGCCACTGAGAAGAACACCATGCCGTAAACCAGTTCCCATCGTCAAACGGAACTCTTACGCCAACCACGTCTGCCGCCGAACCGAAGGAAACCACGTTTGCTGTAACCGGAGAAATACTTCCTTTTCTCGTCAGACGTTGAACGCCTCCCTCTCTCAGCGTGTTTTTTGAAAATCGGCAGCCCCCCTTCTTTTTTTCTTCTTCCTTTTTCATGATTTTCAGCCCCAATCATAGAGAAGAAGGGTTAATTAAAAAATTTCCATTTTCCCATAATTACCAAAATGCCACTGTGCCTTTAATTTCACCGAAAAACCAATAAGCCCACTTAAATTCCTTGTTATTTTCTACAAATCTCTCTCATAACAAGAATATTTAACTGCCAAGCTGATTCTCCAAACTCTCTATCATCCAGATTTAATATTCAGCCCATCTAACAGGTATTTATACCTATAGGCTGGAAGAACCTTGGTTAACATATCTGACAAGTTCTCAATTGTATGAACCTTGACCAGTTCAATATCTTTCTGGGCCACAATTTCTCTGATAAAATAAAATTTGACATTGATATGTTTGAACCATTCTTGATGAGATGGATTCTTTCACAAGATGAATAACACTCTAGTTATCACAACGGACGATAGGAATGAACTCCTACGACAACTCACCAACTATCCTTTTCAACCACACTGCCTCTTTAACATCTTCACCCATTGAAATATACTCTAACTCAGTAATAGACAAGGTAACAACTGACTGTAGAGCAACCTTCCAACTGACCATATTACCAAACAAACGAAAAATGTGACCTAATAGAGGCCTTCTTTTGTCAAGATCTGCAACATAATCTGCATCTGTGAAGCCTTCTAACAGTGTTGATTTATCACAATCCCTGCTAAAACACAGTGATACTCTGGCACTACCTGTCAAATATCGAAGCACCCACTTAACTGCATTCCAATGCTTCTTCCTAGAATCTAACATTTCTTGTTCAGTAACAAGACACTGAGACGAAGCGTCCTTACAACCAGGCATATTATACTCGAAGTTTATGCATATAACTCTCTTGTGAAATGGTTGACAAACCTTTCTCCCTATCTCTTTTCACATCCATGCCTAGATTCCTTTTTAGTTCACCTAAATCTTTCATCTCAAATTCACTACTCAACTGTTTCTTGAGATCATAGAGTTCAGAATAATCCTTAAACACCAGGATCATATCATCTACCTACAGAAGTAGATAAATATATGTACCTTTTTGAGATGGGTTCCTATACACTCAGGCATCATATGAGCTCATATGAAACCCTTACTTCAGAATAAAGGTATCAAACCTAATATACCACTGCCTCGACGATTGCTTCACTACATAGATGGACTTATAAAAACAACAAACAATGCCCTCCTTTCCCTTTACCTCATAACCCTTACGTTGAGCCATGTAGATCACTTTCTCCAATTCTCCATGAAGAAAAGCTATGGTGATGTCTATCTGTTCAACAAACATATCAAAGTGAACAAAAAGAGATAAAATTACTCGAATGGACGAATGTCTCACCACTGGAGAGAAAATCTCATGAAAGTTAACTCCCTCCTTCTGAGTGTAGCCCTTGGCTACTGGTCTAGCCTTATACCTAGGCTTACTATCACCTCCTGTACCTAGCTTGATTTTGTAAATCCACTTTGACTTGATGAGTTTCTGATTATAAGGTTTGGGTACCAATGACCATGTCTGATTCTTCTGCAACAAGAACAACTCTACTTCCATAGCATCTTTCTATTGTTCATTCGAATCGGATACAATTGCCTCCTTAAAAGTAAGAGGCTATGTTTCAATACTGTCAGCTTCACAAGTAAGAGCATAAGCAACTAAATCAGCATAACCATACCTCGTAGGAGCCTGTCTCACCTGCTGAGGCCTGTCACGTGTAAGCTGATAGTTTTGTAGGTCACTACTACTTGAACTTTCTTCACCGAAAGCTCCCTCATCATTTAAAGTCCTCTGTAGTTGAGGCTGTTTGTAAACCCTAAACTCTAGGTTTCCTAGATAAGTATGTTTAGCCAAAGGAATATCATATTATATATTTATTAAGTAGCAATTCATGTTTGTCTGTAGGAGTTATGATGGAAGGGAAGGAAAAACATATTAAATGAGGGGTGACGTGGCAATTAATCCTTGAACTCTGGGGGCGGTGGGAAGTTTTTGAAAAACGAACTTCAAAAGCATGATTTTGGCAATTGACATGAGCAAATTTAAGTAAAATCAGTGCCATTTAAAAACTGAGAGAAGCTAGTTTACGAGGTTGTCTTGCTGGAGGAAGTTTGCACAAGGAGAAGAACAAGAAGTGAAGAAAGAACAGAGAAGGCAAAATCTTGGGTTAATCAGGGCCTGAGGTGAAGATTGGAAGTTCTAGGACAAACTAGAAGGAATTCTTGGCTAAAATTGTAAGGTAAGAAAGTTAACTCAATTCTAAACAAGTTTGTAGAAGAAAGTTGCTTGAAAAGAGCTCTTAATTTCGAGTTATGAATTTTTAAAGTTGTAACAAGGAAACAGTGCATAAGTAGACAGTTGCTTGGGTTGAACAAGCAACCAGTTCACCGTGGGAGTTATAGTGAGATGTGGGGATGAGGATCTCGCCTATAGAGGAAATCTAGCTGGTATCACTTTAGAGAATCTCGCCAATCTCGCTCTAGAAGGAAATCTCGCTAAGAATTGGGGTGAGTATCGCTAGGATGAAATTTTCCAGGAAAAGCCTGATCTCACTCTAGAGGATCTCGCTAACATCGCTCAGGGGTATCTCGCTGACCTTGCTCAGGGGATCTTGCTAGTAAAGCTGTTTGTGTTGATGAAAGTTCTCTCGATAAATGAATTAATTGAGGTATTTTACTAAGAATTCTAAGTAGTTTAATCAGGAATTATATCTTTTCAGGCCATGAAGAGCTAGGGGAAGAGTACAAACCATTAAGAGCCTGGCGAGCGGTGAGTGACTAAGTAAATTTAAGGTTTCCAATACTCATGCATATATGATCAAGTAAAGCACAGTGACATTAATGATGAAATTATACTTCCTCAAGCAACAAATGGTGGGAGAATAACTTAATGCATGTTTCCGGCTTGTATGTGTGTAACACAGGCCAAGGTATGTCATGTAACCATTACAAAAGCTATGTTCTGATTTTGATATATGTTTCCTAGAGGAAGGTTATAGAATAATGAGTTCTTGTGTAAATGAGTGGTAATGGAACAGTTCTTGTGTAAATACTAGGCAATGGAACTTAATTTGATGTTACAAAATACACATTTGATACCGAAGGACATTTAAGAAGGTATCTAACCAATTTGGTACTGACATTTGAGAAGGTACCTGGGCAATTTGATACTGAAGGACATTTGGGAAAGTATATGGCCAATTTGATACCGAAGGACGTTTGAGAAGGTATCTTAGTAGCTCGATACTGAAGGACAAATTTGAGAAGGTATCTGAGCAGAAGTACCTATGATATGATGGTACTTAGTATGGCCACGTGCACATAGGCAGTTGATAACTTGTAGAAATACAAGTTATTTATGCCACCTTATCTAGATATTGTGGCCAAAAGTTAGTAAATATGCACCTATTGTATGAAAATTAGCCTAGTATTACAATAATATAAAAAGACCAGTTTATGAAACTTCTTACCCTCCAGATGGAAATAGAGAAAATTCGAAGTTAGAAATAGATAAAAAAGAAAAATCTCTCTTCTGGTTTGAAAAACCTCTTGTGACTATTCTTTTCGACTATAAACGATGGAATCGTCCATTTTGATATATAAAAAATGAGATCTTGGCGGAATTGCCACAAGCTACCAGTCAAGATGATATGGATCAACCCCTTCTTCTTGTGCCAAAGATCTTACCATTTCCGAAGGAACTGGAGTTACATCTCTTTTCCATTTCAATTCCAGAGTTTTTATGTGTTTCCACACCCCTTCGAGAGCCCGAAAAATGAACAACTTTTCTTCAGAACACATATAAGATTCGTCATTGCAAAAAGGATAATAGTAACCCCACTATTAACTACTTCATTTATGAATTTCATAGTAATAGAAATACATGTCCTACCGCGACATAATTTGTAACTTGCTATCCTCTTGCCTAGCAGGCAAAGATTTACCTCCATGGAAAGGATGATTCATTCGGATCGACATGAGAGTCCAACTACATTGCATTGCCAGAATCCATGTTGTATATTTGAAAGAGGTTGACCTCATTGCTTCTCTCATGTTACAATCCTTTTCCCGCCGAGCCCCCTTTCTCCTCGATCCAAAGAGATAAATGTTTGCAATTACACCCACGAACACCATAAAGATGGAAAGACAAGCCAAATTTTACTCTGTTTTGCAGGAAACCAAGTCACCGCTTGCGCTCAAGGCTCACGAGAAACTGATCAACGCATCTCTGTCACATTGCGCCCGTCAATCAACAATGAAGAGACGATTACCACAATGACGGTGCAATATGACAGTCGATCCAGAGTTGTGTTCCAACCGCATGCGGTAATAAAAACAACACCGCATGTGAACCTATGATCGAAAGATGCAGCTGAGCAACACAAAAGTGGAGGATTGAGACATGTATACAACTAACGGTCATGCAGAATTGACGGTCTGATTGCATAACAGAAGGAATAATATCCCTCCATCTTCGGAATTGCCATAACAATCAGTGGGGACCACAAGGCCGGAGTCAAAGACCTATAACTATAAATACCCTATAGATTTCAGAGAAGAAGTGCTACTTGATACCGAGTAAGTGCTGCAAAATTGTTGAGAGAAAAGGCTGAGCTGAGTGCTTAAGTGAAGAAATTCGGGAAGAAGATGAGATAAGACCGAGAGGTGAATCTTATATCTAATCTACCAAACACCTGATTGAAAGCTCTGTGCAAAGATCACTACTATCGGTGGAGCAAGCCTTAGAGGGAAGTTCTTCCTACCATCAAATCCATCCTATCCGGCAAGCAGATCTCCATCGAATCAGTGCCAAGACATTGGCACTTGTTTGTATCTGTTCTATCTCTTTCATCGTTGTATTTCACTGTTTATTTACCTCTGCATTCACACCATGTATCAAACACTTAATAGAGATATTAAATGTTTCAATAGCTTTCATTTACCATTTTCTATCTATTTCCGTTCACCCGTTAATCACTTTCTTCATGGTGTCTTCTTAATTCCCTGATAATCAATATGAATTAACCAAGTACTTAATTTGTGTTAAAGATATAAAATGCGTTTAGCTAAGGCATGCTAGACGACATCTTCACCTGTGAGAGTAGAAGTGAAGATGCCATTCCGACCTATCGAGAGAAGGTCAGAAGAATGCGTTAACTAAAGTGAGTAGTACTTCTAGACATGGAAGCAACCTTGCATTCATTATGTAAGTCTCTGTTTCACCACAGACATATGGGATCACGGCTGATCACTGAAAGATGTACACCAAGAGAAGAGCGGAACAACATTTATAGCTTCAATGCAATTGGGAACTTGCGTTGTCATATTCTTTGTCTTTGTCTTTCTATTCTGTTCATAAGACTTGCCGCCGCATTCCACGTCCTTTGCATAACTTTCACAGCCAGCTTGACCCTAGCATCTTGTAACATGAAGCTTGTATCTTATATCATCTAGCTTAGGTTTATTGTATTTTTATTTTATTATCACACCTTTACTGCTTTACTCTACTTTATTACAATTTATATACCTATACAAACCAAACTTTTAAAGATTGAAAACCTGGTCGCATATATCATGAACGTACCATAATAACCTAAATCAGTCCCCATGTTCAACCTCGGATCACATCGAGAAACTTGCAGTGGAATTACACTTGGTTTCATCATAAGGAAACTTGTGACAATGTATGGCATACTACTTGAACATCCATAATTAACGCATATCTAGCGGTAGTATCGCATCATTTCAAGCATAAAACATCATCAATCATACATCTCAGTGTTAGCATATATAAAATGGTCAACAAGTTTATGGCGCCGTTGCCGAGGACTTGGTTAACGGTTTATTGTTTGAGTGTGTTTTTGGTATTTTGCAAGACAAATCTCATTGTACTGGCTGTTCAACGTGGAGAGTAGCCTGACGGTTTATGAGTCCTGGTGTTGAACCAGAATTCGTAACTGACCTTGAGATCTAGCGAACTTTTCGTACAAGGGTACGTCAGAACTGAATTAGGTGAAGAAGGCAGCCAGCACGGCGGACAATAACAATAATGCGGTACTGGCTGTGAACCAAGGGGCTGTTCGACTGACTCAAGATCCTGTCTTCCTAGCAGCTGATCGCAACATCCCGATGCGTAATTATGCCACACCCAATTTGTATGATTTTTTGCCTGGAATCTGAGGCTGACTATGGAGGAGAACGTGTGTTTTGAGATTAAGCCAGTTATGCTGCAGATGATTCAAAATGTCGGGTAGTTCAGGGGTCTGCAAGGTGAAGACCCACATGCCCATCTGACCAGCTTTTTCGAGATGTGCTGAAATTTTTCCTTACCTAGCGTGACCCTAGAAAATATAAGATTTTATCTATTCCTTTACACCTTGAGGGATGAGGCTAAGAGGTGGGCTTACTCACTGGAGCCAAATGAGATCACTTCATGGGAGCAATTGGTGGAGCGATTCATGAAGAAGATCTTCCCACCCGCCGTCAACGCAAAGAGTGAAAGGATGTGTTGAACTTTGAACAGAAGGAGAATGAGACCCTGAGCACCGCCTGGGTGCGATTCAGGAGACTGGTGAAAAACTTCCCGCATATCGGGATTCTCGATTGTGTCTTGATGGAAACATTTTATAATGGCCTGAACAGAGCAATGCAGGCTGTTGCTGATGCCTCTACGGCAGAAGGTTTTATGGATAAGACATACACAGAGGCCAAAGTCATCCTCGACCGCATCTCATGGAATATGGATGACTGGATCGACGATGGTTATGGAAGCTGAGGCGTCGACAGAAGGAAAACTGAAACAGCCATTGTCCCTGCGGAGACAATGACCAGGTTGGCTGTGCAGATGGCCACGGTGACCTCGATCCTCCAATCTATGAAAATTAACCAATGAGCCATTGCCCCATAATCAGCGCAACCCGCGGCACCAGCTCAAGTGGCCGCAATTAGTTGTGTCAATTGTGGATGGGCTCACAGAGCTAACGTGTGTCCATTGAACTTTCAGCAAGTGTGTTCTATCCAGAACAACCCCTTCAGCAACACCTATAATCCGGGCTGGAGGAGCCACCCTAACTTCGGTTGGGGAGGCAATCCCAACCTATGGGGGCCAGTGAACCATCAAGGGGGCAGTAGAGGAAATCCCTCTTTTCACCACAATCAAGGGTAATCAAGACCGCATAACCAACAACCATCATTGTCTAACAACTCAGAAGGCTCGTTAGAGACATTGTTGAAGCAGTATATGGATAAAAATGATGCAGTGATGCAAGCACAAGCGTCTTCTATAAGGAATCTAGAGATCCAAGTGGGCCAGTTGGCCTCTGAGATAAGAAATCGAACACCGGGAACAGTGCCCAACAACTCAGAAGCCCCGGGATCTGTAGGCAAGGAGCAATGTCCTTAAGACATTGAGTAGGCAAGTCTGATCGCCTGTGGAGATGTGGATTGCGATCCCTCATGACAACGCAATTTTCGGTCCATATCTCAATACTATGTTTAATGCTTTATTGAATTTCTGTCTCTTTGAATTTTGAATTTTGTCTTCAATTCTTCATTTAATTTTGACTTTATGAATTTATTTTCCTCATCTATTTCTTTGCCTTTAATTTTGTCTTGTCTTTAACTCCTTGACTTTTTCTGTAATTAATGCTTTGAGCTTTAAATGGTGAATGATTGAGTAATAAAGAGAAAATTTATTGTCGCAAGCTATAACAACTTGCGTTGATGAAAAATAATAATAATATAATTAAATAATTAACAACAAGTATGCAAGGCGATAATGGCCGCATAGTAAGTTAATACAAGATGCTTTGCGTTCACCTACCTCAACTGTATTAAGTTGAGGGGTGTGTTGCGCTGGTATATGTTCTTTGCCCGTCCTTAGCTAAATGCACTATGTTGAGGTATCTTCCAGAAATGTGTTCGGTTAAGGGGTGTGTTGTGGGGATATATGCGTTATTGCCTGTCCTCAGCGAAAATACATTTGCGTTGGTAAGCACAATTCGTTAATCTTTATTTTGCATCCATTCAAAAAAAATATTAAAGAAAATTTCGTTTGGAAATTTGGGAAGAAGTCCAATCAATTCGTATCCCCAAGCAATTATGACTTGGCAGACGAAAGGACACTTTTTCTGAAATTCCATAAATAAGGAAGGTGGAACGACGCGCCTCTGGAGCTGCTCGAGGCCAGTCACCGCAAAAATTGCATTGGGCCCCACCACGACCCAACCTATAAATACGACCTCCTCTTTCATTGGAAACCCTTTACCTCACTTTGGAAAACTAGAAACCTTAAGTGTCTTGCATCCCAAACCTTTCTTTCTCCCCAACAGCTTGAGTTTTTTTAACCAGACCTTTCCAAGCGTGTATCCATGGCTGACCAAACCCCAAACCAATCAGCTTCACCTTCCACCCCTGATCAAGTAGCCATGCGAGAGGAAGCATTCCTGGCTGCCAGTTGCAGGCTTACCGCCCAAGCCCACACCATCCTGGAGAAATCCCTTGATTGTTAGGCCTCCTGTGTTCAAGAGAGGAGGAAGCACCGAGAGCATGCCTACGCCAACACCTGTCGTCTCAACTGGAAGTGAAAGGAAGAGACACGATGATACGGAGGTGTTTGGCAACATCCTGAGTACCTTGGAGCAAGGAGGTGGATTTCCCGAGGTAGGGGTTGTAAACCAACCACTTCCTACGGAGGAAGAGTCGGTAGTAGTAGCAAATGGAGCAGGAGCGGATGAAGCAGTGAAGGATGGAGTAGTGGTGGTTGAAGTAGAAGAAACGGAGAATGATGTTCTAGTCCCTGAGTCTCAGGAGGTAATTGTCATCGCAGAAATTTATGACGAACCTCCAAGAGAAAAAGAAAGAGAAGAAGAAGAGAACGCAATCGAGGAGGCCAAGGAAGTGGAGGCTACATTAGTTACCCCTGACATTGTGATGGAGGAGGTTGCAGGGGATGTGCAACCAGAAGAGGCTGAGAAGGAAGATAAGAAGAAGAAGAAGGGAAAGAAGGCTGGAGAGGCGGAGTCTTCACATCATCACAAGGCAAGAAAGAACAAAGAGAAAAATGATGATGATGAAGATGAAGAGGCCAAAAAGAAGAGGAAGAAGAAGGAGAAAGAGGAGAGAAGATTGCGCCGATGTGAGAAGAGGCGCTTGAGAGAAGAAAAAGAAGCAAGGTAGAGGGCTGCGAGCCTTGAGAAGGATGGAGAATCAACCTTCATAATGGAGGATACGGGGGAAACAACGCAGTTGATGGAACCGGCGCAACCTGAAGCAACGCAATTGGTTGCGATAGATGAAGGAGAAGAAGCAGAGGGAAACCCCCTAATGCGGCGTCACAAGGAGAATGCACCGCAAGGGTCCACAATTGACCCGCAAAGATTAATTTTGGCATTAGAAGAGAAAGAGAGAAAAAGAAAAGAAGAGAAGGAGAAACAAGAAAAGATGGAGAGGCGCAAGCTCATCATTGTAGAGGGGGATAAAAGAAAAAGATTGGAGTTTGAAGAAATGCGACGAAACAATGAGCTTGCCAGACTTGAAGGGATCCGAAAGCGCGAGGAGGAACAATGCCTGTTGTTGGCCTCTGAGCAATTCGAAGAAGAGTTTGCGAGAGAAGAAAAAGAAGAAGAAGAAGAAGAAGAGAGGAGGAAGAAGGAAGAAGATGATAGATTGTTGCTGGAGGAGAAGAGGAAAAAGTGCGAAACCAATAAGAAGCGCTTATATAAGAGCAAGGGCAAAGAGCTCTTTGAGCGTGAGAAAGAAAAGCAACGCAGAGAGTGGGAAAAGAGAGAACGACAAGCAGCCCGCCTTGCATTGCAAAAGGCAAGGCTATAGCAGAAAGCAGCAAACCCGCGGTGGCCAAGAAGCGATCATCAAAGAAAAATGAGAACGATGATATGTTGAATACAAACAAAGGTTGAAGACGTAAGGGCAAACGTTAGCCAAAATTAGGTGTCTTATTAATAGAAATTCTTAAACCTAAGTAATTTTAAAGAAGCTATTTGTAGGATGAGTTGTCACACAGAGAAGAGTTGGAAACGGCTATAAATAGGAGGCTTTGGGCTGGAAGTTAAACTCATTCTCAAACAAAACTCAGTAGTAAAACTCGTGTGAAAAGGGTGAAGTAATTCTGTTAGTTAGAAAGAGGAAACGCGAGGGAAGTGTTGCCCAAATTTCCTTCTGGTTTAAAAGGGAAAGCTCTACTTATTGAATCATAAGGAATAATAAGGAATAACTAGGATCGCAATCAAGGTAAGTAGTTTATCTCACCCTCTTTTTAAGTGTTTCATGGTAGTGTACCTTTAATATGTTGCATAATTATGTTATTGTTATGTTACATTACATATTTAAAATACGTTTATCGACAAGGGACCCCATGCATTATGTTTGTTCACAACGATGAAATAAGATTAAATTTTAATTAGATAAAGTTATGCTTCTAGGGCTAGCAGGGCATATATGGTTGCACCCCTCTAGACCCAATTCTATGTCAAGTTTATGCTAGGGACTAACAGGGTATTATGGTTGCACCCCTCTAGTCCAATCTTACGTTTATGCTAATGGTTGATGTTGGATGCGACTCTGGCCCTACTGACTGCATGACCCGCTAATCATCAAATGGGTTAGTTTTCGCTTAAGTCCTCATCTTCCTACTAGGGCGGAGAAATTTATGTTAGAAGCATAACCGACCATCACATGTTATTATATGTTTTCGGTCCCAAACATATGATTTCAGGACATGTTGCATGTGATTGTGCAATTGGCCACTACCCTATGTGAGAACTACTTACTGGGTATATTATATACTCATCCTATTTATATTATATACTCGTTCTATTTTACAGACTTTGTAGGTAAGGACACAGCGTAGGTGACAGAACTAGACTCGCTCAAATGGCCAACCATCAAGCTCACTATTATAGGCATATGCATTTTTTTGTATCACCACGCTAATGTTTTATGAATCCTAGTGTTTTGTAAAATAAAATTTTTATATAGTTTTCTACCTAATTAATAAAATCTTAGATATGTTCTTTTGAGATTTTTTACCAAAACTCATCTCATGATAGAAAAGTCTAAGTATGCATGTCGTAGTGGTCGGACCATAATATGTAAGGATCCCGTAGTTACAGTTTGATATCAGAGAATTTGAGCCAATTAGGCTCTACTAATTAGAAGAGTCGTGGTGTTTGATGGTTCGGCTTGTTAAGTGATGCCCACAGTTATGCCAAATACGCTGGTAAGTGGAATTTTCAAACGAGTAATTTAGTAAACATAAGGTATGAGTTAAAAAAAATAATAATTAAAATTAGATTGCTTCCTTATTATGAAAATAAAATGTGTGTACCAGATGCCACCACAAAGGGCTCCAACACAACGAGGCAGACCTCGAAGTGAATCCACAAGGGATCAAAATCAAGGACATGAACAGACGCCTTACGTGTTACTTACACCAGATGCACTACAAATGCTAATACAAAATATGAGTAATGGAAACACAACCTCGTCCACCGCACCAATAACCAACGATACAAATGACTCGAAGATTATTCGAGAATTCAGGAAGTTCAATCCTTTAACATTTGATGGATCATCTATGGATCCAATTATAACAGAGAATTGGATAATAGAAATAGAAACTATTTTCCACCACATGAACATCCCAGAAGAACAGAAAGTAAATTGTGCCACCTTCATGTTAAGAGGCAATGAAAAGTTCTGTTGAGAATCCACATAAAGAACAATCAAAGGTTCAATCTCATGACAACAATTCAAAGGTTCAATCTCATGACAACAATTCAATTAGGCTTTTTACAACAAGTATTTCCTTTTGACAGTAAGATATCAAAAGGAAGTGGAATTTCTTAATCTTCGTCAAGAGAACATGTCGGTGGCAGAGTATGAACGAAAATTTGATCGCTTGTCCCACTTTTTCCCTCGACTAGTGGACACAGAAGAGAAGAAGGTGGAAAGGTTTATTTGAGGATTAAGAGAAGGCATTCAAGGCATTGTTACTGCTTTCCGACACAAAGAGTATGTTCTTGCCCTTGAGTCGGCCTTACTCATAGAAGTAGATCTTGCTGTCAAAACCTCAACTTCTGAACGAGGATTCATGCCAAATCAAAAAAGGAAATTCACCCAACAAAACTTCCAACGTTCACAACGGCAAGTAAAAATTTCCCAAAGCACTCAGCGCGTACAGTCACAACAGAAGAGTCAAACATTCACATATCCTAAGTGCAGAAATTGTGGAAAACACCATCAGGGGCAATGTCTATAGAACTTAGGGGTGTGTTTCAACTATGGCCAGACGGGTCACTATGCAAAGGCTTGCCTAAAGCTAAGCTCATCAACCAAGTATCAACTACCCAGACCACCCAGCCTATTAGTAACAAGGTTACCCAACAACAGAAAGGATGGGTGTTTGCTGTTACACGTCAAGAGGTAGAGGATCAAGATGCAGTTGTTACAGGTACATTACCCATCCTCGGGTATTATGCCTTCATTTTATTTGATTCGGACTCTAGTCATTCATTCATCTCTACAACATTTGCACAAAATGCTCAATTAACATCAAAGCCCTTAGGCTACATTTTATCTGTAGCTACTCCTGCCGGAGTATCTATGTTGGCCAACTCAGTAATAGAAAACTGTGAATTGTCAGTATCAGGAAATAAACTAGGGGTGACCCTTATCATCCTAGACATAAGTGATTTCAACATAATACTAAGTATGGACTGGTTAGCAGCAAACTATGCAAGCATAGATTGCCATAATAAAGAGGTCATATTCATCTTTCCAACAGGAACCAAGTTTAAGTTTAAGAGTTCTAATACACAATCAGCCCCAAGAATAATTTCAGCCTTAAAAACTAAACATTTGCTCAACCATGGGGCTTGGCCATATTTAGCAAGTGTAGAGGATTTACGAAACCAAAAGGATGAAAGTAAGACCATTCCTGTAATAAGAGAATTTGAAGATGTATTCCTAGAAGAGCTACCAGGTTCACCACCTAGTCGAGAAATAGAATTTTGTATAGATCTAATTCCAGGAGCTGAACCAATATCTAAAGCACCATATAGAATGGCACCTGCGGAATTAAAAGAACTCAAAATACAATTACAAGAATTGTTAGATAAGGGATTTACACGCCCTAGCGTGTCTACATAAGGAGCACCTGTCTTATTTGTTAAGAAAAAGGATGGATCAATGCGTTTATGTAGATTATCGGGAGTTGAATAAGTTGACAATAAAGAATAAGTACCCACTCCCACGCACTGATGACCTATTTGACCAATTACAAGGAGCCTTAGTATTCTCCAAAATAGACTTACGATCTGGATATCATCAACTACGAATCAAGGAGTCTAATATACCCAAGACTGCTTTCCGAACAAGGTATGAGCATTATGAATATCATCGAATATGCCATCTCATCCGTATCCCTTTTCTCAGCTTTTGTAATTGATGGCGGAAGATCATTTTCGTCTAAGATTTTGGCTACCTTTTCTTGTACCAAAATAGGTCTAATCTTTTTCCTCTATAACCCGAAATCACCTTTCCCATCAAATTTAATAACTTCGAACCGTGTAGACAACGAATCCATCTGTCAAATTAATCCCAATAAAAATTATCCTGAACAAAGAACTTTGGATCGAATGGTGCTCTGATACCACTTGTGAGAGTTTTGAACCTAACTTAGATGGCCAAATAGAACGCACAAACAATCAGCAGAATAAATCGAAAGCAATAAAAACGAACACCAAGATATATAGTGGTTCGACTAATTTGGTCAACATCCACATTGAGAACTAGCTTGAATCAATTTTATTACGAGCAATGAGAAATTTACAATTACAGATAATCAACAAAATCAACAATGTACAAGACACGATTTACTCGCTTTTTTACCGAGACTAATCACCGAGCAAAAACTGCCAAACCCGACTATACCGCCAGCTAAAAACACCCACTGATACCGAGAGATCTATAGACAACAACACCTCTAAATTTCATTTCACTTGATTATTTAGACACATTAACTAGGAACTGATACCCACCCACTGCGAAACAAATAGTCACAAAGTAGAAACTCGCAGCCTGAAAACCACTTGCCGTTGAGAAGAACACCACGCCAAAAACAGTTCCCACAGTCGAATGGAACTCTTACGCCTACCAGGCTCGCCGCCGAACCGGAGGAAACCACGCCTACCGCAACCGGACAAAATCCTTCTCTTTCTGGCCGGACACCAAATGCCACCCTCTCTCTTTTTTAAATTGGCAACCCCCTTCTTTTTTTTTTTTTCCTTCTTCTTCCTTTTTCACGATTTTCAACCCTAATCATTAAGAAGAAGGGTTAATTACAAAATTTTCATTTTCCCATAATTACTAGAATACCCTGAGCCTTTAATTTCTCTAAAAAAACCAAGCCCACTTAAATTTCTTATTATTTTCTACATTAAACATGTGAAATCCTCTCTTCCCACGTTTTCCTTTCTTCTTCAGCATTCAACTTTCTGCATCAACGCCCTAAAAATCACACTCAATTTCTCAGTTGATTTCAAATTTCGCATTCAACATTCTCATGTATTTTCGAATTTCTAAGTGGATTTGTGGAGTTTTTTTTTTATAAAAACAAAACTTAGAAATTCGAATTTATGGATGGTTTCTACAACAACCAACCCTAAAAATTGCACTCAATTGGTTGCGATTACCGTTTGATTTTGAATTTCTTAGTTTTGTTTTCGAATTCTCAGGTCTTGATTATGTTTTGATTTTGACTTTCTCAAGTTTTGATTTTTAATTTCTCAGCCGATTTGCGGAGGTTTATTTAGAAAAAAAAAACCTTAGAAATTCGAATTTGTGGATGGTTAGTTTTCAAAAACAAACCTGTGATAATCAAATTTTTGTAAGGGTTTGTTTTCGAATTTCTCAACATCTCAAATTTGTGGATTCTTTACTCTCTTATTATTTTCTGTATTGATCACTATGCAGTTAGTTGTTATTCTATTTTTGTGGAATTCTCAATTTCATTAGATGAACTCCAACTTTTAATTTGAGATATTCCAACTCAGTAGGGGAAGTTTATTCTGCCTTCTCTGTTTGTGATATTTTTTTTCACAAATAGAGAACAATAATACTGTATATTACTCTGTAATTGATATTTAATTGTCATCTGATTTCTATTTAATAGTACATATTTTGTATTTTTATCTGATTGGCATCTAATTTCTATTTTACTACTTGATAGTTAGTGATTTCTATTTGATTACTATTTGATTTTCATGTGATGGCTATCATTTGTATTATTTACTAATATATCAATATAAGTTAGATCAATGTGTTTGTTATATGATTTCTATTTGATTTTCCTTTGATTACTTTTCGGTTAGCATTTTGAGTTATATCTTATTTTTATTTTATTTTCATATTTTTGTAGCATTTTGTAGTTATAGTTAAACTTCCAATAGTCGTTTCCATAGTGGTCAATGGGATGGTCGACAATGCTATGTAGGTTACAAAACTATTGGTGTTTTGGCTGAGGAAGCGACTCATTTTTTAGTCTTTTGTTAACTTCATGCAGAAGGAACTTCATATTCATTCATCTATTGAACTTTCAGCTTTATTGAACTTAGGTAGTACTAGGGTTCAACATGTTGTTAAGATTCTTGAAGGTAAAGATGTATGCTGATTTTTTTACTGTGGTTAAGGATGAATTTACGAAATATTCTTGCTGTGAATACGTTTTGAGAGGTTTCAGTTGCTACTCATTCTTTCGTAATTGAGGTTGATTTTGAAGGTGAATTAGAAGTTTTAGAGATTTTCATATTGAACAATATCTCTTATGCATTGTCTTTGAAGAAGGACTTATTTGCTAGTAAGGAAATTTTGTTAAATTCATTTCAGTTCATAGATAATTTTGAGGTCAAATTCAAAATCTGTTGAATTGGATGAAGGAACGAAATTCTCTGCGGAAGCATGTGAACACCGTACAATTTGAATTTATTTTTTACACAAAAAAATTGAGAAGAAAAATTCATCAAAACATGATAAACAATTAACTCCTAAGCATGCTTTCTATAGAGAATTTAGTGAGAAAGAAATTCACCCTTGATGAACCACAAAACTTCATGAGAATCCCCTCTAAGATCACAAACAATATTACTTTAAAATCACAGAAATTCTTTCTCCAAGTTGGACACCACCAAGTAGAGACCTTATTATTCTCAGAAAAGCAAGGAAGATGAAAGTGTGGGCTCCAAAAACGTTTTTGGCAGATGGAATTATAAGAGAGATTGAGAAAGTGAGAGAGGTCTGTGTAATTTTTTCAAAAACATATGTCTTGTGTTTTTTCTCAACACACAGATAAAGGAAGAGGAAGGGAGAGGGAGTTACTCTCTCTCACGTTCTACTGAAATAACAACGCATCAGGAGAGTATTTTTAATATTATATTAATATAATATTCACAATATGGTTTATAATATGATTAAATAACTAGTAATAAACCATATTATATGCATTAATAATCATATTATAATGCAACTTCCTTTTATAACGTATAGTTTTAATATGAATTAAATTCATATTAAATTTTAATCTATAGTATAAATCCTATTTACATATAATATTTGAATGTCATTTAAATATTTTTCTCTCACATATTATATAGTTTTAATTATAAATCATATTTATTATTAACTATATATTATGATGTATCAATATATATTATATATTATATTAATCTTATTGATTTAAGTAGTTACTTAAACTTCCTTAAATAATTTGAATAATTCAAGTTATTCCAAAAACAATTATTCCTTATTTTTATCTTTAATGAGCTAACAAGGGACCTTATGAACCTAAGATTAGAAGTTTCAGTGATAAGAGATTAATCAACTAAACTCTTTAATTGGATTAATCAACATTCATTAACGTCAGTCACTCCACTAGCTGCATCTTTGCATTGTAGATATATTTCTATGTCCATTGGATATAACCAATCAACTAACTATAGGTGGGTCAAAATTACCATTTTACCCATGTAGTTTCATTTAACTCCTTAAATGCCACTGATTTCTCTAATGACCAAACAGTTTATAGTCCAACTATAAAATAACCCCTTTCGAGCCAATGAGAGGGTAAGGCCTCATTGTTCAAGACTCATTGTTCAAAACCTAAAATCAGCTATTAAGAGAGCAATTTATCTATTTTTTCTAACGACGAAAAGGAGTGAATTCCATCTTGTGTAGTTGTGATCCTAGCTCCCTACTCGAAAAATCCCCAAAATGGTTGGCAATTGAGTCGGTAAAACTAGCCACTCTCACCCATATAGATCAAAAGATTGCCCTCATAGACAGGACTTCACAACTTACTCAAGATAAGGTCAAGTTACATATGGTCATCCTAGTGAAAAGTTAGTTTCTCCAAGCAACGGTGTTGTACTAAGAAACTAATAATTTCTTGGTCCGATCTTAAATAAACTCTTCATACAGGATACATCCACTCACATGTCTCCACATGAATAATATAGATCATATTGTCTGTAACACTTACAGAATGGGTCGTATCCGCAGTGTTGCCAGAATAAGTCACCCAAACTTAATCATATGCTACGGATCTTTTAGGTTATTACTTGAACATGATTATTCTGTATGTCTACCACATACTGTTCAAGTTTCATTGGAAAAAATCTTGGATCTTAGTTTACCAGATTGAGTTAATGTTATCTAAATGTCAAATAAGATACTTCTTATTTTATGAAATAAATAATTCGTATTTACAAATTACAAACTACACCATGAATGAGATTTAGACCACTAAATCGAACATTGGAATGTACTCAAGATGGTTGCCAATGGCTTGTTAGAGCATTATGTTATAAAAGTAGTGAATTGTGGATGATTCGAAAGTATATTAGTGAACATGATTTCTTTTTCGTGGTTCATGCTTCTCACAAGCAAACATTTTCACAGTTAGTCATTGAATGGATATAGCTATGATCATTTAACACAAAAAAAAATATTATACATCATATGAGAATGAATTATGGGGTTGTTGTTAGTTATTATAAAACTTGAAGGGAAAAAGAATCCATTATGAAGATGCTGAAAGAAGATGTTGGTGGTTCTTATGCATTGATTCCTAAATTCTTTATGAAGTTAAGAAATGAATCTAAGTTGATGTTGGTGGTTCTTATGCATTGATTCCTAAATTCTTTATGAAGTTAAAAGAAATGAATCTAAGTTTTCTTTTTTCATTTACTTTGGTATGTCATTGATCAATCCTATAGTAATCAGTTAGTAATCAATTGACTGATATACCTATTAATTAGTATATTAGTGAACAAATTATACCTATACTAAGTGCTTTATTTTTTCTCCTCTTTTTTGTAAGGTCGTTTACTAAATGAATTACATTCAAATGGTCATTTTAAATATTGCTTCATGGCTATGGAGTCATCAATTGAAGGTTGGATGTAATGTAAACCGAATATTTCTATTGATAGGACATTTTTAAAGTGTAAATTTGCTAGAACGTCATTGACTGCCTCAACGATGGACAATAATAGTATTATTTTTCCTCTTGCTTTCAGTATAGTTGATTCAAAAAATGATGCCTCTTGGAAGTGGTTTTTTGAGAAGTTAAAAGCTTGTTTCAGAGATTGGGAGGGATTAGTTATTGTACCTAATAGGCATATAAGCATTTCAAAAGCTGCTTTAAATGTGTTTCCATTGTCTCAATATTCTGTTTGTATGGAACATCTTATAAACAAGCTTTTATTCAAAGATTCTACAATAGAAAAAGTTTTTTCATCGGTGTGCAAAATCATATACAATAGATGATTTTGAGTTGTATATAAGATGGATGGAGTCAATATACCATCTATTACAAAATATCTTAAGAATGGGATTTGAGAGATGGGCCTATGTCTGCTTTAAGCAAAGAAGATATCAAATGAGGACAACTAATAGTTCCAAGAGTTTGAATTCAATGTTGAAGGATGATAGAAATTTACCCATCACTCTACTGCTTGATGCAATCCAAGAGTTACTTCAATAGTGGTTTTATGATAGAAGTAAATCAACATCCTCTTTGAAGAGTATTTTGACTAGTTGGGTTGAAGGAGTGATGAGAAATCTAGCTAATGAATCACAAAATTTCACTGTAAGTAATTACTGTTTGATTGTTGCATCGTTATCTTATACTGATTGTTGTCAAATTGGTATCGGATTGCCATATTATATTCATTATATTAAACTCTATGAATTAGTTTATGAGTTATTTTCTTTTATTTTCCATGCTTATATTACTTATTTTTCTTTTATAATTTTTTTTTTAAGTTAACCCTTTTGGTGATTTTGAATATCAAGTACTTGATGGAGGTAAAACCTTTTTGGTAAAGTTGAATTGTAATAGTTGCACTTGTCGTATTTGGGATTTGGAACAAATAACATGTAGGCATACTCTTGTTGTCATTCGTACCCTTAATTTAAATCTGTCTCAAAGTATTATTTTGCTAGCACATTGGTATCGACTTATAATGGTGTTGTTCGCCTTATTGGTAACCATAATGAATGGAGTATTGTATTGGTAAATGACACTATATTGCCTCTGATTGTTAAACGTTCAGCAGAAAGATCCCGAAAGCAAAGGAACCCTTCAAATCATGAATTAGGAAATTGGAAGAAGTGTACCCATTGTAAGCATAGTGGTCATATTAAAAAACATGTAAAAATCAACGTATTTGAATGATCATATTATGAGCATCAAAGGTAGCTTTATTGTTTGTTTTTATTTGAATATATTTTTTTCTCACTGAAGTAAGAACAATCTATTGTTTTAATAGGTTCAGTACAACGGTTTATTGTTTTGGTGGTTTTTTAGTATATTAGTGGATTGATTTTCAATCTTTTTTTAGCATATGAATGATGTTGTTATTATTCTATGAGTGAAATTTAAATTCTCTGCACCATATTAAAGTTATATATATGCAAATCAGATACTCTTGAATACATTCACATTAAAAGATAATCATATGACAATATGATAAAAATCAAAAGACAATCGTATGCCGATAAGAACAAAATCAGATAACTATTAGGAACTATTGTTTAATTGACAAAAATAAAAGGCAATCAGAATGCAATCAAATAACTATAAGAAATTAACGAACTGGAAAAAAAAATAGAAGTCAATTATATGGCGATCAGAAGGTAACCAGTTGATGTATAAACATAAGCATGAAGGGAAGAAGAGCAGGTTTTGGTTCTACGAATGAACATTAGTTGTGTTTTCAATTGCCTTTTCTTTATAACAATGTTTTCTTTCACAGAAATCTCCATCCTGAAACCTATTTTTCGACTTTAAATTCCCAATCTACATTCTTATGTTGCTCTTGAATATAATTCTATTAGAAGTTAATCAGACAGTAATTGAAAAACAATTTATAACAATATCACTATCTGACATGGAGTAACAATGCTAGATATGTAATGCACACAATTTAGGTAATTAAGAACTTTTCATTCCTGAATGACAATGTAAGTACATCTATTTCACTATCAACATATGTGCTAATATCAAAGTCATTATCAACAAAAATATTCCCACTGTCTAACATTATGTGATAAAATATTGTTCAAGAAATTATCAACAAAAAACAAACACAAAACTAGTCTAGGAATTCCACATCAACACCAACGTCTACAAAAGTTACCAAAAGAATTTTTTTTTTCATTTTGGTTGTAAAATGTTCAAATCGAAAGAATGTGGCTCAATAATAATGCTTGTATTTCGTGTCTTCTTTGGAGATTTTTGTTTTTTCGCCATTTTCGAATCAATAGCTTTGGATGTGAGTTTCAATTTTCTTCTTGGTCGTTCATATTCCACTTCAGACTTTCTTGTCTGCATTCTATTCTCAGCAACCTAAAACAAATAGAGAATGAATTAGAAACAAGTATAAGATAGTAATCATAAGATAATAGAAAAGAAATTATATGGAAATCAAAGAGCAATCAGATAACAATCATATGGAAATCAGCAAATGATTGTAGTGAAGAAAATAATGTTATCGGTTTCTTTTCATTGTCCTTTTATCTTCATTTTCTTCTTGGGATTTATCTTTTCCAACCTATTATCAAAACACACATTTCCAAGTGTATTATCAAACTATATCTTTTTAAATTGAAAAAAAATGTAAATATTTTGGTGAACTAGTCATTTATATATATTGAAAAATTAGAAATTCTAATTATAAAACACATGCATTTGCATGTGGATAAAGATCTTTAGAACATGAATTTTATCTGTGAAAATTTCAATAACAAATTAATATAAATTTTAATAAATTTAAATAATAAATATCTTATATAAAAATTAATAATAATAAAATAGTTAATAGCCAAAACTATATATATGTATGTTTATATATAGAGACAGAGATTGTATTTTATGTTAATTCACAACAAATATAAAAATGGGTTGAATATGTTTGAGGATCTTTGGAACACTTAAAACATAAATTTTGAATCAATGTACTTTCAATGGTAGTAGTATAAACTATAAATTTTTACATGAAATTTAAACTTGATGGAATAACGATATAAATCATCAACTAACTCAATAATAATATTTTGATGAATAGTGGTTTTATTGGCATACTTGTGTAATTCAAGGTTAGAGATATATATGATACTAATACCTTTGTTTTGGATCTTTTGAATCTATCAAATTTGATCTTGTTGCTCATTGTGTTAGTTTCATGGATAGTTCTCTTAACACAATAAATAAACATGTTAAATTAAAAAAAATGAAAAATAGGTAAAAAATTTGGTTCAAACATAAATAAGATATCTAAGATCCTGATAAAGTTGAAACTATAGAAATCTAATCAAAGATTTACTTGAAACTAATAAAATAATAATGTTATGGTTGAAAAGGAACATTTTATATAATTTCTTACAAATTGAAAATTAGAAAGTGTTGTTGCTCTTTGATTGAATTCAACTGCTACATTTTTTAATCCAAAAGAATTGTCAATGTTAATAATGCTCCTTCTTGAACTTTATCCTTCACTTTCGCATCCGTTCCTCTTCCCTTTTCCTCATTCAAACCCACTTCTATTTCTTATCTACCAACCAAATTATTGTTTTATTTTTGCTTCTTGTAATTTATCTTGCTCATCTCCTTAAAAAATAATTTTAAAAAATAAAGAAAATAAGTAATATTTGTTAGTGTTAGATGTAAATCTAATAGTCAATATTGTATTTAAATTTAAACTTAAGATACTATGCATATCTGATTTTTTTCCTCAAATATAATGGTTAATGGATAATAATAAATCAAAATTTAAATATGGAGATAATAATCATATCTACTCATCAAAGAAAATAAGTTTATGGATTATCCATGACATTCTTAAAATGGAGATTGGGCCAAAGAAAATAGGAATACTTGTATTTATTCTTTAGAAAATATTTAGTTATGTGAAGGGATACATCAACCGGATTCCATGGCAGATAAGGTGTGCTTATTATTTATTTAAAAGATATTTAATTATTATGTAAAGTTAAAATTAAATTACTTATTCACAACACAAAGTGATATAATTTTTTTTATCCAGTTATTGTATTTGTCTTAAAAGTATAAAATTGGGGAAGAAAAGTTAAAAATATGAACAAAAATTCTAAATAGTTCAAATAAAATTGTTTTTAATTATAAAGGAGTGTGAATATAATTTATACTTGTTACTTTTTAATCTCTCCTCTCTCCACTCTTCATATTGTTTTTCTCTCTTCTCCACTCATGTGATGTCTCTTCCTAGAAGGCTAATTTGTTGAAAACAAAAAACTAAACCAAAAAAGAAAAGAAAAGACACACGTAATTAATGGAAATGGTATAAAGGGCATTTAACAAAAAAAATTGAAGGGCGAAATGGGGAGAGGAAGATTCTCCCCATATAGCCCCTTTTAATATAGTAGAAACGAAATGTTCAAATTTCAATTAAAAAGTGCTTTCCATATGATTTGATCCCTGAATCGATCACCTATTGCTTAAAACTGGGGTACTTCTACACCTTGGGTTGGCAAAATTCCTCGCCCAGTCCCACCTCATGACTGGGGATGGGATCAAACCTGAGACCTCTTTAGAGTTCTTCTTCGGGAACGGTGAGGGTATCCTTGCCCCAACCCTGACCCCAACCTTGACCCATATTAGATTTTTTAAAATATATAAATATATATTAGGTATTTAAATTTTTACATTTAGGCTAGTTTTTAATTTAGCCAATCTAACCCCAACTAAGGGTTAATTAGATTTGTAGGGTTAATTTTTATTTTAATTAGGTAAAAGAGGTACTTTTGAACTTATTTAGGTAAAAGGGGTTATTTTTTTGTCCTTATCCAAATAGACATATTATGGAATATTTTATTATTATTTTTTTTTCAATTCATTAAAAAAAAAAAAAGAATGTCTGAATGCGTCTATTCAACATTCAGTGGGTCAGAAAAAGAAGAGTTATCAAATCGGTCTAAATGCATCTGTTCAACAGACGCGGTCAGTTTGACCCTAAAGACCTCGTCAACTGTTCCACCATTTATTTATTTTTTGTCTTTTTCCCAAACTCTCGATCATCCATCATCCTATCTTCTTCCCTTCATTTCTTCACCTTCTTCCTTTATTTTCAAACACCCGAGATCATCTTCTGCCTTCATTTTCAAACACCCAAGAATCAATCTTCCATCTTCATATTTTCTCCCCATATTTTCTTTCCATATTTTCTTACCATTTCAAATTTAATAGCCATTACAATTTTCACCTTCATATTATTAATTTGTTTCAGTGCAATATTTTATTTGGTAAGTTGATATATTTTTGTTATTTAACAAAAAAATAAGTTTTTGATAATCTTTACTGATTTTTTAAATGTTTATTTTGTTTACAGTGGATATTATATTGAAGAAATGTTCTACAAACCATCATTCAAAATTTTTTTGGTAAGGTGCAATATTTTTCTTTTAATAAGTTGATATATTTTTTATATTTGGTTAATTTCTTTTGTATTGATTCTCATAATTTTTTTATATTGGTTTAATTTCATAGTTTTTCATAAAGGAGAATTACGTGTGATTAATATTGTGTTATATATGTTCGGGTTAACTATTAAAAATAGGTAATTAGACTTCTAAATGATTGTAGATTTTTTAAAAAATTCACTAAGTCAATGATCTAATAAATTCAAAATCAAATGTACTAACGTTTACTTGAAAAAATAAGGTACTTTACAAAGATAATTAGATAAAAAAGCACTTTTAAAACTATTTAGATCAATAGGGCATTATTTTTGTCCATATTGAAATGCTTGCCTTTGAAAGATGCATTCAAAAAAATTTACATTTGAAATCATTAATAATTTCTTTTTCTCTTATTTTTTAGCATCATAAGTAAGAGAAAAAAAAATAAAAATCACATTTTCCATATCTTTCAACATCACATGTAAAATGAGAGATTTTTTTACAAGAAAAAAAAAATCACATTTTCTCCTTACTTTTAGTAAAAATAATCTAATTCAAATTTTTAAAAATCAAAATTTATCTTTAATTCACGTTCAAAGAAAAAATCTAATGTTATCTAAAAATCCATCATTCTACCTATCTATATCAATCATACGTAAAAGAAAAAGATTAGTAATTAGGAGCATAATCATTCATCTTTTTTTTCATTTTGCCAAAATTTTAAAATTTATTAATAATTTTAAATGTAAAATTAAGAATAGGTTCCTAATGGAAAAAATAGTGATATTACTTTGTTTTGTGGAGAAAAGAAAAAAAAAACTAAAACCAATGATAATTTTTTTATAAGAAGAATTAAAGAAAGAAAATGAAATCTAAAAAGAGGTATTTAAATAAGAATATAAAGTTAATAGTGGTATTAATGTATATTTTTATGTTAAATTTTTTTTAATAGTGGATATTATTTCTTTATTTTATAGTGGATTAATTGGAGAAACATTGACGTTTTATGTTATAATGGATTAATTGGAGAATATATTTTATAGTGGACTAATTGGAGAATTTATTTTATAGTCGGTAAATTATACTTTTTTTTCTCAAATGAAACAAAAATGTAAAATGTCCATAATTTTGCATTGATTTTTTTTATTGTGTTTATAATGGCTATTATTTCTTAAAAAATCTTTACAATCAAGTCATTCAAAGGTTATGTATATAGTTATTTACTATTATTTAGAATGATTTGTCGATTATTGAATATTGAATGTTTGAATGTTAATGTTAATGTTATTCTTAGTATTATTATTGTTGTTGTTGTTGTTGTTGTTATGTTTATCGTTTATGTCAATATATTTTGGATTATTCACCTTAATATTGTAAATTTTAGGATGATTAAAAAAAAAGATTCATGTCAATATAAAATAATATTTATCATTGATTTATGGTCAAGTGATGATGCATGTCTTTAATAACAATATTTATCATGATTTTGTACCTATTTTTATTTTTATTATTTTGTTTGAAGATGGATATTATTTAAAAAAAAAAACATTCCTTTATTTTTTTAAAAAAAAACATTCCTTTATAAAAATAGAAATAACACATACTTATTTATCATGATTTTGTACCCATTTTTTATTATTATTTTGTGTGAAGGTGGACATTATTTAAAAAAGAAAACATTCCTTTATAAAAATAGGAATAACACATACTTATTTATCATGATTTTGTACCTAAAAAAGGTATGATTATTCCATTAGTTACTGGAAAGTGTGGGACGGAAGAAGAAAAGCAATCGCGAAGATATTCGGAAATTGGTCGAATCGTACAAATTGCTGCTTAGATGGATGAATATCTTAAAAATCACGAACCCCAGTACAGTTATCTATTGGAGGCTAAATAAGGTGGATTGTGATGATAGGACTGTCATGTTCAATAGTGTGTTTTGGTCGTTTGGACCTGTTATTGAGGGTTTCAAGCATTGCAGGCCGCTACTTCAAATTGATGGAACCCATTTGTATGGAAAGTATGAAGGAACATTATTGATAGTTACCTCAGTCGATGCAAATCTTCACGTCTATCCAATTGCATACACTATTATATCGGAGGAAAGTGCTGATTCATGGGGCTGATTTTTGAGAAATTTATGGGATCATGTGGTGCATGGAAGAGAGGGAATGTGTCTAATTTTAGATAGACGCAAAGGCATAATATTTGCCGTCAGAAACCCTAACAACGGTTGGGTAAAATTACACTACAGATTCTACTTGCAATATGTGGTGAGTAATTTTAACGACAAGTATAGAAATATTCTATTGAAGAGTTTGGTGTATAGTGTATGATCAAAATTTCAAGTTCGAAAGTTTAATGACTGTTTGGTCGAACTTCAAACAGCAAACCCTAATTGCTTACGATATTTTGCTTCCATAGATCATAAGCAATGGACACAGTCACATGATGGTGGTCATCGTTATGGATGGCTAACCACGAATGTGGCCGAAAATACAAATGTTGTTCTGAAAGGAGCCAGAAAGCTACCCATCATTGGACTAGTCCGAGCAACATTCTATTGAACTATTGCTTATTTTTCTACTCGTCGTGTAGAAATAAAGACTACTCTTGAATCGAGAGAGTGTTTCACAAGGTAAATTATTCACCTCTTAGTTACCCACGGTTTTATACTAACTGTAGAGGTATTCTAAGTAATTTTCGTATTTGTCATAGGTATGCCATAAAGAAAATAACTCATTGGGAACAACGTGCAACTAAATATTCCGTTAACATATTTGACCATCAAACAAGGTTGTGTGATGTCACCATCTCAATCAACCTAATAACACTAAAGGGTGGAACCACACACCGAATAAAATTAAGTGAAAGAACATGCACATGCAATAAGTGGCAGAGTTATGGAATCCCCTGTTCTCACACTATGGCTGCGTGTAAGACCATTGGGTTAGACTACATTGAAGACTATTACAAAATTCCCACTTACCTGGCCTATTATTCACCCCAACTCAAGCCCATCTCCGATAAAAATGTTGGCCTGATCCTAACTTCCCCACTATTTATCCGGACGAATCACGAGTTAGAAAAGTTGGCAGGCCGTTACTTCTTGCATGAAAAACGAGATAAATTGGAGGGAATGTTACAAGACACGTTGCACAATTTGTAGACCAGAAGGGCATAATAGACGGAATTGTTCCAATCGATCTCGTGATGTGACTTAGTTATTTATTTTTAATTGTCCTTATTGATTGTAACTCCTGTTACTTATTTATTTATTGACTCGTTTTTGTAACTTTTTTTGTAATTGGTAACAATGAAGAGTGTATTTCTTATTGATTGACATTGTATTTATTGATTGTAATCACATTGATTTTTAGTAAATATTTAAGTTAAATTTAATACTGATTTTATAGGATCAGATGGACGAGGATGTTACCACAGGGCCATACAACGACTTGATTTTATACTTACAACGCAACCATAGATCCAAAGTAGTTTGGGAAGACGAGCATATTGATGTTATGAATTATCGGCGATGAGAGGCTATTATTCGAAGGTAAGAGGACCCAGACCCTCGTATATTGAATTATCTATGAGCTGGAAGATTCTACGGAGTCTCCTGTATCAATTTTATACAACTAGACTGGCATCTGATAACAACATTAGTGGAACGATGGTGGTAGAAGACACACACTTTCAACATGTTGCATGGAGAGTGTACGATTACACTTCAAGATGTAGTTATCCAATTTGAACTCCCGATTAATAGAAGACCATTGATCAGGTCACTAAATTATGACTGGGAACAACTTTGTGCCTTTCTTTTAGGCGTAACTACGAATGATATCGTTCTTAAGGGAGGTCACTTAGCCTGCCACGATTAGATGATCAATTCAACAACTTTGCCCATCTACCAGATAATGCAGATGAAGATGAACTTCAACGATATGCTCGAGCATATATTCTCACGTTGATTGGAGGATTGGAATTTCCCAACAAATCCAACAGTAGAGTGCACCTGATGTATCTTCCTCTCTTGGTAGATTTTAATGTTGCCGAGACATACAATTGGGGGCCCCTGGATGTCTTGCATGGTTATATAGGCAAATATGAAAGGGTGCAGTTATAGATGACAAAGACATTGCAGGCTCACTTTTATTGCTGCAGATTTGGGCTTGGGATCGATTTCCTCTTTTAGCGCCTCAACAACTCCATCGATATGAGAACAACTTAGGTGACAGACCATTTGCAGTATGATAAGCATATTTACCTCATTATTGTTGTGTTCATTATGAAATACTAATAGTTAAAATTCAACTTGTGATTGTTGTAGATGGAATGACAACTATTCTGTAATTAGAGCACCGATGCATGTTCTACTACAGGAACCAATTGAAGAAACTCTTATCAAAGAGTACCTATGAGCGAAAGCAAGATCGTTCAAAATTCATTGTGACTGAAATACAAGCATTCACATACATACATACAAGTTATGCATCACATAATAAATTATGGCATGCTTTCAACAAATTAAATACTAAAGAACAAGAGACTCACCTTTGAAGAACGTTTCTTCTCTTTATCTCCCGCTCTCGTAAAAAATAGCCCCTCTCCCTATCGCTACAACACCAAACCAATCGTCTACCAAATCTCACTGTCGCTCAACAAACGAACCTTCTTCTACACGAACAAGTTTTGGGATCTATGTGAGTCATTGTAGTAGTCGATGTATTACAGATAAGAACTATGTTTTAATTGCTTATCTCTTTAATATTAGTGGATTATCTTTCCTAGGCACACTGCCCCAGACGTAGGTGGTTTATCGCCGAACTGGGTTACCAGCTCCTATATGCCTATACTTGTTTTCTTGTTGTTAGTATTTTGTTGTTGTAGTGCTTGTCAATGCTTTCCATTTAACATCCATATTTTGGGTGATGAGTCATCGTATCGTTTTTTCAAATTGGTTTAATTAGAAATAGCTAACTACTTGAGAGAGCAAGTGATTGTGGAAGTCATTAAACAAGGAAAGAAGTTAACTACTTGAGTTAGCTAACTACTTTAGAGATAAAGTTAACCTTCTATCTATTATTAACTCCTTAAAGATGAGATTTATGTGGAATAAAACATTGAAAGTTGAATTCTTCATTTTGTAAGTTAATAACATGACGGGTACTTATGCATCACTTAGATGAATGTTAGTGAGCCTTCTCATCCCTACCTTATTAATTGATTTTTAATCATTCAACACACGTTGTTTTCATTTGTTTTGCATCTCTATCATTAACGCATACCATCCTCCATTACTCAACGTATCACCATCACACATACACCTTTGATGCATCACATTCCCACTATGACTCTCCCCATTCACCTTCATCCTTTTTTTTTTTTTTTTTTTCGCTTGTAGTTAGTTTCTCATTTTATTTGCACAAAAAACATCACTCAATTTAATTGCTCTCACTCTATAAAAATCACCTTAACCAACTTAGATTAATTCAGAAGTCCTTGTGTCTGACTCTGGTACTTGTCAGGATACTCCACTTAAGCTTATACTTGGGTTCAAGTGAAGAAAACTTGTATTCATTTAAGACATTTTCATTGATCAATATAGCACACACAAAAGTAAAACAATAGAATACTCCACGTGTTAGTTTTTGGTTGCCTTTATCTTGAAGGTATTGAGAATCATCCAAGCGAGAAGCTTCCCTTTGAGATAAATGATGAAATGGAAATCCGCAGTAATGTTCCTTCATGCATGAAAAGAAAGACTTTTGTTACCTTTAATGCTATCAAAGACTCATTGAAGGTAAAAAGACGTGACGTTGTTTTCACCAATCCTAAAAATGAAAGCTTAGAAAAGGAAGAGAGTGAAACTTCTGTCACCACTTTACTATCACCGAAGAAGTCTACGATTCAAAATAAATGGAGCAAAGAACCGTTGCCTTGACCATATTAAGCCTTCAACACTACTCAATCTTTAGTTTTCCAATGATTGAGCATGGTCATGATAAAAGAAGAAAATCCATGTTTAAAATTTACTTCTACTCGAACTTCAACCTTCTAAAAGCTAAGTATCTCCACATCAAAGAAAGATCAACTTTCAACATCTACTTTTGATTGTCTCAGACTGACAAGTGATCAACATGAAAGAAAGATGAAAATCTTGAAGGCAAAATAATTTGGTGAAGCAAACAATCAAGAGAAGATTCATAGTCTTGTTTTTTCATGCATGAAATGAAAGTTGTCTGTTGTCTTAAATGGAGAAGGTTGATTGATGGTGAAGCAAAAACTCATCATATAGATGAAGGAGGCAAAAGTACTCCATAATGAAAATATGAAATTCTAAAGTGTAATAAAAAAAAACTCTGTATCATAAGAGTATAAATTGCATTTTGCTATTGGCTCGCATGAGCTAAAGCTTGATGACCAAAAAAAATGTTTTGAACTATATTATGACTTGATTAGTCTGAAAAAGAGCTCCTTGCTCGTATTTAGATGTCCGCATGACATACGTGGGGGCATGCCAAAACAAAGGCGAGATACTTGAATCAGTGCAAGGTCAGAGAAAAATAACAATGTCAAAATATGCAAGGGTAAAAATCATTTAACACCCTAGTGAAAAAGTTCTTTTTGAGAAAAATCATGCGATGTCTTGGAATCTAGTAAAGTCCTTTTGAAGGTTAAACTTGCATTCCCTAGGTCTTGGAAATATTTTAAGAAGAGACTTGAATAAGACTTAAGGAAATTTTGGTGTATAGGATTTGAATGAAGTATCCTTGAGAAATCTAGGAAAAGAGATTGCAGTCGACTTTCTAGAGGACATCTTTGGCTTATGCTTGAAAACAAGCATTGTTTAAATTTGGGGGTGTGATAACGAGCAGAAATGCATGTTATTACAGTACTAAGTTATTAAACAATGCAGGTTTGTGTTGATAAAATATGTTAGATTGCATCCAAAAAGCATTAAGCTCATAACATTGCGGTTGCATGCGTTCATCGCATAAGAACAATTAACTTTTGTATTTTTATGCAGAATATGCGTTGATGCAAGGCGGAAAGTGCGATCACAAGAAATCAACAGTTGAGCGCAGCATTACCACAAGGCTTTGCGGTGATTTGTGCTCGAAAACATTTGCTCAAGAAGGATTGCTGCATAGAGCCGACGCAACTTGGTGGGCGCATCTAGGTGAAAAGCATAATTAATCACGATGGGACAGAAAGCTGATGACGGTCGAATCCAAATTAAGTTGATAAGCCGCTAACGATAACAAGTACACTCAGCTTTTCGGTGACAAATATTTGGCGCATCAGTCAGAGAATTAAAGTCATCCCATCTGTTCAATCATAAGAGAGAAACCGCCTTTCACCCCAAAGCTCTATAAATATCGAAGGTAACCTTAAAAAAAGGAGTTAGGCAGTTCAGCTAGTTCAACGAGTTCAGATACTTAGATAATTTTTTCCATAGTTAGAATAGCCTTGTTCTTAGATTTTCTTTTATTTTAAGGTGGAAGCGAGAGAAGCGAGATTGTGCCGATAGATCGTTCTGGTGAGCTTGGAAAAGTGCCGGAAGCATCGAGATCAGAGAGAGGGGCAGCTTCTGTAGAAGTAGGATTATCTTTTGAACGAAATAAAGTTGACAGTGTAAAGCCCTTGGAAAGCAAGGGATTGCTACCAGACTCTCTATCCTTATCTTCCATTGTCATTTTGAACTCAAACTCATCTATAGAAATGGAATTTACTTCTTTATATCTGTTCACTCTCTTTTTATTATGCATGAGTAGCTAAATCTATCGAATGGGTTGAGAAGTACTTAGCTAGCTTAACTGGGGATATTCACTCTATGCGATTATCTTGTATTATGTATGCATCATTCGTCCATTAGGGATACTCGGAAGAGTAGTCTAAGGGCATGATCTAGGCTTGGGAAAGTCAAGTTAGAATCTAGGCTCGGGAGAGTCAGATTAAAACACATAATCAAGAGATAGGAGCTTAGGAATAAACAATGTTTGCTATTAACGCATCGCATGCATCCTAGAGATAGGATACGATTGTGTGTAGTCACCTTGTCTTTGTGTGCATCTTGCATCATCGCATAGGAAAAGAGTAGAGAATTAGGAATAAGCTCTATGGACAATTGTTGCATTCAACACATGCGTCCTAGAACTAGGAGCACCACATTTTCATTGGAAAATGATCTGCTGTCGTATGAGTGTAGCATGATCGAATAGTTTGACGCATTCCCAAGAAACGCTAGCGAAAGACCTTCTCAACCTGTTCCTCCGCATACTCAGCGTATCTACCGTATAATCGAACTTTTCTTAAATCTGCCACATTTGTTTATTTTATTACCGCAAACAACAAACCCAACAATTATTTGATTATTTGGTTACCGCAATGTCTTCTTGAAAATTACCACCGCATACCGTTTTCCCAAGTCCCTGAGTTCAACCCTCAACTTTCCAGGAAACTCAGTGGGGTTTATTCTTGATTCCACTGGGGAAACTTGTTGCTCAACGCATTTCCATCACCGTATATCATTCCATAAATTCAGCACATAAAATAACGCATCAAGGAGATAGGCCAATGTGGGTTTGGTGGACGTCCCACACGCGCGTCGCAGCTGTCGTCTATTCAGTCAGGCTGAAAAGTCTTTCGGCTGAGTCTTCTGGCCCTCGCACGTTCTAAGGCTGTTTGAAAGCCTATAAAAGGCGTGGCCTTCAGCAATTCAAGACACAAAGTTTTCACTTCCTTTCGAAAGCTCTCTTCTCCGCTCCTACTCTTCCACTTTCCGTTTTTCGAGCAGTGAGTTAGAAAGGGTGTGTGTTCCAGTCGGTAACGGTGAATTTGCGATCGGGTTTTCCGTTTAGGCTATTTTATCTTGAGGACGATGTGGCAGTATTCCTGACCTGTTTGCACACTTGGGCAGAGCCGCAAAATGTCTTAAAGAGAGCGAGCTCTGCGACTCAGCCTATAACGAGCTTCTGTTTCACAGGTTTTATTCTTTGCTCAATCGCCGTGACTTGACCATTTACTGTTCTTCGTTTGAGGGTCTTGCCGTTTTCCAATAATTTTAAGATGATTTTACCACTACATCACTAATGGCCCTCACTAGCAACAATAATGTTATGGCATCTGACCTCAACCGTTCATTTTGGTTCGAATGAGGGAACTTCAAACGGTGAAAGCAAAAAGTGTTGTTCTTTCTCACCGTCAAGAAAGTTGTCAACACTTGTACCAGAGAAAAGTCGATCGTCCCTTTAGAAGAACCAACTGAACAATAGATAAAAGAAGTTGTTGACTGAGAGGAGAAAGACTTTCTTTGTAAGAACTTTATTTTAAATGGTTTGACTGATGATCTGTATAACTACTACAGTACAATGAAGATAGCGAAGGAGGTCTGGGATAACTTGTAAAAGAAGTACGACACCGTGGAGGCCAGATTGAAGAAATATGTTGTTAGCCATTATCTCAAGTTCCAGATGAAGGATGAAAAATCCATGGAGGCCCAGCCCCATAACTCTAGAAGATAGCCCACGAGATAACTACTGAAGGTATGCCTCTAGACGAACAATTCCAAGTTGCTGTTATCATTGATAAACTGCCCCCTTTGTGGAAGGACTTTAAGAAGACTTTGAGACATAAGACCAAGGAGTTCTCCTTGGAGAGTCATATCACCTGGCTAAGGATTGAAAAAGAAGTCTAGAAACTGGACCAGAGGGAGAAGGTGAATGTCGTACCTGGGAAACCTGCCTCTTCCATGGTTAAACCTGACCAAAAATCAAATGGGACAAAGAGGAAAAGTTAGAATCGTGGCTCCAGCAACCAGAACCAACAAAAAAGGCATAAGCACCCTTTAGGAGAAATGGTACAGATTCTCTACTTTAATTGTAATAAACCTAGGCACATGGCTAGGAACTGTAGGAACATGCGTAGTCTTACTGGTCAGGCGAACCTGATAGATGAACCATTAGTCGCCATGATCACAGAAGTAAATGTGATCAGTGGTTATGAAGGGTGGTGGATAGACACTGGCACTATGCGCCATGTCCGTCACGACCTGTCTCTTTAAAACGTATATTGAAACTAAGGATAAGAATATTCTGTTGAGGAATCACCACTCCACGAAAGTTGCTAGAACCGGAGGTGGAACTGAAGTTTACCTCTGGCAAGACCCTTATGTTGAAGGACATCCTGCACACTTCAGAGATAAGAAAGAATTTGGTCTCGAGCTATCTGATGCATTGTTAATGTGATAAAGTATTGGTGTATATTGCGATGGTGGAGTATGTGTTGTGCATGCAAGTTTTCCTAGCAATATCCAAGTATAAATTCTACTAGATTGCCTGGTAAGCCCATGGTCGAACATAGAGACTATGGAGACAGTATGCGACGATGATTTCTAATAACTTTGCGATGACAAATAAAACAATGCATTGGTTGATATGTTGTTTAAGATATAGATTCTATGCGGCGAAATTGAGAAAAGAATTAATAACACAAAAGATACAATGAGTATGCGGGGGGACGGGTTGAGAAGGGATTTAGTTAACACTTCCTAAGATTGTGTTCACGTTATGCGATCATGCTACACACATACAACAACAAGTCATGTCTCAATGAAAATGCTATAACTCCTAGTTTTAGAATGCATGCGATGTATGCGATGATGTCTATATGACTTATGTCTAAGCCTCTACTCTTGTCTATGCGATGATGAATCACACACATACAGAAAGCGACCGCATACTACCATAACCTATTTCTAGGGTGCATGCGATGCATGTTAGCAAACAGAGCTTATGTCTAAGTCTCTATCTCTTACTTATGCGGATCTAATCTTTCTTTCTCAAGTCTAGATTCTAACCTAGCTCTCTCAAGTCTAGGTTCTTTCTTTAGACTCTCTCTCAAGTAGCTCTAAAGGGGTGATGGACGCATGCATATGACAAGATGATCGCATACAATGAAGATCTTAGGTCATGTTAGCTAAGTGTTTCTCAACCCATTCGAACGTCTAGTTACTCATGTGTAATGTAAAGAGAGTGAACAAATATAGAGATGCAAATTCCATTTATAAATGACAACAGGATACAAGATGACAATGGAAAGTAAGGATAGGGAGCCTGGTAGCATTTTCTTGCTTCCCAAGGCTTTTACATTGTTTTTCTCTACTCTACCCAAAAGAATATCCTTGCTTTCGCAAGAGTCGGCCCTCTCTCCATTCTCAACGCTTCCCGGCACTCTCTCAAGCTGATCAGGAACGATCTTCCAGCATCTTCTCTCTTTGCTTGCCTCTGCCTTCTAAGTGTAAGAAAACTATGAACAACGACTAACTATCTTCTGTATGGTGAACTCTCTATATGGCTCAGCTGGAAGAAAACCGAACTCCTTTAACGAAGGTGGCCTTCGGTATTTATAGAGCTTCAGGGTGAAGAGCTTTTTCTCTCAAATGATTGCACTGATAGGATGTCATTAATTCTCTGTCTGATGCACCGATTAATTGTCACCGAAAAGTTGAGTGTACTTGCTACAGTCTGTCATTAACGGCTTGTCAACTAAATTCGGATTCGACCGTCGTCAGCTTTTTGTCCCATCGTGATTTATTAAGCTTTCACCTTGATGCGCCGGCTTTATGCAACCACCTTTTTTAGTAGATCTTCGCAAACGCATATAATCGCATAGCCTTGCAGTTGCAATCTCTTAATGCGCTCGGTAGTTGAATTCCTTGGATCGCAATTCTGCCTTGCGCCAACGCATTTTTTTGCACAAAATACGTAAATTAGCTACTTTAATGCGATGGACGCATGCGATCGCAATGTTCTAAACTTAATGCTTTTGGACACGATTTTATATATTTTTACCGTCGCAATCCTACATTGTTTTATATCTTTGCATTGTAATAACGAGCATTTTTGTCCGTTATCACTATCTCCTCAACAAGGTCGGGTTTATTCAAACTATAGGGGTAGACCTATATATCCTTACCAAAAATAATGTATTCATATGGAAAGGGTATGCAACTGAATGAATGTTCAAATTAAATTTAGACCTTAATAAGATGAAATCTTATGTGTATATGTTGTGTTCTATGAATGTTTGGCATGCTAGACTTTGTCATGTGAATAATAATTTAATTAGTAACATGATTTGGCTGGAAATGATAACTAAATTATCCATGAATGAATTTGATAAATGTGAGTATTGTAGTCAAGCTAAAATTACTAAAACTCTGCATAATTCTATACTTAGGATTTCTGGGTCTCTAGATTTAATTCATTATGATTTATGTGAATTTGATGGTATCTTGACTAGGAACAGTAAAAGATATTTCATTACTTTTATTGACGATTGCTCTTATTTTACTTTTGTATATTTGCTGAAAAACAAAAGTGATGCTTTTTGTGCCTTTAAACTTTTTTGTTTCTGAAATAGAGAATCGGTTTAATAGAAAGGTTAAAAGACTTCGTAGTAATAAGGGATCTGAGTACGACTCGGACAGTTTTAGTGAGTTCTTTAACTCACATGGAATAATACACGAAAAGACTGCACCTTATTCTCCTGAAATGAACGAAAAAGCCGAAAGAAAAAATAGAATTTTAGCTGAGCTAGTAGTTGCTATTTTACTTAGTTTTGGAGCCACGTCTTATTGGTGGGGTGAAATCATCCTTACCGTGTGTTATGTCCTAAATAGAATTCCAAAGTCTAAAAATGAAACTTCACCTTACGAAATTCTCAAGAATAAGAAACCAAACTTATTCTACTTTAGAACATGGGGTTGTCTAGCCTTTGTAAGGATTCCAAACCCAAAAAGGATAAAGCTGGCTAGTAGAGCTTGCGAGTGTGTCTTTATAGGTTATACTTTAAATAGTAAAGCCTATAGGTTCGATGATCTAGTGAACCAAGTGATTATTGAGTCAAATAATGTCGACTTCTTTAAAGATATATTTCCTTTTAAATCAAGGAATAGTGGGGGCTTGGGATTAAGTAGTCTAACCCCAGTTAGAAATCCTAACCCTAGAGAGGAAACCGACCCATAACCTAGAAGAAGCAAAAGAGCTAGAACCGCTAAAGATTTCAGAAATGACTTCCTATCCATAATGTAGAAGAAGATCCTAAAGATCTGAAAGCTGCCCTATCTTCAGTAGATGTCAACATGTGGCAAGAAGCCATAAATGATGAGATGGACTCACTCGAGTCTAGGACTTGATACTTAGTAGATTTACCCCCAGGTTGCAAGGCAATAGGGTGCAAATGGATCTTAAGGAGAAAACTTATACCTGATGGAACTGTTGAAATTTAAAGCTAGGTTAGTGGCAAAGGGCTTTAGACAAAGAGAAAACGTAGATTTCTTTGATACCTTCTCCCCTGTCACTCGAATTACCTCAATCCGTGTCCTGTTTTCTCTCGCTGCCCTTTATAACCTCGTAGTACATCAAATGGATGTAAAGACTGCTTTCTTAAATGGTGAACTTGAAGAAGAGATTTACATGGAACAACCTGAGGGTTTTGTAGTCCATTCTCAAGAAAATAAGGGGTGTAAATTAGAAAAATCTCTCTATGGACTAAAACAAGATTCTAAGCAATGGCATGAAAAATTTGGTGACCTTATCCTATCTAAAGGGTTCAAGGTTAATGATAGTGACAAATGTATCTACTATAAGTTTGAAAATAATCTCTGCACTATCTTGTGTCTATATGTAGATGATTTGTTGATATTTGGGTCAAACTTACACGTCATAAATGATGTGAAATCAATATTAAGCGCAAACTTCGACATGAAAGACTTATGAGAAGCTAGTGTAATCTTAGGCATAAAAGTGCATAAGTCTGAAAAGGGAATTTCTTTAGATCAATCTCACAATATAGAAAAGATTCTAAAAAAATATAATTACTTTGATTGTAAACGAGCCTGTACTTCTTATGACCCTCGTGTTAAGTTGTTCAAGAACACTGGTGACAGTGTTAATCAATCTGAGTATGCGAGCATCATAGGCAGTCTTAGATACGTTGTTGACTGCACTAGGCCTGACTTAGCTTATGCTGTAGGATTACTTTGCAGGTTTACAAGTAAACCTAGTAAAGAGCATTGAAATACTATAGAAAGGGTAATGAAATACTTGAAGAAAACCCAAAACCTAGGATTACGTTATCAAAAGTTTCCCACTGTCTTGGAAGGGTTCAGCGATGCTAACTAGAACTCTCTATCAGATGATTCAAAGGCTATAAATGGCTATATATTTAATATAGTAGACGGAGCTGTCTCTTGGAAGTCCAAGAAACAGACTATTTTAGCTCAATCTACAATGGAGTAAAAAATGATAACACTAGCGACATCTAGTGAAGAAGCAGGCTGACTTAGAAGTCTGTTATCAAAGATTCCCTTATGGAAAAAGTCGGTACCAGCCATATTAATCCATTGCAATAGTATTACAGCAATCGCAAAAGTTCAGAATCATTACTACAATGGAAAGAGACGACAAATGCATCGTAAGCACAGTACCATTAGAGAGTTTCTCACTACTGGTGCAGTTAGAGTGGATCATATACGGACTGATGAAAATTTTGCAGATCCTTTGACGAAAGGACTGGCCAGAGAGAAGGTTTTCAGAGCTCAAAAAGGATGAGACTCATGCCTATAGAAAGATGAATCACGGTGAGGGAAACCCAACCTATAGACTGGAGATCCAAAGAAACAGGTTCAACGGGTAATAGCTGATCACAAGTGATATACGGTGAATCATGCTAAACCAAACACAGAGTTCCATTCCTATAACTTAAAGTCTGAGCATGACATCCTGAAGCATAAGAAAGGTTGATGACAAGTGGAGTACCTAGCTACAGGAGTACTATTGATAGACTCACCAATGTGAATGTGGAAGTGAGGGCCACTTCCTATGGAGTTGTTAGGCAAACTCTCTAGAGCATTCACTAAACCGGGATACATGTGCTAGACCTTAAAGCACGGGCTTTCGTACTACACCCTAATGACACTCTGTGTGAGATGCTATTAGAGATAGAGTTCAAAACCAAGGGTTACTCTAGTATATTCTAAATCATCTACACTACCTAAAGATTCAAGTCGTAAGACACCTTTGTTTATGCACAGTGTTGTATAGATTGAAACTGCTCGATGATTTTTTTTTCTCCTCTTTTGTTTAAATTTTCAAGTGGGAGATTGTTGGGTGAAAATTTAATTTTCAAAATTAGGAGAGAACCAAACTTTGTTGGAGAATTCCACATTGAAAAATTTTGATTGGAAGCCTCCATTTTGTACTCCAACTTTGGGCTTTGGGTTTGGGCCCCAAGGGGTACCCATATTTTGGAGGGAATGAGCAGATAGACCAATGTGGTTTCAGTGGACGTCCCATACGCATGCTGCCGCCGTCCTATTATTATTCTCTTTAATAAAAAATATTTTTATTTTATTTTTTTATTATTATGTTTTAAAACCGAAAAAATGAAAAAAAAACTAGGTTCTCTACCAGTGTCTTCCGACAAGTCTTCCGGCCTCTCGCACGTTCTGAGGCTATCTGCCTCTTTCTCACGCGACAGTTTCACACTAAAGTCCTGTAAAAGGTGTGGCCTTCAGTAGTTCAGGACACACAATTTTCACTTCCTTTCGAAAGTTCTCCTCTCCTCTCCTCTCCTACCCTTCCACTTTCCATTTTCCCAGCAGTGAGTTAGAAAGGGTGTGTGTTCCGGTCAATAACGGTGCATTTTCGATCGGGTTTTCTGTTTAGGTTGTTTTATCCTAGGGACGACGTGACAGTATTCTTGACCTGCTTCCACACTTGGGCAGAGCCGTGAAACGTCTTAAAGAGAGCGAACTCCGCGACTCAGCCTATAACGAGCTTCTATTTTGCAGGTTTTATTCTTTGCTCGACCATCGTAACTTGACCCTTTGTTGTTTGTCGTCTGAGGGTCTTGCCGTTTCCAATCAATTTTGACTTTAATCTTTGCTCTCCCCAAATTCAAAGTTGCACGTAGTTATTTGCTAGGTTTTTTAAGTTGAACTCTTAAGTTTTGTTCACATAAAGTTCAAGATCGAGCCCTGCTCACATCAAGTTCAAAGGTTGAGCTTTAAATAAAAAAAAAAAAAAAAGAGTTCATATTCTTTTAAATATACATAAAGAGGGATGACTATTTTCGTAAAATTCCCCAAGTGAAAATAAATTTATACATCCATTAGAAAAAACTAGCGAATCCTGGGGACCCAACCATTTGTACATCCATAAAAAAATCTACAGAGTCCTAAGGACCTTGCCATTTATACATCCGTAAACAAATATGGCGGATCCTACGGATCCAACCATTTGTTCATCCATAAAAAGACTTAGCGAACCTTGTGGACCTAGCCATTCCTACATCTAAGTTGGAATTTTTGTCGGATAATACCTCAAGTTTATCTTCAATTAAAATTTAGACCTAATGCAAAACTTTTATTCCAAAGTAAAATGGAGTGAAATTTAAATTTCATCTCTAAATTCTATCCAAATTCTATCCAAATTCAAGCTGAGCATCTTGAGAAGAAGCTCAATTTTACTCCAAATTCTATTTTGAATTAGGTAGAGCATAAATTCTACAAAAATTCAATTTATCCAACCTGTTTTATCTTCATGAAAAATTAAATTGTGGATATTACCTCAAGTTTCTCTCGAGTTAAAATTTGGGTGTAATTTAAAATTTTATCCCAAAACAAAATTGAGTGATTCTATCCATATCTAAGTCAACTATCTTGAGTAGAATCTCAATTTTACTCCAAATTCAATTTCGAATTAGGTAGAGCATAAATTCTAGATACTAAAATTCTATTTACCCAGGTTGAGAATTTTATTCTTGTGTCAAATTAAATGATAATACCTCAAAGTTTATCTCGAATTAGGTAGAGCATAAATTCTAGATACTAAAATTCTATTTACCCAAGTTGAGAATTTTATTCTTGTGTCAAATTAAATGATAATACCTCAAAGTTTATCTCGAATTAAAATTTCAGCATTATCCAAAAATTTATCTCAACAAAAATGAGTGAAATTCAAATTTCATCTCACAATTCTATCCAAATTCAAGCCAAGCATCTTGGGTAGATTGCTTAATTTCTACCAAATTCAATTAGAATTAAGTAGAGTATAAATTCTACTAAAATTCTATTTATGTAAAGTTGAGATTTTTATCATGATGTTAAATTATATTGCGATAATACATTAAATTTATCTCAAATTAAAATTTGGACATGATAATTTTTTTTTTTAAATAAAATTGAGAGAAATTCAAATTTCATCTTCAAATTCAAGCTAGTTGTCTTTGATAGAAGCTCAATTTATTCCAAATTCAATTTTCAATTAGGTAGAGAAGATAAATTCTATTACAATTCAAATTAGAGTTTATGTCAAGAAAATAAATTAAATCAAAACTTTGATTTAAATTTACGTTTGGATTTTTTTTTTTTTTTTGACATAAAGCAAATAATTATGTCAAATATATATAAAATTCAAATCAAACTTAATATCACATTGATTAAATTGGCGCATCAAATAGAGTCAAAATCAAGAATAAATACTTTATTAAGATTCCCAAATTTTACCTTTTTGAGATTCACCAACTCATTATACATGTGCATAAACTTAAAAAACGTAAGTATTTATTGAATGAAAAATTTTGGACCAATCACAAATCATCACGTCATTGCTCAAAACATCACGAAATTCTAGAAGAAATTATGATAAAATAAGGTCAAGCTTAATCTCAAAAAAACTAAATGATTATTATTATTATGTATATATAGTCAATTTTTAATACATGTTTCCATTTTGTCCATACACTTGTGAGGTATAATCTTAAAGAGGTGTCAATTAAAAGGCAAACACATACAGTTTAATTTGACATAAAGGATAAGAATCTCATGATATTAAAGGTATTATCCATGATATTAAGGAATTCTTTTATATAAGTTTAGAAGAACATAATGATGACAAAATTCAAAAGGAAAACACACACACACTAGAGCCTAGAAAATTAATATAAATTGTGAGATTGTGTTCCAAATTTATTAGTTGACTTTCCAAAACTTTCTCCAAATCTCATAAACATGGGAGGAGGAAACACAGAAGAATCTCAAACTTCCAAGAAACATGGTGGTTGGATCACCTTCCCCTTCATCCTAGGTGATCATCTCTATTTTCTAATTTATCTTTTTCTAGTTAAGTAGAAGTTGTTTAGGAAAACTTTCATAGATAGAAAAAATGTCAAACAATTTACAGAAATAGCAAAAAAATAAAATAAAATTTGATAGTTCTATTAGCATCTATTAAAGAAGATTAATTTTTTTGTTATTTTGTGTAAATAATATCCCTTATTTTTCTATTTTTGAAAATCCCCTTCTGTTTTTATGATAATTAATTAATTTAAACAGGTTCTTTTGGTTGCATAACACTGGCGACGGGAGGATGGCTAGCAAATTTGATAGTATATTTGATTAATGAATACAACATTGATAGTATTGATGCTACTTTGATTTTCAACGTTGTTAGTGGCTGTCTTTGTGTTTTTCCTGTTCTTGGAGCTGTTCTTGCTGACTCTTTCTTTGGATCTTTCTCCGTCATTGCCATTTCCACTTCCATTTCTCTTCTGGTAATTTTTTCTACTACTTTTATTTGGTTTCTACCTCTAAATTTTATGCCAAATACTTCATTTCTTTAACCCTTTTTTGGATTCATATTTGATAACCATTTAGTTTTTAAAAACAATCAAACTACTCATCTTTCTTTACCATTTCTTTATAATAATTCTTCAATCAATTGTGTTTAACGTTCTCTGACCAAAATAATATATTTTATATAATCTTATTCCTTCCAAAAAAAATAATAATAATAGGATGATACTCGGGTTCAATCTAGATTACACTCTTTTCTATTCACCTTTTTCGATTACAAAGAAAAAAAAAGTACTAATAGGATAATATTTGGACACTTGTAAGCTATACAAAAATAGGTTGCATTCAAATATTTTTCATAATAATAATAATAATCTTGTTAGAAACCCTCGTCTTGCATAATTGTTATGTATTCCAAGTGTTGAAATAATACTATGATGGCTAACAATTTTATATTGATGGATGTAAAAGATATAATCTAAAATAATAACCAACATTAATTTCAAACTTGTATACAAACTAATTTTAATTGAAAATATTTAGGTGCATTTCGGATGCATCTTTGTGTGGCCCATTCAAATAGTGCCTGTAAATGGGAACATCTTGAGTTACACATAAATATTACTCATATTAATTCTAATATGCAACGGTTATTCATTAGTTAAAAATAGGATTTTGTTTCTCTTTATTACATTTTTTCAAAGTAAGATCCTCAACATATTTAGTCATGATGGTGCCTCTTTAAGTTCATTGTTCTTGAATTGGGTCTCAATTTTTTTTTTTCCTATACAAATTCCCTCGACTCATTTCCATCACTTAGATTATTGAATAGTTTATAATAAATGTTGCAGGGCATGATTTCCCTAACACTAACAGCAACTATCCATTCTCTAAGGCCTCAACCACCATGTGATCATAGTGCCTCAGTCACATGTTCTTCATCCCCTTCAAAACTCCAATACACAATTTTGTACTCAAGCATTATCCTTGCATGTGTTGGATCTGGAGGCTCTCGTTTCACTACAGCAACCCTTGGAGCAAACCAATTTGATACAATTAAAAACCAAAACATTTTCTTCAACTGGTTTTTTGTCACTCTCTATGCTGGATTTGTTGCTAGCTCCACAGCCATTGTCTACATTCAAGACAATGTCAGCTGGGGTTGGGGCTTTGGCATCTGCCTCGCCGCCAACGTCCTTGCCCTTGCTATTTTCTTGTTAGGAAATCGATTCTATCGCCTCGATAAGCCAAGAGGAAGCCCCTTCACTGCGCTCGCTCGAGTTCTGGTCGCCAATGCTCGGAAAAGGCTGGCCGGGGTGCCATTGACCAGTGATAATGGTTGTTACTATTATGGTGAGGACCAAGTTGTGGATGGAGTGTTGACAAAGAGTTTTAGGTATGCCATGGTTCAATCGTACTAATTTTCTTCTTTTTATTTATTTATTTTTTTTTGATTGTTGGTCTACTTCATATAAAGAAAATAAGTATTAAAAAAACTAAATTATTAAAAATACCCTTCATTCCTTAACTTTCTAAATTTCAATGATATCATTAAACTTTTAAAATAGTTCAAAAATACTCTCACGGTTAGTTTTTGGATGAAAACTACTTTATTTCAAGAAAGAGAAAAAATATAGAAATCTTTTACGTCATAGATTGAAGGAGATAAGAGAGAAATGGAAGAGGGGGAGACGACAAAGAGTTTAGGATAAATGGTTTACATTCATATATACAATGATTAAGGGTAGGTTTAATTTTTTTCTGAAGATTAAGGATATGTTAATACATCATTTGAAAGTTTAGGTGTATTTTTTAAAATGAAGTAGGGCCGATATCCATTCATATATTGATGGTAGGTGTATTTTTTGAAATTTTTTTTAAATTTTAAAGATATCAATAAATTTTTTAAAAAGAAGTATAATGGATTTTCATCCAAACTAACAACCGTATAATGGTAATATTTTTAATTTTTTTTTCTAAATAAAGTTTTAAGGTATTATCGAAAACTCTAAAAGGTTCATGGGTATTTTTTAAAATATTTATATAATTTAGCAAAAAAATAATAATAATTACTACACATAATTGTAATTATAATAAAAACATGTATATATAAATATATGTATATTTTGTTTCGGATCTTTATGATTATGGTTAATAATCTAAGTTAGTTAGCTAATAACAATCATCATATGAATTATAAAAACATGTTGGCCAATGGCTAATATAATTTATTATAATAATGATTTATAAGGTGGAGATGTATTGTTAATTTCATTCATTTAATTTTTAACCTTATACTTTTCAATTTCATGATTTTATTAATACAACAAGCACATATTCTGATTTCATGAAAAGAAGAAATACACGTCGTTTACAAGTAATTAATTATATTGATTTTATTTTATCAAATTCAAATTTAAACTGAAGTAAAAGGTGAAAATATATGTCTTCACGAATAAATAAAAAATTACCAACAAACTAATTAATAAATTATATAAAATTGAATCAACTAAATATTCAAAACTAGTCATAAAATAAGTTCAAATCAATCGCATGAAAAATGCCACAACCTTGCCACAAAATTAAATGAAATAGCTAACAAAAAAAAAAAAGAAGAAAACTTGTCTAGCCAAAGTGGTTCTTATTTTTCCTTTTATGATAGGGAAAGGAGAGATTTGAACTATATATATTTCTTGGTCAAATAATATATACTATATGAAGCTTCAAAATTGAACTATTAAATTTATCAATAATCAAATTTAAATTTAAATTTTATTGAAGTTAGTTAAGTCAATATGTTAAGTATATGGGTAATAGTTGATTCTCTTCCTTCTAATATTTTTTTTTTTAAAAAAAAAAAAAAAAAAGAAAAATCTAAAACGAATAACTCAACCAATTTCAACCAATCTAAATTAAAATATTCCTTGAGTTGGATTATGTTAAGCCAGATATTTAGAATAATTCGAAACCAACAAACTTCTAATCAAAATATTTAAGGCCTTTGAATCAATTCGAAGGTATCAATAAAGAATTTTGTATATAAGGGAGGTTGGGGATTGAACTTCCGATTTTTAGGACGGAGGTTATATTAATATCTTGGTCAAGTTCATTATGGCTCCTATGAATCAATAATTGAATTTGTTGTATAATAATGATCCTACAAAAAAAAAAAGATAGAGTTGTGAGTTCTAATTACTTTATAGAAAATGGTATATATCGTAGTTATAGGACTTATCACCTCGGAATTCATATGATTTGATTGGGTCAATAATCATTGATATTAGACTTGATTATAGAAATACTCATGAACCTTTTACTTTGGTTAAAAAATACATTCAAATTTACAGAAGTTTTAATAAAATATATCGTAAACTTTCAAAAAAAGTTTAAACAATACTATTACGATTAGTTTTGAATGAAAACTATTAATATTTTATTTAAAATATCCAAATTTCAAATGTTTCATTATTACTCTTAAACTTGTAAAAAAAATTTTAAAAAAAAATCTTACCATTAATATATGGGTGGAAAGTATTACACTAGAAAAAAAAAAGGTCTCCAACACCTAAATCTATCGTCGGGAGATCGGTTGTCGGGAGATAGGATCTCTCCTGACGACGTAAAAGATCGTCAGGAGATAGGACCTATCTCCTGACGGTGGGATATTACCTGTCGACACGGTAATTTATTCGTCAGGAGTTCCTAAGGAACTCCCAACGGATCTTCGACGACCGTCAATAGTCGTTAGGAGATCAGATCTGGTATAAAATCCAGATCGGGCAGAAGCCTTTCTTCCTCCCCAATCTGAAAATCCTATTCGTTCGTCGCTCCCCTTCTATATCAAACAATTTTTTTCTTTTTAAAAAATTCTTTTTATTATCAATATGTTTTTTTTTTCTGAAGATTTGTTGGTTAAAAAAAATCATCAAAAGAAGGTTAGCTTGTTATTTCCTTTATTTTCTTTTTATAAAAAAGTATTTTATTCCTATATTTTTTTATTTCAAGTGATTAAATTTAATTGGTCTATTTATTACCTTTTTGGGAAGGTTTCCTCTATATTTTTTATTTAATTGATCGTAGTATTCTTTGTTTATTCCTTTTTATTTTTGCCTATGCGACTTAATTCAAATTAAGGGTTTTATTTTTTGTATTGAATTTTTACTATAATATGTTTATTATTTTTACATTTTATAAAGGTTCAAATTATAAAAATAAGCTTATGTATCTAAACAATCCTTTTTTTTTTTTTTTTTTATGTTAAGAAAATATAATCATTTGCCAATAATATATTTGAAAGCATGTTAACATAACTCAAAAACTATTTAGAGTTCTACCTCCCGATTTTATGAATATTTAATTATTTTTTTCAAATTAAACAAGATTTTGTATCTAATCCATTCCCTTTTGTTTCATTGTAATTTCTTTAATACTTTATTATGCTGCCTCTTTATAAATTATAATATATAACTATTATTTCAAATACATCATATATATTTTAATTGAATCCATCATTTTTTTTTTCTTCATTTCTATCTCTTCCATTATGTTAAAATTGAAGGTCAAGTATATTTATAATTTTTACTTAATGAAAATATATTTATTCACTATTTATATTTCACCATAAAAATTTATATTCCAAAGATTTTCAACCATATTCGATTTATTTTATTTTTATGATAGATTAACCTAAAACAAAATACATAAGTTTTAGGTCTACTTTTTATTACTAAATGAAAAAAAATTACCTTTTTAATCTCTAAGTTTTTAAAAACATGTGTGTTTGGTTCTTGAGTTTTAAAAATATATCTTTTTAGTCCCTAGATTTATAAGAACAAACTCATTAGGTCCTTGATTTTTAAAATGTATCTTTTTAGTTATTGAGTTTTTAAAATAAGTTTAAAAGGTCCTTGAAACATTTTTGTTTGATTTTTTAAAAATAATTATATGATGATTAAAATTAGAAAAAATAGTTTTAGGGAGGATGTAATTTTTAAAAATTATTCTTCTAATTTAAAATGTCATATAATCATTTAAAATAATAGTATAAATTTATTTGAGAGTTTTTTTAAGCAAAACTCAAGTACTAAAAAGTTACATTTGAAAACTTAGGGACCAAATATGAGCCTATTTTTATAAATTTAGGGATTAAAAACGTACATTTTTAAAATTTAGGAACCAAACACACATATTCTTCAAACTTATTATTCCAGCTAAATGATATATATATATCCATTCAAAATCTAAATTCTACAGTAAAAATTTAATTGGTAATAAAACTTATCCACGTGCATCTCACGTGATTTTAAACTACTTTGATAAATAAACATATTTTCCCTCTTTTCTCCCATTAATTGTGAAAATTATTACCCAGTACTTTTATTCACATAAATATTTTTCCTTAAAAAAATGTAAAATTAAAAAGTGAAAATAATTTACAAATCAAACACTTCTTATTCTTAAAAAAATAATAATAATAAATAAAAATAAAAATAAATAAATAAATAACCATTAGGCCAAAATACAGTTTCTATTTTGCACCATTTGGAATTGAACTTTTGACTTCAAGATAGATATTAACAAACACGATATCAATTGAACTATATTTATTTTGACGTAAATAAAATATTATTTAATATTACACACAAAGTGGAGGTACTAATTTTATAATTTACCCTTAGTATAAAATAATTTAAACTACAAGTTTGGTTACTGACCTTTTAAAGGTATTTCTTTTTTTTTTTAGTATAACAACTGTGAAACAGGAGTTGAACTTCTGACCTTTAAGAAAGAATGTCATGCTAATCACCGTTGAGTTGAGCTCTATATTAGAAAGTTAAATATTTTGAAGTAGGCGATGCCTTAAACTTTTTAAGAACCATGCTTACACACCAATAATAATCTAAAACCCTCCTAAAAATTGAAGGTTTACTTTTTTACCTAATCTTCAATAAATTGTTGACATGAATAACTTTTTTCGAGTTTACAACTAATGTTACTAATTTGGAGGCACACAAGTTGCACAAGTTGCATCTAGTACATCCTAAGCTACATTCATTTTTGTGCATCATGTAATCGAATTGTTTAATCATAATTTGTCACACGGAGAAGACTCTTCTTACTTCTCTCTCAAAATATTGTTAAATTCTTCTCATGTATGATTAGAGTAGGATACACAAAGATAAATGCATTCCTTTCTCAATCCTTTATTGCACTTCATGCAAAGTTCTCTACTCATTAAAATTCAACATTTATAAGAATATGAGGTATAATTATCCAAATTAAATTTCAATATATATATATATATATGCTATTATTTTTAGCTAACCAAAAGCTTTCACACTATGATCTTTCCTGAAGATGTTTGAATCGTGCGGCTCTAGTAACACAAGGAGATGTCCATTTGGATGGCACAATTGCAAAACCTTGGAGGCTATGTAAAGTACAAGAAGTAGAAGACTTCAAAACTTTACTTAAAATCTTCCCTCTTTGGTCAACCAGCATATTCCTCGCTGTTCCCATTACAAGCCAAGCAAGCTTAGTCATCCTCCAAGCCCTAACCATGGACCGTCACCTCGGCCCAAACTTCAAAATCCCCGCGGGATCGTTCACCGTCATCATCTTCATCTCCACCACCATCTCACTAACCCTAGTCGATCGGTTTCTCTACCCGATTTGGCAGAAGTTGATTGGACGAATGCCACGACCTCTCGAACGAGTTGGTCTTGGCCACATTTTCAATATTCTTTCTATGGTAGTGTCAGCATTGGTAGAATCAAAGAGGCTCAAGATTGTTCATGCTCACCACCTTCAAGGTCAAGCTGAGGCAATAGTTCCAATCTCATCACTGTGGCTTTTCCCACAGCTAGTTTTGGTTGGCATTGGAGAAGCTTTACATTTCCCTGGACAAGTTGGATTGTACTATCAAGAATTTCCAATATCGTTGCGTAGCACGGCAACGTCGATGGTCTCAGTGGTGATTGCCATTGCATATTATCTTAGTACAGGTTTGATCGATCTACTTCATAGGGTTACAAAATGGTTGCCTGATGATATTAATAAAGGGAGACTTGACAATGTTTATTGGATGATATCTGTGATTGGAGTGATTAATTTTGGATATTATTTAGTGTGTTCAAGATGGTACAAGTATCAAAATATTGAAAATAGTGTGAAGGATGATTCTATAACTGAAGATTGAGAGTTCATGTTAGTGTCAAGGAAAGGAGTTCAAAGTTCAGGTTTGTAAGAATATAGTAGATAATCTATTAAGAATCACTTTGATGTATAAAAGTGGATAGATATCAGCTTTTTTTAAAATCTACAGTTACTTGTGCCAATATGTTGTTGTATTTATAAATTTTTATTTTACTAAATTTGGTTATTAGTTTGCTTGTATTTATTCGATCTTTTAGAGACTTTTGATAGTTTTCTTACAAACTATCAAGATAATGTATTTTATTGACAATATAAAAGTGTCATAAATATGAAATTCGATGATAATAAAATGTTTTGTGATAGAACATTTGTTGACATAAAATATTTTTCTTAGTTAAGATATTCTTGACAAGAAAAAAAAAATGCACTATATATGTATATATTTTACAGTTTATAATAATTGCCAATACTCATAACGCAATAGCAGTCAGCAAATTTTAAGTCAATTGATGACAATGATAATCTGTCATAATAAACTTGACAATGATACAATTGTAGTTTATCACTGTCATTAATTGTTAATTGTTGACAATTATTTATTATCATTAAAAGTCTAATTATAACATTTTTTTCAAAAATTGTCACCCTTTACAAAAGATACAATGACAAAAAATAATTGTCATGAATTTTAATTATGATAGTTTTTAAATGTCATGAAATCCCAATTTTGTTGTAGCATTATTCTCTAATCACTGTCAAATTTCAAGTTTTATGTATTTTTGTTATTTTTATTGGGTCAATTTTTTTAATAACAATTATTTTTCTTAAGCTTTTATCAAATAATTTAGATCAAACAAAATTATATGAAATTTGAATTATATTAATTTTTAAATAACTATCTTATAATAAACTATAAATTAAATACTGCTATGAAAATAATTGAAATAATAAGCCATATTTTAATCCTAATAACTAACGTCCCATTTGGTAACAATTTGGTTTTTGGTTTTTTTTTTTGAAAATTCCTATAGATATTACTTCCACCTCCAAATTTCTTTCTTAATTATCTATTTTTTACTGATGATTTAAAAATCTAAGTCAAATTTTGAAAACTAAAAAAAAAATAGTTTTTAAAAACTTATTTTTGATTTTAGAATTTGGCTAAGAATTTAACCATTATGCTTGATAAAAATGCAAATATATTGTAAGAAATGGGGAGAAATAGACTTAATCTTAAAAAACAAAAACAAAAAACAAAATGATTATCAAACAGGGCATAAATTGCACCATTTTGATAATATCCTAGTTATTTCAAATTTAAAGTTGAAATTTTCCAAATCTTAATCTACTTCATTTCGTAGCTTATTTTTCTGAGAGCACCATTGTCATTAGTTATTTTAAAATTGAGAAGTTGCAAACATAGAAATTAGTCCCAAAGTAATAGCAAATATAACACGATGGAAAATAATTTGCAAATATAGAAAAATTTAGATCCAACCCTCAGAGTTTATTGGTGATAGATGATATGGCTAATAGACGCCTATCACTAATAAGAGTCTATTAGTGATAAATTCTATCACTAATAAATTTTGATATATTTGTAATTCTTTGAAATGATGCTACACACTTAATTATTAGCGATAAAAGTGTTACCATGACATTATTTATTCTATTAAAATATAGCATAATTTCAAACTAAGGCTAAAATTATCTAACCTCTAACTATAACTTTAAATGTATACATAATATATATAGTTGGAAGGATAAGGGAGGGGAGTGGGCTTAAGCCCTTGCTAAATGAAAACCCAACAAATAAAATCCAAGGGTCACAAAGTGTAAGTCATCCAAAAATGAAATCTATAACTTTTTACCTTTTTTTCTTTTTTTGATAGATGAAATCTATATTATAAATAGTGGTCACAAGTCATCTCAACCTTGGGGCTTTTAGTGCTATTTGGTTCATATTATCCAAGCCGAGGTGCTTGGAATGGGTGAACAACAAAAATAATAATTTTTATTATAAATATTATAAAAATAAATGTCCAATGCTTAATGTCTTAAAAGTCATGTGTCAATCGGCCCATGTATCTAGTAGTTATTCATGTTTGGTGTCCATGTAAGACCACATCCTATTTGTCACTTTGTATATAAATAGTGGCACTTGGTGGATTTTGAAAATACACACATTGGTGAGAAAATCAACTTCAAAATCCCACTTTGAATTTCCATATTATCCTATTTTCATAATTTTAGTTATTTTATTTTGTTGTTTTATTATTATATTATATCTTATCCATGTATATATTCCCGTTTTGCTCCTCAATTTTACAACATGTTATCAGCATGAGCTCTTGTCGCTTACTCGCTGAAGGTAGGTCCTAAATGTAGATTGGTTTTTCCTCTTTATTATAATTAATAAATTGAATTTTATGTTGCATATTTAGTACATATTAAATTTCTAATATAAATACAATGTTTTGTGATAGTGTTCCCCTGACAAACCTTATGAAATTAGAATTCACAGCTCTTAACATTGATGACAATAATTATTTGTCATGGGTGTTCGATGTGAAAATCCATTTGGATGCTATGAACCTTAGGAAAACAATTAAAGAAGGAAATGTGACATCTAGTCAGGATAAAGCAAAAGAAATGATTTTCCTTTGTCATCATCTCCATGAGAGATTGAAAATGGAGTATCTTATAATAACAATAAAATATCCACGTATCTTGTGACAAAATTTGAAAGAAAAGTATGATCATAAAAGAACAGTTATTCTTCGTAAAGCTTGTTATGAGTGGATGCATTTAAGACTATGAGATTTTAAATCAGTAAGTAACTACAATTCCACATTGTTTAAAGTCAGTTCATAATTATTGTTATGCAGAGAGAAAATTATGTTAGAGAAGACATTTTTTACATTTCATGTCTCGAATATGCTCCTGCAGCAGCAATATCAAGAGAAAGGTTTTAAACAATATTTTGAACTAATTTTATGTCTTCTCATGACCGAATAAAATAACGAGTTATTGATGAAAAACCACAAATCTCGACCAATTGGAACAACACCATTCCTTAAAGTGAATGTTGTGAATGTTAGTAATCGTGATTGAGGTCAAGGTCATGGTCATGGTCGTGATCGTGGCAGAAGAAGAAATAATTATTATTTTTGTGGTGGTCATTCTAATCATTCAAATTTCAAAAGAACCACACAAAATGATGATTAAAGAAAAACTCCACAAGATAAGTGTTCAAAATAACTGCTTCTGATGCGAAATGACTAGGAATTGGTCACAGATCTGTCATACATCAAAATACTTAGTTGATCTCTATCAAGCCTTACTGGAGAAAAAAGGGAAAAATGTGGAAGAAAATTTTGCATACCAAGATAATGACATATTTGATCCATCCCATATGACAATTTTGGATGTTGCACACTTTTTTTAATCTCTTGAAGAGAAGATTAGCACAATTGATGGAACATCAACGGTTTCTTTTGATTTTGAGAATATCTAGACTTAATGTTGTTGTTTTCTTTTATCTATCTTCATGTTTCTTTTAGTAAATGTTAACTTTTATATATTCTAAGAGTTGTTTTTCTTATTGTAATTATTTTCTTTTAATGAATAAACATGAATCATTTTCATATGTTGGGTGATTCAAAAATAGGCAAATAAGATATATTTCTAGTAGACGGTGCAACTACGCACACAATACTTACAAATAAAAGATATTTTTCCAAATTGACAATGTTGTAAGAAAAAAATCATTACAATATCAATTTCTGTAAATTTGATTGAAAGGTTTGGAAAAGAAAATATTATTCTACCTAAAGGAACAAAATTTACAATTGACAATGCATTATTCTCTAGTCAATCAAAGAGAATTCCTCTAAGTTTTAAAGATTTATGTTGCAATGGTTATCATATTGAGACTGATAGTAAGAATAATGTAGAATATCTATATATTATCTCTACTTTCTCAAATGGAAAACGTAGATTGGAAAAGTTGTCTGCTTTATCTTTTGGATTGTATTATACTCGTATGCGAGTAACTGAAACATATGCAACAATGAACCTGAAGTCATGAATCTAGATATATTTGCTATTTGATATAACAGGTTAGGTCATCACTACAAGAAATCTTACTTTCAACGACAATTTCTTAGTGACGCAAGCATTTTTTTCAGTTATAGGTCATTTAAAGTGACGTATTAAAAAACATATCACAATAAATCAATATTAGTAACGCTTTTTAAATCGGCGTCATTAAAAGTATTTGCAACATGTTAACCAATGCCACTAAATATTAAGAACTTTTAACAACATTTTAAGGTGTCACTAAAATGCATATAAAATATTTATTTTATAAAATACTTTTAGCAAAAAGATTTCCCCCCTCCCCCCTTTCCTCCTTCATCTTCAACGCATAAACATGATGCACAACCCATTCCAGTGACATTGTAGCCCACAAAGGTGTGACCTTGCAGCCCACGGCACCACTTGTGTTAATTATTTAAAGCAATGTAACAAGTCTTCTTCATAATACTTATGATTTCACTTCAAATCGTGTAGATTGGGTATTTGAAGCTTGATTTTGGAGTCGTCGGATGATTTGGGTGTTGGGAATGTCCTAGAATTCGCAGTTCGTAAATTTTGTATTAAACATTCTATTTATCAATAAAATATTCTTGAGTATTTTATTCAATAAAGCCATTGATATTGCATTTTATAATGAAAATCCAATCAAAAAATCTATGGCTATAGTATGAATACTTTAACTTTATGTGATAGCATAAATAGGATCAAGTTATAGTATATAGCCTAAATGGTCTATAAGTATATGAATGAAGTTGGGTATTTCATCCTAGTAACACTATTGGATGCGACCCATTTCGTATAAAGATACAAATGATGTGATCCACAAATCATTCATGTAGAGACATGTGAGTGGGGACATCTTATGCAATGAGTTTACATAAGACTGAACCTCGAAATAGTCAGTTTTCTTTATAACGACCGTTTACTGTTAAAACTGATTATTTTAAACTAAAATGACCTAGGATAACATGGTCTTAATCTTGAGCTAACTATGAACTCTTGTTTATTTTAGGATTATCCTTTAATCTGCATAGGTGAGAGTAGTCCAATAACATTGCTCAATAAGTCTTCCATTTTGGGGATAAGACCGAGTAGATAGTTGGGGGACATAGCTATGCAAGATGAAATTCACTCCTATTCGACTTAGGGTTAGTAGATAGGTTGTTCTCTTAAGTGTTGATGTCTAGTCTTGAACAACGAAGCCCCACCCTCTCTTGGTAGAGAGGGATATAATTTATAAAAGGTATTAAAAATCAGTTGTTCAATAGAGAGTCAGTGGGAGCTTAAGGTGCAAGATGTATTTACAAGGGTCAAACAATAATTTTGACCCAGCTATAAATACGAACGATCTATGAAGGATCGACTTACTGATTATGATCGAAATGAATAGAAATATATCTACAGTGAGGAGAGTGCAACTATCGAGCTATAGTGGCGTGCCTTGATAGTTAACGAATAGTAATTAATTTGGTTTAAAGAATTTAACCGATTAATTACGAAACGTTGGAGCTCATGATTTGTAAGTCCATTAGGTCCATCTACTGGCTCATAAATTGGAATAGCAAATTGAATGTTAATTGGATGAATTTTGGAATTAGGGTTATGAATTTGAAATGTTCAAATTCAATTATTAGAGTTTTCAATTTATTGTATTTGATACAATTAAAAACGTTTAATTTAGTTGAAATTAAACAAAATTGGAGAATCAATTAATATTTAAATTATGATTTAAATATGAAATTGAGTCATATTGATGGAATTGATGTTTTATTGATTTAATATTAAGATATTAAATTAATATTATTTTAATTAAAAAGGTTTAATTAAAATAAAATTAGTTTTATATAAATTAATTAAATTTGAAGTAGTTTATAAAACTAATTTTAGATAAAAAAATTTTATCTAAAATTAAAATCAATTTTGAGAAAATTAATTTTAAAATAAAAGAACTTGGAAAAATCCACTATTCTTTTTAATGGTTAATCATCAAACTCAATTCAAATTCTCATTAATTCTCCAAGTAGAAGCTGCACTCCATGCAACCTTACTTTGATGCATAGTTTGTGTGTATAAATCAGACCTCCATGCAGCTTGATTGAGGAGATAAATCATAGAGTTTTTTATGAACTACTGCATAGTTGAAAACCCTCTCAAACCATCAAAATCATCCCAAATTCATCTTGATTTGAGTGTTTCCACCACTTCCTTCTTAAGCTTTGTAGAGAAGATCTGGGTGGTGGTCTTGTTGAAGTTTCAAGATCAATCTTAGCGTATAACTATTGAATTCATGGATTAAGTCTTCAAAGATAGTGTTTGCTTCAAACCCTCTATGAATTCCACTTGAATAACATGTTTAAAACTTAAATTAAGAATAGTTAGAGTGCTTATTGATTCTGATTTTTTTCGTTGCATGTTTTATTAATCCTTCAATTGGTATCAGAGCATAATTTACGCACTCAATTATCATTAATTTGAGTTTGGTGGGTGAATTTATAAGTATGTTTGAATATGTGACTGATATGGTTTAAATTCAACTTCGGCATTAGAATTCTCTTTTATTTCCAAGTTAAATTTGTAATAGGCTCTTCTTTGAAGAGTTTATGTGTGTACTCTAGAGTCTGTAATTTATTTGGAGTCATTAGAGTCCAAATTAGAATATAATTTGAAGATTGAAGCAAGCTTGTTCGAGCAAAAAACTGGAGCTGAGCCTTCTGCTCAGGAGCATTACGACGTTATTCATCAAGCGTTGCAATACCACGAGCTTGCTGATGAATAACGTTGCAACGCTGGGATGAAGTGTCATGATGCTGTTCATCCCAAGGGTTTTTTTTTCTTCGCACGCTGCCTGGTCAGTTTGTGGGTTGAAGAAACCGGTTCTCCTCCAAACCAATCCGGTTCAACTCCCTTTGGTGCCTTGGTGGTCCGGTTCAGACAATTCGGATCCGGTTTGGATCGGTTCGAGCGGTTCTTCATAAAATTAAAGTTGTCTTTGAGCTATGATTGTAATAATTTAGCTTAGAATGCCAAAGTTGAACCATATTAGTATTATTTAATTATTCTATGCATGTGATGTGCGTTATTTTTGAATTAAACATATTTGTGCATATAGTATGCCATTTTAGATTTAAAATTCCACCATAGGTAAACATGTTACATGCATTATTGTATGTTATAAATTAGTTATAATATATAGTATGCATGTTTTAGGGTTTGTTAAAAATTAATGTAATTGTTATGTTAATTTTTACCTTTGAAGCATGTTATGGTTGGTTTAAAGCATGTTTGTTTTATAAGTTTGTTATAAAATGAGACTAGACTTTAAAATCCATAACAAAGATAAACAACATGCTCAATTAGGCTAACAACTAGTTTTAACTATTAAAATAGATTGTTAGCTTATAAATTTTGGTTACAAACTCAAAACGGTTCATAAACCTGTCTAAGGTTTGGCGTACTTAAGTTGATGGCATAACACCTCCTACCTGGGGATTATGACCGAAAAAATTGAGCGTTTTTAACTCATTTTATGAGCTTGCGTGAGTCGTGTGAGGTTTAAAAATGGTTTAAACACGTAGACATCATAAGTTAATATCCAAATGTAAACGTTATACTTGGATAAAATCACATAGATTTAGGTTCTTCTTAATTAGCCGTAATAAAACCTAAGTAAATTAAATACCCAAACATTTAGAACATTTCGGTGTGAGATTAACAATATATTCGATATAAAGTTAATAGCTCTCACGTCCCCAAGAGTTCACATCGTGAGATCCATGCTTGGCTTCGTGTCGTTTTTATCTCGACTACTCCATATGGAAAGTGTTTGCATGGGTCAATAACAAGGTGAATGAGGGAAGTAGTTCATAATAAGTGGGTGAAGGAAATGTGTCAACGTTGTCCTATGGTCTCCTCTATTAGTTTGAACCGTGAGATTCCTATGTTACACCTGCTGTCGTTTTTAGGTGGCACTAGCTAGTCGTTAACCACGGCGATCCCCACGGAGGATTGTAACATAGGATTCAGAACAAGAAAACCCTCTCAAACCATCAAATTCATCCCAAATTCAACTTGATTTAAGTGTTTCCATCATACATTCCTTCTTGAGCTTTGTAGAGAAGATCTTGGTGGTGGTCTTGTTGAAGTTTCAAGCTCAATCTTTGAGTATTACTGCTAAATTCGTATATTAAGTCTTCAAAGGTAGTGTTTGCTTCAAACCCTCTATGAATTTCACTTGAATAGCATGTTTAAAACTCAAATTAAGAGTAGTTAGAGTACTTAATTGATTTTGATTTAATCTGCTGCATGTTTTATTACTCCTTCAATGGTATCAAAACATGATTTAAGTACTCAATTATCGTTAATTTGAGTTTGGTGGGTGAATTTCTAAGTATGTATGAATAGGTGACTGATATGGTTTAAATTCAACATTGGCTTTAGAATTCTCTTTGATTTCCAAGTTAAATTTTGTATTTGGTTCTTGTTTGATGAGCTTATATGTGTGCTCTAGAGTCTGTAATTTATTTGGAGTCATTAGAGGCCAAATTAGAATGTAATTTGAAGATTGAAGCAAGGATGTTCGAGCAGAAAACTGGAGCTGAGCCTTCTGCCAGGAGTATTACGACGTTGTTCATCAAGCGTTGCAATGCCATGGGCTTGCTGATGAACAACATTGCAACGCCGGGATGAAGTGTCACGACGTTGTTCATCCCAAGGGTTTTTTTTTCTTCGTGCACTACCTGGTCGGTTTGTGGGTTGAAAAAATCGGTTCGACCAGTTCTCCTCCAAATCATTCCGGTTCAACTTCCTTTGGTGCCTTGTTGGTCCGGTTCAGATGGATCGGGTCGGTTCGAGTGGTTTTCATCAAATTAAAATTACCTTTGAGCTATTATTGTAATAATTTAGCTTAGAATGCCAAAGTTGAACTATATTACTGTTATTTAATTATTTTATGCATGTGATGTGTATTATTTTTTACTTAAACTTGTTGTGCATATAGTATGCCATTTTAGATTTAAAATCCCACCATAGGTAAGCATGTTACATGCATTATTGTATGTATATTATAAATTAGTTATAATATATAGTATGCATGTTTTAGGGTTTGTTAAAAATTAATGAAATTGTTGTGTTAATTTTTGCCTTTGAAGCATGTTATGGTTGGTTTAAAGCATTTTTGTTTTATAAGTTTGTTATAAAATGTGATTAGACTTTAAAATCCATAACAAAGATAAACAACATGCTCACTTAGGCTAACAACTAGTTTTAACTGTTAAAATAGATTGTTACCTTATAAAATTTGGTTACATACTCAAAACGGTTCATAAACTTGTATAAGGCTGAGAGTACTTAAGTTGACGATTTACATAAGACCTCCTACCTGGGGATTATGACCTGAAAAATTGAGCGTTGTTAACTGATTTTATGAGCTTGCGTGAGTGGTGTGAGGTTTTAAAATTGGTTTAAACACATAGACATCGTAAGTTAATATCCAAATGTAAACGTTATACTTGGATAAAATCACATAGACTTAGGTTTTTCTTAATTAGCCGTAATAAAACCTAAATAAATTAAATACCCAAACATTTAGAACACTTCAGTGGGAGATTAACAATATATTTGATATAAAGTTAATAGCTCTCACATCCCCAAAGTTCACACCGTGAGATCCATGCTCGGCCTCTTGTTGCTTTTACCGCAACTACACCATACGGGAAGTGTTTGCATGGGTCAATATCAAGGTGAATGGGGGAAGTAGTTCATAATAAGTGGGTGAAGGAAATATGTCAACATTTTCCTACGGTCTCCTCTATTAGTTTGAACCGTGAGATTCCTATGTTGAACCTACTGTTGTTTTTATGCGGCATTAGCTAGTCGTTAACCACGATGATCTCACGGAGGGTTGTAACATATGATTCAGAACAACCCAAGCTTCACAAATGAATAGGGTCTTATAGTTTCGTTTTGGATATTGTGTTCATTTCGGGGGCATGTTCATACCGTTCTATAAAATCTTAAAATGGCGGGTCACAATTACGAGAATTACTAATTGTTAGTAAAGATCTTGACTGAAAACGATAACCAAAAGAACTATAGGAATAAAATCAATGAAATTAGAAATTAAAATCAATAAGCAAAAGTTGCATGCAAACTTAGGTAAAATCATTTTTTAAAATAGTTTTGAAATATGCTTAAGATAGACTTAAGCTCACAAATTTCTAATGAAATTAAAAATTAGATTAATCATTGAAATCAATTTAATAGGATTAAATTGTTTTCAATAAAAAAATTAAATTTGTAACAAATTCATCTATAAGGGACCTTTTGTCTAGGGCGGGTTCTGACTAGGCTGGGGTATTTAAGCTGACGGAAATGGAACATCCCTACCTGGAAACGTACCTGGAAAGGTGAATTAGATAGATTTGCTACAAGCATGCAATTGTTGATTAATATTTGTTAAAGTGTTTAATGAATGTTAATCAAAATTATTTAACTTTCCAAAGTAAATGTTAATTTTGGGTTAACTTAAGCAATCACTTAGTAAAAATAATTAGTCGTATTTTTCCTAAGTAAATTAAACTCTAGGTTGTTAAATACTCAGTGGGAGGAAAAGATATATACGATATGTCATTTTCACTTACATTTCTCTTTTAATATTCACACCGTAAGATTCATGCTTGGCCTCGTGGTGCCCTCGGAGCGTCCCTCTTCAGATGGTGTTTGCATGGGTCAATATCAAGGTGAATGGAGAGAGTATTTATAGTAAATGGGAGAAGGATATGTGTCAACATGCATGTGGTCTCTTTCATTCTTTTGCACCGTGAGACCTTCTTACATGGTCTCGAGGTGCCCTGAGAGCGTCCCCTTTCAGATGGTTTGTGCAGTTAGCCAATATCAAGGCGAACTCCAGAAATGGATAGGGTCGCTTTAGTTTTTGACCCAATCGGTTTTTTCCTTCGGTTGGCTAATTGGGGCGAAACTCTAGAATCTAAAAGGGAAGGTCATACTTACGGAAAATTGTTAAGCAAGCTAATGATTTCTTGACCAAATCAATGACAACTAATCATTATAGGAATAAGAGTTATTCTGGTGTAATGATTAGTTGAGAGTGTCTCAATTTAGTTAAACACTTTAACAAACCTTAATTAACAATTGCATGCTTGTAGCAAATCTATCTGGGAGAAATTAACTACCCTTCGGTGGCTTTTCTCCTAAATCACTGAAGCTTCATTGCAAAACTAGATGTTAAATGGGATTCATTTAGATTTTGCTAAACTTGATTGGATTTGTTTTAAAAGGGTTATGCTAAAATCTAATGTAGATCAATATGTTTTTTTTTTAAACAAAATGTAAAGCATTGATTTTCCATTAGTTGTCTTTTCTACTTTGACCGGTTTTAATTACATGACGTGGAAAGAATCCATTAAAACATTTTTCGTGGTAAACGACCTCGAAGTTGTCATGTTTGAGGATTGTCCTCAAGTCCCAACCCCTGCTGCACCAAGAAATGTTCGTAATGAATAGAAGGTGTGGATGAAGGCTAATTCGAAGGCCCGACTTCACATTTTGGCAAGCATATCTGATGCATTGGTCAAAACGTTTGAGAACATGGTCATTGCACATGAGATCATGGAATCGTTGCAAGAATTGTTTGAACATAAATTCTCACTTTTTAAGTAAAATGGGATTGATGACAATGAAACCAGTAGTGTCAGTTCCCAAGATAATCTCCAGTCCATATTGAATGTCAAGGGACTAACAGAGAAAACAATTGTTGCTAACTTTGATGAAGTTTATCAATGAGGATTATCCTCTGAGATGAAACTTGGAGTTTATAATATGGTTTCTGATACTGATCCCACTACTCTCCAAAAAAAGGAAGAACTCCAAAGATGACAAATATGATTTATTTGTCTTGGAGACGTGCTTAGTAGAGAATGATGATTCTGCCTGGATAATTGGGGCTACTAACCACATGTGCTCTTCCCATCAAGGATTTAGTTCTTGGAAACAGTTGGAAGCTAGAGAGTTGAATCTTTGTGTCGATACTGGTGAGGCTGTTTCAACTATTGTTGTATGCATCCTTAGTTATTTTTGGACAAGAAACGGTATCTGTTATTGGATAACGTTCATGTAGTTCCTCATATCAAGAGGAACTTACTTTCAGTTTCTTGTCTGATTGAACAAAATTATTCTATTTCCTTATCTAAGAATAAAGTGTTTATTTTTAAGAATGGAATGGAGATAGGTTTTGGTTCAATGGAAATGACTTGTATGTACTAAGGTTGTTAGTAATAAAAGTCGTGCTCAATACTGAAACGTTCAAAACAACAACAACTGTAAAAAGGCCAAGATTTTCTCCTAAAGAAAATTTCCATCTTGGTCATCTAAGGTTAGGTCACATCAATCTCAATAGGATAAAAGTTGGTGAAAAGTGGACTTCTAAATGGTTTAGAAGAAAACTTTTTACTAGTATGTGAATCATGCCTTGAATGAAAAATGACCAAACGACCTTTTACTGGAAAAGGTTATAGAGCCAAGGAAACCTTGGAGCTTATACATTCAGACCTTTGTGGTTCGATGAATGTAAAAGCACGAGGTGGGTATGAATATTTCATCTCTTTCATAGATGATTATTCTATATTTTGGTATCTATACCTAATGCAACATAAGTCTGAAGCTCTTGAAAAGTTCAAGGAGTATAAGATTGAAGTTGAAAACTTGTTAGGTAAGAAGATAAAAACACTACGATTTGATCGTGGTGGAGAGTATATGGACTTAGGATTCAAGAACTATATGATAGAATATGGAATCACGTCCCAACTCTCAGCTCCAGGTACACCTCAGCAGAATGGTGTATCAGAAAGGAGAAATAGAATCCTGTTGGACATGGTTCGGTCTATGATGAGTTATGCTCATCTTCCAGACTCGTTTTGGGGATATGCAGTAGAGACTGCAGATTCCATTTTAAACAATTTTCCCTCAAAGAGTGTTTCCGAAACACCTTTTGAATTATAGAGAGGTCGTAAAGGTAGTTTACACTATTTCAGGATTTGGGGATGTCCAGCCCACGTGCTTATGGCAAACCCCAAAAAGTTGTAACCTCGTTCAAAAGTATGTCTATTTGTAGATTACCCCAAAGAAACGAGAGGTAGATACTTCTATGATCCAAGTGAGAATAAAGTGTTTGTGTCGACAAAGGCTACCTTCTTGAAAGAAGACCACATTAGGGATCATAAGTCATGAACTAAACTTGTTTTAAATGAGATTTCTAATGAGACTGTTGAGACTTCAAAAGAGTTGTTGAATAGGCTGATATATCAACAAGAGTTGTTGATGTTAGTTCGTCTAGTCAACCATCTCAATAATTGAGATTGCATCGACGTAGTGGGATGGTTGTGAACCCACCTGTACACTACATGGGTTTAATAGAAGCCCAATATATCATATCTGATGATGAAGTTGAGGATCCATTCTCTTTTAAGCAAGCAATGGAAGATGTTGACAAATATGAATGGATTAAAGCCATGAATCTAGAAATGGAGTCTATATACTTCAATTCTATCTGGGAGCTTGTAGATCAACTTGATGGGATAAAACCTATAGGTCGACAAGAGGAAAAGAGGTGTAGATGGAAAGGTACAGATCTTTAAAGCTAGACTTGTGGCAAAGAGTTATACCCAGGTTGAGGGAGTGGACTATGAAGAAACTTTCTCACCTGTTGTCAAGTTAAAGTCTATCAGGATTCTCCTATCCATAACCACATATTATGACTATGAGATATGGAAAATGGACGTAAAGACTGCTTTTTTTGAATGGTAATCTTGAGGAGACCAAGAGTAAAAGGTTCAACCAGAAGGATTCATTGAACAAGATCAAGAGTAAAAGGTTTACAAGCTTAATCGATCCATTTATGGACTAAAACAAGCATTTCCTTCTTGGAATATAAGATTTGATACTGCAATCAAATCTTATGGCTTTGATCAGAATGTTGATGAGCCTTTTGGTTACAAGAAAATCATCAACAGCTCAGTAGCTTTCCTCGTCCTGTATGTGGATGATATCCTACTCATTGGGAATAATGTAGGTTTTCTGACTGACGTTATAAATGGCTAGCCGCCTAATTCCAAATGAAAGATTTGAGAGAGGCACAGATTGGTCTAGGGATCCAGATCATAAGGGAACGAAAGAACAAAAGGTTGATCTTGTCTCAGGCATCGTATATTGAAAAGATGCTTGTCAGATATTCGATGCACAATTCCAAGAAGGGTTTGTTACCTTTCAGGCATGGAATTGTTTTGTCTAAGGAACAGTGTCCTAACACTTCTCAAGAGGTTGAGAAGATGAGATGGATTCCCTATGCATCGGCTATTGGTAGCCTTATGTATGCAATGTTATGTACTAGACCTGACATTTGCTATGCAGTAGGGTTTGTCAGTCGATATCAGTCCAATCCAGGATTAGATCACTGGACGGCAGTCAAAACGATATAATCCTCAAGTATCTTTGGAGAACGAGGGACTATATGCTCGTGTATGGAGATAAAGATTTGATCCTTACAGGATATACAGACTCTGACTTTCAAACTGAAAGGGATTCTCGAAAATCCACATCAGGGTCAGTGTTCACTCTGAATAAAGGAACTATAGTATGGCAAAGCATCAAGCAAGGATGCATCGCGGACTCTACTATGGAAGCCGAATACGTAGCCGCTTGTGAAGCTGCTAAAGAGGCTATTGGACTTAAGAAGTTCCTTACTGGTTTGGAAGTTGTTCCAAATATGTTTCTGCCCATTACACTTTAATATGATAACAGGGGTGTTGTGGTAAATTCTAAGGAATCTAGGAATCACCAAAGAGGCAAGCACATAGAACGAAAATATCATTTGATCTGGGAGATTGTGTATCGCGGTGATGTGATTGTCACGAAGATCGCGTCGGAGCACAACGTTGCTGATTCGTTTACAAAGGCTCTCACAGCTAAAGCATTTGAGGGTCATGTAGAAAGTTTGGGTCTACGGGATATGTGGCACATTGTCTAGGGCAAGTGGGAGATGTTACTGGGGTATAGTATATGCCCTAGTTTATTGTATCTTGTACTTTATTTTGTATTATACATTAGTCTCTTTAGGCTTTAGGACAAGTGGGAGATTGTTGGGCATGGTGTCCTAAATCTCCTTGTAATCTCGTAGTTTGTAAACTCTATATAAACATATTGTTATTAATAAAATAAATGTTATTTTATAAGCATATACTCAATCCAGTAAACTAAGATCCAAGGTTATTTTATGTAAATCTAAACAAGTATTTCGAGAAATACATATGGATCTTGTTTAAATAATAACCTAAATGGTTTGTAGTAGATGAATAAGGTTGGGTACCTTATCCTGGTGACACTACGAATACGACCCGCTTTGTAGGTGTTACAAATGTTATAAAGTGCTATAAATGATTTGATTCTGATCATTCATGTGAAGATATGCAAGCGGGGGTATCCTATACAAAAAGTTTGTATAAGACAGAACCACAAAATGATTAGTCTCTTTATATAACACGGTTGATAATACAGACTTATATTTCACTAGGATGACCATAGGTGACATGACCTGAATCCTGAGTGAGTTGTGAACTCCTGCTCATAAAGGTGGTACTTTGATTTGTATGGGTGAGAGTGGCCAGATTGCCAACTTAACAAGCCTACCATTTTAGGGATTCGTCTAATTGAGGAGCTAGGAACTCAACTACATAAGATGAAATTTACTCCTTTCCCGATGTAAGGAAAAATAGATAAATTGCTCCCTTAAGGGCTGATTCAAGCCTACCATTTTAGGGATTCGTCTGATTGGAGAGTTGAAAACTCAACTACATAAGATGGAATTTACTCCTTTCCCGATGTAGGGGTAAATAGATAAATTGTTCTCTTAAAGGCCGATTCTTGATCTTGAACATAGTGGCCACACCTTCTCTTGGGCAGAGAGGACTTGGTCATATTGGAACTATGACTTATTGTTCATTAGAGGAATCAGTGGTACTTGAGGAGTTAGATGTAACTATAGGGGCAAACCGGTAATTTGGCCCAGCTATACTTACGAGCAATTTATGAAGGGTCATTGCACTGTTGATTGATTATATCCAATGGACACATAAATATATCTGTAGTGCGAAGAGTGCAACTGTCGATCTTTAGTGGAGTGCCCGACAGTTAACGGATGGTGAATAATGTAATTAAAGAGTTTAATTAATTATCCATGTACCATTGGAGCTTTAAGCTACAGGTTCATAAGGTCTCCTTGGTAGCTCAAAAGAATTATGTTGAAAATCAATTTTTGGGTTAATTTGAATTGTTCAAATTAATAAAAGAGAATTTAATTATATATGATATAATTGATATAATGTATTTGATATATTAATTAGAGGAATAAATATTTGAATGAAATTCAAATAGTTGTTAAGTTAATATAAATATGATTTACATTAAATGCCATAAAATAGAGAAAAAGAATATAGTTTATATTGTATGTGATGTAATAATAAAACTATAGGTTATAAATATAATATGATAAGTTGGTTATCATATTTGTTTATATTATTTTTAATAATAATCTTTTTTCTCAAAAACTACCTTAGTCGGTGGTTATGGAAATTGGAATAAAAGGAAAAATTATTTTTTCTTTTCTTCAAAGATTTCCAAGAAATCAAAAATTAAAAAGAGAACGCAAATAGAGACTATACGATAGTCTACACGACAAACATAAAGCATATATGATAGTCTCTCTTTGTCTATGCGATAGCCTATGCAATAGGAAGTTTTGCTAAGCGATAGCCTAAACGATCGAGAAGTTTGCTATACGATAGTGCTTCTTCTTCAATTGTCTTCCTCCTCCAAACTCACAAATATCCTCTTAACCAAAATAGTCAAAGCCCACCACTTCTGGGTTCTCACCCCGAGCATACTGAGGAATCCGAGTGGTAGTGTCCCTATTGGTTCGAGAATCGAGTTGTTGTTTGCTGATTGTTCGAGAGGAGTGTTCGTGACTTTTTCGAAGTGTTCGTGAACAAGTTGGATTGAGGAATTACTTAAAGAATGGTTCTTCAAAGGTATAATCTCTCAACCTTTATATTTTATTTGTATAGCATGTTGTAATTTACTTTGATTGCATAATCTTCTTGTATGACTGTAAATGTATACGTTCAATCACAATGGAATTTGGACGATCCGCTTCTGCTCAAGGAACTCCTCATGTTGAGTTTCCCTTCAGTTACATCTCAGCTTGGTCTTAGGTTTATGCTCTTCACCAACTGACTTTTATTCCCTTTAGATTGATTCTGTTTGTTCTCCCCCTTGTCAAACAACTCCTCTACACTAGGCTGTTCCTTTTTGACTGATTGAAGCTCTAACTCTCTAGTTCTCAATGTTGAAATGATGGCATCAGTGGTAACTGACTCTTTGCCATATTTCAAGGCATTCTTCACCTTCTTATAGGCATCGGGTAGAGAGTTTAACAACACAAAGACTTCATTCTCATCACTAATCTTCTTGCTAAGGCTCTTGAACTCAGAAACTATCCTCTTGAAGTCATCTAAATTATTTGATAGTGGCTTGATAGAATCCATCTTGAAAGTGAAGAACTTCTTCCTTAGATTCATTTTGTTAGAGAGATCCTTGGTTGCAAAAAGACCTTCCAACTTGACCCACATCTTGTAGGTTGTGTCTTGATCAATCACTTGTCTCAAGATGCTGTCACTGAGATTAAGAACCAGGGTCTCATAGGCTGTAAGCTCCATGTCTTCCCTTTCTTGAGCTGTTAATGTATGTGGCAAAGTTAATGGATCCAAAAGGACCTTGTGAGCTCTCTGTTGTTCAAGAATAGCTTTGATTTCACCCTTCCCATTGAACTTCTCAATTTCATACCTTGCAGCCATCCCTGATCTGATCGAGTATCGAGTATGGATTTCTTGAGTATCTTGATGCTCCAAGAATGCTGACCTTGATGATCTTCAAACGCTCTTATACCACAAATTTTTGGGTTATGCAATCTTCACTAGGCCCAAATACTCAAGATCAACACAGGAATGATGAAGAAAAGGCTAAGAAATATTTGGCCAAATCCTCAATGTTGGATACTCAACGCCCGATGTCTTCCTACTCAATGCTCGATACGAATTTCCTTCTTTGTCTGATGAGTCTCTGTTCAATCCTCGATGGAACTCGATGAGAGCTGAATGATACTTGATCTTACCCGATGAGCCTTGATCAATACTCGATGCGACTCGAAGGTGAAAACGAACAACTCGAAGCTACTTGATAGCGAAGATTAATGCACGATTGAACTTGATACTCTATATCAGATACGATTTGAAACGAGATTGTATGGTGCATGATTTTCAGAAAGATAGCAGTCGAATGAACAAGAAAGATAAAGACAAGAAGAAGAAACACAGAAGTTTACGTGGTTTGACAAGATTTCCTACGTCCACGGGAAGATTTAAGTTCTTTTACTATGGAAGATTGTGTACAGCTTTTTGTTGTTTACAAAAAACTAGAAATGATGATCACACTCTGTTTTTGTTTTACTGATCAGAGGTATTTATAATGCATACCAACTGCCCGTTACATCACAAAGTTAGTTATAAACAAATAATAAGCTGAGGTATTTAAGTCATAACTTCTTCATAAGAATCAGATGAAGATTTTTTTAGAGTATGAAGAGACGTAAATTCCTCCATGGAACTGGGATTTGGATTCCCTAACTGAAGCCAAATAATGTAACAACCTAAAAACATACAGTAAGGGTTAGGAAATAGTTGAAAATGCATCACGTTTACATATAAAGAGATGGAGTGAAAGCCAAACTTTGTAGGTAAACATTGTAGGATAAAAAGCTACTTCACCTAACGGTGGATTATCATCACATGCACTGAATCGGGAATCCTAAATTTATTTCTAAAAGAATTTAAGATATCTATGCTTAAGGGACCCGAGGAAGGATCGTGGGGAACCAAATCGTTATTTTGAACCTCATTTAGTTATGCAAATGAATTAAATTTATATATATAAAAGAGAAAATAAATTAAATAAAAATAATAAGAAGAAGAGGGGTCGCCGATTTAACGACCCCCAAATTGAAGAGCCAACTCGTGAGGGTTGGCAAGAAAGTCTAGCTGAAGGGGTTGGCAAATGTGAAACAAGGCTGACCTCATATGGGGTCAGCACAAAGGCTGGCCCATGTAAACAAATTCAAAATGGGCTTAGCCCATCTGAATCCATGCTATTGCATGGCCTAGCCATGCATATGAATTATGCGAAATTTACATATCATTTATTGAGATGATGATGATTTATATATATTTTATGATAGAATTTTTGCATAGCTCAACCATGCAAAAGCCACACATTTGTGCTATGGAGCCAATTAATTTTAAGAATAATGGGCTTTCAATTGTCGTTTTGCATACCCACATTATTAATTAAATAATTATTATATTAAAAGGATCACAATTAAATAATAAGCATAGTGGCTCATTAATCCAACGTTAAAAGTTTGTCTAAAAGTTGAGCACATTGATAATCGAGATATGTAACGACTTTAGCGATAATGGCTTGGATGGTAACAACTATAGGGAAATCCGTTACCATTGGATTGACCCATATAATATTCAAACTGTGGTCGAAGTAAGGTATGTTAAAAACTTGGACTTACTTTCTACCAATTGAGCGATTTTCAAACCTGATTCTAACTTGAGTGTCGAAATGGATTTGGCTCAACACCATACCATTGTTTAATTTTGTTCATTTTACAAAATATTGGACTACTATCCTCCAAAAATACAAATTCAACGTTGATGCGATTTTCGATAATAACAATTTGAATAGATCTTTAAAAAGATAAAATACCCCTACTATTTAACTTCTCCTATAATCTTTGTCATTATCTTTTTCATATCTTGTAAAGTATATAAATAGTGGTGATTAAAACCCTTAAATGATATAAATACACATAAAAAAAACAAAAAATATTTTCTCTCTACTTTATGCTTCTCCCTACTTTGTTTCTGTTCCATCTGTTCCTGTTTCATATATATATATATCAAAGAAAATTAATTACACACCAACCTATGAGGTTTAAGGTAAAAGATTGTTCAGGGAAAACATTTTTTCTAATTTAAACTTGTAATAGCAAAATGGTGGCTGATTTCTTACATGCAAAATGTTTTACATCTTATCAAACAATTTATCCTTTGAAGTGCAGAATCTTTCGGGAAATATTTTCTTATTTATTGTGGATTTGCAGCTTCGTTTTCCTTGTGTGTTTTGCAAAGGATTATTTTCGTTCAGAGACTATTTTCAAAGTTACGCCATATATATTGATTGTTGGGTTTTTGTTTATCATTGCTTCATTGCATGAAAGAGGGTTGTAAAAGTTTTCATCTAATGTGCTCTTAGAGTTATTGTGTTAGCCTTGATGTTGAGGTCTTTTACTCATGGCCATATTGACTAAGGCTAAAAGGTTTCGTACTCGCAGGATCCTAAGTTTTATTACTCTCTCATATTTATTTGAGAGAAGCTACATTGTGGAGATGGGGGGAGCGCATGCTTAAGAAACCTAAATAAGTTGGTTTAAGTGAATCTCAAATATAGCGAGATCTTGTGAAACTGAGCAGTCATTAACTTTATGTGAGTCATTATATAGAGGAAGTCTAATAGATAAGTATTACATTATAATTACTTTATTCTTTTATTAGTGATGTTTCTTTCCATCGAGCTCAATACTGCCCCTAGAGTAAATGATTCTGCATCAAATTGGGTTACCAATCTCTATATTTTACTCTTCCTACTTCTTCTTATATAGCGTGGATACTTGTCATTCGGATTGTTATGATATTGTAGGCAGTATTATATTCAACCCATTTTTCAAAATTCAACTCCATTACATATCTTTTCTTTATATATAGCTTATATTAATTTTAAGGATTAAAATATTTTTGCGATATCGATATCAACATTTTAATTTTATAGATATATCAACGGATATATCGATAAAATATCGATATCGGCGGATATTTTTGTAAATCCTAAATTTTGTAAATTTTATTTAGATTAATAATTAAGTTGTTTTCACTCTCAAACTATGTTATGTATATTGTTATTGTTATTGGTATTCATATTCATATTGGACTAAATAGATAACACTTTTTTTCTTTTACTGTTTTACGTGCATTAATAAAAGATGTTGGAGATATCTATGGATATTTAATATCAATATTGAACCCTTCAATTTATGAATTTATCGACATGTCGATAGATATTTTCATCTTTGATTAATTTAATACTTTATTGCTAAACTTTTTTTAATAAATTTTGTACTTAAATTGAATATCAGTATCATACTGTTGGAAGGTTTGTTTATCTATGATTTCAAAACCTAACATTTCTTTTTCGCAAAGAAAACCTAACAAAATCTAAGTTAAGTTTTTTTTATGTTTATTATCATATGAAATTATAAATTATTTTTTTACAAATAAAAAATTACAACAGGGACCATTATATTAGTTAGTCTTTCTCTATGAAACACAGATATGGTTACACAATACGAATACGATCAGATATGATGATTCGTCAATTTTTAAAAAAATTAAGATATGGATACGTCTAAGGATACGTCATTTTTTTATTTTTTTTAATATATATTTCTAAAAAACGAGCATACTGATACATTGAAGATACATTTTTTTTTTCTTAAAAAAAATCTAGGATATAGATAAATTTAACATACAAATTAATAACAATAGCACAATAAAATACAAACATTAAAATACAATATAAAAAAAGTAACATCTAAAATATTGAAGTACAATAGTTAATAAAATACAATAGAAAAATGACTCATATTACAAAGAAGAAGAAGAAGATTAGAAGGAGAAGTATGAAGATAAACAAAGAACTTCTTCATTGAATTGTTGAAGATATCCAAATGATTAATATTTTGGTGGATTTTGTGGGGACTCAAATGTGAATATGAAGATTAGATGACTCTAAGGTTTGGTCTTTTATTTATTTATTTTCTTTTAGTTTTGGACTCGAGTAGTGAGATTTTTAAATAGGCTGCTTAGTTTTAGATTGGGAAAGATCAGATGAGTTGCTTGTCTTTTTTCTTTAAAAAAAGTATGCATAGAAATAGATACGTCAAATTGCGTGTCAGTTATCTAGAAAGTATCTGGAAGTATCGGTATCCGATACGTGTCTGATACGGATTATTTGTCTCACATGAAGTATCTGTGCTTCATAGGTCTTTTTACATTTTGAGTGATTTAATATTCCAATGAATGTTAAATGAATTGTATTATTTATTATCATATGTAGTGACCAAATGATAAAATTAGGCTAATTTTAGAATAAATTATGTCTTTAAATCTACATTAGTTTGTTAATTTTAAATCAATCGGACTTAGTTGTTTAAATATTCTAATTTAAAAATTTAGAATTTTAGTTTATTCTCCCAAGTTAAATAAAATATTGTTTCTTTAAATTTTGGAAATTTTCTTTTTTTAATTTAATGATTTTTTTGGTAAAAAGGGTTCTTACCAAAATCTAGTTATGCTTTGCAAGATTTCCTAGAATTTTGAAGTGCGTTAGTGAACATCAATGTTAATAATATTGATGTCGAAGAAAATAAGAAAGACTCAGATTTATGGAAATGTCAATGGGAAACATCCATAAAATAACTTCATGTCGAATGGATAATTTTGAACAAGAAAATTATAAACAAAATTAATAAATAAATATTTGGACTGTTTTTAAATATAGAAAAATAAATAAAAATATTTACAAATAATATCAAAATATCACATTTTATGTGTGATAGACTACAATAGATAGTGATAAACTACTATCTGTATTAGTCTATCGCGGTCTATCACAACTGTGATATTTTGCTATTAGTTGTGAGTATTTTTAGCCATTTTGTTATTTAAAATAATTTTTCTAAATATTTTACACTTTAAATATGTTAAAATACTTGTCATTAATATTAGAGGGAGGGAGAGAGGAAGACAAAGAGAGGAAAATAGAGGATTATGGGGTTTTTCAATTAATGTGCAAAGTTCAAGGGTATTTTAAAAATAGAGTACAAAGTTTAGGTATACTTTCTATGGTCTGATAACGGTTTGATTTTTTGTTTTTTGTTTTGGAAAATGAAATTAATAAATAATACTTTTACCCATGAGTTTTTCTTTTTTTTTTTTCCTACTTTTTCCTATTGATATTTTTAAAATCCAAGTCATAATTTGGAAAAAAAAAAACAGACTTTGTTTGATAACTAATTTTTTTTTTTTTTTTTGAATATTTTTAAAAATTAGGCTTACAAACCCACTATTTTCACTTATTGGTTTTTGTTTGTGTTATTAATTTTTAGGAATATTTTAAAAATGCAAGCCATTGTACTAAAATAATATGAAAAATTATTGTAACAAAATTGCCACAGATAATCACAATTTTCAATAAAAACAATGATGATGAATAAACGAAGTCTATTAATCATAATTTTTTTATTGAAAATTTTATAAAATTCGTGACTTACAGAAAAATTGTATGTGTTATCCTTGCTTGCATCGTTGTTCGCGAGCACTATTCATTAGAGGATAGATCGTCAAAGAATGGTGAGTTAGCATCTATTGCAAGTCTATATATTCACAACCAATAGAGTCAAACATCCCCAATGATAGGAGATTTCTCTTGAATGTAGGAATAGATCTAATGCCAACTGTCCTGCAGGTATTATTATTTCCCATGTAGATCAGCCCTTGGAAACAGACCCAATACCAACTGCCCTGCAGATATTATTATTTCTCATGTAGATCAGCCCTCCATCCCACTTCTTGTAGGTACAAATCAACCTTTAGATAGTGTCATATGGACTGAACAACCAGAATCTATCACCCAATCTTGAGTCTCCATAGAATTCTGCTCACCATACTCTTCAGTTGCTGCCAAGGAATTTGAATACACAAGGGAATTTCCCCCCACAGCTTCCTCTGTCTGTTTTCCTCCTTTGTTCTGTTGGTTCAACTTTCTTTTCAAGGCATAACAGTCTTTCTTCATGTGTCCATGTTTGGTGGCAAAAATGACACTTGATTTTAGACTTGTCACCCCATTCTACTTGTCCTTCCCATTGTTCTTTATTTTCCCTTTTGAAAACAAACCTTCTCCTCCTTGCTGATATTTCTTGCTCATCTATAATTCTAGTTCTCCGACTCTGATTGGTAAAATAATTGCTTCTATAGTGATTCTTTCTCTACCATACTTCATTGCTATTTTAACAATATTAAACAAGTTTGGCAGGGAGTTTAGTAGGATAAAGGCCTTATTTTCTTCCCCAATGTTGTTTCCTATTGATCTGAACTCTGATGAAAGTCTCTTGAATTTGTTCAAATTATCAATGAGGGATTTTGCAGCATCCATCTTATATATGAAAAATCTTTCCCCCATGAAAGCATTATTAGGCAAATCTTTGTTGAGATAAATCTCGTTTACTTTGTTTCAGAGATCATAAATAGTTGGCTGGTCAACTATCTACCGTAAAACACTATCTGTAATATTCAAAACCATAGTTCCATAGGCATTTACCTCTATTTTCTCTTTTTCTGCATCTGTGAGTGTTCCAGTGTATTTTGTTGGGTCTGTGATAGCAAAAAGTACCTTCTGCTGACCCAATACTGCCTTCATCTTAGCTTTCCATAATTCAAAGTTTGTCTTTCTATCAAAATTCTCGATTTCATACCTGGTTGTAGCCATTCTTGAACTTCAAGATTGACTTGTCTGAATCTTTGTATGCAAGAATTCAAATCTTGGATCTGTCTTGAGTTGTTCTCTGATTTCTGATACCACTTGTGACCCTAGATAACTATAATTCTCTTATTTGCAAGCCTAAACTACTCAGCACAAACGGTCAACTTCACTTCAAAACTTAGGGAAGACTGTATCCCTTAAGCTTCAAAACTCTTCAATCGTTTACCTGTATGTGGGCTCAATCGTGTAGACAAAGCTCTAAGGAACTAAATGATAGTTCAATTATGTAGATGATACTAAGAAGCACTAAGCGATCGTGCAGACGATAGTTGTGTGGAGCTAAACGATCGTATAGACGATAGCTGAGGAACTAGATGATCGTATAAATGATGCAAAGTGGAGCTCGACGATCATGTAAACGATACAAGAGGAACTAAACGATCGTGTATACGATACTTTAGAAAAAGCTAGATGATCATAGAGAAAGAAAGAACACAAATATTTAAGTGGTTCAGCCAAAGGTCTACGTCCACTATGCAAATAGGGAGGGTCTCTTTTATTACTTCTTCTTTAATCTTCTTTACAAAATGAATGTCTCGCTCTCTCTATACGTTGCTCACTCATTATTTTTCTTATATATAGGCTCTCATTATCAACGGAAGAAGCTCTGGTGGTTACAATAAACAAAACAGAAAGAAGACGACAACGATCAATTACCTTCTACTTCTTTTGTCTTCAGTTCTTTCTATTACATAATTTTTATTAATGGTTTAGAAAATCAAACCAAATTTTAGGAACTAAAAAAAGTAACTTCAAATTAGTTGTTTTTATCTTTTAGAATTTGACGAAGAATTCAAAGATTTAGAAATACGCAAATCATTGTAAGAAATATGAATGATAAAGACTTAATTTTCAAAAACAAAAACAAAAGACAAAATGGTTACCAAACGGGGCCTTTTTTTTTTTTTTTAGTTTTCAAAATTTGACTTGGTTTTTGAAAATATGAGTAAAAAGTATACAACAAAATAACAAGTTTAGAGGTAATAGAGGAATTTGTAGACTTAATTTTAAAAAACTTAAGACCCTGTTTGGTAACCATTTCATTTTAAGCTTATTTTATACATATTTCTTACAATGATTTGTGTTTATTAAGTACAATGATTGAATTCTTAACCACATTCCAAAAACAAAAGCCACTTTTTGAAAACCACTTTTTTTAGTTCTCAAAATTTAACTTAATTTTTTGAACCATTGGAGAAAAATAGATAAGAGATAAAGAAATTTGGAGGTGAAAGAAGTTCCCATATGCTTAATTTTTTAAAACAAAAATAAAGAATGAAATAGTTACCAAACTAGGTCAAAATGATAATCTGCTAGCATAAACAAAAATATCTAACTCAATTTTTTTAATATATGTGTGTTTCAATTTTGTCCATACTATAAGCTTTCAAACTATACACCACTTTTGAATTTGAATGAATGATATGACTGAAAATAAATTATCCTCTAATATTTATATTAATTAAAAGAGTTGTTATTTTTAGAAGAATATAACCATGACAAAATTGAAAAGGCAAATACACACACTAGACCCTAGAAAATTAATATAAGTTTGTGAGATTGGGTTCCAAACTTATTAGTTGACTTCCCGAAACTTTCTTTCTAAACTCATGAACATGAGAGGAGAAAACAGAGAAGAAGAAGCTCAAACTTCCCAGAAACATGGTGGTTGGATCACCTTCCCCTTCATCATAGGTCATCTCTATGTTCTTAACTTCTCTTCTATTTTCCAGTTAGTTATAACTTGTTTTGTTTTTTTATCGTTGAAATATCTTGAATCTATGATATGCTGCTTCAAACGACCAAGTGCAGGAGTCTTGCTATATAAACTTTCTAATTTTAAAAGCGTCGTTATTTTATATTTTGAATAATTCTCTTTAATAAAACCGTTCTCTCTCTATTCCATAGATGTAACTAACATACTATTACTAAACTAGATAAATCTATGTGTTGATTATTAACCGTTTATGTTTTTCTTTCTATCTTCGTAATTATTTGTCGGTTACTAACATTTATGAATGAATTGATTAAACAGGTTCTTTTGCTTGCATGACATTGGCCACTGGAGGATGGCTAGCAAATTTGATAGTATATTTGATTAATGAATACAACATCGATAGTATTGATGCTACTTTGATTTTCAACGTTGTTAGTGGCTGTCTTTGTGTTTTTCCTGTTCTTGGAGCTGTTCTTGCTGACTCTTTCTTTGGATCTTTCTCTGTCATTGCCATTTCCTCTTTCATTTCTCTTCTGGTAATGTTCTCTCTACAACTTTTCTTTCATTTCTACTCTAAATTTCATGCCAAATATTTCATTATTTCTTTACACTTTTTTGGTTTTTTTTTTTTCATTTTTGGGCTTGATAATTATTAGTTTTTAAAACTTAATTAAAATTGTCTTTCTTACCATTTCTTTACGATAACTCATCAATCAATTGTATTTAATATTCTCCTTTTGTTGACCAAAATAATATATTTTAAATACTCTTGTTCGTTTCAACGACAATAATAACATCAACAACAATAATAATAATACTCATGTTCTTTTATAATATATGAGATGGGAGAATCAAACTTTAGACTTCAAACATGAATACAAAAACTATATCAGTTAAACTATACTCATTTTTGTAATACTAATAATCTTGGTAGAAACCATTCGTCTAAAATAATTATTATATTCAAAGTGTCGAAATAATACAGTAATGGCTGACAATTTTATACCAATGAATGTACAAGATATAATCTAGAATAATCAATATTAATTTCAAATTAATTTTAATTACAAAAAAATACTTGAGTACATATTGAACTAATCCCATCTTTATGCAAACCATCCAAAGGGTGCATGTGGATGGGTACAACTCATCAAACAATTATTCATTAGATAACCATACGATTCAATATTAAAACCAGTCCCTCTATTTTTTTCAACATGAGATTCTCAATATAAATCCTCAAAGGTCGGATCTCAATTTTTTATTTTTTATTTTTTACACAAATATCCTTTTGTCCTTCTTTTCTTGCTTCGTCCTTCCTTTTTTCCCTACACCAATTCCCTTGATTCATTTCCATCACTTATTTTTTAATAGTTAATAATAATAATGGATATGATTCATTTCGTAGGGCATGATTTCGCTTACACTAACAGCAACAATCCATTCTCTAAGGCCACAACCACCATGTGATCATAATGGCTCAATCACATGTTCTTCATCCCCTTCAAAACTCCAATACACAATTTTATACTCAAGCATTGTCCTAGCATGTCTTGGATCTGGAGGCTCTCGTTTCACTGCAGCAACTTTTGGAGCAAATCAATATGATACAATTAAAGATCAAAACATTTTCTTTAATTGGTTTTTTGTGACTCTGTATGCTGGATTTCTTGCCAGTTCCACGGCCATTGTCTATATTCAAGACAATGTTAGCTGGGGTTGGGGCTTTGGCATCGGCCTCGCCGCCAATGTCATTGCCCTAGCTATTTTCTTCCTCGGAAATCGCTTCTATCGTCTTGATAAGCCGAGAGGAAGCCCCTTCACTGCACTCACTCGAGTTCTTGTTGCTACGGCTCGGAAAAGGCTGGCTCGGGTGCCGTCCACGGCAGGGAATGATGATGGTTGTTACTATTATGGTGAGGACCATCATCTGGGGAAGCTAGTTGTGGATGGAGAGTTGACTGAGAGTTTTAGGTAAGTCCCATGCTTCAATCATACCTTTCTACTTTTCTTTTATTTGATTTCTTTGCCTGCCTTACCTAAAAAGAAATAGTTTTTTTTTAAAAAAAGAAAAAACTACATTATTGAAAATATCTCTCAACTTTTTATTTTTTTTTTCAAAAATATCTCTAAACTATCGAATGTTTCAATAGCATCTTAAATATTAGTTTTGTTATAATTGAATTAGACGAGAGAAGAAATCGAAGAGAGGAGGTGACATGAAATGTAGATAAATGGTTTACATTCATATACGTGCACAATTTTTAAGTTTTTTTTTTTCCTCAAGATTAAGGATATTGATGCAATTTTTGACAATTTAAGGATATTTTTGAATTGATGTACTTATAGCTTCTGTCTATATGTACTATCATGATATGAGCCTTTAATTTTTTTAAAAAATTAAGGGTGTTAAAAAAAACTTTTAAAATTCATAAGTGTTTTTGAAACGATGTGTTATGGGTTTCCATCTCGAATTAATGGTATAACGAATGTGTTTTTAATTTTTTTTTTTATTTGAAGGTATTATTAAAGTTTTAGAAAGTTCATGAATATTTTAGAATAAAGGGTAAAGTGTAAGAGTATTTCTATAACGTAGAGAAAGAAAAAACAATAAATAATAACTATACATTATAATAAACACATGTATATATTAATAAAGATATGTAGGTTGAGTTTTGGATCGTTATGATTATGGTTAATAATCTAAGCTAGTTAGCGAATAACAATTATATGAAATATTATACAAACATGTTGACTACTCTAATTTATTTTAATAATGATTTATAAGGTGAAGATGTATTGTTAGTTTCAACTAATTTAATTTTTAATCCACAAATTTCCATTCCATTATTAAATTACTTCTGATTATATTCACTTTAGAATATTAAATATTGAATTCTAAACTTTAAGTGAAAAAAACATGTCTTCACCAATAAATAAGAAAATTACCAACAAATTAATTAATAAACCATATAATTTTAATCAACAAAACATTCAAAAATCAAGTTATAAATAAGCCCAAATCAATCATATGGAAAGTGCCCCAAAAGCTTAATCATTAATACATACTATACAAGGCTTCAAAGAAACATTAAATTTATAATTACTTACTCGAGTAACTATTTAATTTTTGAAAATTAAGCCTATAAACTTTATTTCCATTCAATTGATTTTTAACTTTTGTTCGCTAACATTTAGTATTTTTAAAATCAAGTTAAATTTTGAAAACTAAAAGACAATTAATAGTCTTTGTTTTGAACTCAATTCTTTTAGTTAAGAAATACATAAATCATACTTAAAAAATAGAGAGAAAATATGTTTAATTTTAAAAAATTAAAAACTAAAAACAAAATAATTGAATATAAATTTTATTGGAGTTAGTTAACTCACTAAATTAAGTATATGGATAATATTTGATTCTTTTCCATCTAATCTTAATAATAATAATAAAAAAAATTATAACCAATTTCAATCAATCTAAACTAAAATATTTCATAGCCACATAATTAGAATATTAATTCGAAGCCAATAAATATAATTAGAATATTAATTCGAAGCCAATAAATTTTTAATCAAACATTTGAATCAATTCGAAGGTGTCCATAAAGATTTTTGTCCAACTTTATTGATATTTTGATTCCATTTTCATGATGGAAAATCTTTTGTTCTATAAAATAATATGGGTCATCTACAAAAGTTGGAGAAGTCAATAAAATTTCTTATCAAATTAGAACAGAACCAAAATTAATTAAAACTGTCTTATTAGGAAAAAAAAAATCGAAGAAAGAAAAAGAAAACTATTTTTTTTTATTTGGAGTCAGCTTAATCGAAACGCCAATTGATCAATAATTGAATTTGTTGCATAAAAAAAGATATGAAAAATAAAATAGAGTTGTGAGTCCCCACCACACTATAAAAAGTGATAATATCATAGTCTAAACCTTATTACATCACAAGTCATATGATTGATTGGCTCTATAGATTATTTAAACTTTATATTTTGTTTTAATAATACGAATTTTCAAACATTTCAATAATATACTTTTAAACTAAAAGAAAAATTAAAAATACTCTTAGATGAAAGGTCCGTTTAAATTAACTTGAGAAAAAAGTATTTTTAAAAAAATCCATTTAAATTTAAACACTTTTGATAAAAATGGTTAATACTTTATTTAAAAAATACACTTGAATTTTCAAAGTTTCCCCAATCCCCTTAAACTTTGAAAAGAAATTTAAAAATATTATTATTGTTAGTATATGGATCGAAACCGTTAGTACCTCAATTCAAAAATAACACTAAAATTTTCAAAAGTTTGTATCAGTTACGAGTGTGTTTGAAATGTATTTTCAACTGTTTAATTTAAAAAATAAGTCAGAAAAAAATTGGAGTGTTTGATAACCATTCAAATGGTTTTTCAAGTATATTTTATTTATTTTTTTTATCAAAAATATTTAAGTAAAATGAGTTTTATAAATTTCAAAAAATCTCACCAAATTTTAAAATCAAAATCTCTCCATCAAAATTTAGTTTCACTGATACAAAAAGAGACGGCAAAAAAAACATAATATTTAATTATAGGGAAGCTTCTTAACACGATTGCAACAATAATAGAGACTAAATTTAACTTCAAAATGATGAACAATTTTTTCTTTATTATAAATTTAATAATGCATATGTTATCTTTCTTTTTCTTTTCAATTATTGTCAAAATTATGACTTAAATTACCAACGTATCTTTTTTTTATATTAATTTGCACTCGACTACTAATATAAAACTATCTTATTAAAATATTTAAATCTAAAAAAATGTGAGAAGATAACTCATATATAAAATCACTAACCCGTGAAAAAGTAACATATATATATTATAAAGAGTGTGAAGTCGTTGAACATCTTTTCGATAGTAGAATCTTCAACACTTTTAAAATAACATTTATCTTATACAATATGTAGTCAAACCTCTAGCTTTATAATAATTTATCAAACACCTTTTACGGAATTAATTATAATTATCAAACCATTTGGGCAATTAAAAAAAAACACTTTCTAATTCACACCAAAAATAGATTTAATATACACATAAAGCTGAGGTACTAATTTTATAATTTAATTAACCTTTAGTATAAATAAGTTAAATTATAAGTTTGTTGGTGGTTGACCTTTCAAAGTTGTTTCTATTCAATCTTTTATATATATAAATTTTAAAAAATTATTATTAACCTCTAAACTTTTAGTATTACTTTATCTTAGCCTCTTTATTTTTTTAAAAAAAATTATTATCTAAAAAAAATTAATAAATTCTTGAATTTTTAATTTTATTTTAATAAATTAACTGTAACTCTATCAATGATCAAGAGCTAAATGGATGAATTTGTGTGAAGTCAAATTCATCATGCAAATAAAAGTTTGAAAAACTTATTTAAAACTTTCTAGATACTAAGAATTAAATAACTACAACTTCTATCTTTGGTTAGAAAATTATAATATTTTGAAGTATAAAGATTAAAATATAGATACTACCTTAAAAAGTTTGAAAACCACAGTTTGTAATTAAATATATTGTATAATGATAGAATGCTCAAATTGAAGAATTAGTATGGTTTTAAGTTTTTTTTTAGTGTAACAATATTATTGGATGTGAGGTTCAAGCTTAAAACTTTAAGTAAAATAATAAATGCCTCTTATTTACCAACCAATTCAAGCATAGCTTAGTTTAAAAGAATAATAATAATAAATCAAACTTTACACCATATATTATGCTACGATTTTTCACTAACTAAAAGCTTTCTCACACACTATGATCTTTCTTGAAGGTGTTTGAATCGTGCGGCTCTAATAACACAAGGAGATGTCCATTTGGATGGAACCATAGCAAAACCTTGGAGGCTTTGTAAAGTACAAGAAGTAGAAGACTTCAAAACTTTACTTAAAATCTTCCCTCTTTGGTCAACCAGCATTTTCCTCTCAGTTCCCATTGCAATCCAAGGAAGCTTAACCATCCTCCAAGCCCTAACCATGGACCGTCACCTCGGCCCGAACTTTAAAATCCCCGCAGGGTCTTTCTCTGTCATCATCTTCATCTCCACCACCATCTCACTAACCTTAATCGATCGGTTCGTCTACCCGATCTGGCAGAAGATGATCGGACGAATGCCACGACCTCTCGAACGAGTCGGTCTTGGCCATGTCCTCAATTTTCTTTCTATGGTAGTGTCAGCATTAGTAGAATCAAAGAGGCTCAAGATTGCCCATGCTCACCACCTTCAAGGCCAAGTTGTGGCAGTATTGCCAATATCAGCCTTGTGGCTTTTTCCACAGCTAGTTTTGGTTGGCATTGGAGAAGCTTTTCATTTCCCTGGACAAGTTGGATTGTACTATCAAGAATTTCCCACGTCATTGCGCAGCACTGCAACAGCGATGATCTCACTCGTGATTGCCGTTGCGTATTATCTTAGCACGGGTTTGATCGATCTCCTTCATAGGATTACAAAATGGTTGCCAGATGATATCAATCAAGGCAGACTTGATAATGTTTATTGGATGGTATCCGTGATTGGAGTGATTAATTTTGGGTACTATTTAGTGTGTGCTAGGTGCTACAAGTATCAAAATGTTGAAAATGATGTGAAAGATAATTCTATAACCCAAGGTTGAGAGCTCATGTTAGTGCCGAAAAAAAAGGAGATCAAAGTTCAAGTTTGTAAGAAACTAGTAGATTACCTATTAAGAATCACTTTTCAATATAATTTCATGGGTAAAAATTGATAGACATATACCAACTTCTAAAAAAATATGTCAAATTCTCTTATCGTTTACAAATTTCATGCTTATCGTTTCTATGTTTACGTTTTTCTTTTCAATTTTGATTGATTCAATATTTTAATAACAATTATTTTTCTTCAACTTTTATCAAATAATTTAGATTAAATAAAATCATATATAATTTAAATTATATGAAAATTTAAAACATTGACTTATAATAAGTTATAAATTAAATATCCTCGTGAAAATAGTTTAGATAATAAGTCCGACTTTGGTTCTAATAACTAACCTACGTCAAATTAATATTAATTTACCAAACATCCTAACTAATTTTTTTCTTTTATCTTAAAGTTGAATTTTACCGAATATTATTTTACTTTATTTTATAATATATAGTTAAGACTGGGGGGGGGGGGGGATCGGGCTTAAGCCCTAACCAAATGGAAACCCAACAAATAAAATCCAAGGATCACAAAGTGTAAGTCCACAAAATAAAGTCCAAGATTGAATTAGAGGGTACTTAAATTAAGTAGCATCTTTGAATATTAAATTAAACTTCTTATAACTCATGGGATATCTGTACAATCTATAGAACAAATCTTATTCCAATAAGGTCGTTTGAATATAAAATTAAATTGAAATCTTCGTCTTTTTAAATCCTCGAACAATATGATACTTCTTTGTATAGATCATAAAACACCTTTTTATATGTATTTAATCGTATGTACATATTAAGTTTATGAAGTCTCGTGTATATATGACTTAGGTATTAGTTGTATGTTAAACTTTTAGATTATTCCGTTTTCCTTTTTCTGGTTTTAGTCGACGTTATTTTTATTTGATTTTCACATTATTGTTGTCTGATTTTTTAAAATATCTAAGATTGATTCTTTAAATATTTTTCCTATATCATGATATTCAATCAGGAAAATTATTTTAAATGACAAAATTGTTGAAAATATTTATAAATAATAGCAAAATTTTCATAGTCTATCTACAACAGCCATGATAGACTATTAGTTATGTCTATCATGACATGGATAGACGCAGATAGTGACTATGACGGTCTATCGTCGTCTATTGCAGATAGATAGTGAAATTTTGCTATATTTGTAAATATTTTAGTTCATTTTTCTATATTTGAAAATAGACTATGTTGTATTGTTCATTAGAGAAATCAGTGGTACTTAAGGAGGAAGATTTAATTACAGGGGCAAAACAATAAATTGACCTACTGTAATTACGAGCATCTGTAAAGGGTCATCGTACTGATGATTGGTATATCCAATGGACATAGAAATATATCTATAGCAAGAAGAGTTCAACTGTCGGTCTTTAGTGGAATGTCTGGCAATTAACAGATGGTGGATATCGTGACTAAAGAGTTTAGTCAGCTATTCACGTACTGTTGGAGTTCGAGCCTTAGGTCCATAAGGTCCCTTGGTAGCTTGGATACAAGTTGAGAGTCAGTTTTTCAGTCAGTTTGAAATGTTCAAATTGACAAGAGGGAGTTCGATTATATATGATATAATTGAACAAGTTAATTATATATGATATAATTAACTTTATGTATGAGATATATTAATTTGGAGGAAATTGGATATAAATATGATTTATATCTAGTGAAGGAAAATACTATAATTAATATATGATATTAATTTATATGTTATGAATATGATGAGATCACATTCATTGGATGGTTAAAAGGGAAATGAGACGGTGTCTTTTCTGTTTTAATAACGGATGAGTGAGTCGAAAGATCACCTTGAAATGCATAAATAGCTCACGGTGTGTTAAGTATGAGATGGGTAGACATTGTATTAAAGAGTGTGTCATCGTTTAGAAAATTAGTGCATGTACGATAGTGCCTGCACGATCGCTTACCTATACGATATTGCTAAGTGATCGCTTATCGATTACACCTTCGTGGCGCTAGTTACTAAACGATCGTTTACCTTTTCCTAATCGATTGTTTAGCTCCCAATATTTACTAAATGATTATATAGATGATCACTTAGTTTTTCCTACACAATCGTTTAGACGATCGCTTACCCTTTTCCTACACAATCGTTTAGATGATCGCTTACCTTTTCCCACGCGATCATCTACTTCACCTAAATGATCAAGTATCTTGTCTATACAATAGACGAGCTCATCTCCCACTTGCTTGATCGTTGTGTATGATCTTTCTTCCTCCTCCCCCCTACCAAATCTGAACAAAGCCCACACTTTGGATTCTCACTCCAAGAATACTGAAGGCTCTGAGTGGTGGTGTCATCTCTATTTCCTTCTGTTCGTGTGGAGACTGTTTGAGGTAGACGATTGGATTTTAGATTTGCTGTAAAGAAGAAGTCTTCAACTGGTATGATCTCTCGATCTCTTTAGCATTTTGAATGCATTTTAGTATGTTTGAATGTACATGTAGTAATTCTGTCACAATGAATTGGAAAGATCCACTTTCGTTCATAGGTACTCTTGAATAAGAGTTCCTTCAATTGGTATCAGAACTAGGTTTTTGATATTCTAATTCATTACTGTAAAAGAATAGCATTTACATTCACGGTCGATGCAGCATGTCTACTCTTTGTTTTAATTGGTAATTCGTTTTTGGATGTGTGGATTAATGGAGTTTTCTGGGATGTAACCTCAGTCTGTTGAATTCTCAAGTTATTTGTAAAGGTCCCTGCATTTCTGGGCACAATTAATTGCTATCGAGTCTATAAATTCAAAGTTAGTTTAAGTCTTGAGTCGTTCGTGATGAAGTTCAGAGCAAGAGGTTGCTGTTCTTCGTGGCAGAAGACGATTAAGGTTAGTCCTATCGTGTAGACGATGAGGTAGACGATCATTGAGTATCAGATGCTCGGCTTTCGTTTAACGCGCGCGCACACTAGATGATCGTATAGCTCAGCAAGCCTCATCACTTAGTTGCTGACTATACGATTGCGGAGTAATTGCATGGTAAATCATTTACCTTTCGCGTGCTAAGCGATGGTCTAGACGATCAAGCTTCGCTGCCTCATTGTTATCTATGCGATCGTTTAGCTTTTATGTTATCGTCTAGTGTGCGCTACACGATCTTTTTCTTGGAGACATTTACTAAACGATGAGAACTTCACCTGGTGGTTCAAGACCCGGTTCGCTTGTGAACCAGTTTTCTGAGTAGAATTATGTAAATAGATTCTTTTCTCATTCCTGTTTTGTTTTGGTTTATCCCGGTCCATTAATCCATGGTTTTATACATATGATGTATGTTTTTTTTTCTTATGTCATATGGTATGCACATATAGATAAATCTCACCTTAGGTCATGCATATTATCTTTTTATGATTTAGTGAAGCATGATTCAATTTACGTAAGTACATGCACATGCATCATATAATATAAGAGTTATATTTATATATGCATTATTATTTTTTTTAGCATAATATTTATAAGCGTTATAAATACTTCGTTATGTGACATGTGTGTTTTAGTTGTTTATTTTATAAATGGTTATAAAATGAAATTAGAACAAAAATAATTAGTAAAAGATTAATATGTAGCAAATCTATCAATAATAGACCTTTTGTCTAAGGCAAGTTTTGTCTAGGCTGGGGTATTTAAGGTGATGGCAACAGAACAACCATATCTGGGAACCTACCTGGAAAGGTGTTTTAGATAGATTTGATGCATGCATGCAAGTTAAGGCTAGTCCATTAAAGAGTTTAATGTGACTACTTGGACTTGCTTTTAATTTCAAAGACAAAAGTTATTTTTGAGCAAACTTAATAAATGACTTAGATTATAATCAGTACCCAGATAGTCTAGGTTAATAAACCCCTAGGTAGAATATTCAGTGGGAGGGACTTGGGGCATTTGATGCTTCCTTTATACTTCTCGCGTTTCTCCCTCATAGTACACACTGTGAGATCTATCCTCGGCCTCGTGACATCCTGGGAGTATCCCCCTAAAGGATGGTGTTTGAGTAGATCAATATCAAGGTGGATGGAGAGAATGTTCATAGTAAGTGTGAGCGGAAGTGTGACAACATATCCCATGGTCTCTCTTGTCAGATTGAATAAAGTTTCTACGTGGCACCCTGGGTGTGTCCCCCTATAGGATAGCTGTTTTGCACGTTTCTTTATTTGATCTCCTGTAAGAGGATAAGGTTACTTAGTCTCTTGTCTTAATCTACTGTTTCCCTACGGTGGGGCGCATTAGGGTGGGACTCTAGGGCCGAAAACGAGGGGTTACACTTACACGGGATTGTTAAGGGTTAACAGTTCTGAACCGAACAAATGGTGGCTATTAGGTTCAGTTCCAAGAGTTGGTTTTGCCTAATGGTTGAGATTGTCTCATCCCAATGAAGGGACATCTGATTACCCTACCGGTGAAGTTTGTCCTGACTCGCTGGGGCATCATTGCAAAATAGAAGTTTTATCACTTAGGGTACTTGGAATCTGTTTTGCTAAAACTAATTGGTTAAAAAAAGTGGCTTTTACAAAGTCTTATAAAAGGTTATTCGTTTTTTCAGCAACGGTTTTTAATGGCTACAACCACTATCAGTTTACTTAGCACCGAAAACTGAATGGCCAAACTATTCAAGTTGGAAACATATGCTCACGACAATACTCATCATCGAGGATCTGAAGTTTGTCCTTATGGAGGAATGTCCTTCTATTCTACCTCAGGACGTTACTCGAAATGTTTTGGTCGGCGTACGAGTGTTAGACACGAAAAACAAGAAGACCCGGGCCTATATCTTTGCCAGTCTTAGTGATGTATTAGCCAAAAAAACACGAGTCCATGGTCTCAGCACATGAGATCATAGAGTCCCTGCGGGGAATATTTGGACAGCTAAGCATGAGGCTCTGAAACATAACTTCATCTCCATAATGGAGGAAGGCACCTCTGTTTGTGAACACGTGTTGAATATAATGGTCCACTTTAACGTGGCAGAGATGAATGGGTTTAAAATCGATAAGGGCAGCCAAGTTAGCATTATCATGCATTCATTACAGGATAGCTTCCTCCATTTTGTTAGCAATATGATTCTTAACAAAGTGGACAACACCCTTACCACTCTCCTCAACGAGTTGCAGACTTACTAATTCTTGCTGAAAAGTAAGGAGAAAAAGGAAGGTGAGGCAAATGTTATCTTATCTTCTAAAAGGTTCTATGAGGTTCGACCTCATGAACAAAGTCTGCACCTTTTTCTTCTAACTCTGGAAAGAGGAAGAAGAAGAATGGTGGTAAAGGGAAAAGAAATGCACCTGTTAACCCGCCACCTATTGCCCAGAAGAAGCGTCCACTGTCGGTTGAAAAAGGAAAATGTTTCCACTGTAACCAGGATGGATACAGAAGAGGAATTGTCCTCGTTATTTGAAGGAAAAGAAGGCAACCAAGGCTAATACCAAGGCAGATAAAGGTAAATATAATTTACTTGTGCTAGAAATTTGTTTAGTCAATGATGATTCTGCATGGATAATAGATTTGGACGCCACTAATCATGTATGTTCTTCTTTTCAAGGGATTAGAACCTGGCGATAGCTAGAGGCTGGTGAGATGACGTTGCGAGTAGGCACCGGGTGCATCGTTTCAGCTGTGGCAATGGGAGGCATCCAGTTATCTTTATAGAATAGGTTTCTTATATTAAAAGATGTCTTTGTAGTTCATGAACTAAAAAGGAACCTTATTTCTGTAAAGTGTCTGTTACAATGCAATTATACTCTTTCTTTTAAATTGAATAAAGCATTTATTCATAAGGATGGTGTTGAAATTTGTATAGCTAAACTGAAAAATAACTTGTATGTGCTAAGATCGTTAGCCTGAAGTTCCCTCCATAACATAGAAATGTTTAAATCTGTCGTACCTCAATCTAAATGCCAACGAGTTTCTCCAAAAGAAAATGCCCAACTTTGGCGCCTTTGATTAGGGCACATCGATCTCAATAAGATTGAGAGATTGGTGAAGAATGGCCTTCTAAGCGAGTTAGAGGAAAATTCTTTACCAGTGTGCGAATCTTGGCTCGAAGGTGAGATGACTAAAAGACCTTTTATTGGAAAAGGTTATCGAGCCAAAGAGCCTCTTGAATTAGTACATTCTGACCTTTTTGGTCCTATGAATGTGTGAGCTCGAGGAGACTATGAGTACTTTATCAGTTTTACTGATGATTACTCGAGATATGGGTATGTCTATCTGATGCAACGAAAGTCAGAATCTTTGAAAAGTTCAAATTATTTAAGGCCGAAGTTGAGAATTCTTTGGATAGAAAAATCAAAACACTTCGATCAGATTAAGGTGGAGATTTTTTGGATTCTGAGTTCCAGGACTATTTATTAGAACATGGAATCGTTTCCCAAATTTCGGCACCGGGTACACCTCAGAAAAATGATGTAATGGAGAGGATAAACAGAACCTTGTTTGACATGGTTTGTTCGATGATGAGTTACGCTTCCTTATCGGACCGTTTTGGGGTTTCGCAGTGGAGACCCCAGTATACATTCTCAACTGTATTCCTTCGAAGAGTGTTTCAAGAACACTTATGGAGTTGTGGAATGAGCGTAAAGCTAGTTTACGTCACTTCCACATATGGGGTTGCCTAGCACATATGCGTGAAGCAAATCCCAAGAAGTTGGAATCACGATCGAGGTTGTGCCTTTTTGTAAGCTACCCCAAAGGTACACGAAGAGGTTATTTTTATGATCTGTCCGAAAATAAGGTGTTTGTTTCCACGAACGCTACTTTCCTGGAGGAGGATCATATCATGGAGCACAGTCCACGTAGTAAAATTGTGTTAAGTGAGCTCTCCAAAGAAACTACTAAAACTTCAGCAAGAGTTATTGAAGAACCTGCTTCATCAACCAAAGTTGTTGGTGATAGTTCATCTGGTAGGTCGGTCCCACCTCAAGAGTTGAGGGAACCTCAACGTAGTGGGAAGGTTACGAACCTGCCTGATCACTATTTGGGTTTCACGGAAATCTTAGCTATGATGGCAGATGGCGACGTTGAGGATCCATTGTCCTATAAAAAAGCAATGGAGGATATTGACCGGGATGAACGGGTCAAATCCATGAATCTCGAGATGGAGTCGATGTACTTCAACTCGGTATGGGATCTTATAGATCAGCCTGATGAGGTAAGACCTATAGGTTGTAAATGGATCTACAAGCGTAAATGGGGTGCTGATGGGAAGGTACAAACCTTCAAGGCTCGACTTGTGGCAATGGGTTATACCCAGGTGGAAGAAGTCGACTATGAGGAGACTTTCTCACCTGTTGCCATGTTAAAGTCGATCCACATCCTCCTGTCTATTGCAACTTATTATAATTATGAGATTTGAAAAATGGATGTCAAGATGGCTTTTCTGAATGGAAATCTTGAGGAGAGCATTTACATGGTGCAACCCGAAGGATTCATTGCCCAAGGTCAAGACAAAAAGTTTGCAAACTGAATCGGTCCATTTATGGGCTGAAGCAGGCGTCTCGATCTTGGAATATTCGGTTTGATGCTGCGATCAAATCATATGACTTTGACCAAAACATTGATGAACGTTGTGTTTACAAGAAAATAGTCAACGATCAGTAGCTTTCTTAGTATTGTATGTAGACGATATACTACTAATTGGGAATGATGTAGTTCTACTGACTGCAGTTAAGAACTAGCTAGCGACCCAATTCCAAATGAAATATTTGGGAGAGGCTCAGTTTGTTCTGATTATATAGATCTTTTAGGATCATAAGAACAAAATGCTAGCACTATCTCAGGTACCATATATTGACAAAATCTTGCTCAAGTACTCGATGCAAAACTCCAAAGGGGGCCTACTACCATTCAGGCATGGAGTCACTTTGTCTAAGGACATGTGTCCCAAGATGCCTCAAGAGGTTGAGGACATGAGATGGGTCCCATATGTATCTGTCGTTGGTAGTTTAATGTATGTGATGCTCTGCACTAGGCCAGACATCTGCTATACTGTGGGAATAGTCAGTAGGTACAGTCTAACCCAGGCCAGGGTCATTGAACCGTAGTTAAGAACATCCTCAAGTATCTTTAGAGAACCAGGGACTACATGCTCGTGTTTGGGTTTAGAGATTTGATCCTTACTGGATACACAGATTCTGACTTTCAAACTGATAAGGACTCTCGGAAGTCCACTTCAGGATCAGTATTTACTCTTAACGGAGGAACTGTAGTGTGACAAAGCACTAAGTAGGGGTGTATCGCCGACTTTACGATGGAGGTCGAGTACGTTGCGGCTTGTGAAGTTGCTAAATAGGCCATCTGGCTCAGAATGTTCTTGATAGGGCTGGAAGTTGTTCTAGATATGTCTAGGCTCATCACCCTGTAATGTGATAATAGTGGTGCTGTGGCGAACTCCAAGGAGCCTCGGAGTCACAAGCGCGGCAAACACATAGAGCGGAAGTATCATCTAATCCATGAGATAGTGCATCGAGGAGACGTGATCGTCATGAAAATCGCCTCGAAGCAAAAGATTGTTGATCCGTTTACGAAGGCTCTCATGGCTACAATGTTTAAAGGTTACCTTCAGAGCATGGGTCTAAGGAACCGCCCGCGGCTGAACTAGAGCAAGTGGGAGATTTTGTTGCACTGGGTTTGTATTGGATTTTTATTGTTTTGTACCTGTTTGTATATACTCCCCACTTCGCTTTAGGACAAGTGGGAGATTGTTGGGTTTATGCCCTAAAGTCTCGTGTCCTATAGTTTGTAAACAACTTTGTAAAAACATTTATGATGTATAATATATATGATATTTACCTCACTTCTTGACTTTGCACATTTAGATTTTTTTTTTTAATTTTACCACAAACCAATAAACTTAGTATCCCTGGTTGTCTTTATGTAACTTAAGCATGTATGTAGTGACATACAAGTGAATCATGTCTTAAGTGACAACCAAAAGAGTCTGTAGTATATGGATATAGGAGGAAAACCTTATCTTGGTAACACTACGGACGCGGTCCGCTTTGTGGAATTGTTACAAGTGTTATGACTTGTCACAGAAGGTCTAATCCTAATCATTCATGTAATGGACATGTGAGCGGGGGCGTCCTATACAAAGAGTTTGTATAAGACCTGACCTCGAAGTGTTAATGTCTCGTCATATAACTCCATTCATGACTGAGACTTCACTTCACTAGGATGACCATAGGTAACATGACCTCAATCCTGAGTGAGTTGGGAACGCCTGCCATTGAGAACGGTCCTTTGATTTGCATGGGTGCAAGTGGCCAGAGTGCCGACTAAAACCTACCACTTTGGGGATTCGTCTAATTTAGGAGCTGGGAACTTAGTTTCACAAGATGGAGTTCACTCCTTCCCTAAAGCAGGGGTAAGTAGATAGATTGCTCGATTAAGGGCTGATCCCGGGACTTAAACTATGTGGTGCCATGCACCTTCTCATGGTTCGAGAGGTATTCACATATAGTAAGACTATGTTGTATTGTTCATTAGAGGAATCAGTGGTACTTAAGGAGGAAGATGTAATTATAGGGGCAAAATGGTAGATTGGCCTACTGTAATTACGAGCATCCGTGAAGGGTCATTGTACTGATGATTGGTTATATCCAATGGACATAGAAATATATCTATGGCAAGAAGAGTTCAACTGTCGTTCCTTAATGGAATGCTTGACAGTTAACAGATGGTGGATATCGTGAATAAAGAGTTTAGTTAGCTATTCACATACCGTTGGAGCTTCGAGCCTTAGGTTCATAAGGTCCCCTTGGTGGCTTGGATACAAGTTGAGAGTCAATTTTTGGTTAGTTTGAAATGTTTAAATTAACAAGAGAGAATTCGATTATATATGATATAATTGAACTAATTAGTTATATATGATATAATTAACTTTATGTATGAGATACATTAATTTGGAGGAAATTGGATATAAATATGATTTATATCTAGTGAAGGAAAATACTATAATTAATATATGATATTAATTTATATGTTATGAATATGATGAGATCACATTCATTAGACGGTTAAAAGGGAAATGGTACGACATCTCTTTTGGTTTAATAACGGATGAGTGAGTTGAAAGATCACTTTGAGACGCATAAATAGCTCACGGTGTATTAAGCATGAGATGGGCGGACATTGTGTTAAAGAGTGTGTCATCGCTTAGAAAATCGGTGCCTATACGATAGTGCCTGCACGATCGTTTACTTATACGATATTGTTAAGCGATTGCTTACCGATTACACCTTTGTGTGCTATTTACTAAACAATCGTTTACCTTTTCCTAAGAATCTTTTAGCTCCCGATATTTACTAAATGATCGTATAGACGATCGCTTAGTTTTTCCTACACGATTGCTTACCCTTTTCCTACACAATCGTTTAGACTATCGCTTACCTTTTCCTACAAGATTGTATACTTCACCTAAATGATCAAGCATCTTGTCTATATGATAGACGAGCTCGTCTCCCACTTGCTTGATCATTGTGTACGATCTCTCTTCCTCCTCCCCTCTACCAAATCTGAACAAAGCCTACACTTTGGATTCTCACTCCAAGAATACCAAGGGCTCTGAGTGGTGGTGTCATTTATGTTTCCTTCTGTTTGTGTGAAGACTGTTCGAGGTAGACGATTGGGTTTTAGATTTGATGTGAAGAAGAAGTCTTCAACTGGTATGATCTATCTATCTCTTTAGCATTATGAATGCATTTTAGTATGTTTGAATATACATGTGGTAATTCTGTCACAATGAATTGGAAAGATCCGCTTCCGCTCGTAGGTACTCTTGAATAAGAGTTCCTTCAGTTCAAGTGTTTAAAACGGAATTTTCAGCTCATATTGACTAATTAGGTAATTAGGAAGGCTGATTAGGATTTCTAATCAATTTAGTTAGGCTTCTTGAAGTTTAATCTAGAGTTCAATGGTCAATCAAATTAATTGGGGAGACTTCTAATTAAACCCGAGATAGACCTTTTTCATCATAATTTTACAAATCTCACTTGCTCTCATTTATTTTCATGCAAATTTATTTTTTATTGCAAACAACTCCAATCAGCAAACTCCTCTTTGGTTACCTCGACATTGTAGGCATTCTAATTGAGAACCACGAAGGTTCCCTGTGGATTCGACATGTACTTCCACTATTGCATAATTAAGGAAAGAACAAAACTTTATTTGATTTGATCGAAAGGATTTGACACCCTTTTAGTCCGGCCAACACCATGGATTTATTGGAGTGAATCCATCTGCATGAAAAGGTTACCATCTTGTTTTTTCTCCCATTACTTCATTATCATCTACCCATTATGGTTTATACTTTTTGCTATGGTCAATGGAAAAAATTGTTGGTATAGTATGAAGATGAAACCACACTTATCTTCCATTTGAGTGTGACTATTGATTGATTGAATGTGTATGAGTGCTATGGTGACAAATGAGTAATGATCTAGTGCAAGCATATATTGTCATACATAGTAATATTAGTTGTATTCCAAGTATCGTATCCCATGAGACTGATACTTAAATCAATTCTTATTAAGACAATACTTACTGTTGGGATAACCACTGTTCACTAGGCCCAAATACTCAAGATCAACGTTGGAAAGATGAAAAAAATGTTCAGAAATATTCTGCCAAATCCTCCATGCTCGACGTCTTCCTACTCAATGCTCGATAAGATTCCCTTCTTCGTCTGACGAGTCTCTGTTAAATCCTCGATGGAACTCGATGATAACAAAATTAATACTCGATCTTACTCGATGATTGTTGAATGATACTCAGTGCGATTTAAAGATGAAAACGATCAACTCAATGCAACTCGATAGCAAAGATCGATGCACAATTGAACTCAATATTGAAATTACTCGATGCGATTTGAATGATGATTGAATGGCGTGCGATTTGTAGTAAAGAAAGAGATCGTATAAATAAGAAAGATAAGGTAAGAAGATGAGACACAGGGTTACATGGTTCGACAAGATTGCCTACGTCCACGGGAAGATCTGAGTTCTTTTACTAATGAAGATGCATACAATTTTTCTTGTTTACAGAAAACTAGAAAAAATGATGATAATTCTCTATTTTGTTTTAAGGATCAGATATATTTATAGAGTATACCAGCTGACCATTTACAAAGGTAGTTATAAACAAATGAAAAACTAAGTTAATTAAGCATTTACAAATTTGATTTATAAACGAAAAAATAAGTTAATTAGGCATTACAGAATTGATTTATAAATTTAAATTTTCATAAAATTCAAATTTCTAATTTTTAAATAAATTTAATTCAAATAATTAAATTTAAATAAAATTTAATTAATTAATTAAACAATTGAATTAATTAAAATAATTTAATATCCAATATTAAATTATTAAAACATCAATTCCATAAACATGAATCCCTATTCATGTAATTAATATTCAAATAAAATTTAAATATTATCCAATTCTCTAATTTCGTTTAATTCGATAATTAAATGTATAATTATATCGTATATAATTACCGATTCCCTTAATTCGAATTTGGATGCTTCAAATTTACTCATCATGCTATTCTAAGGTTTAATCCGTTTGCGAGCTAGCATGGGGATCTAACGGACCTACAGATCATGGGCTCCAATGACCCGAGATTAATTGGCTAAACTCTTTAAATCAAATTATGTCCACGACCGGGTCATTCCACTAGAGCCCAGTAGTTGCACTTCCCTCACTGTAGATATATTTATGTCCTTTTGATTTAACCATGATTAGTAAGTCGACCCTTTACAGGTCATTTGTATAACGGCTGGGTCAAACGTTGTTTTACCCCCAAGATTACATCTGGCTCCTTAAGTTTCACTGATCCCCTAATGAACAATTGGTTTGTGATCCAATCACCAAATTGAGTCCCTCTCAGGCCAGTGAGAGGGTATGACCCCTTTTTCAAGACCTGAAATCAGCATTTAAGGGATCAACCCCTCTACTATCCCTAAAAACGAGAAGGAGTGAATTTCGTCCTGCATCTTATGTACCTAGCTATCTACCCAGTCTTACCCCTGAAATGGGGGGCTTATTGAGCCAGCACTGTTGAGCTAACCCTCACTCATACAAATCTAAGGATAACTCCAAACAAACAAGAGTTTATAATTAGCTCAGGATTATGGTCAAGTTACCTGGGTCATCTCTTTGAAATAGTCAGCCTTAAACAGAAAACAACATTATAAAGTAAGAGTGACTTATTTCTTGGTTTGGTCTTATACAAATTCTTTGCATAGGATGCTTTCACTCGCATATCTCCATATGAATGATTCAGGATCACATTGTTTGTACTAAATACAAAGTGGACCGCATCCAATAGTGTCCCTAGAATAAGGCACCCAACCTTATTCGTATACTATAGACTATTTTGGCTATCTACCCGAACTTGATGCACTCTCATATCTCTATATAAAGTCTAAGTACTCATATAATAGTCATGGATCTTTAGTTTATTGGATTTGGTTTTTACAAGTGCAATTTACATATTCAATAACAGTTATATTGAACAAACCTCAATAACTTCTTTAATGCACAATAAACTATGATTAATTTTACAAACTGCGAGTTTTAGGGCATACGACCCAACAAAAATGTGCAGACCATATGTTGCGTTATTCTCGCTACTTTCATTTTATAGGTGTGGGATCTGAATGTGTAGGATTATTCTGGCTTTGTCGGATAAAACTCGCACAAGTAGAGATATTTCATGATTTCTTTATTTTTTTTTTTTAGTTAAAGGTTGGATTTTTAAGTTTTAAACTTCCTTAGGGTTTAGAATTTATATGAAATGTGGAGACCATATGCTGTGTTATTCTCGTTGTTTTCATTTCTGGGTGTGGGGTTTGAATGTATAGGGTTATTCCGGCTTTGTTGAGAAAAATAAGTATTGATTCAGCCAAGAATAAATTGAATCTCACCCCAGATTACATGAATCTCGACCAATGGTCTGTAGATTGCAATTTAAGGTATTCTGTTTTTAGTCTTAGCAACATGCCTGGTTGAGATTTGTACCAAAACCAAATACAGAATACCTTAAACCCTCAACCTCAAGGCATGCCCTGGTTCTAGAGGTCCGAGATGGAAGGTTAATTGATACACTATTTTCCACCTCAGTGGTCAATCTCGTCCGGGATCTACATCAAGATTGAAAACAATTTACCCTTTATTTTGCTATATTTCTATGGATATCTTTGTTAGTTTGGTTATGAGTTTAGTTCCTCTCTCTCTATATATGTATGTATATGTACTTACTTTGTTTTATAGATGACAATGGGACCCAAAATCTGCAAATCTGATAATTAAGGATAAGTTAATGCCTTTTTTCAATTACACGTGTTTAGGAAAACATTTTTTGAACAACTGTTTTATTCCAAGTTAGTTTTTAGTGGGCCTTTATGCCATTATTTTCTACTGAGGGAGGTGAACGATATTAGGGAAGACATGATTAGCTTTAAGTTATTTGAGAAGAAGATATCTTTTGGTCAGAAACAATTTGATCTAGTGATTGATTTAAGACATAGGGTTTATGCATGTGGTTCAAGCTGATGAGTTAAGATCACATAGGCTTAGGCAGTTGTATTTGGGCGATAGAACTAAATAAGTTGTTTCCGACATTTAAGTTTGCAAGTGAGAGGATGTTGCGAAAATGACTATATTTTACTTCATGGAGCTTGCGATGATGGGGAGAGAAAGGAAGCAACATATGGACTTGACGATGTTGGATTTTATTGATGATTTAGAGGACTTGATTCACAGCTACGTTTGAGGGAAATGATTTTTTGATAAAACATTGAGTAGCCTAACGACTGAAAGGGAAAGCTATTTTATATAAGGAGAAACCTGCATATAATAAGACATCTGAATCGTATAATTTACATGGGTTTTTGTTTACATTTGGGGTTTCTTAAATTACATTTTACATTGTTTGCTATTTTTAAATACACTTTATAATATCATGTAGTACTGTTTGATGTTTTTTAGCCGCTTAGTGGGCGAGTTGCAAAGAGGTTGTCTAATGATGGTATATCGTGCATCCTGTGGTGGAGTTGCTCATATTAAGGTTTAATGCTTATTCAACGTTTAAATACTATTTTATATTGATTACATGCAGAATCTGATAAACATAGATCTCGTCCCAACGGACGAGAAGCAGACTTAGGTGAGTCAATTACTAGACCCACCACATCTAGATGGTTACTGGGAAGAAGTATCAGTCCGAGTCAAATATGTAGCTGTGGATGAGAAGGTTAGGGGTGAGGATATGATGAATGCACTCAAGAGGGATGAGAAGGTGAGGATTGCACTCATGAGGGATGAGAAGGTGAGGATTGCACTCATGAGGGGTCCCATCGGTCAGTGGTCTTGAAGCTGGGGATCCACCAATGAAGAGTCTAGCCAGTGGACAATAGAGAACTTGCAAGAAAAGTCCCAGTTTATACGAGGAGCTAAAGCAGGGGACTAGCCCGTTGGAGTTGGAAGTACACCTGACACAAAGATACAACTAGACTAAAATACGCGGAAGGGGACTAGCCAAATTACAACACCCCTTACGATGTGATAGATTTGTGTTGAAACAAAGTATACGTTGTCAAGTTATAATATTAAAACGGCTTGTATGGCTGAGTATCGTCTTCTGGAATCAAATTAACAGATATTATTTAGTTATCTCACAATTGTATCAATTTTAGTTAAGAAATCGAAATTAAGTTGAGTTTGTAATGTTATGAAGAGATAAAATAAAGCAATAGAACTGTATTGAAAATCCAAGATCAAAAGTGTTTTAGGATATTGAATCCATTATTACTTCATTAGGCCTACTCTAATCAATTCATAGAATCATGTATGAACTTAAAAATCTAGAAACTTAATTCAAGATTACTTTCTCTAAAAAATAATATATTCTCGTGCAACTTAATTGATAACTAATTTCTTGAAATCAAATTTACAAACAAGGCATTAAGATTTGTCATCAACAACTTTCGTTATTAACCTAACTATTTGCATGGAAGATTAATAATGATTTAATGATATATATCCAGTTAAAGTTTTAATCTCTCAATTAAATATTCAATCTAATAATCATCGATAGCCAATCAATAAGAATGAAGCATAATATCATTAAAAAGCAATAAGTTCAACAAACATCCATGAAAAGACTAATTTTTAACCTAAAACCCTAACTACTTCATCAATATCCTAAAAGAAGCAAGTTTAGCCACTCATAGCTTGCAAAAACATACTTTCATAAATTATTTCAAGCATAAGATTTAGAGAAAGAAAAAGAACCAAAGAATAATTCTCTCGAAGACTTCCTCGATCTCTTCAATTCTCCAAATTTGCCTCGATCATCATCTCAAAAACTCAAACGGTCTCCAAAATATCCCTCAAATTCTCTGATTTTGTAGCATAGACTCTCTCTTTAACTCTCAATTTTCGTGGTCTCTTCCTCCTTTTAGGTCTCAATTTTCGTGGTCTCTTCTCCCCTTTCCGTCTCAAATTTCGTGATCTCTTCTCCTTTTGAGTGTTGAAAAGCTTCCAAATATATAAAAGATAAAAATTTGGCCACCAAGAACTTACCAAATTTGAAAATTTTCAAATTAGGAAAGCAAGCGCATGGCTACATTCAAGGGAGTGCAGTTGCGCTCTGGCCTTTTTATCGCAGTATAGGACTGTGCTGGGTCTGAGTGCCTAGGAGAGCGCAGTTGCGCTCTGCTTTGCACTGTTCTGCTTTTAATGATGCACAAAAGATCGGATAATAAAAATTTGTAGATCTTCATGTTTTCTTCCTTCTTTTCTTCTCTCTTTTCAACATATAGCTCAGGTTTAACTACTTTAAGCAATTTTGGTCCTTTTTGGCTCATTTTGAATGTATTTCAATTTTCGATCATAAATTCTGAAAATAACTAGCAAACACATCAAATCACATAAAATCATATTAAAAACCATCCTAAATCTATGGTTAATGCACATTTTTTTGTGCATTTCACCACCTTAAACTTAGAACTTTGCTAGTCCCAAGCAAAGATAAGACAAGATCATAGAGAATTTCTAAATAAGTGTGGTAATGACTCATGCCTCAGAGAATAGCTAGATAGGGACCCTACAAAGAAATAGCCATGGAAGTCCATTATTATCATCATTCATGGTCAAATCTCATCATCTCCTATGTATGTGTGTTCAAGTAACCTTTAATTTAAAACACAATAACTGACATTAGATTCAATTTAGCCTCTCTAATTTTTTCCTACTCTAACTCAAACACCAATCATCAAGCATCCAAAAAACTTAAGAAGGTAATATATGAACTAAGGTGCCTGAAATTTATATTCCCAAGGACGTCCTAAACTTGCATTCTTTTACCTAGGGGCATTAGCTTCCACACACTCACTCCACTGACTCATATCTAATCAATTCCCAAGCGTCCTAACTGATCACAGCAAAGGTAGATCTTTTTACCCCTATCCATGCATACATATTACAAGTTTATATTTTTTTTCCTCAATTTTTTTTCAAATGATGTTGTTCTTAACTCATTCTTTTGTGCACAATTTTTTTCAACAAGAAAATACAATCTTTTTCTCTCCTTTAGTATAACGTTACCAACCATTATGAAAGACACTCTCTAACCGATAGGGTCTTTCAAGGTAACGACCAAATTGACTCAAATTAATTCTTTATTTAGTCAAAGGTTTAAAACAAAGTGCCTACGTGCTTATAATATGGGAGACTTAAGAGAAGACATAACTCAAGATATAAATATCCTATTTCGACAATAAATCATCCAAATGCATATTCAAGTCTCAACATGGACCATGAACATCAAAAGCACACAATAAAGAACTCTCATCAACTTTTTAAAGCTCAGATCGAAAAATTTAAAATTATTCTTTTAAAAAAGTCAACATGTATATCATCATTAAAAACAATTATCATGCATAACACACAAAAGTAGAATGACCTCCTACCCCAAACTTAAAAGTATGCATTGTCGTCAATGCAAGAGAAAGATAGAGATATATTAGTTGTTATTAGCTGTAACAAGTTTTTGCTATTTTTTGTTAGTTGTTAATAGTTGTAACAAGTTTTTGATATTTTTGTTAATATCCTCATCGGTAGGTAACTGCTCCTTTTTCTCCTTTATTGTACATCTATATAATGTATCTTTACTGTCATTAAAGAAATGAGAGAGAAAAGTATTATTTACCTTTGGCTTTTCCACTTCCAATATGGTATCAGAGCGAGAAAATTCCCCAAATCCCTAATTTTTTTTTCTCCCCCTTTTCCCTTCCCACGCGAAGTCAAAATGGTTATTCCCGAGATACCTCTTCGTCCTTCAGCCGATCCATCTTCCTCAACCGATTTTCCAACTACTGGGCTTCCTCTTTCTCATCTCGATCAGTACACTCCCTACGCTCTTCATCACAGTGACACTTCCAATCTTGTTCTTGTTTCTGAACTTCTCACCGACGACAACTACGTTTCTTGGAGTAGATCGATGGTTCTTACCCTCTTCATCCAAAACAAACTTGGTTTCATTGATGGTTCTCTCCCTCGACCCACAGGTGATCTTCTTCACTTATGGATTCACAACAATAATGTTGTTGTTTCCTGGATTCTCAAATCTGTTTCTAAGAGTATTTCTTCAAGTATTCTCTTCACCGAATCGGCTCAAGCAATCTGGCTTGACCTTCAAGATTGTTTCCAAAGACGCAACGGACCTCGCATTTTTCATCTCAAACGCGAGTTATCCAGCCTCAAGCAAGATCAAGACTCCGTCACTATGTATTTTACTAAAATGAAGAGTTTCTGTGATGAGTATGTTTCCTATCGCCCTGGTTGTACGTGTGGGCAGTGTACCTGTGGCGGCATCAAATCCATGGAAGATTTTCTTCAATTCGAGTATCTCCTCTGTTTTTTTATGGGGCTAAACGATAGCTTTAACCATACTCGTTCTCAGCTTCTTCTCATGGATCCGCCTCCACCTCTTAATAAGGCTTTTTCATTTGTTTTTCAACAAGAACAACATCAATCCCTTGCTAATCCCCCTTCTTCTGTTGTTACATTGACTGTGCAGAAGAATGATAACCCTTTGCAACAGAGTCATCACCAGCCCTCTTCGAAGTAGACTAAAAGTCGCCCTGTTTTCACCTATTGTAACATCACCGGTCATACTGTTGATAAATGCTAAAAGCTCTATGGATATCCACCAGGCTATAAGCATAAAGGACGCTCAAATCAGGTTCATAAGCAACATCCTTCCTCCAATTCATTTGTTAATCCTATCGATTCTGCCTCTTCCTCGTCCCCTGCTCCATCTGGGAATATGATTACCAATGACACTCTTCAGCAACTTCTCACTATGCTGCAATCCAAGCTTAATATGGCCAAGGCCGAAACTGATTCAGTCACACATGTAGCAGGTAATTGTTCTCAAATTATCTCTAATCATGAATAGATCATTGATTCTGGGGCTTCTACACATATATGTTTCCAAAGGCATTTATTTCACGGGCTCCTGCCGACTAGTACTTCTGTTGTTCTGCCTGATAACACAAGAATATCAGTCTCTTGTATTGGTACCGTCACACTTTTTGGGTCACTGCATCTTCATCATGTTCTATATGTTCCAGAATTTCAATACAACTTACTTTCTATCAGTGCTTTAACATTTGATGGTAATGTCTTTGTCCATTTCTCCACTGATTCTTGTGATATTCAGGCAAAGTCCACTTTGAAGACGATTGGCAAGGGTAGGTTGCGTGATGGTTTGTATATTGTTAAATAACCTCACATCAGTACAGTACCTTCTCATGTTATTACTACTGCTTCTTAAAATAATTCTTCCTTATGGCATGCTAGGCTTGGACATCCATCCCTATCTCGATTATCTGCTTTGAAACATGTTTTACGTCTTGATTTTGTTTCTCTACATAGCACATTCCCTTGTGACATTTGTCCTTTAGGAAAACAAAAGAAATTGTCTTTTGAATTGATCATCTGCTGTTTTTGACTTGATTCATGCTAATATTTGGGGTCCTTTTTCTACACCTACTCATGTTGGACATAAATTTTTCCTTACTATAGTAGATGATCACAGTCGTTTTACTTGGGTATTCATGTTAAAATCTAAGTCTGGTGTTTTGAAGATTATACCTCAGTTCTTTTCTTATGTTGAGACTCAGTATGATAAGAAAATCAAAGTGTTTCGTTCTGATAATGCTCCTGAACTTTCCTTTGTTGAGTTTTTCTTACAAAGAGGGGTTTTACATCAATATTCTTGTGTGGGCAGACCAGAACAGAATTCTGTAGTTGAACGTAAGCATCAACATTTGTTAAATGTTTCCAGAGCATTGTTCTTTCAATCTAGAGCCCCTCTCAAATTTTGGAATGAATGTGTTTTGACTGCAGTATATCTTATTAACAGAACATCTTCACCTATTCTGGGTTGGAAAACACCTTATGATTTGTTGCAGGGTACTTTGGCTGATTATTCTCTTATTAGAACTTTTAGGTGCCTATGTTTTGCTTCTACTTTGTCTCATGGTCGATCCAAGTTTTCTCCACGGGTTGTCCCTGCTTTTTTTATTGGTTATCCACCAGGTATGAAGGCTTACAAACTTTTTGATATCACTAGTAATAAGTTAACTTTTTGATATCACTAGTAACAAGTTCTTTATCTCCCGCGATGTTGTTTTCCATGAACATTTATTCTCTTTTCATAAAGTGACCTTGGAGACTAAGCAACCCGACCCTTTTCAGCATATTGTTCTTCCTATAGTCCCTGACGTTGATTTTTCAGCTCACCCTACCACTGCACCCTCCTTACCTTCCACTCCCATTGAACCTTTTTCTTCTACAAATCCTTCCCCATCCATTCCCTGTTTGGTGCCTCCTACAACTACATCTTCAGTTTCTTCACCTGTCACATCCCCCTCCCTTTCCACTAATCTTTCATCTTAACAGCCTTCCCCTTTTTCCAACCTAAATACTCAACCCTTTACTGCACCTAGAAGGACATCTAGACCAATCAAACCCCCTTCCTACCTTAAAGACTATCACTGCAGCCTCACATCCCAAACTTCTCTTTCCAATTTTTCTACACATCATCCTATACATTCATCTCTTTCTTATGATCACCTCTCCCCTGTTTTTCGTACTTTTTCCATTACCATCTCCTCTCATTATGAACCACAATTTTATCATCAAGCCATACCTTATGACCATTCGAAGATAGCTATGAAGCTTGAACTGCAAGCTATGGAAGACAATGACATTTGGGAGGTTCTTCCTTTACCTCCATCCAAACATAGCATCGGTTGTAAGTGGGTGTATAAAATCAAACATCGTGCTAATGGTTACATCGAGAGATACAAAGCCCGGCTTATTGCTAAAGAATATACTCAACATGAGGGTCTGGATTTTCTTGAGACATTTTCTCCTGTGGCCAAATTAGTCACTGTTCGAGTTCTTCTTGTTTAGTTGTCACTTATTAATGGCCTCTGGTTCAACTCAATGTCAACAACACCTTTCTTCATGGAGATTTGTCTGAAGATGTTTATATGGACCTCCCACTTGGCTATACACCTAAGGTTCATCACAAAGGCAAGCTTTTTTATAGATTAAAGAAGGCTATATATGGTCTCAAGCAGGCTTCAGGGCAATGGTTTGCCAAATTTTTCGATGTTTTGGTTTCTCTTGGTTTTCAACAGTCTAAAACCGATTACTCTCTGTTTGTTCGTGGTTCTGGCTCTAGTTTTATTGCTTTATTGGTGTATGTTGATGACATTATCATTACTAGTGCAGATATCAAGCTTATTGATGAACTTAAACAGGTTTTACATGTTGCTTTTAAGCTCAAAGACCTTGGACCGTTGAAGTATTTTCTGGGCCTTGAGATAATAATCAAAAGTTTAATTTAATATTGCTAGTGTACACTACAATTCACCGGGAAAGGGTGAAAAAAAGAATAATGTCATGTCAATCCTAGAACATCCTAAAATCAAAAGTTTTCACCTATACTGGCATTCACAAAAACAATCATAATTTAATTTAATATTGCTAGTGTACACTACAAGAAATCGAACTTCTCCCGACGTCACAATTCACCAGGAAAGGGTGAAAAATGCGTCGGGGGAGCCTCTCCCGATGAATAATGGATCATCAGGTGTTTGGTCGAGAAAAACCCGTCGAGAGAGGAACTCCCGACGCATGAAAGGAAGGCATCAGGAGCTAGTCGAGGAACTCCCGATGCATGTATAGGGCATCAGGAGTTCCTCCAACTGTCGACGCCTTATATACGGCATCGGCAGTTGGAAGAACTCCCGACGCCTTATACATGCATCGGGAGTTCCTCGACTAACTCCCGATGCCTTGTTCTATGCGTCGGGAGTTCTACCGAACTCCCGACGGTTTGTTTCATGCGAAATCCCGACGGTTTATTTTATGCGTGGAGAGTTACAGGAACTCCCAACACAATAATATATGCATGGGGAGTTCTTTCATTAGTTAAAAATTGTCTTTCAAATATTTTTAATTTATAGTTTGTAATTTTTTAAATTTTGATCTGAATAACTTGTAAAACATAATTAACCAACTAAACAGATTCACATAATAAATAAAACAACGAAAACGAGTCCATACTATAACAAATAAATAAAAAATTACAATATCCTAGAATAAAACAAAGTCAATATTAAATAAAAGGAATTTGTTTTCACAAATACATAGAAGAAATAAAATGAAAACAACGTCTAGAACATGTCTGGAACATAGCATCTTGAACAATCATCCAACTTCATCTCGAACAACATTCTAGAATAAAATAAAAACATTCAAATGTCATCATCTTTAAACATCCACAACACGTTCAAACTTCATAAACAAAACATCCACAAACACATTAGAACTTCATAAACATTCATAAACACACAAGAACTCCAAGTTCAACGACAAAACAAGTATAATCAAACTCTACCCACCCCCACGACAAACATGAAACCTCCCGAACATCAAAAAACACACAAAAACACACAAATTTCATAAACAAGAACAAACACATATAAAACTCAAACTTTGTCCCCAAAATGGTTTAAACCAATCTCAACCCACCCCCATAACACATTAGAACTTCATAAACATTCATAACACACAAGAACTCCAAGTTCAACGACAAAACAAGTATAAACAAACTCTACCCACCCCCCACGACAAACATGAGACCTCCCAAACATCAAAAAATACACAAATTTCATAAACAAGAATGAACACACATAAAACTCAAACTTTGTTCCCAAAATGGATTAAACCAATCTCAACCCACCCCCCATAACACATTAGAACTTCATAAACAAATAAGAACTCCAAGTTCAACGAAAAAACGAGTATAATCAAATTCTACTCACCCCCACGACAAACATGAACCCTCCCAAACATTAAAAAAAACACACAAAATGACAAAAAGCACATCAAAGTCCAGTTGTTTGGCTACCATAACTGCAGGATAGCCAACAATTCTTTATCATAAAGCTACTTAAAACATAACTACTTTGCTACCATAACTACAGGATAGCAACATATTAGACAACTAAATAATGTAGTAATCATACCTAATTCGGTGGGTCTCCTCTTTGTGATCATTTCATGTGTTCAATCAGTTTTTTCATTTCTTCCATTTGTCTTGAATGATCCTCTTTCATTTGTTTCTGAATGTCTTCAAGTTCCTCAATCCTCGACTGAGACTGTTCGAAATTGACTCTCAATTCCTTCATTCCCCTCTTCGTTCCTTGAGTAGATGACGAACTCGATGAGATGCTACCCCTTCTTGACTTAGGTTTAGGGCCCCAACCTAGGCCTTTTGAATATCCGGGTCGTCTGCCCAAAACTATCTCACAGATTTCATCCCCTATTAGTGGTTGAGAACCTTCTAGAGTGGGGTTGGATTGTAATTCCAACATTTGATTATAGACATATTAATTAAATATGTAAGTACGAGCGACTGAAGTTAGAAATGAGAAACAACATGATAGTAAAGCAAAAAAATCTTACATATGCATTTTCAGCTGCCTCATTCATGAACTTGCCATTTTTAGAATGTGTTTCCCTAAATAGGTCAACACGTTCTATTTCTTGACCTTTCTTTGCTTGTAACTCTGCCTAAATTTGCAGGAATGACTTCGATCCGCCTACGTGGTCGAACGATAATTTCTCTCTATTCTTTTTGTTCGTCTCAGACATTTCCTACATTTCAACAAAAAAATAAATAACAAATATTTTATAATAGTAAATGCAGTAAATGATACATGCCCTAAATTATTTTAATCTGAAATGTTTCACTCTCGAAGTCGTCACACAAAAAATACCAATCTTCTGGCCTATTTTTAAGCTAGCTAGACAAGTTGGCATGTGCTTGCTGAGAATCTCCACATTTCTTGTAATGTCTATGCAAATCTGCTCTAAATTCTTTGAAGGAGTTTTGCATTTGATATTCTATAAAATGGTTAAGTCATTGACTGGACAGATCAAGTTCGAAATGAGGCTACAAAATAATAAAGGAAGAATTAGCATAGATGATGTTCATGACTCTTAGTCTACAATTGACTCTAAAAGAATAAACTTGTAATTACTTACCAACAATTGACTCTTAGCCAATTCTATAAACTCGTTTGGAACCTCAGCAAAAGTACGATCTCGTACTGGAAATGCAGATCTCACAGCGACACCAATCATATTACTAAATCGTACCGAATGTTGAGAAATCGGCTTCTTCTCCCCCTCATTTATCACAATTGTAATTCTACCATGTTTTTTGACGTATTTTTCCAACTCGATGTTCCGTGAATGCTCACGTTTCCTCTGAGTGGATGCTGAGCTACTATCTGAGGAATAAAAAATTTAAAACAGTTTATGATGTATTTCAGTTAACAGAATATATTTCAAAATATACTAACCTAAAGTGTCACCCATAGAAGATCCCGTGTTGCCTAGATATATCTCCTGGCACTAAAAGAAATTCGAGCTTTAATGTCAGTTTTAAACCGACATCAAAGGGCTTTAATGTCGGTTGTAAAGATAGTGTTATCAAAGCCCTTTAATGTTGGTTGCCTTTAATGTCGATTTTAAACCGACATTAAAGGGCTTCAATAACACCAATAACACAACCTTCAATGTCGGTTGCAACCGATATTGAAGGTCTTTAATGTCCATTTTTAATGTCGATTGAACCGACATTGAAGGTCTTTAATGTCGGTTGCAACCAACATTGAAGGTCTTTAGTGATTAAAGCCATTTAATGTCAGTTGCAACCGACATTAAAGTCCTTTAATGTCTATTTTATCAATTATTGTCCGTTTTTTTTAAATTTTGTTTTCAAATCCATTTTTTCGGTCCAAAAGTATAACATGACACATCATCATCGAACGTTGTAGCTATGACATATTATTCATGTATGGATTATAAATCTATTACATTTAATCTGCAAATTCTGGTATAAAATTATAATTTAAAAGGACGTACAATAATTCAGGCCTTGAAAACACAAATTACAAGTAATACAAACATTATGGGTTTACTGTCCCTCTCCACTTGGTAAATATGGATCCCTTCATAATTCTTCTTGAACAGACCCTAGCTTCAGCAGTGTCTGGTTATAGCATTTTTGTCTGACCACTGTTGTTTAAAGAATCACAAACAATAAAGGTTTAAGACAAAGGAATGAAAGTGAAAATGTGATCAGAATTCATATTCAACTAACCGTATTTATTAGGAATGTGCATAAATGGTACATTAGCATTCAAAGTATGCCAAAACATAAGCATAAAAATATGAAAGAGGAAAGGAGGAAATTAGTATTCAAAATCTAAAACTCACATGATCCAATGATGACAAACAGATTCAGATCTGCTTCAGACATTCCAAGATGACAGCATATATTGGGAAAAGCAACCCTTAGAAAAATGGCATCAACACAAATATACAAAATTAAAAAGTATTTCCAAAAGAGTTAAAGAGACTCAGACATCCAAGGAAGGATAAAGCAGCACTAGCTCTCAGGCCTGGCGAAGGCGAAAGCTCTTAGGTGGCCACTGCGAATGTTTTGAGAAACAAGCCTTCAAGATATCATCATTGTTATCAAAACATCAAACCTAACATAGATCATGGAGAATCATTTAGATACCACCAGATGGCACTCGAAAAAGGGAAACAAAAATAGGGGAAACGGGGTATCAAGATAAGTTAAGAACAGAAGGAAAATATGGCAAACGGAAATGAAGTTACAAACAAGTCCTGAACAGACCTAACAGTTCAAATGAGGTTAAAATATAAGTCAAGAGCAGAACCAACAGTTCAAATGATTCTCCAGTGATAGGTGAAAAGCAAATAAAACCAAGAATTCAAATAAAAGCAATAGTACTTGTATATAAGATTTTCCAAGCAGCAATGATTAGTAATATATATTACTATAGAAAATCAAACCAAAAAACAAATCAAAAACGCATTTGGGAAAACAAATCTAAAAAACCATCCCTACTCAAGGAGAACATGTTGGATTTCAGTTTTTGGTCTGGCTCACCAGTATCTAAAGTATACATGATACCAACTCTAGAACAAATGCCTACAATAATTTAAGATCATGTTGATTTTTATAAAAAAAAACATACAAAGAAAGATGATGAAGATAATAATTGATGAAGATAAAATTGTCAATATCACACAAAATGATGGTGTATAAGATGTCACAGTCCAAAGATCGTTTAGCCAGTTACCAAGAATCGAGAAAAATTGTGCCTATCTTATAGGCATTGTTATAGTAGTTCAACAATGTCTATATCTACTAAAGCATATCAGAGCCGTCAATTCAGTCAGAAAGAAAAAGATGTCATGGCAACGATGACTTACTTCTGCCACTCAAACCCAAATGGATTGAACAGATAGGGAGCAAAAAGCCAAGATATTGCCATGAACCAACTGCTAAGAGTTACAAAGATGTATGCTAATGAACCACCTGAACTATAACCATGTATATAACCAGAGGCACAATAAGAGAGAAATATGTTAAAAAGATGAAATTGTATGTAGCAACTCATTACATTGCTGCATCGAATTAAAACGATTTTGAATAGGAGTTTGTCAGTTTATACTCTAAACAAAACTCCTCTTTTTGTTCTTGACCAAGTTAGTTTCTAGTTTTATCCTTCTAACTTTAGCATTGTCATCTTCTTCATAATTTAAAAAAAAAAAAAAAAAAAAAAAAGAAAAAAAAAGAAGAAGATAAATTTCCCTGTGACAAGACTATGCAGTGCCTTACGAAAATGAAATTGAATAAAAAAACCTTAGTTTATGGTTCAACTCTTCATAAAGAAAAAAAGTTTTCCAATTTATAATTTCACAAAAAAGAAACATAATCATTGAAATAAAAACTGGAAGATTGAAATAACTTCAAATTACTAAATGTCAAATAAATATTAAAAGAATATTTCACCTTTTGAACAACAAATGACTTGGATTGAAAATTAGAGTAAACCTAAGAGGCTTCCACTCAAATCTAAACAATATAGCTAAACTCCTTAAGATCCAAACCACCCATTAAAAATAGATGCTTTGACAGACCTAAAACAAACTTTGAGCGAACCTCAGCTACGATGACACTGGAAAGAACAAAAAAAATAGCTAGAATGAAGCTTGAACAATGAACAAACAGACAAACTAGACCTAAAAAATATGTTTAAATGTATTGGCATGGAGCTTGAGCGGATTTCATGGACAGATCTAAGAGAGAAATGAAAAACATGAACGAATCAAACAAACCTTGGCTTCGACGGTGCTGAAAATAGAGCTTGAACAATTCTTCCGATCCTTGACCACAGAAATAAAAATGATCTCATTAAATAAAAATAAAAATGATCATTAAATAAAAATAGAACATACTTCAAATTACTACAAAAATATTGTACCAATTGGCTATATCATTAAATAAAAAATGATCTCAAAGGAACAAAACAAAACCTATTGTATTAGCTACTCTATAAGACCACAGTTTCTAGTACGTGCACATGCGTGTATCACATCATTGAACGACCATCTCAATACCTTCATAACAAAACTGCTTTTGTGATTGTTTGGCAAAGTTAATGGAACACTTTCAACTTCTCAACATTTCATACTGTTGACAGAAATTTTCCCTACCTCACCACTGCAGGGGACCAATTTCTTACCGAATAACTCATCAGTAGAAGGTCCATTTTCCTCAAAAGTAAAATTGTTACAATATAATTCAGTTCTTGAAGGTATAGGAATGTCCAATTTTAAAGATGGTGACTTTCCTCCTGTGGCTCCAGTGGCCAAAGCCACCATCTTTTGCAGTGCAGTATAAAGTATTGTTTAATAAATAAATTCCTGAATATAAAGTATTGTTTGATAAATCCTGTCCATAACTTTAATTACTTGAAATTTTGGCACAGAAGTTTACCTCAACTACTTGAATTTTTGCTTTTCGCTCCTCTACTTGCGTCACTCTTCCAACCCAAACAAATATTTCAGCACCACAATCCAGGAGACAACACTTATTATTTTCCAGTATGCTTAGGCTAACAACTACCCACATCCAAATTGCTAGATTTCTCCCAACTACAGCAGCAAACTTCCAGTACACAGTAAAAACACATCCAAATGAGATACACCAAATCACAGTAAAAATTACCTTCTCAAGTGTCTCCTTAATTGCTTCATCATTCAGCTTCTCACTCCTACCTTTCTTAAGGATGTTATCACAAAAGGTAGCAAGTAATTATGCACTAGAACTTTAAGTAATTCAATAAATGTATCATATACAACAAAACCATTAATCAAATCGAATTTCAAAGGCCATAGACACATAAAAAGGCCAAAATCTAGTAGCAGAGAGACATATTGGAGTGAAACCATAGCTGGCTTTCATTGAGACATTTACACAAATAGTTGAGAGGCGTAAACATAAGAACAAAAATTTCATGCCAAAACACATAAAGTATGTCTCCAACATTGAGACATTTTCTTTACAAGTTCACAAGGTTCTCAACCCCCTTCTCACAAAATCTCACCAATACATGATTTCTACCATATAATCCTAAACCATATCTCATGTCAAAACACATAAAGTAACAACATGCCTCCAACATAATCATATGCACAACCAAACATTCTCAACAAGTCAACAAAGTCATATGCACCATATCACTTAATAACTCATTCACTCGTAAGCTATTACACTACTACATGACATCACAACATGCTATTATTTAGCCAAAACACATGATTCAAGATGATCAATATGTAGCCATAAATAATATATAAACTACAATAGAAGCCCAAAACATGCTAGCACACAACAAATAGACTCCATACTTAATATATAAAAAGCAAACCAACAAAACAAGATTCACGAGAATACCCCCATACTCTTACTGCACCCCACGCATCAAATGACTGAAAATAAAAAAGACCCAAAACAAAACAACAAACCAAAGAAAATTGTTTTTGTTTGGTTTTTTTACCAGCTTTTGAATAAGTATTATTGTTGTCGTTGTTGTTAGGAAGAGGACTTGGTTTTTTGCGTGTCAGCCGCTTAGTGTGCAGAAACAGAGTGTAAGAGAAAAGATGAAAATGTGGACAAAATACAATGTGGAAAAAATAGAAATTTCAAACATTAAAACCACAACAAGATGCCTGAACCCAAACCACAAAACCAAAGGCAAAGGCAGTATATAATGTTGGATATCACAACAACAGAAACTCCTTTCTTCTTCTTTGTTCTTCCTCTTTCTAGAGTAAGAAAAAGTATATACCTATTTTCATTGATCATCGGGAATTGAACTCTTCAAATCACTTTCCTGCCCCCTTTCTATATTTATGTCCTCAAACCTACAGATTAACAACTCTAGCTGCTGCCTACCCCTTACTTTCCTACCTTCACTTTCTCCACTTCCATTTCAGATGGTTTATGAATATAAAAAATAACGTGCTTCTACTAAAACAGACCATGGATGGACGACACCACAGCTGGACGACCACAGACGGATGGCACCATGAACGAATGACCAGGGACGGACGGCGGACAACCACAGACGGACGACGGGCAACCTGATTTGCACAGCCAAACTTGAACGACGGACAGCCTTTCGCATGACCAAGGCTTGAGGTAAGAGAGAAATGAAATGCTTTGGCGGCACGAGAATGAAAATAGAAAAATTAGGGCTTTTTCATTAAAGTAAGAAAAAGGAATAATAAATCAAACCTTTATTGTCGGTTTTAAACCGACATTAAAGCCTGTCTTCAATGCCGGTTTAACCGACATTAAAGATCCGGGTTTTTTTTTAAAACCGACATTGTATCTCCAGTTTCACATTTTCCAACCGACATTAAAGACCAAAATTCTTGTAGTGTGGAATTCTTCATCAGCCTCTTGTTGCCTATTAGGAGTTGACATCGTATCTATACAAACACAAAAAAGACAAAACAATATTAAATTAATGTAAAATACGTGTAAACAGAGAAAAGGAGAATTGAGTAGATACATAATCACTCATCATCGTAATCTAATTCAAATTATTCATCAGCATTTGAACTGTTATTGGTAAATAATTATTCTTCATCATCATTGTTTATGAAGTCATGATCACCATGTCCAATAATTGGTCTTTCCACAACTATAGGATCAACATCAACTCTGCATAAAGTCACCTCCTTAATGGTTTCATCCACTCGAACTCCACCAACAATTTCTAGTAAGTCTAGTTGTGCATTTTCAACATCATCCACTTCTGGTACATCCCATATTCGCTTATTTTGGACTAATTGAACAACTTTCCAATTGCTACCATATTTGATGTCATCAATATAAAAGACTTTTTGTGCTTGGATAGCAAAGATGAAAGACTCATTGACATACCAAAAGTGTGATGTATTGATCGATTTGTATCCTAAATCCACAGGTATCCTATTACTTTTTTTTTTATCCGTGTCAAACCATCTACAGTTCAACAAAAAAACACTTCTTTTGTTCGCATATTGGAAATCTAATACTTCGTCTACAACACCGTAGAAATTGTTATCCACACTTCCATTCCCACTGATCTCCTCGGCCACTAGGACTCCACTATTTTATGTAGCTCAATGATTGTCACGCTCTACAGTGTGAAATCGTACCCCATTAACAATGCATCCATTATAAGAGCGCACCTCAGACGAAGGTCCCATTGTAAGTGAAAAGAAATCATCGGAGATATATTCTCTCTCGCACCGTTATAGAACTTGATAATTAATTATACATTAAAAGTGACAACAAAAATGAATCATCTCTCAACTGTTGCCTACAAAATGACTATGTATACCTGAGATCTGAAACAATCAGAAAAATTGCGTTGATGTTTTATATATAAGTCAGAGGCGCTTTTAGCTTCACGACGAATTAACCTCAAGTGTTGCGTACAAAATTGATTATTTGAAAGTTATATCAAAGGATTTACCCTAAAACTTAGAAATTTATAAAGTTTGAAACATACTTGCGATAGTCTATTATTTCTTTACAATTGTTAAGAATGTATCAATGTGCAATACGCTTTTCCTCCGCTGATAGCATCCGTAAAGTTGATGCCTCTAATAGTCGTACCCTCTGCCTAAATAATTAAAATTCACCAAATATCTCATGATCGGGAATGTTATCATCATTTCGTTCATCTCTATTGAATCTCGTTTCAATCCCACTTAGATATCGCGAGCAGAAGTTTCATGATTCATTCATTGCATATGCTTCCGCTATAGACCCCTCAGGATGTGCTTTGTTCCGTACAAATTGTTTTAATGTTCGTAAACTTCTTTCAATAGGATACATCCAACTGTAACTAACTTGACCCACCACTTTGGTTTCATATGGTAAATGAACTGCAAGATGTACCATTATATCGAAGAAGGCAGGCGGAAATATTTTCTCCAACTTACAAAGTATGACTATGATGTCTGCTTGTAGTCTATTCAAATCACTTACAAATATTGTCTTTTCACATAAGTCGCGAAAGAATATACACAATTTAACAATAGCATTGGATACGTTCTTCGGTAGGTATGCTTGAATATCAATAGGGAGTAGTCTGTGAAGCAACACATGACAATCGTGTTGGGTTTTATGTTCTAAAACTCACAGTTTGTAAAATGATAAATATTTTCTATTATCAATATACTTGTTATTGATCTCATAAATTGTATGAAAGTCTAAATATAATAAACTAAGACTCATGACTATTGTATGAGTACTTGAACTTTATGTGGAGACATAAGAGTGGATCGGGTTTGAGTAAATAGTCAAAATGATCTATGGTAAATGAATGAGGTTGGGTACCTTATTCTGGTAACACCATTGGATGCAACCTACTCTGTAGTTGTTACAAAGAGTTGTAAAGTGCTACATACGATGTGATCCTAATTCATACATGTTATGACATGAGGAGTGGGGGCGTCCTATGCAATGAATTTGCATAAGATCAGGACCAAGAAATAAGTCACTCTTACTTTATAACGCTGTTTACTATTTAAGACTGACTATTTCACCTAGATGACCTAGGTAACTCGAACTTAATCCTGAGCTAACTATGAACTTCTGTTTATTCGGGATTGCCCTTAGATTTGCATAGTTAAGGGTTGGCTCAACAGCGCCGACTCAATAAGACTCCCATTTCAGGTGTAAGACCGGATAGATAGCTGGGGACATAGGGTGCAAGACGGAGTTCACACCTACCCGATTTAGGGATAGGAGAAAGGTTGTTCTCTTAAGTACTGAATCCAGGTCTTGAACAAGGGGCCTCGCCCTCTCACTGGGCTGAGAGAGTTTGGTTTGGTGATTGGATCACAAACCAGTTGTTTATTAGAGGATCAGTAGGAACTTGAGGAATAAGACGTAATCTCGGGGGTAAAATAGATATTTAACCCAGCCGTTATTACGAACAACCTGTGAAGGGTCGACTTGCTAATTATGGTTAAATCATGTGGACATAATATATCTACAGGGAGGGGAGTGCATCTATGGGCTTTAGTGGAACGACCCATTAATTAACGAATGGAGATTAATCTGGTCTAATGAGTTTAGCCAATTAATCTAGGATCGTTGGAGCCCATGATCTGTAGGTCCGCGAGGTCCCCCTACTAGCTCATAATGGACTAGCTCTAGAATAGCGTGATAAGTTAATTTGAAACGTTCAAATTAGAATTAAGGGAATTAGTAATTATATGAGATATAAGTATATGTTTAATTTTAGAATTAAACGGTATAGGAGAATTTATATATTTAAATATATAAAGATGAATATGTGTTAAAATTAATTTAATATTTGATATTAAATTAATTAAGTTTTATTTAATTATTAATTTATGAAACTAATTAATTTTTCATTTTTAAAATAAAATAGATTTATTAAATCAAATTTGATTTTTAGATAAAATTGAATAAGAAAACGAAAACACATTTAAATGGAAAAATGGATTTTTCCATTATCCATCACTTAACTAGCTCACTCATGAAGCAACCATTTTGGCCTTGTCTTCTCCAAGCAAGAGCTGCAACTCATGCAGCTCTTCTCTTTGCATGTTGATCTGCAATATCATGAAGAGATTGGAGTGAAAATCAGGCATGCAATCTACAGAATTTTAAGAGAAAATTTGGTTTGAAGAATGGTTCTTCAACAATGGTTGCTGCAATGAGCTTTTCTCCTTCATCCCTTGATTCAAGCTTGTTTTGAGTCCCACAACTCAATCTAGAGCACCAAGAGAATATTGGAGAAGATCTTGAGGTGGTCTACAACAAGATATGGAGAAGATTGCAGCTGGAGAAGAAGCCTTGAAGAAGTTCTACAAGAGATATGTCTTAAAACCCATTTTTCTGCAAAAGCATGCTTTACGTTATGCCAAAATTAGTGAATTTGAATGCTTAGACGATCCTTGTGCTTCTGCTGCAATTGATACAATCCTACAAGTCGTGTGTTTTCAGCCCCAATATTTTTCCTTCTTTGTCATTCACACATCATGATATGTTCAACACGAATCCATCAGGAAATTTCACTGATTTCAAATACTTTCAAAACAAAATCCATTCACTATTAGTTAATGTATATGCTGCACGTGGTTTTACAAATCTGTTATCGACCTGTATCAAGTGTAGGTCCTTTATTATCTTCAAATCTTGTAAGTCTAATCAAGCGTTCGTTGTATCCTTTTTCTTTCCTTCAATATTTAACAATGTGCCCACCAAATTGTCGCAAATATTTTTTTCAATATGCATTACATCCAATTTATGTCGTAACAATAGTCTGGACCAATATGGAAGTTGAAAAAAAATACTTTTCTTAGTCCAGTTTAGAGTTTGTTTTCTTTTTTTTATCTTGCTTAGATGAATGTTTTCTAAGCACAGAAAAGTTTAACATATTTGTTTGTTGTAAGATCTCTTCTCCATTCATTATGACTGAAGGAGGTCTACGTTCAACTTTTCCATCATGTTGCCTACTTTGACACCAACTATGATTATCTGGAAGATAACTTCGATGTCCCATAAATGATATTTTCCCTCTTATCCCAAAGAACGAATTATCTTCTTTGCATATTGGACATGCATGATAACCTTTTGTACTCCACCCAGATAGGTCACCGTATGCAGGAAGTCATTAATCGTCCACAATAAAGTAGCATATAGTTGAAAAAACTCACCAGTAACATAATTTTAAGTTCGCACACCAATTGTCCATAACTCTTTCAACTCTTCAATCAATGGCTGCGAGTAAACATCAATTTCCTTTCAAGGAGATTTTGGACTAGGTATGAGCAAAGACATGAAAATGTTTGTTTCCTTCATGCATTTCCAAGGGGGTAAATTATAAGGAATTATCACCACAGGCCACATACTATAAGAAGTGCTCATATTTCCAAAGAATTGAACTCATCTGAAGCTAATCCCAAACAAACATTTTGGAGATCTAAAGCGAAATAAGGAAATTTGCATTTTCGTTTTCAATTGGAATTTGTAAATCGTTTATAAGATTCAACATCTCATTTTCTTCGACAACATTACCCTTTATACTATCTACTTCAACATCCTGTATTGAATGAGTTGTATGACTTTCAAAACCTTTAGATAAGTTTACTGGCTCTCCATGATATACTCATTTACAGTTTGAGGGAGATATTTCATATGTTAATAGATGTCGTTCCATGATATCTATTTTTTCCCAAATTGAATTCATACAATTCTTGCATGGACTTCTTATTCGTTCGGAATCATTAACATGAAACTTCGTCATATTTAAAAACTGGGATACTCATTCTCTATATTCCACTAATAACTTATTCCTTAGTTTAATCCATTCTTTATTCATCCTTAAAAATAAATCTTTTTTTACCAACTTGTAATCTAAAACAATAATCTAGATTAGAGGACAAAGTACAAAGTCTTTATTAAGCATGAATTTTGATCAATTTAATCAAAATTCCAAGTTTGTTGGGAGAATTTAAAATTTTAAATAATTTATAATAGGTGATTTGACTTTTTTTGCCACTAATGTTATTGATTTTTTCCCCTAAACTAAGTCGAAAATTAAGTAAATTGTAACATCTATAATCCACAAAATTGCATAAATTATAACATCCATAATCCACAATTCACAATAATCCACCAAATTGCAGAAATTGTCACATCTATTAATGTAAATTAAGTAATCCATAACTTAAGAATTAAAAGGAAAAAAAAAAAACTCAATCCACAATAACATCTACAATCCATGGCTTAAATTAAAAACAATGCTAATTAAAAACAATCCACAATAATATCCACAATCCAAAAAAAAAAAAAAAACTCAATCCACAATAACATGCGAGAAATTAAAAATAATGGTTTAAATTAATATACAAAATAAGAGAAAATAAAGGGGGAAGATTACCGGTGGGTGGCGGACTGAAAAGGGGCACGGGCGGCAGGCGGCGGGCTGAAGAGTGGCAACGGCTGAAGGAGGCAACGACTGGACAGAGGGAGTGGCGGCTTGAAGGAGATGCACACGGGTTGAAGGAGGCGCGGTTGAAGGAAGGGAACGGTGGGTATTGAGCGAAACACGGGAGAAAGGGAGCGGCAGCAAGGGAGACCGGCGGAGGAGAGGGAGTGGCGGGGAAGAGGGAAAAATTAGGATGGGGGTTAGGTTTTAATTTGGAGAAGGGGAAAATGAAGAAGGGATCTAGCTTTTACCAGATCCCATCTCCCGACGTCACCCGACAGGCGTTGGGAGAACCGTCGGGAGCTTAAGGTAAGGCGTTGAGAGTTCTGAGGAACTTCCTATGCCTATTTTACTCATTGGGAGTTCCTTAGGAACTCCCGATAGTTCTTTACAGCGTCGAGAGTTCAACGGAACTCCAAACGATGTTTTACTTCATCGAGAGACAGGGTGTTTCTCGACGACCAAGCTCCCGACAACTGATTTAGGCATCGGGAGAGCTCATTTTTCTTGTAGTGGTATACATCATGCATCTTTTCCTTATCATTCAACTCAACGTCTCCTTCATGAACATAATCAAGAAAATTCAACGTAACATCTTTAGGAGATCTCATAGGACTAATTACATCTTCTTTAACATGCTTCTCCATTATTCTTTCAAAATCCAACTTAGAACTAGATTTTAAAGGCATACAATTACTAGGAGTATTAACAAAAGTACGTACAAGATTATTAACATGATGCTCTTATAATTTCTCACTACATAATTTTGCATTATACTACTATTCACACTACTACAAAAACTGTATTACTTGATACTTGAAACTTTTGAAAGTAACATGTAAATTTTATAAAAAGTGTCAAGAATAATGAAAAAAAGTGGAGGTTGGCGGAAATTTCTGGACTTTTTTCATTCCATTTTTACTTGATGCTTTATAAATGTCAAATATGTTACAGTTAATTTTTTTAGGGTTTCATATATTAAAGAGATGAAAAAATGGGGGAGGTGTCCCAAAACCCCCGAAACCACACCAAAAACCTACCTCCCGATGGCTTCTTCTACAACTTTCTCTTGATCACCTCCTAAGCCTTTGAAGAATGCTAGCAAGGCTGCGATTAAGGTGACGCTTTTGACTCCAAGGTTCTACATGACTCATTTTGATGAGATGGAGATGCTTTTCAACGCTCAAATCAACAAGAATTTGAACCAAGTTGAGTTTGAGGCTTTTCTCCAGGAGAAATAAAATCCCATCTTCCATTAGCCAGTATTTCATTTTCTTTATCTGGTTTTCTATTTCTTATGTGTCCCTTCGGCTTTGTTTGGAACTGCTTTGAAGTAATATGTTTTATATTAAACCAATATTGTAATTATAACCATATTTCTATGGTTAATTTTGTTGTTGGGTCTTTTTTTAAGATCAATTCTTGCTTTTTTTTTTTTTTTTTTTTTGCAAGGTGGGAGGGAACTGGAAGTTTGAAAATTTTTCTTTCTAATGAAGGTAATTTAATTGTGTCTGAAGCGTTTATATTGCTATGTTTGAACTCATTTTTCCAATATATTTTATATCTTTCTGTAATTTTTCTACTTCTCCCCTTTTTCTTGCATTTAGTAACCATTGCAAGGGGGATTGTCAATTCTGGGAAAGGATAGATTGGTGTTTAGACCACCTAAGAGAAGATCTCATCTAGGTATGATTATTATTTATATGCATTTGTATATTTTTTTATAACTCCTAAACTAAACTAGAATTTTACATGGCTATGTTTTTTGAGCTAAATTTTAGAGATTTTCACTTATGGTAGGGATTGGTGGTTTTTGTTCATATAAAGGAGGTAATTCTCCAATTGACTAAATTTTGTTAGACCAATATTGTTTTGTAGCAACCAAAAAAATTAGTTTTCATGCAAGAGAATTGATGGTCTTGTCCTCTATTCTATTGTTCTATTATATTACATAATTGCTTCCGAGGTTCCAAATCATGATCTGATTTGTCACTTTGAAATCGCATTTTATCTTGTTATTTTGATAATATCCCAAATGTGCTTCTTTCATTTTTGTAGTGCTTAGGAATAATATTTATTTTGACTTTTAGGGGAAGAATTGATGGCATATTGCATATTATTTAACATTTCATTCATTTATGATTCTTGAAAATTCTCATTTTCTAATTGGAACCTAATTCATAGTCTTCAATTTAAGTGTTAAGGTTGTTTTGAGGTAAAACTTATCTATACGTTCTTGCGATTTTGATTTAGGATTCTGAGTTGATATATTTATATTATGTGTGAAAGCTCTAAAAAGTTATATGATGTGTATCTTTTGTTATAGGACCCAGCTCCATTGCTATATCTTTTCGAAAAAAGGCATCCAAGAACTATGACATCTCATTGGAGGTACTTAATTCATTCCATTTTATTTTATATATATATAGTTTTTTTTTAGTTTGTAACTTGATTAACCGCACTTTTAGCTTCAAACTCCCAAATCATATCATATTCAATATCTTTGATAGTTTTAGTTTGAGTTGAGCTTCACATTTACGAATGTACAAGTCAACTTGTAGCCATATCCAATGTTTTGATTTCAAAAGATGATTTAGTTTCAAGTTCAAATGTACTTTTTTATTTGTTTTCCATGTTAGGTTTGTGAATCATGTTTCCATTTTCTTTTTCCTTATGTTTTTAGAACTTTGTAGGTTGTGGTGCTTAATTTTAGTAATTTTTAAATTATTTCAATCTATATGGTGTGGTTGTTGGTGTGTTATTTCAATGTATGTAGGTGCTAAAAGCAACAAGTTCAAGGTGAGCTACATTACTCTTGTGGAGGCAGGAGCATAGTGAGCAAGATTTGGTTATGACTACTTCATCTGAGATTGATAGTTGGAATTTTTGGAATTGTTCAATTGGGGGGATTGATTGTATGTAAATGTGTTCATATGGGGTTGATAGTTAGTTATACTCTTGAAACTGTTTATATGGGGTTCCTATTCTTCTAACTTAGAAATTGTTCATTTGAACTTTGTTATGAACTTTGTTAACATGAGGTTGTTATATGATAATATATATGTTCAATATACATGAACTTTCTTAGGTTGGTGAAAACTTTTTATTTATTGATACTTAAATTGTTCATATATATGTGTTGTTTGTTTATTTGGTTAATAAATAATTATGATCTTCAATTAAGTTATATCATTATTGGATCTCAAAACATCAACAATTATAGGTAATTTCTAATAATAAATTTTTTCTTAAAAAACACATAAACTTGACAAGCAAAACGTATCAAGTATTCATTAAGTTTAAGTTTTGGAGTGTCAAGAAGAAATTACATTTGACAAGTAAAAACTATCAAGTTATGAAAACTTTGATCCATAATAAATGTAAAAAATTTAGATACTTACCACTAATAAGTCAAAATATGTCATATACTTGGCAGTTATAAAATATCAAGTAAATTACAGCTTGATGCTTTTAGTCAGTAAAAAATTTTCTCTTATTCTTGACACTAGATTATTTTACCTGTTTAAAAACGTCAAGTAAAACTGATATTTGATTGTGAAAAAATGTCAAGTAATACATTTTTGTAGTAGCATCACTCCATCAATTTTATCAATCACCTTAGAAGAAGAATCCACATTCAAAGACACGTTTACTAGAGAAAGGGAAAGTATTGACCAACTTACTTGTTTTATGAAGCTAATGACTTACCTCAATATATGCATGCTTAGAGGTTTTGTAAATATCAAATTTTACCTCTTCATCATTGAATCTAAATGTTAGTTTACCATCTTACACATCAGTAAGAGCCCTACCGATAGCCAAAAATAGTTTTCCAAGGATCCTTGGAATATCGACATCTTCTTCCATGTCAAACACCACAAAGTCCGTCGGAAATATGAACTTGTCTACCTTAAGCAATACATCTTCAACAATGCCATAAGGATGTGCATAAGATCGATTGGCTAATTTCAATGATATTACTGTTTGTTTCACCTCTCCAATGTAAAGCTTCCTAAAACTAGACAAAGACATTAAATTAATTGAAATTCCAAGATCACATAAAGCTCTATTAATCATAATATTGCCTAATTGACAGGAATAGAAAAACTTCCTAGATCTATCAATTTTGGAGGCAATTTCTTTTGTATTACCGTACTACACTCTTCATTCAAAGCCATTGTCTCATACATACCGAACTTCTTCTTCCAAGAAAGGACATCTTTCATGAATCATACTTTTGCATTTTCTCTAAAGCTTTAATAAAAGGTATGTTAATATGCAACTTCTTAAATATTTCAAGAAATCTAGAAAACTATGCATCTTCCTTCTTTTTATGAAATTTTTTAGGATATGGAATAGTATTAGGGACAAAAGGTAAAGAGTTAGAAGTACTCCTTGTTTTTTACTTAGACTTTTCTATAAATTTCTCCTTTGTAGGCTCATGACCAATGGTGGGTTTAACCTCCTCTTTGGTTCATCCTCATCTACAACAGGCTTGTTCAATTCTTTGTCATTCCTAAGAGTTATTGCATTGCATTCTTCTTTAGGATTTTTCTTAGGGCAACTAGGAAACTTACCTCTCTAGTGTGCACAGCGGAAGCTACTTGACTCATTTGCATCTCCAAGTTTTCGATGGATTTGTTGTGGCTTTGTATGGTGCCTAAGATGATAGGACTGAACTCTCCAATGTAGATGTTTTCTCCTTGGTTACCTTGCTAAGATCCATCATCAATTCCTCCACAGATGGTTTCCTTTCAGCTTGAGAAAAACCTGGATGGGCCAAAAAAATCATGTTATTTGCATAAAAAAAAATTTCATGATTTCTCAAACCTAGGTGGTAACATGTAGGAACTTGTTGTTGACTTCTATATTGTACTTTATCTACATAGTAAACTGTCTCAATATCCTATGAATCCAAAACTTGTTGAGTTTCAGCTGTCTTAGCTGCTAAAGAGGCTATGGATAGTGAATTTTATGCTTGATCACCTATAGTCCGTTTATTCAAAGCATTAGTAATTATGGTCAATTGAGCTTTGATAGCACTTACCTCATCAACCTCATAAATTTCTGCTACTTTGTTAGTAGAAGCCCTATCACTTAGCCAATTATAGCTTGTAGTGGCCATATTCTCTAGAATAGTGTATGCTTCTATAGCAGTTTTAGAGAAAAGAGATCCTCCAATAGTAGCATCTATAATGGATTTAGTTATTGTTTAATCCATCATAAAAGAATTGCATTTGCAACCAACTAAGGAATCCATGTTATGGGCATCCCCTAAGGAGATCTCTGTACCAATATGAACTTTCAAATAATTGTCATCTGATTGTTGGGAAAAAAAAAACAATTTCATACCTCAATTTAGAAGACTTTGTAGGAGGAAAATATTTATTCAAAAATGCTTGGGCTAACTCCTCCTAAATGGTGATACTTTTCGATGGGATGATCTCTGGATGATCTCTAGCCTTTTTATCCCTATTCTACGAAGAAAAAGGAAACAATCTTAGTCTAATTGCATCATTAGTAACTTCATTAATCTTAACCATTACACAAACCTCAAGAAAAGATTTCTTGGTTGATCTAAATTCATATAAGGAGGTGTTAGTTTTTTAGATTCAAAGGTTCTTGTTTTCATGATAGCTTGGATCGTTAGGCTAGGGATTAAGATTGCCTTATCACCTACGATTTGATGGAGACTTTCCAGATCAAACTCTTTTGCAAGTGGACGAAATTCCAATGACTACCTGGTGTGTGGATTTGGTAAATTATCTTGTTATAGGTAGCCTTTCTCTAGATCTCAGTAAGCGTCCTCAAGATAAGCTAAAGTGTGAGTCTAAATTTTATGTTTGGGAAGACCCGTACTTATGGAAATTTTACTCTAACCAAATACTTAGAAGATGTATCCTAAATGATAAATATTATTCTATCTTAGCTTACTGTCACGAACATACATGTAGGGGGATGATAACTTGTAGAAATGCAAGTTATTGTAGCCTTTTACTTAGAATAATAAGGTTAGATAGGTTAAATATGTGTTGATAATACTAAGAAATCATGCTTAAAACTGTATTTGTGCTAAACAACATTTGAAATCCCTGCTGACCGCATATCATGAGTTACGAAGTGTTATGTTTTGCAGCTGATCGCAGGATCTATCCGCATGCACCAAGCTCTTACCCGATGAAGGAATATTTGACTGCATGCCTTAGGATCTCTAACACTATCCCAATGGATTTTCTGCCACAACTTTAGAATGTTGACCATGATAACAGTGCTGACTTTCTCACCAACCAAGTCAGAGATGGTGACTAATCAGAGCAGAAGACCCAAGGCTGTCAGCATACGGCTCTATAAATAAGGCCTTGACGTCCAGAGAGAAAAGAAGAACAAATACATATAATTTTAGTTAGAGCAAGAGCACATTTGAGAACATCTCTGAGAATTCTCCAACTTCCAAAAAACCCTCTGATTTACCACTGGAAAACACGTCGGAGCAAATGCTTGAGAGAGCCTTCTCCATATCAAACTGCCATCAGCCTCACCAGCAGCCTTAGCACCCCATCAGATTGAAGTAAAAGATTGTTGATAATTGTACATTATTACTTACTTCTTGCTTTTCCTTGTTATATTGCATTTTTTTATTAAGACATTAACTCATTTTGTAATTGGCATTTCTACTTCTATATATTATCATGACTACTTTCATCATCTCATCTGTCTTTACCATTTCTTTTTCCTTTGTCATGGGTAACTAAATTCCACAAGGTAAGAGAAAGTTTAATATCATGAGCTAAGTCTAAGTTTTGAGGGTTAATTTGGTTTGCTTAGTGTATGAGTATCTAAATACTTGCCAATGATCACTCATAAAGTCAAGTAGATATAACCAACTACCCGAGAGGGTAAGTAGTTGTGGAACTCAATAAGTAAGATAGGAAGTATTTCTAGAAATAGAAATAACTTTAAGCTCAATGAAACATCATTCATGCATCATAGAGATATGATAAATATGGTTGGCGACTGAGAGATGCGCGATGAACCGTTAGAGAGCTTGGATTACCCTTGATGTTAGATGTAGGAACTTAGAATTGACTTCCCCTAACCTTGCTTTCTTTATTCATTTTCCACTAAAAGTTAAGTTGTTGTTCTCTTAGAATTCTTAGGATCATTCTTAAGTTGTTGATTGCTTGCTTAGTTAAATTCATCGCATAGGTTCAATAACACAAAAATTTTAGTAAACAAGTCCCAGTGTTCGACCTTGGTTTGCATCGAGAAACTTATATCATGTTTATACTTGGACTTGATATAATTAAACTTATGACAATCGCATAGTTGAACGCATAACATAGCTATAATCCGATGTATAACGTATCTTAGCGAATCATCAGTTCTAACAAGATCAAGCATACAACAAGTTTTTCACAACAAGTTTTTGGCATCGTTGTCAAGGACTTGGCAACTAATATTTTTTTTTTTTTTTTTTTTGTGCTTTTGCAGGCACCCATTTGATCTTAGGCGTATTGTTAGCTTAAGTGACCAAGCTAGAAATAATATATGAATGAGGGTACAACACTTGAATTCGATATTGACCCAAAGATCAAACCGAGATTCCGTCACAGGATTAGAAACAATAGAAACCAAAGAAGGAACTAGTACAGGAATATGGCTAACAATCAAAACAATGGCCCTGAAGGGGGGGAATGGTCTATACAACAGGGGCAACATAACCCAATCTTGCTGGCTAATGATCGTAATATACCAATGCAGAATTATGTAGCCCCAAACTTGTATGATTTCTCTCTGACATCATGTGACCAATGATTTATGGGAACACTCGATTCGAGATGAAGCCAATAATGTTATAAATGATCTAAACCACAGGGTATTTGGAGGGGCTCTTAGAGAAGATCCTCATGCCCATCTGACCATCTCTGGGGAGATATGCAACACATTCACTATTCATGGCATGACGTCAAAAGGGATCAGGCTCTCTCTCTCTTTCCCTACACTATCAAAGATGAGGCCAAGCAATGAGCCTATTCCTTGGAGCCAAATGAAATCGTTTCATGGGACCAACTTATTAAGAGATTTATGCATAAATTTTTTCCACCTACTGTCAATGCAAGGAGGCAGCAAGACATTATTAGCTTTGAACAGAATGATTTTGAAACCTTGAGTAATGCATGGGCAAGATTTAAGCGTTTAGTTCGTAATTGCCCACATAATAGCATACCTGACTGCGTCCAAATGGAAATTTTCTATAAAGGACTAAGCCGAGCTTCATAATCAATAACCGATGCATCTGTCACAGTTAAGGCTCATGGACACGACATATATAGAAGTCAAGGAAATTATGGACAGGATTTCAAGGAACACCGATGAATGTGTAGATGATGCGTATAGAAATAGGAATTGTGATAAACGCAAGATGAATGGTGCGTTGATTGAGTCGAATGTGGTGAACACATTGGCTACCGAGATGGCTTAAGTCACTTCCCTCTTGAAGATGATGGCTATTAACCAAGGTGTATTGTATTGAGCACAAACTCTGCTAAACTTAATGAACTGAATCAAGTTGTTGTTGTAAAGTTGCATGTACTGTGGGGAGCCTTACTCTTATGAGGTATGCCTGCACAACCCTCAGGTCATTTATTCAATTCACAACAACCTATTCAGCAAGACATACAATCTGGGTTGGAAGAATCACCCTAATTTCTCTTGGGGAGGAAACCAGAAAAAGCCTGAGCAGCAAAAAGCACCTCCGCAACAAGCGTATGGAGGAAACCCCCTAGGATTCCATCAGCACAATCAAGGCCATCAACCTACCCACAACCGCACAACATGTGTTAAGTTCCAACACATCCTCATCCTTAGAACTACTTTTGAAAGAATATATTCACAAGAATGATGCGTTGATCGAAAGTCAAGCGTCCTCAATCTAGAATTTAGAAGTGCAGGTAGAATAGACTGCCAGCAAATTAAAAAATAGACCGTTAAGCACCCTACCAAGTAACACCAAAGCCCCTCATAGTAATGGCAAGAAGCAGTGTCAAGCAGTGACATTGCGAAGTGGAACAACACTAGCTAAGTCGGAAACAAACTCCCAAGACTCCGAAAAATTGACATCTACTCCAGCAATATTAGAAATTTTGACTCATATAATCCCAATCGATTCCGCAAATTATGAACCAATGGATAACCTTTCCAGTGATACTACTCATGTTTTCAACAGACTACCAGGAAAGATGCCTCCGCATCATCTAATCCAAAACCCTCGTCGTATGATCATGTTGCGGCGAGGAAGAAAAACAAAGCAAGTGGAGTCTTGACCGCATTGCCACCATTCCCCAACAAGCTAAGAAAGATGACAGCCATCAGTTCAAGAGATTTCTAAACATCCTTAAGCAGCTTCATATCAACATTCCAGTGGATCTTCTGCCACATTTGATCGCATGCCTTAAGATCTTTGACACTATCCAAGTTGATCTTTCGCCACAACTTCAGGATGTTGACCATGATAGCAATGTTAACATTCTCACAAACCAAGTCAAAGATGGTGACTAATCAGAGTGGAAGACCCAAAGCTGTCAACGCACGGCTTTATAAATAGAGCCTTGATGTTCAGAGAGAAAAGAAGAACAGATACATATAATTTTAGTTCAAGCAAGAGCACATTTGAAAGCATCCCTGAGCATTCTCCCACTTCTAAAAGACCCTCCAATTTACCATCGAAAAAACTCGCGTGCAGCAAGTGCTTAAGAGAGTCTTCTTCATATCATACTGCCATCAACCTCACCAGCAGTCTTAGCACCCCATCAGATTGAAGAAAGAGATTGCTAATAACTGCACATCACTAACTTCTTTATTTTCCTTGTTGTATTGCATTTTGTGACTAAGACATTAACTCATTTTGTAATTGGCATTTATACTTCTATATATTTTCATGACTACTTTCGTCATCTCATCTGTCTTTACAATTGCTTTTTCCTTTATCATGGGTAACTAAACTCCACAGAATAAAGGAAAGTTTAATACCATGAGCTAAGTGTAAGTTTTGAGGGCTAATTAGGTTTTTTTAGTGTATGACTATGTAAATGCTTTCCTATGATCATTCATAGAGTCAAGTAGCTATAACCAATTGCTTGAGAGAGTAAGTAGTTGTGGAACTCACTAAGTAAAATAGGAAGTATTTCTAGAAATAGAAATAACTTTATGCACAATGCAACATTATTCATGCATCATAGAGATATGATAAATACGGTTGGCCACCGAGAGGTGTGCGATGAACTGTTGGAGAGCCTAGATTACCCTTAATGTTAGATTTAGGAACTTAGAATTGACTTCCCCTAACCCTGCTTTCTCCATTCATTTTTCACTACAAGTTAAAGATGTTGTTCTCTTAGAATTCTCAGGATCATTCTTAAGTTGCTCATCACTTGCTTAGTTAATTTCATCGCATAGGTTCACAATCACATGCCTTTAATTTCTTTTCCTCTGTTGTAATTTAATTAGCTCTCGCCTCAAACATATCAATCACACAAACATTTTAGTAAACGAATCCATGTGTTCGACCTTGATTCGTACCGAGAAACTTATATCTTGTTTACACTTGGACTTGATATAAGAAAACTTATGACAATTGTAGCTGAACGCATAACATAGCTACAACCTGACACATAATTTATCTCAGCACAACGTCAGTTCTAACACGATGAAGCATACAACAAGTTTTTCACAACAGGGGCATTTTAGCCAAAAGCATACTGCAAAGAAAGACCTAGATTCAAGATTATATTAGGAAACTCTTTTTAGGGATGCAAATTTTTACTACAAAACTTGCGAAAGATGTCAAAAGTCATGTAGTATTTCTCGTAGGAATGAGAAGTCCCAAGTCCCTACTTTATTTTGTGGAATATTTAATGTTTGGGGTTTGGACTCCATACGGCCCATTCCTTCTTCTTGTGGCTTTAAATATATATTGCATGTTGTGGTTATATCTTTAAATGGGTGGAAGCCAAATCTTACTGATGACTCAAAAGCTCTTGTAGGTTTTTTAAAGTCTAATATTTTGAGTAGGTTTTTCTTCCCACGAGTGATTATTAGTGATCAAGGATCTCATTTTTGCAATAAGGTGATTTCATCTCTAATGAAAAAATATGATGTGTAGCATCGTATCACCACTCTATACCACCCTCAAATAAATGAATAGGTAGATATTTCTAATAGGGAGATCAAGTCAATCCTTGAGAAGGTGGTGAACCCGAGCTAAAAGGACTGGATCCTTAAATTGGATGACGCTCTTTGGGTACACCAAACAACCTATAAAACCCCTATTGGGATGTCTCCCTATAAGATGGTTTTTGGGAAAGCTTGTTACCTTCCAGTGGAGATCCAACACAAAGCTTATTAGGTAGCAAAACAATGCAATTGGGATTCTGAGGTGGCAGGAGAGGCAAGGATAATTTTGATACAGGAATTGGAAGAAATAATGTTAGAGGCTTTTGAGAATTCGCTAATCTACAAGGAGAGAACCAAGGACTTCCATGACAAGATGATTACACCAATGCAATTTGAAGTCAGTAAAAAAGTGTTGCCTTTTACTCTCGCTTAAAACTCATGCCAGGTAAAATACGTTCCAAATGGTAAGGCCCTTTCAATGGTACTAAGGTTTACCCGTATGGTATAGTTGGGGTGATGAGCTATGAGATGGGAAGACATTCAAGGTCAATGGACATAGGCACAAGGTATTTCACAAAGGCGACTTGCTCGAGTGTTTCAATGAATAGTATTAGCTAGAGATGAACATCTTCTTTTGATTAGAGCCAAACACAATCGAGCAACCAGTAACAACTCGAACTTTCTAGGATTTATACAAGGTCGTTACTTCATACATGTATAAATCCCAAAACAACTCTCTCACAAATTTTAACTAAATCAAACGAATTTATTTACATAAATACTTTTGTAACATCCAAATAACTGAAAATATTTCATAATAAATTTCATGAAGTCTAATAAATAAAAATTTCAACTATGAAACTCTAAATTCTCACATCAAGACTAGAATTTTAAAACACTAAAACATAAAAACATGAGCGGAAGCATTTCTTTGGTCTCAATGGCACGGTCACGAATTCCTTCTGTCACTCACTGACGTCCTTGTTCTTACTTGAAAAATATAACATAAGAAAGGATGAGGATAAAATACTCAGTAAGTAACCTCACTACTGGGGTCAGGCTAAGCATTTATGTCCAATAAATGCAACATGAACTGAAACTCTCTACTAGTGGGACCTGAAGATTTTCCTTCCATGGCTCACTCTTTTTTTCCTTTCCCCTAGAGTGATCTCTTACATACACCCTAGGTCCTCTCTATGAATGAAGGGGCGTGTACCTCTTTTGTACACATGGTTATGCATATACCTCTTTTGTATACACATAACTCACTGAATGTGTACCTCTTATGTATATATGGTTGTACATACAACTCTTTCGTATACACATAACCTACCGAGTGTGTACCTTTTACCACACCCCAGATTCTCTCTATGAATATAGGGATGCATACCTCTTTCGTACAAATGGTTATGTATACACCTCTTTCGTATACACATAACCCATTGAGCGTGCACCTCTTACGTACACCCCAGTACCCTCTAGGTATGTATCACTTTCATACACACCAAACCTAGTACATCTATTTCATGTACTAGTGCCTTCGGACATGCATCACTTTCATGTAGTCAAATAATCTGGAAAGGAAAAGAGGTTGCATCTAACTTCGCATTACATATAACATTCGCATAATCATGAGTCCTCTAAAATCTCCTCATCAAGGTGATGTTAATTAATTTTACATACGTGTTTAATCTAGTTTTAATGAATCAACTCTAGTACATCACTTTCATACACTAAATCATGTAAACAATTAAACGTTTGAAATTTCATAATATATCATATAGCATACATACTTTCATAATAAATCACATAACCATATACATCGATAAATGCCTAACTCTTGACTAGCTTTAAGACATTCTAGTGGTAGTACCACTTAACTCATAATTTAGGGTCATGCTCAATCGTCCTTTAAATATGTCTCCTAAAATTCTAAAATCATGCTCATACCTATAACATACTTCAGACATATTATCACGTGCTCCTATATCTTTTCTAAACTAAAACCTCAGAATCAACAAAATTATTCTTGTAAACGGTCTTAGAATCCTCAAAATAAATCTTAAATTTATCATTTGACACAAGGGTTGTTCCAATAGTAAGATTACTTACCTCGAGTCGTAATTCAAAGACTAGCTCAAGCAATCAAACACTAACAACACTCAACTTAACATTCCCAAACTATGCCAAAAATGCCAAAAAAATCAACCCATTAAACAGCAAATGAATTCCACACTAACTTCAATCTCGAAGCCAAGATCCAACAAGAAAAGTGACAAAGAAAAGAAAATCTGTGCGGCATATCAGTGGCGGCGGACGAGCAGAGAAGATAGAGATGGAGGGAGGAGATAAATTCATGTGAATTTAATACTCCAATTTTAAAACCACATGACATAAATTCATGTGAATTTAATTCAAAATTACGAATACAAGGGATGTTACATTTTTCCCATAACGATCTGACAATCAGCCTACATAATTTTGAATTTAATTTTGACAATAACTCCAAATCCATCTATAACCATCCATCTCTTAATTCCAATTCAAAATTAACTACTTTCCCTCCAAATTGAATTTGATTTTGACAATAACTCCAAATTAAATTCATATAACTTCAAATCCATCTATAACCATCCATCTCTTAATTCCAATTCCAAATTAACTACTTTCCCTCCAAATTGAATTTAATTTGATATATATTTCTTTTTTTTTCCTTAATAAATATATCACATCAAACTCAAATATTTCACCTCTTTTCCAATTAATTAAATAAACCTTAAAATAAATTCACCAACTTTAAATCACTTCTTTTCAATAATCCTAAATCCCAAAATTAAATTCCAACTTTCCAAATTTACAAATATTTTTAGATACTTGATTTAATAACTTCCAAATAAATCAAATATCTTCTCCTAATTTTTTACTTAAATTTTGGATCAAAATGCCAAAATTAAAGAGGGTAAAATTTTAAAACCACAATTTTCTCTTTTCCTTTCAAATTTCACAAAATCTCAAAATTTCTTATCCAAATAATTCAATTATCACTTCAAATTAATTTAAAACTCTACTCAAAGAATCCACATTAACCAATAAAACTTATTCAACTGTAACAATTTGATTCCAAATTCCAAAGATTAGGGAAACTAAAACTCAACAATTTGAGATAATTAACTTAAATTTTCCTAAAAACTCGGGATGTTACATTCTTCCCACCTTTAGAACTTTCGTCCTTGAAAGTTTAAATCTCGAAAAGCTTTTGATACTTAATCCTCACCTCATCATCTTGCTTTCAAATTACTTCATCGATCCAAGTGAATAGTACTTCAAACTTTAGTTATCCATAAAAGTCTATACCTCCTTTCATATAACATCTCCAAATTTTCGAAGGAAAACCAATTGAAGTCAATCTCAAATGCTTGCAACCAACGAACTCTTAACTTAAGAAGCCAAACCAACTTAGCCTTTGACCTCAAAATAATAATTTCCTTTATCCTATCAAAATAATAAAACTTTCATTAAATACTTTTATTTTCCTCCCACTTATCTTCGTTAAGACCAATAAGTTAAAGGTTCTTTGGAGAACGAGGGACTATATGCTTGTGTATGGTGCTAAGGATTTGATCCTTATAAGATACACTGACTCTGATTTTTAGACTGATATTGATTCAAGAAAATCAACTTCAGGATCAATATTCATTCTTAAAAGAATAGCTATAGTATGGAGGAGTATAAAGTAAAGTTGTATTGTCGACTCCACTATGGAAGTGGAGTATGTAGCTACATCTGAAGCAACGAAAGAAGCAATATGGCTTAGGAAATTGTTAATTGATTTGGAAGTAATTCCAAATATGTATCTGCCTATCACACTCTATTGTGGTAATAGTTGCTAATTTGAAAGAATCAAGAAGCCATCAGCACGGAAAGCACATCGAGCACAAGTACCATCTCATCAAGGAGATAGTACATCGAGGAGACGTGATCATCATGCAAATCGCCTCAGAGTTGATTTGTTTACAAAGGCCCTCGCGGCTAAAGTGTTCAAGGGTCACCTAGTCGGACTACGATTACGAGACTTATAGGGCAACTGGAAGAATTCATGGGTATCTAATGCCCTAGTTTATTGTATTTATATTTTATTCTCTCATACACAACTTTGTATATATGTAATCCCACTGGAGTTTATTCCAAGTGGGAGTTTGTTGGGTTGTATGTCCTAAAACTCGCAATTTTTAAACATTAAACATATTCTATTTTGCAATAAAAATGTTATTGAGGTATATTCAATAAAATGGTTATTGAATATGTAAATTGAACTTGTAAAAGCCTAAATCGAATAAACTAACGAACCCCTTACTAAAATTAAGTGTCAACTTCATATTAAGTCTCTTTGCATCTAATTACACTATAAATATAAGAAAATTGGTGGAGGATAAAGTTCATGCAAATTTGTTTTTTGAAAGAATTTTGTTCTTTCAAATTCTCACACCAAAATATCTTCAATCCCAAAATTCTCTTCAATTTCTTCTCAATTTGGATCGAAGATCTGTTCCAAGGTCGAAGAATAGCGGGAAAGACTCTTGTGGTTGTCTACGAACCATTCACGATTAGAAAACAAGGAGGGATTGCATCATTTTTGGATTCTACAGGGTTGTACATTCTAATCCTAATTTGCTATATATGACCTTGCATGCTTATTTACTAAAATTAGTGTAATTAGAGTGCTTAAGATTCAAATCTCTTCCGCATGTTGAATGTCAACTCTTTCAGGTAGGAGTTCAAAACTCACTCAAGATTCATGTCAAGTCACCTATGGTCATCTTGGTAAAATGTAAGTCTCTTCTAGCAACGGTCTTATAAAGAGAGACTATGCATTTCGTTGTCCGGTCTTAGACAAACTCTTCGTATAGAATACCCTTGCTCACATGTCTCCACATGAACGATTAAGATCAGATCATTTGTAATACTTTACAACAATTGTAACAACTACAAAACGGGTTGTATCAGTAGTGTTACCAGGATAAGACACCCAACCTTATCCATATACTATAGACCATTTAGATTATCACTTAAACATGGTCCACCTATATCTCTCCACATACATGTTTAAGTCACATCAGATAATCTTGGATCTTTGTATAATGGATTATTATATAAAATTAATCAACCATTGATTCAAATAACATATAACTATGAGGCTTTAGGACATACATCCCAACAATCTCCCACTTGCACTAAAGCCGAGGAAATGTAAGTCGGTGAGACATCTATCCTAAGGCATACTCTATACCCTACATGCTCCCCCACTTCCCCTAGCACACTAGAGACATGTCTAGTCCTAGACAATCTAGGAGATCCTCTCACACTTTAGCCTAGATAATTCTTTTATATAATTCAATTTATTATGTCAACAAAAACCATCTATTCACCGACAAGATGTTTCTCGTATTATGTTTTATTTCTACGACTTATTGGTTACATATGTCCTCATAGTCAATCATTGTACCATATTATCTCATAAAGTGGACAGATTAAGTTCTATATGAAACGGCTTTCAAATATCTTAGGACATATTTGACTTATGCAAATTATTACCTTACAAGAAAAAGATTGCCAATATAAGCCAACTAGAATACAACGTGGTTTTCTCTAAATCCAATATAAAATCATGTATCACGTAAAATATCAAATCTTAAACTATATGCATCCACATCCCATTATTCATAAGTTATAATTTTCAAAACTCAATGGTCATACCATCAACGTTACCAATTTAACTAAATAATTGTATATTAAATATTACACTTCCCTTTTATTAAAAAAAAAAAAAAGTTCATGCAATCAAATTACATAAAATGAAGACACCAAATCAGGCACTAAGTTAGTGGGATTGAGTGAAAAATGTGGGATAAACCCACTTTCCATATTTTTCATTTTTAATTAAATTTTCCACAAAAATCAATTTTAATTTGAATTTCAAAAATCCAACGTTCAAAAATGAATTTCACATTTAAATGATTATAATTCAATTATTAATATTAAATAAAAATTAATTCTAATGATTAATTTTAAATTATTAATTAAACAATTTAATTAATTAAATTGATTTTAATATCAAAGATTAAAATAATGCTCAATACCAATCTCGAACATGAATTCTTATTTATGTATATAATATTTAAATCATATTTAAATATTCACAACTCTCCAAATTGTTTAATTCGATAATTAAACATTTAATTATATCATATATAATTAAAGGTTGTTTTTAAATATAGAAAAATGAATCAAAATATTTACAAAATATAGCAAAATTTTAGAACTATCAATGATAGATGCTGATAGACACTAATAGACTTCTATCAGTGTCTATCAGTGGCATTGATAGACACTGATAGAAGTCTATCAGTGTCTACCTACGTCTATCATTGATAGTTCTAAAATTTTGTTATATCTTGAGATGGTTGACTAGATGAACCGACATCAACAACTCTTGTTGATCTATTAGCCTGTTCAACAACTTTTGTTGAACTCTTAGTAGTCTTATTAGAAATCTCATTTAAAACAAGCTTACTTCGTGGCTTATGATCCTTTATGTGGTCTTCTTCCAAGAAGATAGCATTTGTCAATACAAACACCTTATTCTCATTTGGATCATAGAAATATCCACCCCTCGTTTTTTTGGGGTAGCCTACAAATAGGCAAACTTTCAAATGAGGTTCCAACTTTTTAGGGTTAGTCACAAGTACGTGGGCTGGACAGCCCCAAGTCCTGAAGTGGCAGAAACTACCTTTACGACCTCTCCATAACTCAAAAGGCATTTCAGAAATACTCTTTGAGGGAACATTGTTCAAAATGTAAACTGCAGTCTTTACTACATATCCCTAAAACGAGTCTAGAAGATGAGCATAACTCATCATAGACCGAACCATGTCTAACAGGGTTCTATTTCTCCTTTCTGATACACCATTCTGTTGAGGTATACCTGGAGCTGAGAGTTAAGATGTGATTCATGTTCTATCATATAGTTCTGGAATTCTAAGTCCATATACTCTCCACCATGATCAGATCATAGTGTTTTTATCTTTTTACCTAACAAGTTTTCAACTTCAGTCTTATACTTCTTCAAATTTTCAAGAGCCTCAGACTTATGTTGCATTAGATATAGATACTCATATTTAGAATAATAATCTATGAAAGAGATGAAATATTCATACCTACCTCGAGCTCTTACACTCATCGGACCACAGAGGTCTGAATGTATAAGCTCCAAGGTTTCCTTGGCTCTATAACCTTTTCTAGTAAAAGGTTGTTTGGTCATTTTGTCTTCAAGGTAAGATTCACATACAGGCAAAGAGTTTTCTTCTAAACCATTTAGAAGTCTACATTTCATCAACTTCTTAATCCTATTGAGATTGATGTGACCTAACCTTAAACGCCAAAGATGGGTGTTTTCCTTAGAAGAAACCCTTGATCTTTTTATAGTTGTTTCTATTTTGAATATTTCAGTATTAAGCAAGGCTTTTAAGACTAACGATTTAGTACATACAAGTTATTTTCCATTGAACCAAAACCAATCTCCATACCATTCTTAAAAATAAACACTTTATTCTCAGAAAAATAGATGGAATAACTTTGTTCAATTAGATAAGAAGCTGAAATTAAGTTCCTTTTAATATGAGGAAATCCAATAACAGATAACGTTTCTTGTCCGAAAATAACTTAAGGCTACCTACAGCAATAGTTGAAACGGCCTCACCAGTACCAACTCTAAGAGTCAACTCTCCAGCTTCCAACCGTTTCCAGGAACTAAATCCTTGATAAGAAGAACATACGTGGTTAATAGCACCTAAATCAAGTATCTAGGAAGAATCATCATTCTTTACCAAGCATGTCTCCAAGACAAATAAATCACATTTATCGTCTTCGGATTTCTTCCTTTTCTGGAGAATAGTTGGATCAGTATCAGAACCTAGATAAACTCCAAGTTCTATTTCAGAGAACAATTCTCGATGATGAACCTCATCAAAGTCAGCACTGTTTTCTCTTTTAGTCCCTTGACACTCAAGAAGGACTGAAGATTATGTTGGGAACTGGCACCATTTGTTTCTTTGTAATCAATCCCATTTTTTTCAAAAAGTGAGAACTTACATTCAAACAATTCTTGCAATAAGTTCATGATCTCACCTGCAATGACCATGTTCTCAACCCTTTTGGCCAATGCATCAGGTATGCTAGCCAAAATGTGAAGTCGAGCCATCAAATTAGCCTTCATCCACACCTAATATGCATTACGAACATTTCGCGATGCAGCAAGGGTCGGGACTTGAGGACACTCCTCAAACATGACAAAATTGAGGTCGTTTACCATGAAATATGTTTTAATAGACTCTTTCCAACGTATATAATCTATCAAAGAAGAAAAGGCAACTAAAGGAATATCAAGCACTGACATGTTGCTGGAAAAACAAACATATTGATCTACGTTAGATTTTAGCAATTACTCTTTAAAACAAATCCAATCAGGTTTAGAAAAATCTAAATGAACCCCATAACACATCTAGTTTTGCAATGACGCTTCAGTGGTTTAGGACAAAAGCCACCGAAGGGTAGTCAATTTATACCTCCTTTGAATTGAGATACTCTCAACCAATCATTACACCAGAACAACTCTTATTCCTATAACGACTAGCCATCATTGATTTGGTCAAGAAATCATTAACTTGCTTAACAATTTCCCGTAGTGTGACCCTTCATTTTAGATCCTAGAGTTCCGCCCCAAGTAGCTAATCCGAAGGGGAAAACCGATTGGAGCAAAATCTAAAGCGACTCTATCCATTTCTGGAGTTCGCCTTGATATTGACCAACCGCATAATCCATCTGAAGAGGGACGCTCCCAGGGCGCCTCGAGGCTGTGTAAGAAGGTCTCACGGTGCAAACCAATGAAGGAGACCGCAAGACATGTTAACACATAACCTTCTCCCACTTACTATAAATACTCTCTTCATTCACCTTGATATTGACTCATGCAAACACCATCTGAAGGGGGACCCTCCCAGGGCGCAACGAGGCCAAGCATGAATCTCGTGATGTGAACATTAAGGGAGAAACATGAGTGGAATTGACATATCATATATATCTTTTCCTCCCACTGAGTATTTTAAGAACCTAGGGCTTAGTTGACTTAGAAAAAAATGGCTTATACGATTGTTTAGTGCACGCGCCCACCATGCATCAAGTATCATATACTCTATGCAATCGTTTACCCTAAGCGTCTATGCGATCGAATAGCCAACGCAACACGACCAAATAAACTCTTCACTCGATCGTTTAGCATCAGCCATGTGATCGCTTAGTAAATACTATATGATCGAGTGGACCTTTTCCACACGATCGTTTAGTCAATTTAAATGATCGTTTAGCATGGGCTACACGATGCGACCAACCTTTGGTCTTCTTCCTTAAAGTGAACAACATCTCCATGCGTATTTGAAACTTCATCACAAACAACACAAACAACGAAAATAAACTTGAATACAAACTCGATTGCTAGTTAATTATGCCCAAAAACGCAGGGGCCCTTACAAATTAACAAATGTCCATCAAACTATCCACAAACACACTTAACACTTAAATGCATTGTAGAAAACACTTAAAACCTACCAAGATTGTAAAATAAAGTTCAATACAATAATGGAATTTGGAATATTAGAACAACCTGGCTTTGGTACCAATTGAAGGAACTCTAAATAAAATCTAGTTAGCGGAAGCGGATCGTTCCAAAGTCGATTGAGAAAGAACATAAACGATTACAGTCTAACGGAAGAGATTATGCATAAAGAATAAATTACAAGCATACTTCTTTAATTAAACACAAAGGATCGAGTATACAATACCTTTGAAGAACTTCTTCTTTTAGTATCCCCCGATCAATTAGTAACGCGTCCAAAGAAAAACTCGAATGCAACGATCAAAACAACCAACAACGCGAACTGAAGAATCCTTAATCACTATTGAGTTCAACTCGATCCTTGAGTCTTGAACAGAACAAGAACATCACCACAAGCGTTACCTTGGTATTCTCGGTGTAAGAATCCAAGAGTTGTGGGCTCTGATGACTTTGGATAGAGGAATGAAGGAGGTAAACGATCGAGTAGACAATTGAGTATGCGACAGAGGAAGGAAGTCTATCGTATAGAGTTGATACTCGATCGTGTAGAAGAAGAAGCCTATCGTATAGACTTGCTACTCGATCGTGTAGCAACGAGTAACTATCGTATAATAAACTCGATACTTGATCATTTAGGCTGTGAGATACTATCGTTTAGTAAAACTCTTTTACTCGATAGTTTTTTTTTTTTTTTTTTTTTGTGAAACGATACAATAATGAATCATCATCTGATTTTGAAAAACTATTTTCTTTTTTATCTCAAAGTTTCCATAAACCGTGCATAACCTCCCACTCAAGTCGATTATTAAAGAAAAAATAATTAATTATCATATAATTAATATATTATAAATAAATATAATAACTAACTTATCATATTATATTTATAACCTATAGTTTCAATATTTCATCATATGCAACATATAAACCATAGTTCTTTTTCTCTTTTATGGCATTTAATATAAATCACATTTATATTAATTCCTCCAATTAATAATGTATCAAATACATCATATATATTATATCACATATAATTGAATCAATTTAATTATATCATATATAATCAAATTTCCTCTTATTAATTTGAATACTTCAAACTAATCCAAAATCTGATTTTCAACTTGAACCCATTGAGCTACCAAAGGGACCTTATAGACCTGTAGTTGGAAGCTCCAATGGTACATGAATAACTGACTAAACTATTTAATCATGAGATCTACCATATGTTAACTGTCGGGTACTTCACTAAATACCAACAGTTGCACTCTTCACATTATAGATATATTTATGTGTCCATACAACCAATCAACAGTACAATGACCCTTCACAAATCGCTCGTAAGTACAGTTGGGCCAATTTACTGTCTTGTCCCTATAGTTACATCTAACTCCTTAAGTACAACTGATTTCTCTAATGAACAATAAGTCATAGTCCTACTATGACTGAGTCCTCTCTTCCGAAGAGAGAGTGTGGCCATTATGTTCAAGACCCGAAATCAGTTCTTAAGGGATCAATTTATCTACTTACCTCTGCTTCGGGGAAGGAGTGAAATCCGTCTTGTGTAGTTGAGTTCCCAAATCCCCAATCAGACGAATCCCCAAAATGGTAGGCTTGTTGATTGGAAATCTGGCCACTCTCACCCATACAAATCAAAGGATCGCCCTCATGAACAGGAGTTCCCAACTCACTTAGGATTAAGGTCATGTCACCTATGGTCATTCTAGTGAAATGTAAGTCTCAATTATAAATAGCGTTATATAAAAAGACTAATCATTTCGTGGTCCAATCTTATACAAACTCTTTATATAGGATACCCCGCTCGCATGCCTCTACATGAATGGTCAGGATCAGATTATTTGTAGCACTTTACAACATTTGTAACATCTACAAAGTGGGTTATATCCGTAGTGTCACAAGAATAAGGTATCCCTCATTTATCCATCTACTACAGACCATTTAGGTTATTACTTGAGGCATGATCCACTTATATGTCTCCACATACATGCTTAAGTTACAAAAAATAACCTCGTATCTTTGTTTAATTGATTGAGTAAAAGCTTATAAAATAACACTTATTTTATTAATAAGAATATGTTTACAAACTACGAGACTACCAGGAGATTTAGGACACTAATTCCATCAAAGAACTCATAATTTAAGGAAAAAGTTTAGTTAAGCCCCTAAACTATGCCTTGGAGTTAAGAATACTTAATGGGAACCCAAGCTGGAAAATTTGAAAGCAGAAATTTTGGCTAAGTATTAGAACCATGCTTTGGAGGTGGTATCAAGTGGTCACCTTTAGTAGTCGAGAAAAGAGCTAAGTATGGAGACCATGTGGTTGACATAGGAATAAAGGAGGAGTTGGAGAAGGAAAGTTTAGCTAAGTGTTAAAGAATTCAAGAGTTGGAAGCATAGTAGGTTGGAGGGCAGAATTTTGGCTAATTGTCAAGACTATGCTTTGAACCTAGAATTGGCCTAGAATTAGAAGAAAACAAATTGGCTAAATGTTGGGAGATAAGGGGGAAGAATTGGTTAAGTGTTGGACAACCATGCATTGAACTTTGCACAACCAAGGTGAGGAAATAAGGTTGGAGCATAGTGTGAGGGTGGTGAACGCATGTTGTATTAACGTTGGAAATTTGGCTAAGTGTTGGAAGTTAGAGTTAAACACATAGCCACTAGAGAAGTAGAGATGTGACTAAGTGTTTAGACTATGCTTTGCAAAAGGGTTGAGAGACTTAGGAGAACCTTCAAGTGGTGAAATTAGACGTGCAAAAGTTGGGAAAGAAAAGGTGAACGCATGGGACATTCATGGGTGAGAATTTGACTGAGTTTTGGACAGCTCGTTGAATACACACCCTAGTAGGGGCATGTTGGACGCCCAGGGTGTGGAAAAAGAGTCTTTAGACTCATGTTTTGAGAAAGGGGCACAATTGGATGCATGTTGAAAGAGGAATTGGGATATGCTTTCACTAGTTGGGACAAAAATCTAAGGAAGAGGTGGCTAACTCAGAGGTGGACACCTTAAGAAGTTAAATGGCAGCATGATGTGAATTTGACTAAGTGTCCAAGCATGAGTTGGACTGATGACGGGAAATTAGACGTCAATTTACTCGACAACTAAAATCCCTTGGATGCGATATGTGATGCATGTTCTTAAGGTATGCATTGATAGTTATGCGTCGATGGTCATGCATTGGAATGATTATGCGTTAACAAATGTATGCGATGACCATGCATCTTGTCACAAGTTTTCTTGCGTTCACGCCAAGGATAACGCGAACGCAAGTTTCTTGGGTGATCCGAGGTCGAACATGGGGACTTGTAGCTGGCTGAATGTGGTAATGTGCATGTGGCGGTTAAATAAAAGAATGTTGGAGGGGTTGCTAAGTTAACTCTACTCCTACTCCTAGCTAACAGACAATGTAATGAGAATATGAATGAGAGGTAGAGATATGACAACTCTTGATATGAAACAAATGAATGGTAAAATAAATAAAATGTGGAGATTATTTCATTGCAACCATTAAGAGTGACCGCAAGGGAAACCTTAGTCAACGCAAACCATGCAATCATGCTACACACACTTGAGCCTAACTCTAGGACGTATATGTGTATCTGCGATATTGTCGGGAAGCCTATGCCTGCCTAAACCTCTATAACCTGCTCATGAGCTCTTGCCGCATGAGCGTGACAGTCGCATAACACCTTATCCTACTTCCTGGACGCATGCAATATCCTATCCGTAGGGTGCATATGCTGTGTGATAGCAAACGGAGCTTATCCCTAAGTTCCCCATTCTTGCCTATGTGTTCCAATCCGCTCTCTCGAGTCTTAGATTTGGGTTTTAGACTACTCTCCCAAGTATGCCTAAATGATGAATGAAGCGCTCATGTGACAAGGTAACTGCATGAACTTTGCTAACCTAAGATTATTCCTATCTCTAGTGAACAATGCTTACATTGCTTAATGCGACCAACCACTTACCCTCCCAGGCAGTTGGTTGTTGTTGACTTTACTCATAGACAAGCATTATGTTGGCCTATAGACAGTCGTTGCTACAGCTTCACACTAAGAAAATAAGGTTACTCACACACTCACGCAACGCACACCTCTCGGTGGTTTGCTACATGCTTCATATCACTAATCCACATGACTAAGTATACGATACTCAAGCAATCTCACTAAGTGATGCACTGAAGTTAAAGATGCTAAGTAAAGAAGATGGAGATGGAATCAAAGGAAACACAGAAATGTATTGAACACAAAATGTATTAATTCCTTAATCACAAAATGTATACAATATAATATAAGAAAATAAAGGAAAATGAAATAACCGACTAGAAGCAAAGACTTGCTTCCAGCGGATGTGCGTCAAAGCTGTCGATGGTGCCATGGATGGGCGGTGGAGCTGACTCTCCCGAGATCTAGCTCCAGTCGAAGGCTCCGGTCGTCACTCGAAATGGATGAAGGAGGTGAAGAACTCTCAAGCGTCTTCTCATGCATTTTGTCTGGATCATAAGGATCCACCCTAGGCGACCCTCAGGCGAAAACCTTGGATAACTTCAATTTCTGCTCATCAGCTTCTTTATATAGAGCCTGGATTGCTGACAACATTAATAGACTGCTCTAATTCTAACATTCGGCGCGTTTAGTCCTTTCTGAACCTCTGCTGCCAACGGCATGATAGGTGAAATGTCAACATCATCTTTTGATTTTCTCGAAGTAGATGCGTTGATGCATTCATTCCACCAACCTTGCATTGATCCCTTTATCATGCGTTATTGCGTAGTAGCAATCATTCAGTGACTGCATTCATTTAATATCGCAACTCTACACGCTGACCGTAATCGCTTGACGAGCGCAACTCCCATGCGATGGACGCATGTGGCTGATTACCGCAACATCCATTCGTTGATCGAACGCATTCGCCTTCGCAATGGAGATTTTCTCCGCATGCAGTCGTCTATGCGGTGGTCCGGTTTCCACGGTCCACTTCCTGCATTAGCTACAAAAATAGAACATTGAACGCATAATAACGCATAATAACGGGTTAGCCGAGATTCTTTAATGCTAAATGAAGCAAGCTCATTTTCTCATGAATTCCTATCATAATTGTTGCTTATTCTGCTTAACCTTCATAATTCTAAGTAAAAGGCCTAAGATGACATGCATTTCTGCATGTCATCACACCTCCAAACTTAAAATCATGCTTGTCCTCAAGCATGCGTTATACTCAAGAAATTCTAACTCGTCTTCATGCTTTCCTTTGCGATGACTAGCTTTTCAGAATATAATTTACACATACCTCTGACCATCACCGCAATGCTCTCCTCCACTTTGGCTACTTCTTCAAAAAGATCTTTTCTAGGTTTATATCCGGCAAGCCTTTGCTCAAAAACTTTTTACTCATTCACCGCAACTTTGTGTTTAGCTTTTGAGAATGCGTTTGTTCAAAATACTTCAAAATTTTGCGATGACTTATTCAAATGCGGCATTGAACGTGGTTACGCCCTTCGTTTTGGCTTACCCCTACGTGTGTCATGCGGGCATCCAACTTCGATTGCATTCCATATTCAACTCTTGTCTCACTTAATTTGGCTTGCACCTGATAGAGTTGTTGCGCTTATGTGCTGATCCTGGCAACTTGCCTTCGTTTTGGCTTGCCCACACGTGTGTCATGCGGACATCCAACTATGGATAAGTGCCTTTCACAACTTAACTCTTATCAACATGGGTTTCGTGGAGTTATTATTCTTAAAAATTCTCTTCACTTTTTTTTTTTTTCAAATGATCGCAAAGCAATGAATGCAATTCTCCGAGACTGTTGCCACCCCCAAACTTAGAGGTTGGCAGCGTTCTCACCGCAAAGCTAAAAACAAAATTATAAGAATGCGATAATAAATGTTTGAGCGAAGGTTTGCACAAAATAAAACTTAGAACTTTCAAAATTTGAAGAGGCTAATAAAAGTAAAGAGCACCTTGCGATGATTAGTTAGAAGATGCAGGGAATTATACGTACCATCATAGAAAAATCGCAAAACAACGCGATCGGGAAAGAAGGAATTTCAAAAGGATAAGACATACAAGATAACAGGAAAAGACCTTAGGCGATACAACGCATGCGATCATGCGTTAGAATTCACGCGATTGAAGCCATGCGTTGAAGGATGAAAGGAGTTCTTCCGTTGAACTGCGCACCGAAGAGACTTATTGTTGCACCTATAAGAGCAAACGTACACACCCAAGGAAGCAGCCATATATCCAAAATACAATGAAAATAAAAATAACCTATACTAAGAAAGCAAGTTAAAGATAGAGTAGAAGACATCCCTGGAAAAATTGGAGTGTTGTCACCGCAAGGAGTCTTCCATACAAGAGAGTGCTCTCAACTGCTTGGGTCAGAGATCATGCCCTGACCTTTGAAACTGCTGAACGACACAAGCTCATTTTCTCATGAATTCCTAGCATAATTGTCGCTTATTCGCCTTAACAACCTTCATAATTCTAAGTAAAAGGCCTAAGATGACATGCATTTCTGCATGTCGTCATGGATGCCCAAGGTACTATGTGGAGCATGCAAAGTGTAGGAATGACACTTCAAAAGGATGATATCTGCCATCCTCACTCCTCCTTTGAGTTCAAGACATTTTACTATTTTTAATAAAATAAGTTAAGCCAATGAGCTGTTGTTTATTTACTTGGCTTTAAGTTTAGTGAGTGAAAAAGGTTAAGATGGGCAGTAGGTATCACAAAAGGGTGGTATCTGCCATTCTCACATCTCCTTCCAGGTCTGGGAGACAAGGCTTAGGAGGGGGTGTGACATCAACACTTCTTTCATTTCTTCTCATGTTTGTTCCTCTTGATTCAATTGCCTTCGGTCATGGGTATATGGTTAGGTTGAAGAATGTGTTGATTCGTTTGATGCCGAATCCAAACTCTGTATCTCCAATCTTGGAGATGTATTTACTGTCATAGGGGGTTCATTCATAGAATGTGTGGACCACTTACGTTTTCAGCTTCTACGATCCTTCACAAAATTTTCACCACCTCATGTTGCTTATTACATTCATTATGAATGCGGGAAGTGAAGCATCCTTAGGGAACAATCCCATATCCAATAACAGTGGCGATCGCTTCTTCGACACCTTCTTCTCTGTCGCCTCAATGGGCGCTTTGCCCTTATCCTTTTTTCTCTCATTAGAACTAGTAGATACCCTGCTTCCCTCTCCTCTTTCTTCTGTCGATGCGGCTCCTTCCTTCACCACTTTGTTTTCAGATTTATTTGGCTGTTTTTTCCTTCTAACCTTTTTCTTTTTCTCCTTTCCTTTCTGATTACTACCTTTTTCTGTGATGCAGCATTTTTTCACCTTCTTGGCTTTTTTTGTGGCATCGTTATTTTCCTTCTCCATCTCTTTTTCAAATTCAATTACAGCTCTATCCGCACTATCCAATTCCTTAGGCTCATAAGGCCTGCATCTTGCCGCATCAGCAGCTTCTTGTAGTTGTTTATCGCATACTTCTCTATCAAATTCTACCGTCGCGATCACACTTTGTGCTTTCCTTCTCAGTTCTTGGAAGCTCTTCTTCATCTTTTTTTATTTTTGGCTACATGAGCCACTAACCGATCAATTGATGATGTGGGGAAACGTACTTCTTCTTCAACCACCACTTTAGCAGTGTGACGCCTTCATTATAGTGATGTTTCATCTCTTCTCCTCGCCTCATTGGCGCCCATCAACTTGCTTGCGTCGAACTGATGTGGTTGTATCCCCAACTCAAGTCTTTTGAGGTAAACTTCTTTCTCGCGTGGTTTGGAGATCGCTACATTGGTCTCGATTTTTCTTTCCAATGGTGATGAAAATCGTGAAAGTGTTGGGGTTTGAGGGAAGGTCATGGTCGGCAGTGTCAAGAAGGTTGGGTCGATAAAGTTAGGACTCCGGGTAGATGAAGGGATGTTTTGGTGGAAGGGATTTGCTTCTAACGCTATGATTTCTACTAGGCGTAGGGTACTTGTTGGTATTACAACTTCGTAAAGCTAGTCGGTGGACGGAGGTTTTGAAGAAACTCTCGGTTTTGATGAGGCTAATGTGGCTGCAGCATTAGTGGTGGTTTTTTGGCTATCCATGAGTAGGTTTTTGTGGGGGAAGGTAGGAAAAAAGGTGAATTAGGTTGTCAAAATAGTCACCAGACAGCTAGCACAGAAAGGGCTTGAGGGAAAGGTTCGAAAGTGGGAAAATGAAATAGTAAAGATGAAGAGCCTTTTATAAGCGTTAGTAGGTAGGTGTGTGAATTGAGGCATGACGTCAGCGTCATGATGGCACATTTATTAAAAAAGGGAATGTAGCAGATGACGTGGAGCAGCGCGTCAACCGATGTCACGTGATGGACGTCTTTTCAAATCCCCACTAATGTGGACGTCTTTTCAATTCCACTTGGTATCCTCGCATGGGTTGAGTGTATTGAATGCGTTGAAATTTTTTTTTTCAATGCATCCTACACTTAATGCAACACTTTTCGATTTTTCAAGAATCTAAATTTCAAACAATTTATATTGTAATAAGCCAATCACCATAAAACGTCAAGCAATATTCAAAAGATAATTATAGAAATAAGAAAGCAATAAAGACAAAAGAATCATAAAACTAAGAAAGCAATAAAGACAAAAAAGTTAGGAAGTGTCCCTGTTAAGATGTTATCATTTTGCCACAAGGACCACCTGCATGTTCTTCACTCGAGATTTCCAAGATCATTGGAGGCTTTTTTGCGATCAACTTCGCCTCCATAATAGGGTTTAATGCACTACCCATTTACTTTAAGTACATTAGATTCATCATCATTGGTTAACTCCACAGCACCTTGCGGCAAGATTTCTTCATTATGAATGGGCCAAACTAGAACGATTGCAATTTAACTGGAAATAAACGAAACGGTAAGTTAAACAAGAGAACTCTTTGACCAACAAATAAAGTTTTTTTACAGATGTGTTGGTCATGCCAACATTTAGTTCTGTCTTTATAAATTTTTGCATTCTCATAGGCTTGAAGCCTCCATTCATCAAGCTCATTTAATTGTAATTTCCTCACCTTGCCAACGGCTTATAGGTTTAGGTTTAACTTCTTTGTGGCCCAATGAGCTTTGTGCTCCAATTCCAAGGGTAGATAGCATGCCTTACCAAATACAAACCCATATGGAGACATCCCAAGAGGTTTCTTATATGCAGTGCGATAAGCCCATAAAGCTTCGTCGAGTTTCATCGCCCAGTATTTTCGAGTAGTGTTTACCACCTTCTCTAAGATGGACTTAATCTCTCGGTTTGAAACTTCGGCCTACCCATTGGTCTGTTAATGGTACGTCATGGAAATCCTATGGTGAACATTATATTTAATTAGCAACTTACGAATGATGCGATTAATGAAATGTGTACCTTCATCACTAATAATTGCCCTTAGGGTGCCAAACTGTGTGAAGATATGCATTTGAATGAATTTAGATACTGTTGTTGCATCATTCTTAGCACAAGAAATATCCTCAATCCATTTAGATACATGGTCAACAGCTACTAAGATGTAGCTATGGCCGCATGATAGAGGAAATAGGACCTGAAATCTATGCCCCAAATATCAAACAATCCAACTTCTAAAATCGCGATTAGAGCATCTCATTTCTCCTTGAAATATTACCTATTCGCTGGCAGTTAGCGCATTGTACTACAAAGTCTCTAGTGTCTTTGAACAAGGTGGGCCGATAATACCCACATTGAAGGACTTTGCTGCTGTTCTATCTTCACCGAAATGATTGCCAAAAGGTGATTCATTGTGGTATGCATTTCAGGAACGCATTGCCTGAAGATATGATCAGGAATGTGCTTTTGCAGATAGGGTTCATCCCAATAGTAGAAGTTACATTCGTGCATTAGTTTCTTCTTTTGTTGTGTGTTGTTTTTAATCCTCAGGGAATTGTTTACATGCCAAGAAATTGATGATGTTAGTATACCACGGTAAAAAGTCATCAATTTTCAATACGGCTTCATCAGGAAAGCATGCGTTGATGTCAGGCTGCATGCGATCAACTTCTAAATTTTCTAGGCAAAATAGGTGGTCAGCCACCTTATTCTCAATTCCTTTTCTGTCAATTATTCTCTGTATCAAATTCTTGTAATAACAAAATCCATCGAATCAACCTAAATTTTACATCCTTCTTTGTCATCAAGTATTTAATTACAGAATGATCTGTATGGATGATGATTTTTTATCCCAATAGATAGGCTTGGAATTTTTCTACTGCAAATACCACAGCTAGTAACTTTTTTTCAGTGATTGTATAATTAATTGTGGCCTCATTTAATGTTTTACTGGAGTATGTGATTGGATGCAAAACCTTTTCCTTGCACTAAACTACTGCAGCGCCCATTGCATAGTCATTGGCATCGCACATTAGTTCAAAAGGAAGCAACCAACTTGGTGCGATCAAAATGGGTGCAACGACAAATGTTTGTTTCAGCTTCTCGAATGCTTGCAAACAGTGTTCGTAAAAAACAAAAGGTCTTTTGATTTCAAGTAGCATACTCAATGGTCGTGCAATTTTTTAGAAATCCTTAATAAATATACGATAAAAGCCCGCGGCCTAGGAAACTTCTTAAGCTTTTCACATTCGCTGGAGGGGGTAGTCTTTCATAGCTTCAATCTTGGCTTTCTCCATTTCTAAGCCAACTTTGGGTACCTTGTGGCATAGCATAATTCCTTCATTTACCATGAAATGACATTTTTCCCAGTTTAATACAAGATTGGTATCCTCACATCTTTGTAGAACCTGCTCAAGGTTGGTAAGCATGAATTGTAGAATTTTCCAAACACAGAGAAATCATCCATGAATATCTCCACGGACTTCTCTAAGTAATCAGAAAAGATTGTCACCATATAGCTCTGGAAGGTACCCATTGCATTAAATAACCCAAAAAGCATGCATCGAAAAGCGAATGTCCTATAAGGGCATGTAAATGTGGTTTTTTCTTGATCCTTAGGGGCGATCGTTATCTGATTGTATCCAGAGTATCTGCCCAAGAAGCAGAAGAAATCATTGCCAACTAATCTGTCAAGCATCTAATGAATGAATGATAATGGAAAATGGTTCTTCTTGGTTGTTGTGTTTAATTTCCTATAGTCCATACAAATTCTCCACCCAGTGATAGGCCGAGTGTTGGATTTTATGTCCTAAAACTCGTAGTTTGTAAATTAATAAATATGTTCTGTTTTGTTTTTCGATAAAGTTGTTATTGAAATTGTAATCTTGAATCCAATAAACTAAGGTCCTAAGGCTATTTAATGTAGTTTGAACTTTATGTAGTGACATAAAGATGGATCAAGTTCAAATATATAGCCAAAATGGTCTATAGTATATGAATAAGGTTGGGCACCTTATTCTGGGGACACTATGGATGCGGCCCACTTTGTAGTTAGTACAAACGATGTCATCCTGAATCGTTCATATAAATATATGTGAGTGGGGGCATCCTATGTAAAGAGTTTACATAAGACTGAACCATAAAATAGTCATTTTTTACGTTCTAAATGTCGTTTTATGTATAAAACTGACTATTTCGTTAATTGATGACCTAGGTAACTTAATCTTAATCCTGAGCTAACTATGACTCCTGTTCACTCTGAACTATCCTTAGATCTGCATAGGTGAGGGCAACTCAATTTCGCTGGCCCAATAAGCCTCCCATTTCAGGGGTAAGATCAGGTCGATAGTTGGGAACATAGGATGCAAGACAGAATTCACTCCTACCCATTATAGGGATAGTAGATAGGTTGTTCCCTTTAGTACTGAATCCAGGTCTTGAATAAGGGGACCCATCCTCTCCTTGGCCCGAGAGGGATTCGGTTTATAGGTTGGACCTTAAACCAATTGTTCATTAGCGGATCAGTGGAACTTAAGAAACAAGATGTAGTCTTGGGGGTAAAACGGTTTTTATGACCCAACCGAGATTATGAACAACCTGTGAAGGATTAACTTACTAATCATGGTTATATCAAATGGACACAAATATATCTATAGTGAAGGGAGTGCAACTACGAGACTTTAGTGGAATGACCCGTTAGTTAACGAATGTTGATTAGCTCCGTCTAAAGAGTTTAGCTAGCTAATCTCGGATCATTGGAGCCCATGATCTATAGGTTCATTAGGTTCCCTTACTAGCTCATATGGACTAAACTTAGAATAGTATGATAGAATAATTCGAATTGTTCGAATTATGTAGAGACAGAGAAACCGACAAGTAAATGTGATATAGTGGTCGGGTTTTTTAGCTTAGAGATATAGCTTTAATATTTAAATATGATTTAAATATCAAGAATATGAAAATGTTCATATTCGGAAGCTCGGAAATGATGGAATGGTCAAAGATGTAAAAAGTCAAAGAGTTGACTTTTAACTTTGAAAAATCAAATTTTGACCGACCTTATATTCAAATTTGATTTGAATTTCGAGAAAATGAATGCGGATTCATGCTCGGGAGGTCAAAATTAGTCAACATGAGAAAAATCATAAAAAGTCCAAATGTTGACTTTTTGGTCAAAGTTTGACTTTGACCAAATGACTATTTTGCCCTTTGACTATAGTTAGTGGGAAAATCCAAACTTTTGTTAGATAATTTCACTAACAAAATAGTGGGCTAGGTGTTGGCTTATAGTGGAGACATTAAGCCCACTAAGATAGTGGAATATAGGTGTTGGGTTTTTTATGCATTTAGTTCATGCAATTATTGCATGGATTTTTCTATAAACTGGGCTTTCATTTTAAATGAAAAGAGTTTTTGCAATTTTGAAAATTAGTTTTCATATTTGGGCTAGAAAAATCACAACTTTGAAAAAAAGAGAAAAACCCAAACCTACCCAAATTCCATCTTATTTTCCATCTCTTTTCTCTCTCTCGATTTTCTTCATCCACCGGGTCCCACAACCCGGTTCTGAGTCTAGAGGATAGTAGGTCAACTCTAGTGGTGGTTCGAAAGAGTTCGGGTCGAGATTCAAAGAGGAAAAGCGGTTTTCGGGAGCTTCAAAGATAGTATCCTACACTTTTAATTCACTATTTTTCCCTTCATGATGCATGGTTATTTCCTTTAATTTAAGAGAAATTAGAGTGTAATTAGATCCCAATTCTACTGCGTATGTCTCATGTTCCATCACGAGTGGGTACCACTTTGTTATTCTGGTTTGGAGTTACAGTGATAGGACAGGACTTACCCAATTACTATCAGAAATAGGGTAAATTATGCCTGCATCCATCCATTTAATGACTTCCTTTTTCATTTCTTTTTTCATCATAGGGTTGAGCCTGTGTTGATGTTCGATTGAACCTTTTTTCCCTTCTTCCAGTCTAAATTTATGCATGAAATATGGGGGGTTGATCCCCTTTATGTCTGCAATGGTCCATTCGATGGCTCGAGTATATTTCCTCAAAACTTTTAACAGAGATTCCTCATTTTTAAGGGTTAAGGTGGCTGAAATAATGATAGGTAGTGTTTCTCCCTCACCAAGGAAGGCATACTTGAGACCTGAGGGGAACATTTTCATTTCCAATGCTAGAGGTTGCTCCAATGAAGGCTTGACTTTATTTTCTTGGTCCCCCATGTTTAGTGGTTCAAAGTTCTTTTGTACAACTGCCGCATAGCAAGTATGCGGGAGCTGTTAGTCTATTTTTCCTTCACCATCTTCATCTTCTTAGTCTATGTTGTAAAGCCAATCATTCTCGATGTCAACTGCATGACATACAGCTATTTCATAAGGGAATTCTAATGCCTTGAGGACGTTGAACTTGATTTCTTTCCCATTCACTCTCATTGTGATTTTCCCTTTATGCACATCTATTTATATGCGTCCAATGGATAAAAATGGTCTATCCAAAATGATGGGCACGTCATGGTCTGCTTCATAGTTAAGAATTATAAAGTCTGCGGGTAGAATGAATTTATCCACTTTTACTAATACGTCTTCGATTATCCCTTCTTGTCGCACAAGAGAACGATCAGCCATCTGAAGTGTTATTGAGGTTGGTCGCACTTCACCACTTCTTAAAAATAGAGAGGGGCATTAGGTTTATGCTAGCCCTCAAATTGCATAGGGCTTGCCTATGTCAACTCCTACTATGGAGCAAAGAATGGTAAAGCTACCAGGGTGCCTCATCTTTGTTGGAATCTTTTATTGTATTATCACATTGCATTCTTGAGTGAGTGTTATCGTTTCAAATGTTTCAATCCTTCTCTTTCTAGAAAGTATGTCCTTTAAGAACTTCATATGTAGGTATCTGTTTTAATGCTTCAACCAAAGGGATATTGATATGCAATTGTTTTAATATCTCCAGGAAGTGTCGGAATTGATTCATCATTCCTTCTTCTCAATCTCAGTGGATACGTTAGTGGTTGCATCTTCACTGATGCCTGTGAGGTTGAAGTCTTTTTTAATAGCTTTCTACGTTCCTTCTCATGCTCTTCTGTCTAGTTTGTTGTTGTTGGTTTTTATGTTTGCTACAAGGTGGGTTGTTGATCAGAAGCATCTCCATTCTCTTCTTCTATTGGTCTAGCAGGTGGGCACCAAAAACTTGTTGTCATTCTAGATTGATGCGATGAAATGCCTTATGCCATGCTTCTTCAATATGAGTATTTCTTAATCTAGATGTAATGTTTTCTCTAGTTAAATCCAAGTATAAATCTAACTAGAGTATGCCTTAATGTGATCTAAGTGTCGAACTCAGGGCATGCAATTAAAATGTGCAGTAATTTTTTTTTTTTTTTTTGCTCAATCTTAACGCATTGTTTTGATTATAAAGTAAGCGATGGAAATGTATATATCTAACTATCCTATTTAATCTAAGCGATGAGATGGATGAAATAGATGCGATGATAATTGCAATTCAAAATAAAGTTGTGTGCGACGAGAATGGATGAAATACAAATAGATGAATAGGGTTGAGAAAGATTCATCAACATTCTTCTAAGCAACATATAAGTTAAGCATTCATGCTATAAACTCATAATTAACAAATTTCACATCTCGATTTTGATGCCACACTACCTTATCGCAGGATGCATGCAGTGATTTTTTATTGTGAAGGATAATCTTTATTTCTAAAGTTACTTCTTTCCTTGTTAAAAAGGTTCCACAATCGCTTCCTTTCTCAAGGTGCAAATTGTTTTGTACTTAGATCAATATCTCGATTTAATCTTAACTAAACAATAAGCACATGTTAGAACAAGATGAACACCTACTTATGCATGACTTAGCGAAAAATGTTAACTATTCTCCCTCAACTCATGGATAATTTAGCTACTCATGCTTGTGGAAAAAGATAGAAATGTATGAAATATGGAAGGAATTGCATTCATATTAGAAATACTATTCTTCCATCACTACACTAATACACATATAAAGGAATAAAGGATGCAAGAGATAAAAGATAAGTGAAGAAATCAAGTCATAAGTGACAATCTCTTGCTCCCTGAGGCTCATAGTGGTGACTATTTTATGCTGACTGCAATGATCTGGAGGAACTCCCTCTTCCTCCACGGACAATTATCAAGGTCTCACTCAAAATTCTCAATGACAAGCTTGGAGGAACGATCATTGTTGAAGAGGTGGAGTTTTGACAGAACTTCCTCTCTCTCGATGGATGAAGTTATCTTCAACTTCTTGGGTGGGCTATTCATATGCGTCAAAAAGTGAAGATCATCGCCTCTTTTTTATGATGGTCTAACGCCTCCCATTAAATTCCATGCCCTATTGTGCTGCCTGCTACACGTCAAAGATCCACTATGTGAACTCTGATCCCTAATTTCTCTACTTAAGTATGTTCCCTACTGAGACCAGTGTGGTGAGTAGGTTGATGTGGAAATTAATGTGTAATTGTAGAGAAAATGGTGAAAAATTAGAAGAAAATAGTGAATTTGAGAGCTTGACTCTTAGGTAAAGCTTAAAATTGGCGTTGGAAGCTAGAAAATTAGCTAAGTGTTGTTCCATGCGTTAGCCTTGCTCATTTAGAGGTTATTTGGGCGTTGAAGAAAGCCAAAGTGTGGCCAAGAGAAACGCATGTGGCAACCAATGTCTTGAGAGGTTAGCAAAACGTGTGATAACTAAAATTAGATGAACGCAATATGCGATGCATGTTCTTAATGTATGCATTGAATATCATACGTCGGTGGTCATGCATTGGAATGAACTATGCATTAACGAATGTATGCGATGACCGTGCGTTCCTGTCACAAGTTTTCTTATGCTCACGCCAACTATAATGCAAACGCAAGTTTCTCGGGTGATCCGAGGTCGAACTCAGGGACTTGTAGCTAGACGTATGTAGTAATGTGCATGTGGCGGTTGAATAAAAGAATGATGGAGGGGTTGTTAAGCTAACACTACTCCTACTCCTAACTAACAGACAACGCAATGAGAATATGAATGAGAGGTAGAGACTTGACAACTATTGACAGGAAGTAAATGGATGGAAAAATAGATAAAATGTGGAGATGTCTTCATTGCAATCCTTAAGAGTGGCCGCAAGGGCACCTTAGTCAACACAAGCCATGCGATCATGCTACACACACTAAAAGTCTAAATCTAGGACGTATGCGATGTGTATGCATAAGGGTCGAGATGGCCGCATACAGCCACCATATCCTACTTCCTGGACACAGTCATTGTCCTCTCTGTAGGGTGCATACACTGTTTAATAGAAAATGAAGCTTATTCCTAGGTCTCCATTCTTGATATTGCAAACCTAATCTAGCCCTCTCGAGCATCGATTCTAACCTAGCTCTCTCGAGTCTTAGGTTTTTTCTTTAAACTCTCCCTCGAGTAGCTCTAAAGGTGTGATGGACGTATACATAAGACAAGGTAACCACACAAACTTGGCTGACGCAAGATTATTCCTATCTCTAGTGAACAATAACTTACATTGCTTAATGCGACCAGCCACTTACCCTCCCGAGCACTTAGTTGTTGCTGACTTTACTCATAGACAAGCATTGCGTCCACCTATAGACAGATGTTACTAAAGCTTTACACTAAGAAAATAAGATTTTCTCACACACTCATGCAACGCACACCTCTCGGTGGTTTGCTACATGCTTCATATCTCTAATCCACATGACTAAGTATGAAATAATCTAGCAATCTCACTAAGTGATGCAATGAAAGTTAAGGATGCTAAGTAAAGAAAGATGGAGGTGGAATCGAAAGAAACACAGAAATGCATTGAACACATAATGTATTAATTCCTTAATCCCAAAATGTAATTCAATACAATATAAGAAAATAAGAGAAAATGAAATGATCGGCTGGAAGCAATGACTTGCTTCCAGCAGATGTGCGTTAAGGCTGCCGGTGGTGCCATGGATGGGCGGTGGAGCTGACTCTCCTGAGATCTAGCTCCGATCGAAGGCTCCGGTCGTCGCTCAGAATGGATGAGGGAGATGAAGAACTCTCAAGCTTTCTTCTCACGCATTAGTCTAGATCGCAGGGATAATCCCTAGATGATCTGAAATTCTGCTCATCGGCTTCTATATATAGAGCTTGATCGCCGACAGCATTAATGGACTGCTCTGATTCTGACATAGCGGCGCGTTAGTCCTTTTCTGAATCTCTGCTGCTAACGGCATGGTAGGTGAAATGTCAACATCATCTTTTGATTTTTCCAAGAGATGCGTTGATGCGTCTATTCCACCAACCTTGTGTTGATCCCTCTATTATACGTTATCGTGTAGCCGCAATCATGCAGTGACCACATTCGCTTAATACCGAAACTTCTACACGATGACCGCAATCGCTTGACGATCGCAACTCCTATGCGATGGACGCATGCGACTGATCACTGAAACACCCATGCATTGATCGTGTGCGTTCGCCTTTGCGATGGAGAGTTTCTTTACATGCAGTCGTCTATGCAGTAGTCCAGCTTTCGCGTTTGCGTCCACTTCCTGCGTTAGCTACAAAAATAGACATTTGAGTGCATAATAACGCATAATAATGGGTTAGCCGAGATTCTCAATGTTGAATGCCGCATGCTCATTTTCGCATGAATTTCTAACATAATTTTCGCATAACCTGCTTAACAGTCCTCATAATTCTAAATAAAAGGCCTAAAATGACATGTATTTCTACATGTCATCCATGTGCGGCAGCCTCAAGTTGCACGGACAAGGGCGTTGGTCGATCGTATAGTAAGTAAGCAGCACTACACGATGAGGTAGGCAATCGTGTAGGCGGGCGCTAGACGATCGGACTATACAATAGACAAAGTACTACACGATCAGTGTAAGCGCTAGATGATAGTGTTAGATGATGAGGCATTGGCACTACACGATCAGCATCAGCGTTAGACAATGACGCTGGGCGATGGCGCTACGCGATGGGCGTGTGCGCTAGACGATAGCCGTGCTTCGCTAGACGATGGGCGTCAGCACTACACGATGAGCAAGAGCCGAGCGGTAGACTGGTGCTATGCGACAATGGTATACGATGGTGCTATGTGGAAACACTATGCGATGGTGCTATGCGGCAACACTATGCAATGGTACTATGCGACAACACTATGCGATGGTGCTATGCAAAAACACTATGCGATGGTGCTATGCGGCAACATTATGCGACGATGCTATGTGGCAACTCTGTGCGATGATGCTATGCGGCAACAGTTACCATTCGAGTATCGGAATGGCACCGTATGAGGCACTATACGGAAGACCATGTAGAACTCCGATATGTTGGAATGAGGTCGGTGAAAGGAAATTACTAGGTCCAGAACTTGCTCAGCAGACATCAGACAGTGTTAAGATTATAAGAGAAAAACCTTAAGACAGCTCAAGACAGGCAAAAGAGTTATGCCGATAAGCGGAGAAGAGAATTGGAATTTGAAGTTGGTGATAAAGTATTTCTTAAGTTGTCTCCGTGGAAAGGTATAGTTAGGTTTGATAGGAAAGGGAAGTTAAGCCCAAGGTATATTAGACCTTACGAGATAATAGAAAGAGTTGGCCCAATGGCGTATAGGTTGGATTTACCTCCAGAGTTATCTCGTGTCAATGGTGTGTTTCATGTGGAAATGCTAAGGAAGTATGTGCCAGATCCTACCCATGTGTTGCCTGAGCAACCAGTGCAGTTGAAAGAGAATTTATCTTACAAAGAAGAACCAGTGGAGATTCTTGACAGAAAAGAACGTCTAAAGGAATAAGACAATACCATTGGTAAAGATACTATGGCAAAACCATAGCACTGAAGAAGAAACATGGAAAGTTGAAGACAAATAAGAAACAAGTATCCACAGTTGTTTAATTGACGGACTTGTAGCAAAATTTCGAGGACGAAATTTTCATAAGGGGGAGGTAAATGTGAACCCTGAGCCCTAATTTCTCTACTTAAGTATGTTCCCTATCGAGACCAGTGTGGTGAGTAGGTTGATGTGGAAATTAATGTGTAATTGTAGAGAAAAGGGTGAAAAATTAGAAGAAAAGTGTGAATTTGAAAGCTTGACTCTTGGGTAAAGCTTAAAATTGGTGTTGAAAGCTAGAAAATTGGCTAAGTGTTGTTCCATGCATTGGCCTTGCTCATTTAGAGGTTATTTGGGCATTGAAGGAAGCCAGAGTATGGCCAAGAGAAACGTATGCGGCAGCCAATGTCTTGAGAGGTTAGCAAAACGTGCGGCAACCTCAAGTTGTGCGGACAAGGGCATTGGTCAATCGTATAGTAAGTAAACAGCGTTACACGATGAGGTAGGCGATCGTGTAGGCGGGCGCTAGATGATCGGGCTATACGATAGACAAAGTACTACATGATCAGTGTAAGCGCTATAAGCGTGGAAGCTAGGCGATAGTACTAAACAATAGCGTTAGACGATGAGGCGTTGGCACTGCACGATCGACATCAGTGTTAGATGATGACGCTGGGCGATGGCACTACGTGATGGTCGTGTGAGCTAGACAATAGTCGTGTGAGCTAGACGATGGACGTCAGCGCTACAAGTTGAGCAAGAGTCGTGTGGTGACTGGTGCTATGTGGCAACAGTATGCGATGGTGCTATGTGAGAACACTATGCGACGGTGCTATGCGGAAATGCTATGTGATGGTGCTATGCGGCAACGCTATGCGATGGTGCTATGTGGCAGCAGCACTAGATGATGAGCTATGCGGCAATGAGACAAGCCATGGTGGACGCATGGTGAAACGTCTTGCATTGCTAAGGCTTGAGGTACACAAGGCTAATACTATGCGTTGGTGATGTGCTATGCGTTGGACATCCGAAGGCATGTGGGCGCATAGGACAAGGCTAATAGTATGCGTTGAAAGAGTGTTGGTCATTATCCTAGTTGAGTGCATAGGGTAAGGGTAAGCCATGCGAAAGAGAAGGATATGCGGCCAAAGATGAGTCTTGCGAGCATCTAGCATATGTGACCAAGTTGCCTCAATTGGATGCACAAGGTAAGATTGGATGGACGCATTCGTGGTTAGATGAACGCATATGAGATTGGATGGACGCATTCAAGGTCGTCATCTGGACATGTGGCTTGTTGGGGAGAAATCTTAAGCCTTAAGCAAAGGAGGTGGATGCACAAGAAGACATACAAATTTAAGCATTTTGTGTTGGATAAGGAAGAGGAAGACACCTTAGATTGTGATGGCATGAGCGTTGTGTTGATAGTGTAGGGAAAAGACACTTGGACATCCAGCCAAGTAGGAGGTGTCGGCCTTGGAGAGATTTTGGACGCCTATAAATAGGGCCAAGGACTTCTCTTTAGATCATAATTCAAAGGACATTAAGAAGAGTGTGAAAGCTGATTGTGAGGAAACTATCCATTGACGAGAGAACGCATGCATTGATAGCAAAACTATGCGTCGATCATAAAGTTCCAAGAGGAGACGCAGTTGGACAGTGAAGTCTGGAAATAGCATCAAATTAAGACGAGGAGTTCTCCTAGCATACTCGTGCGTTTGGAGTGATTTCAAAGCCACCTGAAAGCTCTGCGAGTCTAGTTTTCAGGCTAGGGCTGTCGGAGAAGAAGCTCTAAGGAATCGGGCTGAAAAGGAAGGAAAAGATAGAAGGGTCAAGCTGTAGGGTAAGCTTGGGCCAGTCTTAAGGATTTGAAGATTCTGGCCAAATCATGAAGAGTTCTGAGCTAAGATTTTAAGGTAAGCTTTCTAAGACATTTTAGAGCATGTTTACAGAAGGAAGTATCTCAAGATAAGGCTTAGAACTATGTGTAATCTGAGCTTTAAATTTAATCTGGATATTAGGGTTCAAAAGGGAGCCCGAGGTAAACAAGGAACTTCTAGAGAGAAAGGTTCCTAAACGACCAAGGTGAGTGACTAAATATTTACAATGTTATAAAGAAACCATGTTTTAAAGAAAGATTATTCTCATGTTGGCTAGTTTTACAAAGTGATTTCCAAGCAAACCATGAGTTATGTTTTAAACGCATGCCATGTATGAAAGTTTATTGAAAAACTATTTATGTGTGTTTAAATACACCAAGCATGCATTAGTATCTTTAAAGACATGTTTTCTATGCATTATGCTTTACATGTTTTAAAGAGGAAGTCATTTATGACTAGTTTTATTTGAAACGTGATACCGAAGGACATTTGAGAAGGTATCCGACCAACTCGATATCGAAGGACATGTGAAAGGTATCCAAGCAGCTCAATACTGAAGGACAAGTTTAGGAAGGTATCTGAGCAGAAGTACCTAAGGTATGATGGTACTTAGTATGCCATGTGCACGTAGGTAGTTAAAAGTCAGAGATTGAGCAAAGGGGTTCTCTTTTGTCTAGCAGTTGACGTTGGGATTTAACCATAGCAGGGTTACTCTCAACTAAGAAATAGTTTTCATGTTTTCTGACAAAAACAGCTTTATATGCTTTATGCTTGGAAAATGTTTATACTGTAATACAAGGTTATTGTAGAAATTTATATTTCAGTTTAATCTCTTTATTGAGACTTTGCATGAGAATCAGTTTTCTTTCTTAAGTCACTCACTGGGCTGGCAAGCTCACCCCGTTTTCAAATGTTTTCCTTTCTCCCAGGTAGTGGTCAAATCCCCAGAAGATAGTTCTGCATCTGCTCTGCCACTAAAGGACAAAGATATTATAACCCGTCTGTTAGGTGGTTACTGTAAATATCGTATACATGTTACCGTTGTTCATATAGGGACTAAGGTTTTGGGCAACGAAACTTGTGAAACTAGTAATGTAATCACTCTAAATATATTGTGTTTTTAAACTTAATAAATTTTGCTTAAGAGGCATCCCTTGTATATGAGTTTGTACATTGGTATCAGAGTTTTCCGCTAGATTTATTAGGCAGTAAGTGTCAACAAAAGGGTTGATAACTGCTACAGTCATATCCTTTCCTAGGCTCAGAGAGTAGTCTGAGACGAGGTGTGACACACTGGCAGTACAATGAACCTATCACATTGGCCACCAACTTCCTCTATATACTTGACTTCCACCGCCCATGCAATTTTTGTTTTCTTTTTGTTGTGTTTTGCTTCAACGAGTGGTGCTATGCGTTGCAGAGTTGGTGTCCAAACTGATGCGTTTTCAGTTGTCGTTTGTTTTACTTTCTTTTTTCATTCATCCTGCGTTCAAAAAGTGACATATTTCATACTTTTGCTAAGATTATTAGTTTTGTAATCTCATGATCCCAAAGTATAATTATTCATGTTGATTCTTTGTCAAATTGACGCCTTTTTTTTTTATTTTTCTTAATTGTTCTCAATAAAAGAGCTAAATAACTTGTATTTCTATAGGTTATCATGTATGCAATCATAGAATATAACAATTATATGATATGATGCATGAGCATGGTTAATAAATCATGCAACTTTATAATATAACATTTATATTAAAATGATGTATGACATAATGTTTATCCTATGGTGAGATTTATACTATATGGCATACAATATAACATATAAAATTATAAGACCATACATCACATGTATAATTAAAGATAATAGTAATGTTGGACTGAAATTGGCATCTTAAACATTAATTAAATTAATATAACACCTGTATTAATTTAATTAATGAAAAAACAAAATAAATATAATTAATTATTACAAATTAATAATTAATAAATAACAAAAAACACTGAAATTGCCTTCAAGAGTGCTTGAAACCATGATCTCAGACGACTTCAGACATGCATTACCACATCCGGAGCATCATTATGGTCTCTGCCAGCATCGCAAAGCTAGTGTTCGATTTGTTGTAGCGTAGAGCTATGCTACTTCCAGCATTGCAATGCTATGGCTAGAGCGTTACAACGCTAAGCCCTCTACCTTACAACATAAGATGAGCATTGCAACATTCTAACCTTGCGCTCTAAAGTAGAATGTTTGCTCTGTTTTGTTTGTTCATTCACTTTGCTCCGTTCTTGCTTTGAATTTCAAATTGAAGTTGAAACTTAACCATGGCGACGCAGACATGAATACAGACTTGATTGCAAACAAATTATGCCAAAAATTACAATGGGCCCTTACAAATCGATGAATTGAAAGCAATAAAGTCTAATGCCAATTTCAAAAAAATCCAATTTGCAAAATCCGAGAACATACATCACATTGCAGATCTAAACACCCACCATTAATTCTGAATTAGAGTTTAAAAACAAAATTTAGAGACTCGAAATGACTCTGATACCAAGTGAAAGGATTGGAATTCCCAGCAACAGAAGCAATTGGATGTCGTTGTCTCTTAATTCCATTTTACAGAACCTACAATTATAGAGTAAGGCAAGCATTGCAACGCTCTAGCCCTACGCTCTAAAGTAGAATGCTTGCTCTATTTCGTTCGTTCATTAGTTTTGCTCCATTCATGCTCCAAACTTCACTAAATTGAAGTCAAAACTTGATCACGGCAACACAGACATGAATACAGATTCGATTAGAAAATTATGCCAAAAAATACAATGGGCCATTACAAATCGACGAATTGAAAGCAATAAAGTCTAAAGCCAATTTCAAAAACATCCAGTTTGCAAAATCCCAGAACATACATCACAATGCAGATCTAAACACCCAACATTAACTCTGAATTTAAAGTTTAAAAATGAAATTTAGAGACTCGAGATGGCTCTGGTACCAAGTGAAGGAATTGGAATTCCCAGCAACAGAAGCAATTGGATGTCGTTGTCTCTTAATTCCATTTTACAAAACCTACAATTATAGAGTAATTCAAAGCGACGGAAACACAAGGATAAATATTAATCTAAAGCATGCTTGAACTGTGAAAATGGAGAGAGGAGAAGAGAAAGGGATATCACATACCCTTGAAGTACTGTCTTATCACTTCCTCTCCACAGCACGTCTTCTTCTCCTGATATCACGAACGTGGCACCACGAACACAGCAACAAGGAAGGAAACACCACCATGGGACCTTTCTTGTTATTCTCAAGGATGAGAATCATTAAAGAATTGTGAGCTTCAAATTTCTTAATTTTGTGTAAAGGGAGAGGTTAAGAGCTTTTTTTTTAGAGAGTTTTCTGAGAGAGGAAGAAAACCCACAGAGAGAATGAGAGGGATGAAGATAATGATCATCCTCTCTCTCCTGTTTTCACGTAATTGAATGAATGAATAAAGGAAACACTTTCCCTTATTTTTAACCAAAAATCTAAAAAAAAATAAATCCCAAAAGGAGTTGTTAAAATAAATTCAAATTCAAATTTTGAAAGTATATATTAACCATTTTAGTATATATATATATATATATATATAAACTATATGTTAGTTATATCACATATAACCTATAATTTATATTATATCACATATAATATAACTTATAGTTTGTTATTCTCTCAAATAACCTATGGTATTAATATGAATCATATTCATATTAACTTTAACCTATGGTATTTATATGAATCACATTCATATAAATAATATTTGAATCACATTCAAATAATAATCTCTTTCATCAAGCTATATAAATTTAATATGAATCACATTCACATTAATTTTAACATATAGTTTTTATATTAAATATATTCATATAAATAATATTTGAATCATATTCAAATATTTACTTATCTCATAAAACAATATAATGTATTAACATACATTATTTACTTCTATCTTATACAATTAATTCCCTTTAATTAATTTGAACTATTCAAATTAAACCAAAATTAATTTGATTCTCATTAGTCTTTATTAAGCTAACAAAGGGACTTTATGGACCTATAGATAGAAGTTTCAATGATACTTGATAAATTAATTAAACTCTTTAATTAAATTAATCAAGTTTCATTAATTGTCGATCACTCTACCAAAGACCGACAATTGTACACTTCGCACTAGATATATTTCTGTGTCCATTGAATATAACCAATCAACAGTGTGTTGACCCTTCACAAATTACTCATAAGTACAGTTGGATCAAATTACTATTTTACCCTAGTAGTTACATCTAACTTCTTAAGTACCATTGATTCCTTTAATGAATTATTGGTCATAGTCCAGCTATAATTGAACCCCTCTCGAGCCAGGAGAGGGTGAGGCACCTCATTGTTTAAGCCCCGGAACGAGCCCTTAAGGGAGCAATTTATCTACTTACCCTAACAATGGGGAATGAATGAATTCATTCTTGTTTAATTGTATTTCTAGCTCCTTAATCAAACGAATCCCCAAAGTGGTAGGCATATTGAGTTTGAAAATTTGGCCACTCTCACCCATACAAATCAAAGGACTACTTTTATAGGCAGGAGTCACAACTCACTCAGGATTCAGGTCAAGTCACCTATGGTCATCCTGGTGAAATGCAAGTCTCTTCTAACAACAGTGTTATAAGAGAGATTATGAATTCGTGGTCGGTCTTATACAAACTCTTTGTATAGGATACCACCGCTCACATGTCTCCACATGAATGATCAAGATCAAATCACTTGTAGTGCTTTACAACAATTGTAACGATTACAAAGCGGGTCGTATCAATTGTGTTACCAAGATAAGGCACCCAACCTTATTCATATACTACAGACCACTTAGATTATCACTTAAACATGATCAACTTGTATGTCTTCACATACATGTTTAAGTCATATTAGACAATCTTGGATATTCGTATAATGGATTATTGCATATAAAACTAATCAACCATTTATTCAAATAACATATAACTACGGGGCTTTAGGGCATATATCCCAACAATCTCCCATTTTCACTAAAGTCGGAGAAATGTAAATCAGTGAAACATGTATCCTAGGGCATACTCTATACCCTACATGCTCTTCCACTTACCTAGCACACTAGAGACTTGTATCATAGTCCCAGACAGTTTAGGAATCCTCTCACACTTTAGCCTAAAGAATCATTTTATATAATTCAAATTGTTATGTCAACAAAAAATATTTGTTCACCAACAAGGTGTTTCTCTTATTCTATTTTATTTCTACAACTTGGTGGTTACATATATCCTCAAACTCAATTCTTGTACCACGTTATCTCATAAAGTGGACAGATTAAGTTATATCTAAATTAGCTTTCAAATATCTTAGGACATACTTAACTTATGTAAATTATTGCTTCACAAGCAAAAGATTGCCTTATAGTCCAATATACACCAACAAGGATAAAACACGAATTTCTCTAGATCCAATATGAAACAGTGTATCACGTAACAGATCAAATCTTAAACTATATACACCCACATGTAATTGAAGGATCTCATACAGAGAATTCCATCGTGTTCGGATCGCTTCGATCTCACAGTGACCGAAATCGAACCATATACATACAACATATACAGTTATGCAATCAAAACTTAATTAACGGCATGCTATGAACAATAAAAACATAAGGGAAAGAGTTCCGTACTAGTTGAAAACTATCTTCAAACTTCAGAACCCCAACGCAGCGGAACCCTCCAACAAATCTACCAACGACTGGCGGGAACGTCGACTGCAGCTGCACAATCAACGCGAACACGAACGCCACAACAGGGACGATACCACCACTAATGAACCCTGGGTATTCTCAGAATGAAAACCCAAAAGGTGGGCTTTGGTGAATTTGGTAGAGGACGAAGGAAAAACGAGTCATGTAGGGGATAAGCAAGTGGGAGAGAAAACAACGCTATCGTATAGCAGAAGTTCTTATCGTATAGAGAAGCTACACGATCGTGTAGGATATGCTGAACGATCGTTTAAGAAAAGGTGTACGATCGTTTAGTAAAATCACGAGGTGAACGATCGTTTAGGCGGAGAAGCGACTATCATATAGGCTCTCGGGCGATCGTTTTAGAAAGCAGCAACGCGCTTTCATGAAATCTTTTGGGCGGAATTACAGAATATCGATTGCACAATCCAAAATGAAATTTTTTTTTCATTTTTAACTCATCGGTTACCATAACCGATGCTGTCCACTAACTCAGGTCCGAACGTGGAAAAAGGATTAATTATCATAATTAATCAATTAATTCATTAATAAATATAATCATATTATATTTATATCCAATAGTTTGATATCACATATCTACTATAGTATTTTCTCCTCTACTTGATATAAATCATATTTATATCTAATTTCCTCCATAATAATGTATCTCATATATTTAGCCAATTATATCATATATAATTAACCAATCCAATTATATCATATATAATCGAATTTTCTCTTGTCAATTTGAACATTTCAAATTAACCCAAATACTGGTTCCCGACTTTATCCAAGCTACCCAGGGGACCTAATAGACTTGTGGCTCGAAGATCCAATGGTACGTGAATAGCTGACTAAACTCTTTAGCCACGAGATCCACTATGCGTTAATTGTCAAGCATTTCACTAAAGATCAACAGTTGAACTCTTCTTACCACAGATATATTTCTGTATCCATCGAATATAACTAATCATGAGTATGATGACCCTTCACAGATGCTCGTAAGTACAACTGGGCCAAATTACCATTATGCCCCTGTAGTTACATCTCACTCCTTAAGTACCACTGATTCCTCTAATGAACAATACAACATAGTCCAACTATAAATGAACACTTCTCGGGCTAAGAGAAGATGTGTGGCGCCACATCGTTCAAGCCCCGGAATCAACCCTTAAAGAAGCCATCTATCTACTTACCTCTGCCTCGAGGAAGGAGTGAATTCCATCTTGTATAGCTGAGTTCCCAACTCCCCAATCAGACGAATCCCCTAAATGGTAGGTTTGAATCGGCGACCTGGCCATTCACACCCATACAAATCAAAGGACCACCCTCAATGGCAGGAGTTCCTAACTCACTCAGGATTCAGGTCATGTTACCTATGGTCATCCTAGTGAAGTGAAGTCTCTGTCATGAACGGTGTTATATAACGAGACATTAACACTTCATGGTCAGGTCTTATACAAACTCTTTGTATAGGATGCCCCCGCTCACATGTCCCCAACACAAATGATCAGGATCAGACCATCTGTGACAAGTCACAACACTTGTGACCATTCCACAAAGCGGGCCGCATCCGTAGCGTTAACAGGATAAGGTTTCCCTCCTATATCCATATACTATAGACCATTTTGGTTATCACTCAAGACATGATCCACTTGTATGTCACCACATACATGCTTGATTCACATACAGATAACCAGGGATTTTATGTTTATTAGTTTGTGGTAAAGCAAATAAAACAAGTAAATGAGCAAAATACAAGATGTGAAGTAAATATCATATATTAACAACACAAGCGTTCGTACAAACTGTTTACAAACTATAGGACACGAGACTTTAGGGAATCAACCCCAACAGTAATTATTCGTAACTTTTAATTTTCAAAACTCAATGGTCATACTATCGACTTTACCAATTTAACAAACCAATTGTATATTAAATTTTAATTGAGTCTCATGTAAGATTTAAATCCCCTCAACATTTGAGGTGTCTTAGTAAACTTTTCCCTTGAATATATAAACTTCATTGTAGAATGGTACATTACCATTCCATATGAAATAATTGTATCGAACATTAAACGACTACTTTGTAAACGTAAGATGCATGAGACAAATTTAACATTATGTCCTAAACATTTGTATGTGGACTTTTAATATACTAAAATTCTTTAAATCAATTATTTGAAAATTGGTTAAATAATCAAACTTGCATATTGATTTCTACTTCGTTCATAATAAGCAAATATCAATATAAAACAGATAAATACCCACGTTTCATTTTCTTGTCTATACAAGTACATCATCATCGTTCAAAGTCATTTTCTTGAAATTGTGTAGATGCATTGAACTTCTTTTCATAAAAAAAAGTATTCATTTTTACATATCTCATATGCAACAATGAATTAAATCATGCATCGTTCTCGTTGGTTTTCACCAAACACCAAGAGTCTTACTTTGAAGATTCCCATCTCCAAGTACTACACTTTCAAGTCTCCCCTTTTGTAAATCTATTAATATCCTTTGAGGTTGCCCCCATCAATGAAAATCTACAAAAAAATTAAATGAGATTAAGTACTCTACTTTATCTCAAATTTATGACCTTAACAAAATTTCTCTTTGTCAACTTCTTTCAATTCTTGTTATCCAGTATGACAGCTTTGACGTCCAATAAGTCACAGCGAAGGTTGAGTCATCGCATAACTCTCCCACTACTGAAAGGTTTATAAGTTTTCACCTTGTCATCTATATGACAATGGAGACTTTAAGTAAGCCTTTACAAAGGTTGAATTATCTCATAACTCTCCCACTACAATGAAGAGTTATTTGTTTAATAACTAGAAATTGACATTCAAATGAAAATAAATGATTAACAACACTTGTTAACTATTACGTAGTTTTACATGAAATTAATTCATCAACATAGCTTGACCTTGTTACAGGTCTGCAACCTTTAACTTTCCAAATGAATCGGTAATTGTCACACAAATACATCATTTTACTTTAGAATGTCCAAAAGGTCATTTTAAACTCCTCAAGGACTACCTACAACTAGGCTTACTTTTGAACATTTATTTCACTAAGGGTTTGTTTGGACACAAGTGTATCAACTTACCCAGAACCTAAAATGTAATACACAAATTTTACAACACTTTCATAATCTAACATTGTTTTGTAAACATTTTGGAGGAAATAACGTTCAAAACTGCAATCTTCATTGCATATCCTTAGTGGAGTTAGGTATCAGTGTAATTTTAAAAGATTAGGACTATGTTTAACAAAGTACTTAAAATGTACTAAGTTCAACAAGGCCACATTTCTCTTGTTGCAGCACAATTTCATCCAAATTGTACCTAATGCTCGAAGTTGAGATTTCATCTCATCTCTATCAACTAGGCTTAATACAACAAATATCCTGCACTAATCATTATGATCTGATTATAATGTCACAATATGCTTCCTTAAATGACTTAAACTTTAGTCTAATTTTTTTTTAAATTATCAAATAAAATAATACGTAAGTTGCATTAGAATAAGATACATTTATTCATAAATACTCATCAATTATATTAATGGCTTATTTATGAAGTCGGACTTATGCTCCACCTGGGTCAAAGAAAATCTAATATTGGCCAAGTAACCTTATCTAATAAGGCGTTAATGACACACCTATATGAGAAGCAAGGCTTTTAATAGGTAATAATAATTTAACTTTAACTCTTAGAGGATTACCTGTAAGTGTGATTTAAAAGCCAAAGACATGTATCCCTTTAGGAGGATAGAATCTTTCTTTGTTTTTGGATCCATTAATCCTTACACCCTCTCAGTTTAGTATATAGATGTGTTAACCTTTAACACATAAAAACTTATTTATTCAAAGCTGAATCATTCATACTCTATCAAATGTTTAGTAAAAGAGTATGGAGAAATTGAATTTCTCTTATAGTGATAAAAGCACCATATATCAGCATAAATGAACAATATTTTAATTTAACACGTAAAAAAGTATTTATTTAAAGTTGAACATATTTTCGAAACAACTTTTGAAAACATGCCTTATTACTAAAATTGTTCATACTTTATGAAATATTTAGTAATAAAGTTTGGATAAATTAATTTTTTTTATGGTGAAAAAAAGCACCACATTTAGCATAAATAAACAACATTTTAATGTCTTCCACTACTTTAACTGAGATGAGCTTCTCGTTGCTAACTAGTATAACTATTCCATTAAATTAAGTATTCGTCAAGGTTTACAATCTAATTGTAATGAAGAAAAATTTTGATAGTGAATCATTATTCAACTATCAAGGTGTGAATTTGTATTCTCCACCAAGAACTTAGTAAATCATATTTACTTAATTTGATTTTTTCCTTTTGTGGTATTTTTAAAATTCCTCATCAAACTTTCCAAACTAATTTGGAAACATTTTCCTCATTAGCTCCAATCGCAGTAGTTTTCTTGGACATATAGCTTTCCATGACTCCAACATACAATATGTTTTGTCATGACTTTATCGTATAATTCAAACACATCACATGTTATCCGGACAATAAAGCAAGCTATCACTGCAAAAATTATTCATGCAGTTATTCATGAACACTTCATGAATTGGAAATAATTCCTTTTGAGAACATTTCCCAAATAAAAGACAAAAGTACATTGCCATTATATGTTGATGACTTTTCAAATTAAAATATTTTTCAACCTTTTGACTTATATTGATAATCAAAAAATAAAACTCTTGAGATGGAATGGCGTAACTTTGAATTATATAAAAACATGTTAATTGACCATATGCAATCTACTATCCATTCTTATTCGACATAGAAATTAAAATAATGAACCTAATTAATATGAATCTTATTCATATTAATTCAAAATTTCTATTGTCGTAATACTCCAGTGAGTCAGAATAAAAGCCACCAAAGGGGATCAGTCATTCATTCACCGAATTGAGTCATTCTCAACCAATTGTTACACTAGAATAATTCTTATTCCTATAACAATTAGTTACCATTTATTTGGTCAAGAAATCATTAACTTGCCTAACAATTTCTTGTAAGTTTGACCTTCCATTTTAGACTCTATAGTTCCACCCAATGAGCCAACCGAATGGAAAAACCGATTGAGGCAAAAACTAAAGCGGTCCTATCCATTTCTAGAGTTCGCCCTAATATTGACCTAATACACAAACCATTCGAAGGGGGACGTTCCCAAGTGTGCCTCGAGGTCGTGCAAGAAGATCTCATGATGCAAACCAATGAAGGAGACCATAGGACATGTTGACACACATCCTTCTCCCAGTTACATATATACCTTCTCCATTCACCTTGATATTGACCCATGCAAACACCATCTGAAGGGGGACGCTCCCAGGGTGCCTCAAAGCCAAACATGAGTCTCACCATGTGAACTTTTAGAGATAACGTGAGTGGAAAAATGACATATTATAGACATCTTTTTTATTCCACTAAGTATTTTACAAATGTGGTTCATTACTTAGGCAAATTAGGCTAATAAATCTATCTAAGTGAATTGTTAAATTGACTCAATATAACTCTTATATTGGATTGTCGAACAATATATGTTTCTTGTTTATTAAACACTTTAATAAACATAATCATTTATTGCATGCTTATAACATTATTGTCTAGTTCACCTTCCAGGTTGGTTCCTAAGTAGGAGTGTTCTGTTTCTATCAGCTTAAAAACCTCAGCCTTAGACAAAACTTTCTTTAGACAAAGGTCCCTTATAGACAATTATATTATAAACTTAATCTTTTATTTAATCCAATTTAATCTTATTAAATAGAAGTTAAAAGATTAAACATATTTCTAATCATATTAGAAACATTATTAACATAGGTCTAGATGAAATTAATTTTAAACCATTTAAAATTAATTTTCACCTATGTTTGCATGTAATTCTTGATTATATATTTTAATTCTAATTTCATTAAACTTATAACACTTATAAAGAATTAATGAAATAATTTAAACCTATACATGCATCTAATGACATACTTGAAAAATATAACAATTATATTTTCCTAAAGTAACGTCATGTTTCATGCATCCTCATTTTCATGACATCATACATAACAATTATATCATAAAAGTAATGAAAATTGAATAACATAGATCCATTCATCTAAACTATATATTATAACATTTATAATATAAAATTATGCATGAAAATGTTATTTATGTATGCAATCATACAATATAACAATTATATGATATGATGCATGAGCATGCTTAATTAATCATGTAACTTTATAATATAACATTTATATTAAAATGATGCATGACATAATGTTTATCCTACGGTGAGATTTATACTATATGGCATATAATATGACATATAAGATTATAAAATCATACATCATATGTATAATTAAATATACAAGAAATATTGGATCGAAATTAGTATCCTAAGCATTAATTAAATTCATTTAACACTTATATTAAACTAATTAATGAAAAACAAATAAATATAATTAATTATTACAAATTGATAATTAATAAATAACAAAAAACGCTAAAACTGCCTTCAGAAGTGCTTGAAAACACGATCTCAGACAACTTCAAACGCTCGCTACCACATCCGGAGCATTACAACGGTCTCCGCCAGCATCACGATATTGGCGCTCATTTGCCATAGCGTGGCACTACACTATTCACAGCGTCGCGATGCTCCACGCAACATTGCAATGTTGCAGCTAAAGCGTTGCGACGCTGAGCCCTCTACCTTATAGAGTAAGGCGAGCATTGGAATGCTCTAGCCTTACGCTCTAAAGTAGAATGCTTGTTCTATTTCGTCCGTTCATTAGTTTTGCACCGTTCTTGCTCCAAATTTCACCAAATTGAAGTCAAAACTTGATCACAGCAACACGGACATGAATACAGACTTGATTGTAAGAACATTATGCCAAAAAATACAATGGGCCCTTACAAATCGACGAATTGAAAGCAATAAGTCTAAAGCCAATTTCGAAAACATCCAATTTTCAAAATCCCAAAACATACATCACGATGCAGATCTAAACACCCACCATTAACTCTGAATTAAAGTTTAAAAATGAAATTTAGAGACTCAAGATGGCTCTTATACCAAGTGAAAGGGATTGAAGTTCCCAGTAGCAGAAACAATTGGATGTCGTTGTCTCTTAATTCCATTTTACAGAATCTACAATTATAGAGTAATTCAAAGCGACGGAAACACAAGGATAAACATATTAATCTAAAGTATGCTTGAGCTGTAAAAATGGAGAAAGGAGAAGAGAAAGGGATATCACATAACCTTGAAGTACCGTTTTCTCACTTCCTCTCCATAGCACGTCTTCTTCTCCTAATCTCATAAACCTGACACCACGAACACAGCAACAAGGAAGGAGACATCACCATGAGACCTTTCTTGTTATTCTCAAGGATGAGAATCATTAGAGAGTTGTGAGCTTCTAATTTTTAATTTTACGTAAAGGGTGAGTTGAGATTGAGAGTTTTTTTTTTTTTTTTTTTTTTTTTTAGACAGTTTTCTGAGAGAGGAAGAAAACCCACAGGGAGAGAATGAGAGGGATGAAGATGATGATCATCCTCTCTCTCCTATTTTTCACGTAATTGAATGAATGAATAAGGGAAACCACTTTCCCTTATTTTTAACAAAAAATTTAAGAGAATAACTCCCAAAGGGAGTTGTAAAATAAATTCAAATTCAAAATTTGGAAATAAATATTAACCATTTTAATATATATATATATATAAATTATATGTTATATCGCATATAACCTATAGTTTATATTATATCACATATAATATAATTTATAGTTTGTTATTCTCTCAAATAACCTATGTATTTATTTGAATCACATTCATATTAATAATATTTGAATCACATTCAAATAATTATCTCTCTCATCAAACTATAAATTTAATATGAATCACATTCACATTAATTTTAACGTATAGTTTCTATATGAATAATATTCATATAACTAATATTTGAACTATTGGAGTTAATGTCCTAAACCGGGTGTATCTTATAGTTTGTAAAGACAAATTATATATCTAATAAAATAAGAGGTATTTTATTAATGTTTAGACTGCATTAATTCAATCCAATAAACTAAGATCCAGGGTTATTTTATGAAACTTAAACATGTATGTAGAGATATATATGTGGATCATGTTTAAGTAATAACCTAATGGTATGTAGTAGATAGATAAAATTGGGTACCTTATCCTGGTGACACTACGAATATGACCTACTTTGTAGATGTTACAATTGTTGTAAAGTGCTACAAATGATCTGATCCTGATCGCTCATGTGAAAACATGCAAGCGAGAGTATTCTATACAAAGAGTTTGTATAAGACCGAACCGCAAAATGAATAGTCTATCTATATAACATTGTTGCTAGAAGAGACTTATATTTCACTAGGATGACCATAGGTGACTTGACCTTAATTCTAATTGAGTTGTGAACTTCTATCTATGATGGCAATCTTTTGATTTGTATAGGTGAGAGTGGCCTTGTTAGCCGACTCAACAAACCTACCATTTTGGGACTTGTCCAGGTAGGGTGCTGGGAACACAACTACACAAGATGAAATTCATTCATTTTTTTACCTTAGGGAAAGTAAATAAATTGCTCCCTTAATAGCTAATTTCAGGTCTTGAACATTGAGACCTGAACCTTTCACTAGACGTAGAGGTGTTAGTTTATAATTGGACTATAAACTGTTTGTTCATCAGAGGGATCGGTGGTATTTAAGGAGTTAGATGTAACTATAGGGCAAAATGGTATTTTCACCCAACTAATTATGAGCAATTTGTGAAAGATCGACTCGCTATTGATTGGTTATATCCATGGACACATAAATAAATTCACATTACGAAGGGTACAACTATTGGTCTTTAGGGGAGTGACCTGTAGTTAATGAAAATTAATTAATTTAATTAAAGAGTTTAATTAATTTAATTAAAGATTTTAATTAATTAATCTTATATCATTGAAGTTTCTAATCTGTAGGTCCATAAGGTCTCCTTGTTAGCTCATTAAAAGATATATAAGAGGAATAGTTTGAATTGTTCAAATCAATTGCATATTAATGAGATTAATATAATATGGTTAACTATAGATGTGATCAATGATTAAGAGAGAAAAATATTTGAATAAGATTCAAATATTAAAGAAATGTATACATATAAATATGTGATAATAATATGTTGATTAATTCTATATTAAATATGATTTAATATTGTCGTTTAATTGATTAATTAATGGTTAATTAATTAATTAATTTTTTATAAGTAGAGATAAATAAACATGTAATGTTTATTTATTTATTATATATATTAAATTGAATTTAATATATATGGTTATTTAATTATTACACTAATTAATTAAATAAGAGTTATTTAATTAAATTAGAACTAGAGTAAGAATAGGAAAGATTAGGAGAAGGGGTCACCCCTCCTCTCTATGTGACACAGTTGAATTTGGAAATCTGAATCATAGTCTCCTATTATTTCTCTCAAAATCTCTCTTTTTTTTCATTACTACTTCTTCTTCCTCTTTCAAGTCTTGGAGACCACACATCCAATTCTTGGGATCCTAGAGAATAATAAAGTTTCACTTATGGTGGTGTTTCTTGATCATTAAAGAGACGTTTCGGAGAAGACACGGAGAGAATCGTGAAGAATTTGGGAATCTACAAAGTAGGGTTTAGCTCTTCCCTCTTTTCTTCTCTTAAATGCATGCTAATCGTAATTGTTTATCCATTATGTTATTATTTTTATACCATATTTTGTTTATGTAAAATAGAAACCAAAATTGCAAAGTGATCATATGCTTCCGCTTGGGATTCGATCTCTTCATGAATCATATTCAAATATTTATTTCTCTCATAAAACTAATCAACATACTGTAGTATTTTTGGACCTTAATCTCAAATTAATTAATTAATTAATATTTTGATGATAACAAACTTACTTTTATTTATTAGCAATGAGTTTTTTAAAGTTTCCATTGTGTAAAGCTTGAAACAACGGTTCCAATGCAATTTGATCACTCAAATCGGAGTTCAAACAAAGAAGATATGACCGAAACAAACTAAACGGAAAAATCTCAAGCTGATGACCTGACATAAGTTTTCTATCAAAGTGGACCAATTTAAAGGTGTCACTTGGAGCAATGAAGGAGTGACACGGGCTTTTGATTTTTGGATTGGTTTTAAAAAGAAAATGAATTTAAAAGGAAAATGAATTTAATATTATTTAGTTTGTGTCTAACGGTTAGTTTTGGACATATGGTGTGTTTTTGCTTTTTTGTTGAGTTTTTAAAAATGAAAATAAATTTAAAAAGAGAAAGAATTTAATATTATATTTTGTTTGTGTCTAACTACTAGTTTAGTTTAAAATATCCATCATTGATTTTTCTTTTCCAAGATCTATTAGTCTAGATTAAATGTGGTTTTCAATAATTTTTCCTCTCTATTTAAACTCATCTTCTTCTCCAAATCCCAACAACAATTTTTATTATTTTCAATCCTCAATAACTCATTAAGCCACCGTTGTTGCTCTCTCTCCAAACTTCAATTTTCTTTTGTTCATTTTCTTCTTGAGAGAGATATTTTATGTTGTGGGGATTGATTTATTGAGTGCTAAATTTGTAAATCCACTCTTTTAGAGAGTTTGTCGAGTGCGCTATTTATTTTTTCAAACTATTGCAAGGGTTGCTCTTGATCCTGAAAAAAGAGTTGTTGTAATGGTTTGATCCTCAACCATAGAAAGGATGAGGTTTGTTCTTGTGCCCAGAAAAAGAACAGTTCAACTATAAGCCGTGGAAAGAGTCAAAAACTTCTAATGAAGTACCCAAAAGGAGCTTCAAAAGTGGACGTAGGCTAGTTGTGCCGAACCACTATAAAATTTTCAGTGTTAATTTCTCTATCCCTCTCTTACTTTAATTTTGCAATTAATTTGTTGTTATATTTTATTGCATGAAATTAATTGCAATATTTGTTCCTTAAATTAATTGCTTATGTTTATTTAGGTTGGTTGAATTGATCTTTACCTATCTCATACCAATCTTTTTATTAAAATCAAATTAGGTGTTAAAAGTGTTAGTTTTAATCACTTGGTTATTTTTTGTTTGAATTTATTTTCATAAATTTATTGTTTAAATTATTTAATTGGGTCCACATTAGTAGAAAGTTTTAAATTAGTTTGATTAAACCCTATTCACCCTGCCATACGATTCTACACATACATTATACTTTACTATGTATCAACATACATTGTATCTTATATAATTAATTCCCTTTAATTAATTAAAAAATTCAAATTAAACAAAAATTAGTTTGATTCTCAGTATTCCTTGTTGAGCTAACAAGTGGACTTTATGGACATATAGATTGAAGCTCCAATGATATTTGATTAATTAATTAAACTTTTTAATTAATTAAATTAATCAACCTTCATTAATTGTCGGTCACTTTAAAGATCGACAGTTGCACTTTTTGCACTATGGATATATTTTTTTGTCCATTAGATATACCAATCAACAATGCGTTATTGCTCATAAATACAGTCGGGTCAAATAACCTTTTTACCCCTGTAATTATATCTAACTCTTTAAGTACCAAATAATTAGTCATAGTTCAACTATAACTGAACCTCTCTTGAGGTAAGAGAGGGTGAAGGGCCTCATTGTTTAAGCCCCAAAATCAGCCGTTAAGGAAGTAATTTATCTACTTACCGTAACAATAACAAAACGGGTCATATCTGTAGTGTTACTAGGATAAGACACCCAACTTTATCCTACTACAGACCATTTAGATTATAACTTATCCACATGTCTCCACATACAGGTTTAAGTCACATAAGATAGTCTTGAATCTCTGTATAATAAATTATTGCATATAAAACTAATCAATCATTGATTTAAATAACATATAACTATAAGGCTTTAGGGTATATATCCCAACAATACCATATTCTCATAATCTGCTAGATATATTTGCATAAAAGAATCAATCCATATGCACAACATAGGGTCCTAGCATTTCATTATGTCCAAATAAATCTGGTTGTAATTATTTTACCTAACATCGATTAGAAATATCACTAAGTTTCTAATAACCGTAAATGTTATGCAAAGAATTGTTAGTCACATCACATTGAAAAATTATCGAATACTTTCATCAAGTATGATATAAGAAAAATGAAACCAAAAAAAGTTATAAGATTCATAAAAGTTATCTCAAGCGCAACAAAGTAACAAGAAATAAAGCTTTAATCCTTAATAAGAAGTCATGAAGAAGTTCATGATTAAAGACTACTACTATCCTAGGATTGTTCTAGTTGAGATGAGTCTTATTTCTATAGATTATGTTACCATACTTTTTTCAAAGCTCGAGATATAAGTTAATGCACAAAGGCTAAAGATCTAAAAAATATTATCTCTTTTAGGTCTTTTAGAGATGTGATCTATATATAAGGTTCTTCAAACTTTCAAGAAGTAAGAGTAATCTAAAGACACTCGGTCTTTTATTAGAAAACCTTTTTTTCAAACAATCTCTTGGAACAAACCATTCATTTATATGACATTGAAAGTTTATGGACCTATTAAATATATATATATATTTTTTCAAGCCTAAACTTATAATTTAAGCTAAAATTTAAGATAAAAATATACTTGATCTATGACATTTGAATTTGATATATATTTAGTCACTAAAATTTCAAAAGGATACCTTAGACTCTAGGGTTTAAAAAATGGTTCTAAATAATCATTGGCCTCATTTATCCATTGCATGTCGACAATGTGGTTAAGACGTCGAATCATCCTAGATAAATTTGATGATGCAACAATTTTGTTTATTGGATGGTTTGATGCGATTACCTTCTTCATCCTCTCTCCCTCTTTTCCTTCCTCTTCTCTCTCTTGGTGATCATAGCTATCTCACTTGTTCAAGTTTATTGGGAATGAATTTGTTCCAAGTTAGTAGCTCATTCCTAGCAATTTAGAACAAATAGTTCATTGGTCGTTCATCTCAACTTCAAACTTCAATGACAACAAGTGTCGAATGATAAAGTTTGCTTGAAAAGAAAAGAGAAAGAGAATATGAAAGAGAAGACCATACAAATAAAATTGCCTCATATTTTTAGTCGGTTAACCACTATATCAACATGCCATTGATCTAGAACTTTATTCTAAAACTTAAGGCGTATTTGGAGCAAGAACTATTCTAAAATTATAATAACTATCTCTTGCTATAGTAAATACTATTTTGTATTCCCTAAGTAGCTACAGTAACCCTATTTCAAAACCCCAATTTATTATCGTTTACTCTTTGCTATAGTGTTATTATTATTTTAAATAATTTTTTTCCTATAACATTTACTATTTTTACTCTCTTTTATTATTATAAAAAAACTAAAATAGTTTACACTCTAAATATATATGAATTATTATAATAACTCATAGATACTATAGCAACCACTTAGCATCCCAAATGGCTTGAGAAAAACTCTACTTGCATCCCAACTTCGAAATAAATTTCTCCATTTTTTTCAAAGCATAAAATTAGAAACGTCATTTACATCCGATGGTATCCAAACCCCACAAGAAAGAAAGCTGACCAAGAAAGCAACATCACTCAGGGGCACAATAGTCATTTCACATAGAGACACGTGTTAGCATCTCATTGGATTTACTCGCTCCAACTCCGCTGTCGCGCATGACCGCCATCATGATATTACGGAAAAAGTAAAGCCACCGTTTACCAAGAAGAGAGAACAAGAACCGAAAGAAAGAGAGAAGAAATATCTCAAAAACATTTCGCCGAATTCTTCTCTTACCAATCTCACATCTGAGGATTGTTCTTCCTCTTCTTCTCCCTAGATCTTCTGATTCACTTTCCCTACTCAAGTTTCAGCCATGGTGAGCTCCCTTTTTATTGATTTCTCTGATTTCCACTTCATTTTATACTCTTTTTTCCGTTCCTTTTGCTTGATTTTTATCTCTTATGCCTGTAGATGTGATTTTAGCACCTACATGGTGTGGATCTGAATTATGCACATGCTTTGATCTAGATCGTTTGAGTTTTTTTTGTCCGATTTGCTCACGATCGGGTTTGGTTGATTTGAATTTCGTTTACTCGATTTGAAGTGGTTTGTGTTGATTGGTTGTGATCGTGACTGATTACTGATTACTGATTACCGCTGTTTATTAGTCTTTCGGACTTGATCGTTTGTGTTGCTTGGTTCTGTGGATTTGGTTGTTCTTGGTGATGGAGATGATGATTTGGTTGTTGGTGGAAAGATGGTGAGGTTTTGTGTATGCTTTCAGCCATCAGGATGATAATCTTGTGAAGTAAATTGAGTGCATGTAGGTTGTTGATAAGATTGTTGATAATCAGTTACATGGTGATTACTTGGCGGCGGCGGGGTCGGTGGACCAAATTAAGTCCCCAACTGCCGCGGAGAAATAGGGGGAAGGATTTGGAATGAAATGGATTTTTTATATTTTATCATGATGCCCACTTTGAATTTTCAATAGTGCATCCAATTTCGTTAGTTAAAACCGTTTTGTTGAGAATCTAAATGGAATGCAATAATACGCAATAGGCAACTGCTCATTTATGCCAAAAACAATGAATGTTTATCTCTCAATGATTGTGAGAATAGACTCTAAAGAACCATGTAGAGATCAGACTTGTAAACTGTAACCAAGCAGGTTCTATAAATATCTAACTCAAAGGGGAATTGTACCGAAAGTGATTTGGCACTGTGAATTCTTTTAGGCATTTGATTTTGTTTACTGTACACAGTTTTGACTTCTTTTCCCTAGAACTGTATTTTCATTTTCTTCCAATATTTTTTGTAGGCTAACGCGGCATCGGGTATGGCTGTTCATGATGACTGTAAGCTTAAGTTCTTGGAGCTGAAGACCAAGAGAACTTACAGATACATTGTATATAAGATTGAAGAGAAGCAAAAGCAAGTCACTGTGGATAAGGTTGGTGAGCCAGGTCAAGGATATGAAGACTTCACAGCCTGTCTTCCTGCTGATGAATGCCGATATGCAGTTTATGATTTTGAATTTATGACTAAAGAGAATGTTCCGAAGAGCAGAATTTTCTTCATTGCTTGGTAATATTATGATGAAAACTTAAACAAATTCTGTGTAATGCTATGTTCCTGACCTAATTAACCCTTTTTAGTTTCCATCACTTATCATCACTATTTTCTTTTCTTGGTTGCAAAGGTCTCCTGACACATCGAAGGTAAGAAGCAAGATGATTTATGCAAGTTCAAAGGACAAGTTTAGAAGAGAATTGGATGGCATTCAAATTGAGCTGCAAGCTACTGACCCATCTGAAATGGATCTCGATGTTTTTAAAAGCCGTGCTAAATAAGAAGCCTTCTCGTTATCAACTTCTTGTGGTGTCTGTTTTACATTGTGAAATGATGTTATTAATTGCTGGGTTTATGAATGTGCTTTGATTACACATTGGGTTGTTTTTAAGTTTTGTCTTATAGAATTATGTCCATCTGGAACAATCTTTGGTCATTTTTCCCCCCACCTTATATTGTATGATTTATCGTGTGGAATTAATGCAATATCTCCCTATGTAATGCTACATGATTTTGGTCAGGAACGTCTTTTATCATGCACAGCACATCTAAGATGATGTTTGACCTTTTGTTTTAGATCCAAGGATGCTTCTGAGTTGAATGGTTGCAATGTCAATTTACTCTTTCTAGAGAGCACAGCAACATGGGCTTTCTTACCAGGTTTACTCGATTCTCATTTGGTAGCTCCTCTCTTCTTTGATCTTGATCTTTGTCCACAATTACTTGCAGAATTTAGATTTTATTAACATTTTGCATTAGAAAACCGGAAGACTCCATGTTTGTTCCTCTGTCAATCTGTTTAGTTGGAAAATATTGGGTTCTCATGATCTTATACGACTTTGTCCAGTACTACAATGAAGATTTATTCTTCGTGTAATAGGTGTGAGTTCTATTTATATTCTCAAACTTTCAAATATCATTTGGGAGTCCAATTTCTACAACATATGAGAGTCTAATTTTAACTGTGGTAGAGGTTTGAGGGCTTAATTTTTATAATTGAAAGTTTGAGGGTATAATTGCAACTACCACCTTACTTTAGAGGTGGTTTTTGCAATTCACCCTACTTTAAATGATAAAATATTAAAAGATAGGTTAAAATATGTTTATTTGATTATATTACACTCCTTATTTCTTCCCCCCTTTCAAACTTTTTTACCGTAACAGTGATTTCGTTTCCCCCCTTTTTCTTAATCATCTCAAAATTTCTTAAATATTAATACATCTTTAGTAAATTGTTCTTATTCTTTCCAGAAGAATACTCTTTTTAGGCCCTTGAGTGGACTTGTCTTCTAGGCATAAATGATACAGACCACGTATTCCCACCTCATCCAAGTTGTGATGCTCAACATCTTGTTCTTTAACCACTCATTGTGCTTCTGAAGATTCTCTGCTAGTGACTTGATTTTTGAATTCAAGTATGTTGTCAAATTTTAAATTTGTTGGGATGCTTCTGAAGATTCTCTGCTAGTGTCTTGATTTTTGAATTCAAGTATGTTGTCAAATTTTAGAATTGACGAGATACGATCAAAGTTTCACATTGACTAGATAAAGGGATGATCGTGGGTATAAAAATGAGGACAACTCTCTCGATTGGTATGTAATGATTTGCTTAAGTAACAGTGATATAGAAAAATGGAGTTTTTTTTTAAATTTTATTTTGGTGAGAGGTATAGCGTATGAGTCTTGAGAATTAGCAGACCAACATAGAAACCATTGGGCAAGTCTAGTCTCTTGGTTTGAATATTTTGAAATTCTTTTGTTTTGTCGCCTCCTTGCCTTAACTTTGAATTTTATCTATTAGTTGTATGAGGGAGACCCAAATTTTGTTCGCTGACCCATATGTCATTGTTTGTTGCACTCCGTTGTATAAGTTGTTTCCTTCAAATTCTTTTGATGGCAAGAGAACGAATAATATTTTTATTATAACTCCCAACTTTTTCCCCCCTCCATACGAGGTCATTTTGAATGTTATTTAGAGCCTTTGAATTTTCTTATAGCTTATCATCATGTCCATTCTTTCATTTTGTTTTAATAGAGAATTAACCTAATAAACACATATACTGGTACGAATATAAGATACGGATACAATAGGATATGATGATATGTCAATATCTAAAAAACTAAGACAGATACGTTTAGAGATACATTATTATAAATAGGGAATTTTCTTATGGCTTATCATCATGTCCATTTTTTCATTTTGTTTTAATAGGGAATTAACCTAATAAGCACATATACTGGTACGAATATAAGATATGGATACAATAGGATATGATGATATGTCTAAAAAATTAAGACATAGATACGTTTAGAGATACATTATTATAAATATATATACATATATTATGATATATATACATATATTATGATAATGTCCCATTAACTTTTATAATACTTATTTTAAGTTAGATTAAAGTAGATTTAAGAAGAGGGTGAAAACTAAAAAAGAAAAAAAAAATGAAGAAAAAAAATCCAACAGTGTCGAGTGTGTTGGAGTTGATGCTCTAAAGTCTTGTGTCCTATAGTTTGTAAACAGTTTGTACGAACGCTTGTGTTGTTAATATATGATATTTACTTTACATCTTATATTTTGTTCGGTTAATTGTTTTATTTGCTTTACCATTGGTTATCATGTATGTGATATACAAGTGGATCATGTCTTGAGTGATAACTAAAATGGTCTGTAGTATATGGATAAAGGAGAAACCTTATCCTGGTAACGCTACGGACGCGACCCGCTTTGTGGAATGGTCACAAGTATTGTGACTTATCACAGATGGTCTAAACCTGATCATTTGTGTTGGGGACATGTGAGCGGAGGCGTCCTATACAAAGAGTTTGTATAAGACCTGTTCATGAAGTGTTAACATCTCATTATATAATACCGTTCATGACAGAGATTTCACTTCACTAGGATGGCCATAGGTTACATACCTCAATTCTGAGTGAGTTGGGATGAGAATTCCTGCCATTGAGGTCGGTCCTTTGATTTGTATGGGTGCGAGTGGCCAGGTTGCCAATTCAAACCTACCATTTTGGGGATTTGTCTGATTTGGGAGCTGGGAACTCAGCTGCACAAGATGGAATTCACTCTTTTTCCCCGAGGCAGGGGTAAGTACATAGATGTAACTACAGGGGCAAAACAGTAATTTGGCCCAACTGTACTTACGAGTATCTGTGAAGGGTCATTGTACTCATGATTGGTTATATCCGATGGACACAGAAATATATCTGTGGTAAAAAGAGTTTAGCTGTTGGTATTTAGTGGAATGTCTGACAGCTAATGGATGGTGGATCTCGTGGCTAAAGAGTTTAGTCAGCTATTCACGTAGAAGTTTGATTATATATGATATAATTGGACTGGTTAATTATATATGATATAATTGGCAAATGTATGAGATACATTATTTTGGAGGAAATAAGATATAAATATGATTTATATCAAGTAGAGGGAAAAAATACTATAGTAGATATGTGATATCAAACTATAGGATATAAATATAATATGATTATATTAATTAATTAATTATATAATTATTAATCCTAATATCACGTTTGGACGTGGGTTAGTGGACAACATCGGTTATAGTAATTGATGAGTTAAAATGAAAAATTTTTCATTTTGAATAGTATAATCGATAATCCGTCAATCCCCCAAAAGATTTCGTGAAAGCGCGCTGGTGTTTTGTAAAACGATCGCTCGAGAGCCTATACGATAGTCACTTCTCTGCTTAACGATCGTCCATCTCACGATTTAACTAAACGATCGTATACGTTTTCTTAAACGATCGTTCACCATATCCTACACGATCGTATAGTTCCTCTATGCGATAAGCACTTCTGCTATACGATAGCGTTGTTTTCTCTCCCACTTGCTTATCGCCTACACGACTCGTTTTTCCTCCGTCTTCTACCAAATTCACCAAAGTCCACCCTTCGAGTTTTCACTCTGAGAATACCCAGGGCTCATTAGTGGTGGTATCGTCCACGTTGCGGTTGTAAGTTCGCGTTGATCGTGTTGCTGCAGTCGACGTTTCCGTCGGCCATTGGTAGATCATTTGGAGGGTTTCCGTTGCATTGGAATTCTGAAGTTTGAAGATAGTCTTCAACTGGTATGGAACTCTTTCCCTTATCTTTGCTCGTAGCATGCCATTAATTAAGTTTTGATTGCATTACTGTATGTGTTGAATGTATAACTTTACATTTCGGTCACAGTGAGATCGGAGCGATCCGAATGTACTCATGGAACTCTCAGTATAAGATCCTTCAGAGTGGTGGTTGAAAGACTAGAGCAGATGATGGGGAAGAAATAGAAGATGAAGATTAAAGAATGAAGTTGAGGATGAAGAGGGAAGAGGTGTGAATCATGATTTAGACCGTGAGAGAGGAGAGAAGAATGAAGATTTATTTACCTTTTTCTATTTTTTTTAGTTTTTTATATTATTTTTTATCTATTTTGTTTTGGATTGCTAGATTTAAGTAGACTTTTAAATAAAGTAGGTTATGGGTTGGACTTTTTAAGTAGTTGGACTTAAATTTGGAAACAAAAATGACCTAACGTATTCCCTTCATGTATCTGGAAAGGGATATGCGTATCTGAAATTTAGAAAAAAAAAATAGATATTAGAAGTATTTATGCTTCGTAGGAATTAACTTTTGAAAAAGGGAAAAATACCTTTTTCGTCCCCGTGTTTTTTGGAATAAGTGCCTTTGATCCTTGAAGTTTTAAGTTAGTCATTTTAGTCCTTAAGTTTTCAATAATAGGTTTAAAATGTCCTCTACGTTAATAGAACTGTTTAAATTAACAGATCTGTTTAAATAAATTATTTAAATGTTGATGTGGCTTGCTGACTAAGTTGATGATTTGAATTTAAATTTATCTCATAAAGTAACTTCACGAGAAATAGACTCAACTTCACGTCATTTCTGTCTTTTATCTCATGAAGTAACTCAACTTCACGTCATTTCTGTCTTTTGTCTCGTGAAGGTTATCTCATGAAGTTACGAGATGAACTTCAAGAGACAAATTTCACGAGAAATGAACTCAATGAATTCAACTTCATATCATTTCTGTCTTTTGTCTCGTGAAGGAACTTCACAAGAAATGAACTCAACGGACTCAACTTCACGTCATTTCTGCCTAACTTCATGAGACGAACTTCAAGAGACAAACTTCACGAGAAATGAACTCAACGAACTCAACTTCACGTCATTTTTGTCTTTTGTCTTGTGAAGTTCGTTTCGTGAAGTTACTTCACAAGAAATGAACTCATCGAACTCAACTTCACGTCATTTTTGTCTTTTGTCTCGTGAAGTTCGTCTCATGAACGAGATGAATTTTACGAGACAAATTTAAATCCAAATCATCAACTTAGTTAGTAAGTCACATAAGCATTTAAATAATCTACTTGGATTAATTTAAAAAGTTCGATTAACAAATAGGACCTTTTAAACCTATTATTGAAAACTTAAGGACAAAAATGATTATTTTGAAACTTCAGGGACCAAACGTACCTATTCCAAAAACCTTGGAAACCATAAATGTATTTTTCCCTTTGAAAAATAAAAGTTACAATGGAACTTTTAAAACGATAGGAGCACAAGTAAAACTTACTTCAATATAATGGTAACAACCCATGCCATGTGCACATGTATTTTTATAAGACGCTTAGCGTCTTGTCACATTTTTGTCCTTGGATTTTTTTGGAAGAATTTTAAAATGGAGGAGCATAAATGAGATTTTTAAAATGATATGACTGCTTTTTTTTTTCCAATCCAATAGAGGTAAGGGGATTCGTACTATACACATCGTCGTCGCTAATATGCTCGTATGTCAGTTGAGCAAAGCTCTTATTGACGTGAGGGTGAAATTCGAATCTACTTAAAGTTTGAGAGTATTTTATGAATGTTAACCTTGTGTACATGTAGTTTTATGAGTTCTATTATAACTTTCTTTGATTGTAGTTTACAAACTTCAAATTGTGAAAAGTAATAGAAATCCAATCTACCAAAGAGGAAAAATGGTAGTTACCCACTCTTTGGTCCTTGGAGTTTGGAGAGTGTTAAATTAAAAAAAAAATGTTCAATTAAAATTTGTCCCTATAGTTTAGAGAAAGTTAAACTCAGTTCATATATTTTTAAAAGTTTGAATTTCATTCCTTTAGTTTAAACTCGGAAATCGACATCAGGGTCAGTGTCAGTGTTCACTCTGAATAGAGGAGTTATAGTATGGCGAAGCATCAAGCAAGAGTGCATCGCGAACTCCACTATGGAAGTCGAATACGTAGCTGATTGTGAAGCCGCTAAAGAGGTTGTTTGGCTTAGGAAGTTCCTTACTGATTTGGAAGTTGTTTCAAATATGTCTTTGCCGATCACACTTTATTGTGATAACAGCGGGGCTGTGACAATTCTAAGAACCTCGAAGTCATCGAAGAGGCAAGCACATAGAACAAAAGTATCATTTGATCTAGGATATTGTGCATCGCGGCGATGTGATTGTCACGAAGATTGTGTCGGAGCATAATGTTGCTTATCCGCTTATAAAAGCTCTCACGGCTAAAGTGTTCAAGGTTCATTTAGAAAGTCTGGGTCTACGGGCGGCACCTTGTCTAGGGCAAGTGGGAGATGTTACTAGGGTATAGTGTATGTTGGGGATGATGCCCTAAACTCTTATGTCCTGTAGTTTGTAAACACGATTTTGAACAAACGTCTGTGATATATAATATATGATATTTTCTTCACTTTTGTCTATGAACATTGGATGTTTTATTTTCTTTACCACAAACCAATAAACTAAGATCTCTGATTGTCATTTGTAACTTTAGCATGTATGTGGAGACATACAAGTGGATCATGTCTTAAGTGATGACCAAAACGGTCTGTAGTATATGGATATAGGAGGGATACCTTATCTTGATAACACTACGGATGCGGCCCACTTTGTATAATAGTTACAAGTGTTATGACTTGCTACAGATGGTATGATCCAGATTATTCATGTGGGGACATGCGAATGGGGGCGTCCTATACAAAGGAGTTTGTATAAGATCGGACCACGAAGTGTTATAGTCTCAACATATAACGTCATTCATGACAGAGACTTCGCTTCACTAGGATGACCATAGGTAACATGACCTCAATCCTGAGTGAGTTGGGAATTCCTGCCTTTGAGGGTGGTCCTTCTATTTACATGGGTGCGAGTGACTAGATCGCCGACTCAAACCTATCACTTTGGGGATTCATCTGATTTGGGAGTTAGGAACTCAGTTACACAAGATGGAATTCACTCCTTCTCCGAAGCAGAGGTAAGTAGATAGATTACTCCCTTAAAGGCTGATTCAGGGCTTGAACGATGTGGTGCCACACACCTTCTCATGGCCTGAGAGGTGTCCACACATAGTAGGACTATGACTTATTGTTCATTAGAGGGATCAGTGGTACATAAGGAGTTAGATGTAACTATAGGGGTAAAATGGTAAATTGGCCCAACTGTACTTACGAGCATCTATGAAGGATTATTGTACTGTTGATTGGTTATATCCGATGGACACAAAAATATATCTATGGTGAGAAGATTGCAGTTGTCGGTCTTTAGTGGAATGCTTGGCAGTTAACGGATGATGGATCTCGTGTGTAACGACCCGAGTTCAGGAGGGCTACATGAATGAATCAGTATCACATCCGAACGAGAGGGATCCTGAGGACATGAAATTATGGTAAAAAAAAGTTTAAAAGAATTGAAAGTTACTACCTATACTAACAAGGTGCACCTTCCTTTTCGGTGGCTCAATCATAAGAACTCTAAAGTTAAGCATGCTTAGCTTGGAGAAATCTTATGTTGGGTGACATCCTGGGAATGTCGGGGCTAAGGAATGTTGGGGCTATCAGGTTGAAAAGAGGGAGTTCGTATGAGATACATTATTTGGAGGAAGTTGATATAAATATATATAATTTATATCTAGTGGATGAGAAAAATAATATGGTTAATGTATTACATATGATGTGATATTAAATCATAGGTTAATGAATATAATATGATTATATTTATTAATTTTTAATTGGACAATTATAGGATAATTGTGTCAGCATTACTGTGTGATGGTGGGAGGTTGCTTGCTGTTTTCGTAACTGAAGAATAAAATGAAAATTGTTTACATTTTGCAAAGAGATCGGTCATTCGCTCACATTAAATGTATATTATCTATTGCGTAGTAAACCGAGAGCCTATACGATAACTCAATGTTTCTACACAATCGTGTACACGTGTGCAACTTACTAAACGATCGCATAGGATTTGCTAAATGATCGTCTAGCTTTTTCCTAAACGACCGCGCACTCGAGAATTTACTAAACGATTGTCTATATGATCGCGACCTATTTACTAAACGATTATGTACTGCTTCTTAAACGATCAAGCATCGTCTATACGATAGACATCAATCTTCTCCCACTTGCTTGGTGGTGTCCTCCCCGTTGCTGTGTTTGTGTGGAGACCGTTCGTGGGTAGACAACCAAGTTTTTATGGAAGATGTGCTTGGACTTTCCCAACGAGAGCGAGAGGAGCATTCCTTGGAGGAGAAAGAGTTTTGATGAAGAAGAGTTCTTCAACTGGTATGTATTCGTTCTCTTGTTGTTTAGTTTCCAAGGCATGCTAGTAATTTGTTGAATATTGCATATCTATTCCATTAGATTGTAAATGCGTTAATTCTGTCACAACGAGTTTAAAACGATCACACTTCCGCTCAGAGGTACTCTTGTATAAGAGTTCCTTTAGTGTATGCTCTAGTTTATTGTATTTTGTATTGTCTTAATATTGTACTTTAGTCTCTCTAGGCTTTAGGACAAGTGGGAGATTGTTGGGAATGGTGTCCTAAATCTCCTGGTAGTCTCGTAGTTTGTAAAATCTATAAACATATTATTATTAATAAAATAAGTGTTATTTTATAAGCATTTACTCAATCCAATAAACTAATATTTTGTGTAAATTTAAACAAGTATGTAGAGACATACAAGTAGATCTTGTTTAAATTAATAACCTAAATGGTCTGTAGTATATGGATAAAGGAGGGATACCTTATCTTGGTGACACTACGGATATGACCCACTTTGTATATGTTACAAGTGTTGTAAAGTGCTACAAATGATCTGATCCTGATCATTCATGTGGAGACATGCGAGCGGGGGTATCCTATATAAAGAGTTTGCATAAGACTGGACCACGAAATGATTAGTCTCTTTATATAACACCGTTGATAATAGAGACGCACATTTCACTAGGATGACCATAGGTAACATAACCTAAATCCTGAATGAGCTGGGAACTCCTGCCTATGAGGACAGTCCTTTGATTTGTATAGGTGAGAGTAGCCATATTGTCAACTCAACAAGCTTACCATTTTGGGGATTCATCTAATTAGGGAGCTGGGAACTCAGCTTCACAAGATAGAATTCACTCCTTCCCCGAAGCAGGGGTAAGTAGATAAATTGCTCCCTTAAGGGATGATTCCAGGTCTTGAACATAGTGGTCACACCCTCTCTTGGGAAGAGAGGACTCAGTCATAGTTGGACTATGACTTATTGTTCATTAGAGGAATTAGTGGTGCTTAAGGAGTTAGATGTAACTACAAGGGCAAAACAGTAAATTTTTCCAGCTGTACTTACGAACGATACGTGAAGGGTCATCGCACTGTTGATTGGTTATATTCAATGGAGAAATATATCTGTAGTGCGAAGAGTGCAACTGTCGGTCTATAGTGGAGTGTTCGGCAGTTAATGAATGGTAGATATCGTGATTAAAGAGTTTAGTCAGTTATTCACGTACCGTTGGAGCTTCAAGCTACAAGTCCATAAGGTCCCCTTGGTAGCTCAATGGATTCAAGTTGAGAATAAGATTTTGGGTTAGTTTGAAGTGTTCAAATTAATAAGAGGGAATTTGATTATATAGGATATAATAAATTAATTCAATTATATATGATATAATTAATACAATGTATTTGATACATTATTTGATTGGAGGAATTAATATAAATATGATTTATATTAAATGTCATAAAATAGTTTATATGTTGCATATGCTATAATATTAAAACTATAAGTTATAAATATAATATGATAAGTTAGTTATTGTATTTATTTAAAATTTATTAATTATATGATAATTAATATATTTTTTTCTCAATAACCGACTCGAGTGGTTGATTATTCACGGTTTAAGATAACTGTGAGATAAAAGGAAAAATAGTTTTCCAAATCAGTCGTTCGAATCATCTCACAAAGAATTCACTATCGAGTAATAAGGTTTTACCACATGATAGTTTAACAGAGCCTAAATGATCAAGTGTTGAGTTACTATACGATAGTACTCGTTTCTACACAATCAAGTATCAAATTTATACAATAGGCTTCTTCTTCTACACAATCGTTTGATCACATTTTCGATCATCTATTCGATCGTCTGCCTCCTTCTTTCCTCTATAAAAAATCATATAGAGCTCACAACTCTTGGATTCTCACACCAAGAATACCAAGGTAACCTTGTGGTGGTGTCTTATTCTGTTCGAGGGTCGAGGATCGAGTTTCACTAGCTGGTGATCGAGGATCTTCTAGTTGATCGTTGCGTTCGTGTTGTTTGGACGCGTTCGAGTTTGATCGAGTGAAATACATGAAGAAAGAGTTCTTCATAGGTATTATACTCGATCCCCTTGTATTTACTTAAGAAGCATGCTGTAATTTATTCTTTATGCATAACTATTTCAGTATGACTATAAATGTATGTGTTCTTTCTCAATGGAGTTTTGAATGATCCGTTTCCACTCACTAGTTATCTAGATTTAGAGTTCCTTCATAAATACATAGTAAGCCACCTACTATTGGGCCTACTAGGTGAACTGTTCGCCTTCCTATCGAATCTCAAGTGTACAATACACATCGTAGGCATAGGTATAGGCGTAAGCATAAGGGGCGAACTCAAAGGCACGCTTTCACAAGTGGTGATCCCAGAGGGTCATAGTCATAAGCATAAGTGTTGATTCTAAAGGAACACCGGAACATAAACTTAAGATGTGAACTCGATGGTTCACATCATGCAATGTACATAACCCGATAAAAATACTAACAGTCACTATCAGTCTAACATGGCATAAACATGCATTCATAATCTTAGAATATGCCCAAGAGTTTCCAGAACAATCTCAACAGTCCATCCACCAATCAAACATAACAACATTCACATAATATCATATTTTCTATGGCATAAACATCAGCCTCCATGATACCTTTAATAGTCCAACATAGCAAGTCATAGCAATTCAATCCATCAAACAGAATCATGCTTTCAATGCAATCACATACTTAACACCAATTTAGGTTCAAGGGCGAATCGGTAATAAATCGCTTACTCTGATATTAAGCCCTAATTGATTAGCAATTCAACTCTCTTCTGGAATTAAAGTACTCTTGGATCAAACTCCTAAACAAAAGCACATCCAAACTTAAGTCACAACCTCAGGACCTCAACCCAACAAACAATTTAGCCTTTATAATTCCAAATTATTTACCAAAAACGTGGTTGAACCAAAACCACCTCAACACTCCTAAATCAGTATGACCCAAAAACTTCAAGCAATTTTTTTAGGCATCAGACCTGATTTACAACATCAATAATCAATAAGGTCATCCTTGGAAACTTCTATAATTGTAAATATTTACTAAAACCACCAAAATTGAAGGCTCCAAATTACCGACCTAACAGCAAAACAATAAGATCTAGGCCAAAAATTTATTGGGCAACAAAGAATCAACCAGAGACAAACTCAAAATTCCCAATCTTATTCCAAACGGCAAAATCTGACGAACTCTAACGAGTAAAAGGAGGTTGTCGTTGACAATGCATGTGGATCGACGGTGGATGGGGGCCAGAGGAGGCTACGCGGCTAAGGGAGGAGACTTACGTGGTTGGTGACGTTGGCTGGATTTGGGTGTAGGGCTAAGTCGCAAAAACAGCATGTGGAGTTGAAGATGTCGGTTGGGCAACGAGTATAGAGGCGCTGACAAGCGCTAGTGGCTAGGGTTGGATGTCAGCGAGGGACCTGTGTGACAAGTGAAAAATCGAGGAAGGTTCTGGTAGTCATGAAGAGATGAGAAGAGGAAAGAAATTTTCTCATCCTTTTTTGCACGTTTTATGAGGCATCCCTAACCTAAATTGATAAACAAATTCTTTTCCCAACAAACCCTAATCTTTTTCCCAAACAAATATTTATATATATCTTTATATATGTATATATTTTCTCTTAACTTTCTTTTTTCCATCCTATCAATTTCTTTTTGCTTTTCCTCTCTACTTATGTATATCCCTCTTTACTTCTCAAATTCTAATTACAAATTGAACCCAAAAATCAAATTCAATTTTTAATTTCCAACAACAATATTCTCAATTAACAAATTGAATTTACCTTAGAATTTTGGGACGTCGCATTCTTCTTGAAGGAATTGAATTCCTATGGAAGCATGTGCGTCTTGCATTTAGACATTCAGTTTTTATGGAAACAACAACAGTAAAATAAAACATAAATTTGTAGGATAAACATTCAAACAAAATTATAAGTATGCTAGAAAAGAGGAAGAAGAGAAGAAATCAAAAGTCACCTTTGTTGATTCTTCTAGCTTTCCTCTTCCACCGCTATCAACGATCTCGAACTTCTCCAATGAGGAAGGACACCACCAATAAAGTTACCATGTTATTTGATTCCAAAGAATTTGGAAGAGTGGTCTCCAAGAACTTTTGAGGAGGAAAAGAGTAGAGAATTTTTAGAGAGAAGTTAGAGAGAAGGTGGAGGCTTGGAGGCTAGGTTTTTTGTATAATGAAATCATTTTCACTAAATGGGCTATGAGGATATATTTATATGGAGAAGGATTAACCCCTCCTCCAAGTATTTCCCTTTATACTTTTAGTGCTAATTAATTAAATAACCCTTATTTAATTAGTTGGCACATTAATTAAATAATCACATATTAAATCCCATATACATTTAATTAATTAGCATAAATATTATATATTTATACTAACCTCCAATTTCCATTATTTCTTAATCAATTAATTAATCATTAATTAATCAATTAAATAACTATATTAAATCATATTTAATATGGAGTTAATTAACATATAAATATCACATATTTATATGTATACATCTCTTAAAAATCTAATTCATATAAATCTAATATTTGAATCTTATTCAAATATATCTCTCTTACATAATTTGGATCATATATCATATCTATAATTAACCATTATATATTAATCTCATTAATATAAAATTCCCTCATTTGATTTGAACAATTTAAATCATTATTCATTACTATCCTTTAGTGAGCTAACAATCCCCTTATGGACATACAAATTAGAAGCTCAAATGATATGAGATTAACTTCTTTAATTCAATTAATCAATATTCATTAACTACTGATCACTCACTAAAGATCGATAGCTACACTCTTTGTACTATAGATATATTCTATGTCCACGGATATAACCAATCAATAGTGAGTCAACTCTTTACAAATCGTTCATAACTATAGTTGGGTCAAATTATCGTTTTACCCCTGTAGTTATATCTAACTCCTTAAGTACTACTGATTCTTCTAATAAACAAACAATTTATAATCTAACTATAACCTAACACCTCTCAGGCCAGTGAAAGGTTGAGGCTTCAATGTTCAAGACCTGGAATCAGCTATTAAGGGAGTAATTTATCTACTTCCTTTAAAAATGGGAAAGAGGGAATTCTACCTTGTGTAGCTGTGTTTCTAGTTCCTTACTCGGACATATCCCCAAAATGGTAGGCTTGTTGGGTCGGATAATCTGACCACTCTCATCCATACAAATCAAAGGATCACTTTCATAGATAAGAGTTCATAACTCACTCAGAATTAAGGTCAAGTCACCTATGGTTATCCAAGTGAAATGTAAGACTCTTCTAGCAATGGTGTTACAAAGAGAAACTATTCATTTCGCAGTCCGATCTTATACAAACTCTTTGTATAAAATACCCCCGCTCGCATGTCTTCACATGAATGATCAGGATCAAATCATTTGTAGCACTTTACAACAATTGTAACATCTACAAAGTGGGTCGTATTCGTAGTGTCACCAGGATAAGGTACCCAGCCTTATCCATATACTATAGACCATTCAAGTTATTACTTAAACATGATCCACCTATATGTCTCCACATACATGTTTAAGTTTCATCAAATAAACTTGGATCTTAGTTTATTGGATTGAATTAATACAGTCTAAATGTCAATAAAATACCTCTTATTTTATTAGATATGTAATTTTTCTTTACAAATCACAAGATACATGAGATTTAGGACATAAACTCCAACACTTTCCCCTTTAAAAACTTTCATCCTTGAAAGTTCTAACCCTAGAATAGCTTTGGGTACCATGTTCTCATCTCGTCCTTCTGCTCCCAAGTTGCTTCCTCAAACTGATGATTCTGCCATAAACCTTAACTAGTGCCACCTCACGATTACGCAAAGTTTTCACACCTCTAGGTAGGATTTGGATAGGTTTCTCCTCATAACTCAGGTTTTCATTCAGTTGTAAGGATTCAAAGTCTACCACGGGGGATGGATCTGTCACATACTTCCTGAACATGGAGACATGAAAAATATTATGGACCGTAGAGAGAGATGGTGGTAAAGCTAATCAATAGGTTATAGGGCTAATTCCCTCCAAGACCTCAAATGGTCCAATAAAATGCGAACTTAGCTTTCCCTTCCTTCCAAACCTTAGAACATTTCATAGGTGCTGCTTTCAGGAACACTTTATCCCCTACCTCAAACTCGAGTTCTTTACACCTAACATCCGTGTAACTCTTTTGTCTACTCTACGCTGGTTAGCATTCGAGCCTTAATCTTATGAATGGCTTCATTTGTCATCTACACTAACTCAGTTCCCACCAACTTTTGTTCACCAACCTTACCCCAGCACAGAAGACCTGTATACCGTACAGAGTTTCAAATGACGACATGTTAATAGTAGCCCGATAACTGTTACTATATGCAAACTCTATCAAATGCAGGTGATAGTCCCAACTCCCTGAAAATTTCAATGCACAAGCATGCAACATATCCTCCAACGTTTAGTCCAAACACTTCGTTTTCCCATTAGTCTATAGGTAGAAAGTTATACTGAAATTCAATCAAGTCCTTAATGTTACCTGAAGGCTCTTCCAAAAATTGGAGGTAAAACGAGGGTTTCTATCAGATACAATCAACACTGGCATCTCATGCTATCTCACTATGTTTTTCATGTATAGTTACGCCCACTTATTCACCTAATATGTGGACTTCCCTGGAATGAGATGCGTTACCTTAGTGAGTCTATTCACTATCACCCATATCACTAAATAATCTTTCACTATTCTTGGAAAACCCACAATGAAATCCATGGATACACTCTCCCATTTCCATTCTGGTATGTTCAAGGGTTGTAAGAAACATGTTGGCTTTTGTCGCGGGGCCTTCACCTGCTAACAAACTAAACATTTGTTAACATATTCAGTTATTTCCCTCTTCATATTGAGCCACCAATAATATCGTTTCAAGTATTGATACATCTTGGTGCTGGCATGATGTATCGAGAATGGGGAAGTCACACCTCTCCCTAAATTACCCTCCTAATTCGAGAAGAGATGTGAAGATAGCAATTGTCAACCCTCTTATGAACTACCCAACATACTTCCGAAAACCTGTATTCTCAGCACTTGTTATACTTGATTAGCAGTTTATGATCCTCTAAAACTTAACCCACGGTTTTTGTAACAGCTTTAAACATATAATTTACTACTAATCAGAAATATCAACATCAACATATATAACAGTTTTCATAAACTAAACCTATACATAACATATGTTCAATACAACTCTACCCTTTTCCCCTGACATGGACATACAACTAAATAATAGAACATGATGAGCCACCTAAATTTTCGCTCTTCGGGGGTCTGAGAAGTGACTAACTGGCAGAACTACTAGGCATCGGGACGTTTGACCACCACCTGGGGAGGAAAATTTTTTTAAAGAGTGAGCTAAAAAGTTGTGAGTGACTACCTTAAGTAAAACATACTTTAAATCATAAATAACGTGAACATGCTTATCAAGGAAACATTTATAACATCATAATCAAGGTTTTGAAAATGGAGTTGAAATCATAAAACACATCATGTAAAAACTCTGAAATAAAAATCATTAACATCATCCTGAAAACTCCGTCATTCCACTGCCTAAACATGTGGGAGAGCCTTTTGCTCAATCTTTCATAACCTTAGTTGAGAGAGAACCTTTTTATTCGATCTTATCAACGTTAATAACATAGTTATACGTGCATGCAGAACTGAATTGGATCTTGATCACCTTATCATACCTTCAGTGTCAAGGATCCTTAACATCACTTAAATCTGGGTACCTCACCATACCTCTAGTACCATTATTGGAGTAGGGTTTGTACAAGGAACCAACATTTAAACATATAGAAACATATACAGGATAAATATTTGAAATAATCATACTTCGTGGTTTCATATCAATGCATAGTTCTTTGTAAAACATGGAGTATACTTACGTTATTTCTTTGATAAATTTCACCATGCGGTAAAACATGGCATAGACTTACTGGAAAACACATGTTGAACTCATAAATAACTTCATCATTTAAAAGCATGGATCATGCGATCAACATTCATTTTAAGGCATACGTTGAAGAAAATCATGGTATAAAAATCTCATATAAAATGCCTATGCGTTGAAGAAAGTCATGGTATAAAAACCTCATATAAAATGCCTATGCTTAAAACCATTTATAAAACTAACATTGGAAAAATATTTATTAAAACTTGTATTCACTATCTTAAGCTACTTATCCAAGGGATTGTACGTCTCTCCTATTTGCATTTGTCCTGAAAAGAAAAGGTTCCTTGGTCAGTATTCTTAGCTCCCTTTTGAGCTTAACGCATAACTTAACTTCATGGCATATCAATAGTCATAGCATCACAACTAAGTTTGATGCTTCGAACTATCTTCACCACATCGGCTATCCTTAGCCATCTTACCTTATAATGGCTGATAATTGAAAATCGTGCCTCAAGGTGCTTGGGTTGAAACACCTTCTCAGTCTATGCGACGTACATCCATTATGTGACTTACTCAAAGCTCCTTCGTTGTAGATTGATTATGTTGTACGCGTCAACACATAACATCACTGGGTAGCTGCTTACTTGTTCTTCGTATGCAAGTGTCTACTTATTCATCTACGACATCATTTTTAGATTCAATCTTCCAGATTTCTTAATTTAATTCCAATATTCATAGAAACTAAACTCCCTTTTTAGAATTTTCTCAAAACATCTTAACTTTTACTTACCTTAGAATTTGAGCATTATTTCTTTCAGAATCAATTAGAAATTCCTCAACTTTTCCTTTAGCTGGCCGAAAATTCTTCAACTTTCAAAATCTTCATATGGCAGCAATACTCCTTCATTGCTAAGCCTATTTATACTTGAGTGTGCATGAAGAGTTTACTTAATTAATTGCCACTTGGCATGCTTATCCTTTCATTGACGTTTACAAGGCTGCCATCTGGCTTACTTACTCATTAAATTAAGTTGAATTCCTTAGCTTAAACTTTATTGCATGGCCTTGCGGCCACCCAAGCCTTCTCCATTCAACGTATGTTCTTCTGTCGCATCACTTGTCAGCTTCAACATTGATATACAAAGTTGGTTGCATAAATATTTCATACCACTTTGTTATACTTAGCCGTAACGACCCCTTTCTTGGCTGCATAAATCTTTCATACCATTGATGTACAAAGTTGGCTGCATAGTTCAACCGGACTGGCAGTGAGGCACCTCATAGTTCCAATGCATGGAACCCTCTCTACCTTCTCTAAGTGTTAACTTGTTCCTACTGCACTTGAGAGCTTAATGTTTTACACTTAACATGTTTTCATGCTCCTTTTTTCAGTTTACCATTAATAGACTTCTCCAACTCTCTATACGTCAACCATGTTTACAACCTGAACACATATAGTCAAAACACTTAAAAATTTTCATTTTCTTACATTTTAGACACATTATTCATTATACACACTTAACTTACTCTTTCCATTGATTTTAATACACATCTTTAACTCATTATTAAGAGAACTTAAACTTAATTAACTAGTAAAACAAGTTCAGGGGGTTTACAAGGGAGCTATGAGCTTCTACCAACAATTTTCTCTTAAGAACACTGTTCGCAGGTACGCATAAACGTCCTTGATAAAGAAGACAATGATCCAAGGACACTAAAAATTCACTTTCCTACCTAACTCCGCCTGACGAAATTTCTGAACAAGGTATGAATCTTCCTATTGTGCATCTATAATTCTCTACCTTAAAGTCGGTTGTACCGACAACTGTGCTAGCTGCTAGGTGAATTTGTCCACTGCTACTGCAATTTTAACTCATTCAAAATCATTACATAACTAGACTTGTTTGGTGACTACGGCTACTAAATGAGTTGTCTTTCTACTGAGAGTATCGATCATTACATTTGTCTTACCTGGGTGGTATAGAATTTCACAATTATAATCTTTCACTAACTCGAGTCATCTATATTGTCTCATATTTAACACCTTCTAGGGGAAGAAATACTTCAAACTCTTATGATCGGTGAAAATCTGTATCTTCTCCCCGTACAAATAGTGTCTCTAAAGCTTTAAGGCAAAAGCCACTCTCGCCAGCTCATGGTTCATTAACTGGTGGGAGACATGGGCAACCACTTTACCGTGTTGTATAAGACACATCCCAGTCCCTTCTTAGAAGCATCACTGTAGATCACAAAGCTTCCAGAACCAACTAGCACTATAAGAACCGATGCAAAAACCAACTTTTGCTTGAGATTCTAAAAACTGTCCTTACAAGCTTTGCTCCAAACAAACGAAGCTCTTTTTCTGGTCAACTGAGTCAAAGGGGTGGCTATGTGAGAAAAAATCTCTACAAACCAACGATAATAACCAGCCAACCCCAAGAAACAACGCACCTCACTAATTGTTGTGGGACAAGGCCAACTCGTAACCGCCTCAATTTTTGTTGGATCTCTAGAAAATTCATCCTTCGACACCACATGCCTGAGAAAGGACACTTTACGTAGCCAAAATTCACACTTGGAGAATTTAACATACAACTTATTCTCGCTCAGAGTTTCTAGGACTTTCTGAAGATGCTTCTCATGTTCTGCCTCTATCTTTGAGTAGACTAAGATGTCATCAATGAAAACAATCACAAAGGTGACAAGGAAATCCATGAACACTCTGTTCATTAGGTCCATAAACACCACTAGAGCATTGGTCAAATCAAACGACATTACAATAAACTTGTAATGTCCATATCTAGAATGAAACACAATCTTAGGGATATCCTTGTCCTTTATCCTCAGTTGATGATAACCTGATCAGAGGTCAATCTTGGAGAATAATGTAGCTCCTTGTATTGATAAAAAAAGTTATCAATTTTGGGGAGCGGATACTTGTTTTTTATGGTTACCTTATTCAATTTTCTGTAGTCTATGCATAAGTGTAAAGAACCATCCTTTTTCTTCACGAACAACACTGGCACACCCCAGGGTGACACACTCGGACGTATGAAACCCTTGTCAAGAAACTCTTGCAACTAGGTCTTAAGTTCTTTTAATTCTGCTAGAGCCATTCTATATGGAGCTTTAGAGATCGGGGTGGTGTCTGGGTTCAATTCAATAGTGAAATCTATCTCTCTGCACGATGGCAAGCCTAGGAGATCCTAGAAAAACATCTGTGTACTCTCTCACCACTAGCTCGGACGACAAGGTTGAAGGAACCTAAGAACTCTCTGAGCGGGAACGTGGATCATTCCAATTTTTGGTTTTCATATAATCGAATTTTATAGAAAAAAATTTATGCAATCAACAAAAAACTACAACATGCCAACATAGAAAATAAAAGGAGTAGGGTTTGAGAAACCTTCCCCTTGAAGAACCCTTCTTCACAAATTTCCTCTTCTCCAAAATTGGTCAGGAACAAAACACAATCCAAAATGATGCCTCAAACCAAAAGTTTTGTAGACACCACCCCGAGAAGTTTCCTCTATATTCTCTTTTGGGATGAGAATTACTCAAGAGGTGTAGGCTCTGAGAATTTTGGTAGGGAGGGTAAGAGAAATTGAGAGGGAAAATAAATTCCCGTTGATTTCTCAGAGAGATCTAAAACCATCGTATGACCATGTCTCTCCAATGTTCTAAGAAGAAGATATCACACAACAAACTTCCCCATTCACTACGCGAGTTGAGAGAATTAAGGGGAGGGAAATTATTTCCCTCCCTTTAAATTAAAATTAAAATAAATTAATTTTATATATAATAACTAAATTATTATATATATATAACACTATATGTTAAATTATATATAACACATAACCTATAGTTTACTATTGTGTCATATACGATATAACCTATAGTTTTAATTCTCTCAAATTAATTATATGAATCCAATTCACATAATTAATATTTGAATCATATTCAAATATTTATTTTCTCTCATATAAACTTTATATTATAATGTATCAAATACATTATAGTAATTATATCATATATAATTAAGTTAAATTAATTATATCACATATAATTAATTTTCTCAATTAATTTGAACAATTCAAATTAATCTAAAATTAATTCTCATTAGCTCCAATGGTACTTGGATAATTAATTAAACTCCTTTAATTAAATTATTCAACATCCATTAACTGTCAGACACTCCACTAAAGACCGACAACTGCACTCTTCGCACGACAATTATGTTTTTGTGTCCATTAGATATAACCAGTCAACAGTGTGATGACTCTTCACAAATTGCTCGTAAGTATAATTGGGCCAAAATTATCATTTTGCCCCTATAGTTACATCTAACTTCTTATGTACTAATGATCCCTCTAATGAACAATAAGTCATAGTTCAACTATGACCAAACCCCTCCCAAGCCAAGAGAGGGTGTGGCGCCACATTATTTAAACCCCGAAATTAGCTCTTAAGAGAGCAATTTATCTACTTACCCTGATATTGGGGAATGAGTGAATTACATCTTGTGTAGTTGTGTTCCCAGCTCCCCAATCAGGCGAATCCCCAAAATGATAGGCTTATTGAGTTGGCTAGCTGGCCACTCTCACCCATACAAATCAAAGGACTACCTTTATAGGCAAAAGTTCACAACTCAATCAAGATTCAAGTCATATCACCTATGATCATTCTGGTGAAATGTAAGTCTCTACTATAAATGACATTATATAATGAGACTAGTCATTTCATGGTCCGGTCTTATACAAACTCCTTTGCATAGAATACCCTCACTCATATGTCTCCACATGAATGATCAGAATCAAATCATTTATAGCACTTTACAACAATTGTAACACCTACAAAGCGGGTCGTATTCATAGTGTCACCAGGATAAGGTATCCAACTTTATCCATCTACTACAGACCATTTAGGTTATCGCTTAAACGTGATCTACCTGTATATCTCTACATACATGTTTAAGCTACAGATGATAACCTTGGGTATTAGTTTATTGGTTTGTGGGTTTAATGCTACTAAATGTCAAATAAAACATCTCGTATTTTATTAAATAAATTAATTATTTGTACATTAAAATTACAAACTATAGGACCCTATGAGATTTAGGGCATCAACCTCAACAAAGGTGATCTTAGGGTCTCTGGTATCAACTACACTGGCCAAAAGGCCCCAAACACCCTGGCTAACCATCTTCCTAGCTTCTAAAACTGAGACTACACTAGGCGAAGCCTCAGCCTTAGCTCCTCTAAACTTAAAGCTAGCTCATGTAGGTAATTTCTTTATAGAGACAATCTATGATGGCATGGTTGGCAGCTAACCAACCCATACCTAAAATAACATCGAAATTTGTCATATCCAGGACTAACAAAGTCACATCTGACATATGCTCTGCTATTACAAACTGACATGTTTTTACCCCTCTGTATCACATGAATAACATCTCTAGATGGAGTAAAACTGACAATACATAATGCAATGGCTCTAATTCTATACTAGCATGCTTCACAAACATAGATGACATGAACGAATGGGTTGATCTAGCGTCAAACAATACAAGATCATGATGTCCCAAAATAGGGATTGTACTTCTCACCATTGAGTCTAACTTATCCGCCTCACGCTGAGTCGTAGCATAAACTCAACCTTGTTGTGAATTCTAGGGCTGATCCCTACCACCTCCAAAACTACCACTAGGGCATTGGTCGGCCATGTCCTTCTTACTTACACCTACAGCAAATCCCTTTACTAATCTAACAATGCCCCCAATGACGCTCCCCACATGATTCACACACATGCCTGTCGCTCTAGACCCCTCATGAATTAGAAGCTTGTTGCTTGATATATCCCAGTGGCCTGTCTATGTTCTGGCTCTTTTGTGGAGGCTTTGGAGCTCTCTAGTTTGCTTTTCTCTTCTTCCCCGAGGTGGGTTCTACTGCCAAAGAATTCAAAAACACAAACCCTGATGTGCAGGCTACTCATGTTGCCGTACGGAATGCTGTTGCGTAGGTAGTCGGCTCAAATGCTTGTACGATGCCTCACACACCCTATCTCAAAGTCCTTGAACAAAGGAAGCGGAACTGCCCCAGATATTTGGCTAAAAAGAAAAAGGCCAAAGGAAGATTTATGAGTTTTGGAAACTTTTTTAGTGTGGAATGATGTTTCTGCCTGGATTATTGACTCTAGGGCCACTAATCATATTTGTTCTTTATTTCAGGGAATTAGTTCTTGGTGGCAGCTTGGTGCTAGTGAGATGACGATGCAAGTTGAAACTGGGCACGTCATCTCAGCTGTGGCAGTGGGAGGTCTCTGGTTTACTTTATAGAATAAATTTATCATTCTGAATGATGTATATGTAGGTCCCGCTTTAAAGAGGAACTTAATTTCTGTAAAGTCTTTTCTTGAATGTAATTATTAACTAAATTTTTCAGTTAATAAAGTGTTTATTTCAAAAAATGGTGTTGATGTATGTTCAGCTCAACTGGAAAGTAATTTGTATGTGCTAAGGTCGTTAGAAAAAATGTCCTCCATAACATAGAGATGTTTAAAACTATTATAACTCAAAATAAGTGACTTAAAATTTCTCTTAAAGAAAACACCCAACTTTTGCACCTCAAATTAGGGCACATTAATCTTAATATGATTGAGAGGTTGGTGAAGAATGGACTTTTAAGCGAGTTATAAGAAAATTCTTTACCTGTGTGTGAGTCATGCCTTTAAAGCAAAATGACTAAAAGGCCTTTTACTAGAAAAGGTCATAGGGCCAAAGAGCCTCTAGAATTAGTGCATTCAGACCTTTGTGGTCTGATGAATGTACGAGCCCGGGGAGGTTATGAATACTTAATCACTTTTGCTAATGATTATTTAAGGTATGGGTACGTTTATTTAATGCAACATAAGTCTGGGTCCTTTGAAAAGTTCAAAGAGTTCAAGGCTGAAGTTGAAAACGCATTAAATAAAACGATTAAAACACTTCAATCTGATCGAGGTGGAGAGTTTTTGAATTTTGATTTTCAGAACTATATAATAGAACATGGAATAGTTTCCCAACTCTCAACACCTGGTACGCCTCAGCAGAATGGTGTATCAGAGAGGAGAAATCAAACCCTGTTGGACATAGTTCAGTCTGTGATGAGTTACGTTTCCTTACCTGACTCATTTTGGGGTTATTCAGTAGAGACTGCAGTTTATATCCTGAACTGTGTTCCCTCCAAGAGTGTTACTAGAACACCTTTGGAGTTATGGAATGGTCGTAAAGCTAGTTTACATCATTTCTGTATCTGGGGTTGCTGATGGACAAAATTTATATCTATATTATATCGCCAAAAAATTTTATTGATTCAAAATGAATGAATGATGCACTATGATTCAAGTTGCTTTGCGATAATGATTTATGATATTATGCGATACTACGCTCTAAATGTATGTGATGATGCTTAAATGCTTCGTAGTAAGCATTTGTGTAGTGTGTGTCACAAGTTTTCTTACGCTAGAACCAAGTATAATTCCAATGCAAGTTTTTTAGAGTGATTTGAGGTCGAACACGGGTATTGTTATGATCAATGTGATACTAATGTGGTATATGCGACCGGTTAACATAAAGAATAATGAATTGGTTTTGCAAAAAAGTAAATTGCAATGAAAAATAAATTGCGGTAAAGAATAAAATGCGATGGTAAATAAAATGCGATAAAGTAAATTGCGGTGATAAAGTAAATGGATAAACAATTGATATACAGGTTGAGGACTGGCTGTGAAGTTGTGCAAAAGAATCTAATGAATGCGGTGGCAAGACTTGTGAAATGAATCAGAAAGAGAATGGGTTGAGGGAAAGGACATCGCAAGTTCATCAATCTTGTTGAGGACGCAACTAAGGTTCCGCTTTCCCTTGTCTTACACCTTTCATTGATCGGCCGTGTTCCCATATGTCTATGGTGAAACAGGGATGAACGTGATGAATGCAAGGTTGTTTCCATCTCTGGAAATACTTCTCACTTTAGTTAACGCATTCTTCCAACCTTGGCTCACGTTCAACCTTGGCTCCTTTCGAATTAGTGGTCTCGCTCTGATAATTCTTGCCATGTCATAATGGAAATGTCCGCTCTGCTCTACGATTGAATTTGTCAGAATCGTACAACAGAAAAGCTGTACATGTCAGAAGTCCTTGCGAATGCATTGCTCTTCACATCTTCGATTGATCGCCGCATGCAGTGTAATTTTTTTTATCTCTTATCGATTACCGCATGCGCTGGAAATGCGTTGATCGTTTAAGTCCATGATCGATCGTCGCATGCGCTGCAATTGCGTTGTTCTTTTTTCGTTCTTGATTGATTGCCGCATGCAATGTGGATGCATTGGTCATTTTTGTCCTCGAGCGATTATCGCATTCGGTGGCCTGTTTCCTACAAAACAACGACTTGGACATTCCATTTTGCCATCGCAATGGGGTTAGCGGGTGTGCTCACGACACTTTACAATTTTCGTATTTCTAAGCCAATTTCTATACTGTTGACGCAATTTTTTCTTCTTTTTTCCGCATAATCTAAATAAAAAGGGTATAAATATATTGTATTTCTACAAGTTTTCACACCCCAAAATTTAGATATATGCTTGTCCTTAAGCATATCCTCGACTAAGGCAATTCAGCTCAACTCTCATCCTAACTTTGCGTCGATCGACTACTCCGATTGCTCCACCTCCACATAATTTCTCAACTTATAAGTTCCTTCTATCCTTCGACATTTCTTCAACATACTCTACTTTATTCTTATCTAAGACAAACCTCTGCCCAAAGTTCCCTTCTAGTTTTGAGAAGAATGTTTTACCTCTTCTTGCGAAAACAACGAAGTATGTCTCTTATGCTGTGGCCTGGTTTGCGTCATCGTATAGAGAATGTTGTTCATGGTTACACCCTTCGTTTTGGCTTTCTCCCACGGGTGTCATGCGAGCATCCAACTTCGGTTGTGTACTTATTTCAACTTCAACTCTTGATGCTTAGCCAAGTTTTACTTTTGCTGGTCAAAGGAGTTGTCTCTTTTATCTTTATTTTCTCTCTCTTTTTTTTATACTGCGTCGATCCTAGAAACCTACCTTCGTTTTGGCTTGCTCCCACGGGTGTCATGCAAACATCCAACTACGAGCAGGTTCCTTTCATAACTTAACTCTTATCAAGTTGGGATTTTTCCTTGCGCTAACAGCGAAGTTTTTTTTTTTTTTTTTTTTATGATGATGGACGCATTTGCCTGATATTATCGCATCCGCTTGATTGCATCTGCTCAGACCTTCCCCACCCCCAAATTTAGAGATGCGTAAGGTCCTCATTGCGTTGTTTTGGACAGAAAAGACAAAACACTTAGTCAAAATTTTGAAAATAAGGTTTGAGCAGAATCTTGTAATAGAGAAGGTAAAGTAGAGCTATTGCAATGAATTGTCTAAATGTTAGGCAGAAAATGCAACGTATAAAGAAATTTTGCTAAGGGTATGCATACTACTCATCATGGCAGTGCAGATAAACAACGCAAAAGAAAAGAAAAGAATTACCGCAATAAATTGACAAAGGATGATAAAAGTAAAGAGACCAACGCATAAGGAAAGAATGATTAATCAGTTGTATAAAATTTGTCTAAGTACACAAAGAATTATAAATATTGCAACAAAAAATTGTAAGTATGTACAAAAGAATACAAGGTATAGCTTTCTATAAAAATGAATGGCCGTAAAAAATGCAAAATTGTGGAGAAGGTGGTACACCCCCAAATTTAGAGTTGCGACGGGGGCTCTTGATGAGGAGAATGTTACGGAGGAGCTATTTGTGGCACTTCTTGAAATTTCCGAGGTTGCTGTAGATGTGGAGGCACCATGGAATCATGTAGATAAGCCGTTAAGAAATTGAAGTACTCAAGGTTGCGTTCGGTCATCTGTCTTTGATTCAGGCGAATGGTAAAGATGTTGTGTTGAATATTAACCATAGCCTGTTGCAACATTGTATTATTGTCTCGCAACTCTGCGTTGCTCTCCTGCAACTTCGTTAATGCATGGCAGAAGAAGGTAAGTTGTTGAGATAAGAAGACCCGCATATCGGCTAAGGCAGCGGCAAGGGATGCGGTGGTGGGTTGCGCCGTCGATGTTTCACCAGCATCGGTTTGAGGTTGAGCGGAAGGACCTGCTTCCAAACCGTGTGGGTCATCAACATGCGGTGATGGGGGTGAAAAGTGAGGTGGAGATGGATGGTGAGGGGACGCTACTGGAGATGCGGGGTTGGAATCAGGAGCAAGGAGGAGGTTTGTGAATTCTTCGGGAAAGGGGAAAAGGGCTCATTTTGTTTGTTGGGTGGGCGAATGATTAAAGGCAACGGGTCCAAGGGTAGACTGGTTTGCTTCTGCGGCGAACTAACTTGGACGATCTCATTTCCTTTATCATTGCGGCGCTGCTTCTTTGGCTTTGGTGGTTGTGGCACATTGAGATCAATGAAGGGCCTTTTTGTTGGAAGCTCGGGACAATGTGGTGAATCCTTGAGAAGCATTCTCAGGATCTTTGTGTGGATGATGCCATGAACTTCAGGCATGGGCTCTTCGTCAATGCCTAAGCCCACGGAGAGGCACAAGCTTGAAATTGTCCATGGGAAGAAGTATTGACCTCTCATACGGTCAACAAAATATCGAATCTGCTTCACAATGAGCTGGCCCATATCAATCGGAATGTCACGTACTATGCAGTATGTGGCCATAACTCGATCCCTTAAAATTGTTTTGTCATGCGTTGTAGGGATGAGTCGTCGTTTCACCAAATAGACCCAAAGTCGCGCCTCTGGGAGCAGCCTGTTGTAGGCGAGGGTTCTTATGCTTGTTAATGACACCGACCATTTGGTACCTGGTTGCGTTAATACCTTCAGCGTATCCTCCATATGCTCTTCTTCAGGATCATCAATCAACTTGTTACCCAGTGCTTCTGGGAAAGTCTTCAACTGATAAAGCTCATTGATGTCCCTTGCGCTGAACGGCACTACCCTCCCTTCGATGATCACCGCATCTTCGGTGTCATGGAGCTGGCCGTGATAGAAGGCCCTCACTACCGCAGGAATAATGATGGATGGACATTGGCAGAAATTTTCCCACCCATGCTCCACCACAACACTGGTGATAAGATCCAGTAGTGGCGTCAACGCAGGAAAGAAGCCCATTTCCATCCACAGATCATCATTTTCTTTCTTGGTTGTTGGGCGCCTCCTGGTCGATGCAAGCTCGCTGCTCTCAACTTTAGCTTTACCCTTTTCTTGAGCAGACGCAAGGCAAGATTTTTTTTTTTTTTTTTTTTTACATTCTCTCGCCTTGTGTTGCTCTTCTTTTTCCCTTTTCCATTCCTCCACTTCTTTTCTTTTACTTTCTCTGACGCGCTGCACATTTCCTGTGCGGCGTCTTTCCTTTTCCTTCTTTTATTTTTCTTCTTATTCTCTCATTTCTCTTTCAAATTGCTCCGAGGCAAGCACAATGTGATGTCATTCCTCGAGCCTTTTTCTTTCTTCTTCTACCGCTCTTGCGTTGTCACTGCGAACCTCCTCATCGTGAAGTTTTCTGGTCAAATCGCCTGTTGCGATGATTTGGTGCGCACGTGACATATTTTTTTTCTTCTCCTCTAATTCTCTTTTTCTTTTCTCCTCCTCCTCTGCTATGTGTTGAAAGAATAATGGGTCACTTGTGGACCCTTGCGGCGCATTCTCCTTGCGACACCGCATAAGAGGGGTGATGTCAAGGTCTTCTCTGTCTTCAGATACAACTAATTTGGTATGCGGGGGTAAAACTTGTGGTTGCGCTGATGCTCTAGCTTGTGCTGACACCCCCTCTTCCACCCTTGTGGTGGTTGATTCTCCATCAAAATCTAGACCTTCCGCCTTCTTCCTTTTTTCCTCCTTCTTCTTCAGGCGCTTCTCTTCTCACCTACGTTGTTTTCTTTCACTCCTCTTCTTTTCTTTCTTCTCCTTCTTTAACCAAGCGGCTTCATCTCCTTCCACCCATTTTCCTTTACTTTTTCTTTTCTTCTTCTCTTCAATCGTCCTCGGCTACTTCTTCGCCTCTACAACCTCCAAAATAGCCCTGATGGGTCCCTCATTGGAGTCTATTGGAACAGTCTCCTTAGGATCCGAAACGGCCAGGCCCATTCTCCGCGAAGCTTCCGCCAACACCTCCTCTAACGACAGGGGTTGGTTCACTACTCCTGCCTCCAGTAACCCCCCCCCCCCCTCTTTCTAAATTGATCAAAATACTCCTAAATACCTCTTTGTCATCCCTTCGCTTTAGTTCGCTTTCAGTCGAAGGTACTAGGAGTGGCACCTTAGGTCTGGTGGCAGGGGCACTCTCCATGCTTGGCCCCTCTTGGTTGGTGGGTGGTTGTGCTACTACAGAGGTTTTTCGCCGAGGTTTTCCGGCGATTCTTGGGGAAGGCTTAGGCTAGGCGGTGAGGCGGCGCTAGCAGCAAGGAAAGCCGCCTCCCATGTGGTGACGGGGGCTTGGGAAGTGGACGATGGTTGGAAGGAAGAATGGGAAGATTGTCCGGCCATTTTTTCAGTGAAGTGAAAGAAGTTGGAAAATTTCTTTGGTCTTAGGAAGAAGCTCGGAAAGGGATGGGTATGTAGAGAAAATTTTTTAAGGTTTTTCTTTCGCAAAGAGATGCAAATGAGCTCCTCAGTTGAAAGAGGTGCAATTTATAGGTTGGGCCTTGATGGGACCAACGCAATCACTGTGTGGCAGGCTTCGGTATTCCAAAAAGCCTACCGCCATGCCCCTCCCATTATGATTTAGAAAAAAGGACGTCCTTTCGTCTGCTAAGTCATAATTCCCTCTGAAGCTGAAGCGATTCGACTACTCTCTCCGCCAATATTTTATCATTTTTTTTATTTTATTTAATCGGACGGGCGCAATGTTAATTGTTTAACGTAATGCATCCATTACCACAAATGCATATTTGTGGAGGACGGGCACAACATATGCATTAGTGCAACACACCCCTCAACGCAACGCATTTCTAGAGGACGGGCGCATGGTATTTCTACCAACGCAACACTACCATCAACATAGTGCGTTTTTGCTGAGGACGGGTGAAGTGTACATACTTGCGCAACTCATCCGTCAATGCAATGCATTTTCGGAAGATGAGCGCAAAGTGATCTATTAAAGCCAGATACACCTGTCATCGCAATGCATACCGGATGTTATTTATTGTATCACCAACATCGCAACACTTATTCCAAAACCAAATTGATAAGACGTTGCGGTGTTCATTTTTTTAACAATCATTCACAAAATTTAAGGTTAATGCAAACTAAGGCTGGAATTGAACTAAATTCACTAGGCACAGAATTAACGCAACTGGAATTGAAGTAGAAATAAATTCTAGTAAGAAGTAAAAACTAATTTAAGAAAGCAATAAACTGATTTAAATAACGCAATGATAAAGCGGTAAAGAAAGTGATAAAGGAAGCGGTAAAGATAGATAGTAGGGATGTTGATTGAAAAAGGTTCTTCAGGGTTACCGCAACCGCATCCCCACAGGCAGTCAGACTTTCCTACGCAATGTCATTACTGACATTGTTCCTTCTCATTAGATCTGGGGGCTTTTGAATTGCTGGGCAGCGTTCTCGATGTTCTATTTCTAAGCTTGGCTACCAGTTGCCCTACCTGAACCTCCAAATTCCTTCTGAAAGATGCTTGTGATTGCATAACCGCATCATTTTTCTCTATATACTGCTTCATCAGAGCTTCCAAGGACGATGTATTCATAGAGGTATTGGATGAGGAAGGTTGGTTGTGTGATTGCTTACTTTGGTGGTGACTCTGATTTAGACCTTGATGAAAAGTCGAAGGGTTTCCTCGATTCCCGGAATTGTTCTGTGAATTCCTCTGGCCTCCCTGGTCGTTGTTACCTCCCCAACTGAAGTTGGGATGATTCCGCCAACCTGGGTTGTACGTGTTGTTGTATGGGTTATTCTGAATGGAGTACACTGCCTGTAGGTTTGATAGGCACATTTCTATTGAATGACCCCCTCCGCATTGTGCACAGCTTATCGCTGCCACTTGTGCTAGCGCATTGGCTTGTGCTGCACCCTGAGAGAGGGTTCCATGATTAATCAGCCATCGTTTGGAGGAGAGAGGTAATTGCGGCCATTTGTGTGGCCAATGTGGTCATCGTATCCACATGTACAATAGGACTTTCTGCTTTTCTTCGTTCTAGGCCTCTTCCCCCGTACCCATCGTCTACCCAGTCATCTGTGTTTCGCGAAATGCGATCCAAGATGACCTTGGCTTCAGTGTATGTTTTGTCCATGAATCCTCTTGCAGTGGAGGTATCAGCAACAGCTTTCATCGATCTGTTCAGGCCATTGTAAAAGTTTCCATCAGAACGCAATCGGGAATCCCGATGTGCGGACAGTTCTTCACTAATCTTCTGAATTGCACCCATGCGGTGCTTAGAGTCTCACTTTCCATCTATTCAAAATTCAACATGTCCCTCTATCTTCTTGCGTTGACTACAGGCGGGAAGAATTTCTTCATGAATCGCTCGACCAACTGGTCCCAAGAATTAATTTCATTTGGCTCCAATGAATGAGCCCACCTCTTTGCCTCATCTCGAAGTGTATACAGGAAGAGATACAGTCTAATTCTTTCCGGAGTAATGCCAGGAATGGAGAATGTATTGCACATTTCCACGAAGCTTGTCAAATGAGCATGCGGGTCTTCTCCTTGTAGACCTCCGAATTGCCCCGCATTTTGGATCATTTGAAGCATGACCGGCTTTATTTCAAATCGTGCATTCTCCTCAACCGTAAGTCTTGCAATTCCGGGCGAGAAGTCATATAAATTGGGTGTCGCATAGTTCCTCATTGGGATATTGCGGTCGGCTACCAGGAAAACTGGATCTTGTGCCGGCCGATTTACCCCTTGATTCCCCTTGGGCCTATCGTTGTTATTAGTCATGTTCCTTCTCCACCTTATACGGTTCTAATGTGCTCGTGCGCGAAAAGTACGCTCGATCTCTAGGTCGGCTTCGAATTTTGGTTCAGTTCCAGTACTCATAAATCGTCAACCTATTCTCCGCGTTAAATAGACAGTACAGCAGAGATCTGTCTTGCAAAATACCACAAAAATATTCAACACTAAACGTTGCCAATCCCTGGCAACGGTGCCAAAAACTTGTAAATGATAAAAATTTAATGGTGCGCTTCAAGTTCTTGTCCCCGGCAACGGCACCAAAAACTTGTAATATTTGAAAATGAATGATGTTGATGCTGATATGCTTCAAGTTGCTTTTTTATAATGATTTATGATATTATGCGATACTACGCTTTAAATGTATGCGATGATGCTTAAATGTTTCGTATTATGCGTTCATGTAGTGCGTGTCACAAGTTTTCTTACGTTGGAACCAAGTATAATTCCAACGTAAGTTTCTCAGAGTGATCTGAGGTCGAACACGGGGTTTGTTGTGATCAATGCAATACTAATGTGGTATATGCGACCGGTTAACATAAAGAATAATGAATTGGTTTTGCAGAAAAGTAAATTGCAGTAAAGAATAAAATGTGATGGTAAATAAAATGCGATAAAGTAAATTGCGATGATAAAGTAAATGAATAAACAATTGATATACAGGTTGAGGACTGACTGTGAAGTTGTGCAAAAGAATCTAATGAATGTGGTGGCAAGTCTTGTGAAATGAATCAGAAAGAGAATGGATTGAGGGAAAAGACATCGCAAGTTCGTCAATCTTATTGGGGACATAACTAAGGTTCCGTTTTCCCTTGGCTTACACCTTTCAGTTATCGGCCGCGTTCCCATATGTCTATGTTGAAACAGGGATGAACATGATGAACGCAAGGTTGTTTCCATCTCTAGAAATACTTCTCGCTTTAGTTAACACATTCTTCCAACCTTCTTTCCATAGGCGGAATAACATCTTATCTTCTGCTCTCACAGGTGAAGATGCCGTCGAGCATGCGTTAGCTAAACTCAGTCGATTTTCTTAACAAGGATTAACTTACTCGCTTAATCCTTCCCCTTACCCTGGGGATTAGTTACACATGATGGAGAAAATGGATGATAAAATGGATGATGAATGTATGGAAAAGAACAAAGAAATGACGATGAATACGATAATGATATTGAAATCTAGAGATAAGTGTTTGTTACAGATGATGAATGAAAGATTAAAGATAGATGAACACGGTAGATTAATGGGAAATAAGAACAAATACGGAAAGAGTGTCAATGTCTTGACACAGATCCCGATCGGAGAAGTTTTGCTTGCCGGCGTGTGGAAGAAATGGAGTGGAAAGCTTCCCTCTAAGGCTTGATTTCCAGGTAGAAGTGACTTCTTGCACAGAGCTTCTTCTTCGGGAATGGAAATGATTTCTTGCTTGGAGACTTAACTTTTAGTTTTGTCTCGTCGTTCTCCCAGATTTTCTTTGGATTGTCTCTTCTGACTAGCCTCCTCTTCATTGAATTTGAGGAAGCTATTTATAGACCTTGGCTCCTTCTGAATTAGTGGTCCCGCTCTGATAATTCCTGCCATGTCATAATGGAAACGTCTGCTCTGCTCCACGATTGAATTTGTCAGAATCGTACAACAGAAAAGCTGTACAATGTCAGAAGTCCTTGCGAATGTGTTGCTCTTCACATCTTCGATCGATCGCCGCATGCGGTGTAATTTTTTTGATCTCTTATCAATTACCGCATGCGGTGGAAATCGTTTGAGTCCATGATCGATCGTCGCATGCACTACAATTGCATTGTTCTTTTTTCATTCTTGATTGATTCTCGCATGCAATGTGGATGCGTTGTTCATTTTTTTCCTCAAGTGATTATCGCATTCGGTGACCTGTTTCCTACAAAACAATGACTTGGACATTCCATTTTGCCACCGCAATGGGGTTAGCGGGTGTGTTCATGACACTTTACAATTTTCGTATTTCTAAGCCAATTTATATACTGTCGATGCAATTTTTCCTTCTTTTTGCTGCATAATCTAAATAAAAACGGTATAAATAACTTGTATTTCTACAAGTTATCAATTGCCCAGCACATGTGCTTGAGGCTAATCCTAAGAAATTGAAACCACGTTCAAGGTTATGCCTATTTGTAGGCTACCCCAAGGGAACGAGTTATGGTCCTAAAGAAAACAAAGTGTGTGTGTCGACAAATGCTACTTTTCTTCGGGAGGATCATATAAGGGAGCACAGACCTAGAAGCAAAATCGTGTTGAATGAGCTTTCTAAAGAAACTATTGAGTCTTCAACAAGAGTTGTTGAAGAGCCTATTACCTCAACACGAGTTGTTGAAATAGGTTCATCTAGTAGGTCAAATCCACCTCAAGTGTTGATGGAACCTCAACGTAGTGGGAAGGTTGCGAATCCACCTATTCACTATATGGGTTTAATTGAAATCCTAGCTATGGTAACTGTGACGAGGTTGAGGATCCATTGTCTTATAAGAAGGCAATGAAGGATGTTAACAGAAATGAATGGATCAAAACCATGAATCTTGAAATGGAATCTATGTACTTCAATTCAGTTTGGGACCTTGTAGATCAACCTGATGGGGTTAAACCTATAGGATGTAAATGGATCTACAAGAGAAAACAGGGTGTTGATGGGAAGGTGCAAGCCTTCAAGGTTAGACTGGTGGCAAAAGGTTATACCCAGGTAGAAGAAGTCGACTATGAGGAGACTTTCTTGCCTGTTGCCATGCTGAAGTCTATCCGGATCCTCCTATCCATTGCCTCATATTATGACTATGAGATATGACAAATGGATGTCAAGACTTCTTTTCTGAATGGCAATCTTGAGGAGACCATTTATATGGTGCATCCCGAGGGATTCATAGTCCAAGGTCAAGAGCAAAAGGTTTGCAAGCTTAATCGGTCCATTTATGGACTGAAACAGGTATCTCGATCTTGAAATATAAGGTTTGATATCGCGATCAAATCTTATGGCTTTGATCAGGACATTGATGAGCCTTGTCTATACAAGAAGATCATCAACAATTCAGTAGTTTTCCTAGTGTTATATGTAGATGGTATCCTACTCATTGGAAATATTGTAGGCTTACTGACTACAGTTAAGAGCTAGCTAGTGACCCAATTCCAAATGAAAGATTTGGAAGAGACTCAGTTTGTTCTTGGTATTCAGATTTTTCAGGATCGAAGGAACAAAATGGTAGCACTATCTCAAGCATCGTATATTGACAATATATTGATCAAATATTCGATGTAGAACTCTAAGAGGGGCATTTTTCCTTTAAGGCACGGAGTTACTTTGTCTAAGGAACAATGTCCTAAGACACCTCAAGAGGATGAGGAGATGAAATGAGTCCCCTATCCATCTGTCGTAGGCAGTTTAATGTTTGCAATGTTATGTACTAGACCTGACATCTGCTATGCAGTGGGGATAGTCAATAGTTATCAGTCTAATCCAGGATATGATCACTGGACTTCCGTCAAGAATATCCTCAAGTATCTACAGATTTCATCCTTACCGGATACACAGACTCTGATTTTTAGACTGATAGGGATTCTCGAAAATCTACTTCAGGATCAGTGTTCACTCTTAACGGAGGGGCTGTAGTATGGCAAAGCACCAAACAGGGTTGCATCGCAGACTCCACCATGGAGGCCAAGTATGTAGCAATTTGTGAAGCTGCTAAGGAGGTCGTTTGATTTAGGAAATTCCTGACTGATCTGGAAGTTGTTCCGGGCATGTCAAAGCCCATCACACTTTATTGTGATAATAGTGATGTTGTGGCTAATTCTCGTGAGCTTCGGAGTTTGTAAACCTTGTATGAACTAAGATTTTTGTGATTAATAATATTTGATATTTTATTCATTCTGTCTACGAAATATATGATATTTTAGTTGCATTAACCACAAACTAATAAACTAACATCCAAGGTTATCGTTGTAACTTAAACATGTATGTGGACACATAGAGGTGGATCATGTTTAAGTGATAACCTAAATGGTCTATAGTATATGGATAAGGTTGGGTACCTTATCCTGGTGACACTACGAGTATGGTTTGTTTTGCAGGTGTTACAAGTGTTGTAAAGTACTACACATGATCTGATCCTGATCATTTATGTATTAGACATGTGAGCGAGGATATTCTATATAAATGAGTTTGTATAAGAGTGGACCACGAAATGTTTAGTCTCGTTATATAACGTCGTTCATAATAGACTTTCATTTCACTAGGATTACCATAGGTAACATGACCTTAATCCTAAGTGAGTTGCAAACTTCTGCCTATGAGTGCAGTCCTTTGATTTGTATGGGTGAGAGTGGCCAGATCGTCGACTCAACAAGCCTACAATTTTGGGGATTCATCTGATTGGGGAGCTGAGAACTCAGCTACACAAGATGGAATTCAGTCCTTCCCCGAAGCAAGGGTAAGTAGATAAATTGCTCCCTTAAGTGCTGATTCCAGGTCTTGAACAATGTGGCACCATACCCTTTCTTGGCCAGAGAGGGGTTTAGTCATAATTGGACTATGATCTATTGTTCATTAAAGGAATTAGTGTTACTTAAGGAGTTAGATGTAACTAAAGGGGAAAAACGGTAATTTGTCCCAACTATACTTATGAGCGATTTGTGAAGGGTCATCGTACTGTTGATTGGTTATATCCAATGGACACAAAAATATATTTGTAGTGCGAAGAGTGTAGCTGTCGGTCTTCAATGGAGTGTCCGATAGTTAACGAATGGTGGATAATGTGATTAAAGAGTTTAATCAGTTATTCACGTACCGTTGGAGCTTCAAGCTATAGGCCCATAAAGTCCTCTTAGTAGCTCAAAAGAATTTAGTTGAGAATCAGTTTTTAGTATAATTTGAAATGTTCAAATTAATAAGAGAGAATTTAATTATATATGATATAATTAAATTAATACAATTATATATGATATAATTGACACAATGTATTTGATACATTATAGTTTAATTAGAGGAACAAATATTTGAATATTATTCAAATATATTTTCTATGAATAAGATTCATAGTTATTAAATTTAATATAAATATGATTTATATTAAATGCCATAAAGTAGAGAAGAAGAACTATGGTTTATATATTGTATATGATGCAATATTAAAACTATAGGTTATAAATATAATATGATAAGTTGGTTATCATATTTATTAATATTATTAATTATTTGATAATTAATTTCCTTTTTCTCTCTAACTACCTTAATGGGAAGTTATTTAGTTTATGGCAAAATAGGATAAATAAAAATATGATTTTGATTATTCAAAATCTAAGGTACACGATTTTCTTGAGAGACTATACGATAGCCTCATCGCCTAAACAATTGAGAGGATCTTTCTATGCGATAGATTGTTGTCTTCCTCGATTGTCTTCCTCCTCCAACTCTAAAACACCCTCTAACCAAAATATCCAGAGCCCACCACTCCTGGGTTCTCACACCGAGAATACCAAGGTAACTAAGTGGTAGTGTCTTCTTTTGGTTCGCGAGTTACGTTGTTGTTTGCTGCTTGTTCGAGGAGAGTTCGTGCTTGTTCAATGCATTCGTGAACAAGTTAGTTCGAGGGATTTACTTGAAGAAAAGTTCTTCAAAGGTATAATCTCTAAACATTGTTTGCTTTTAGAAAATATGTTGTAATTTATGTTTTAATGCATAATCTATCTTGTTTACTATAAATGTTTGTTTCAATCGAAATGGGATTTGGACGATCTGCTTCCACTCAAATGTTCTCTGTCAAAAGACTTCTTTCACCTTGCTCTCATTCTTGGTGCCATCTCCTAATAACCATAGATAATCAACTTTATCAAATACTTTAACAAGAAAACTCGTAAATTATATCTATAAATCAGGTAAAGTTTCGTGCATCCAATCCTAAGGAATTTTTCTCAAAGGACATACCTAGCAATGACGAAGAATCCGTTAGTGGCCCATGGGACAATTTGGACTTATCTAATAAGTCAGTCTTCAAAACCTAAAACTTAGGCTCTGATACCAAGTGTAATGACCCGACTTTTTATTATACTTCTAGGACGCTACTACATGCATGCATAGGCTTGACAATATATTTCTCGAAGAAAGATTTAAATAAAAGAAATAAAATTTTTATCTCACTAAATATATTTCTCGAAGAAAGAATTAAATAAAAGAAATAAATTTTTTCTCTCACTAAATAAAGCTTTAAAATAATAAAATCTTGAAAACACTGTTCGAGGTACCCCTGGCTCTAATTTAAAATAAATTAAACAAATAAATATATTAACAAATGAATAAATGAGTTAACCAATAGTTTTAAATGCTAGACTCTTAAACCAAATCATGATAGTTGGTCTGTCTTTACCTTTACCTGAAAAATAGGAAGAGAAAAGAATCATTATATAAATACTCAATAAGCGACCTACTATTGGGCCCACTAAGTGAATTGTTAATCTTCCTATCAAGTCTCAAGTGTACAATACGCATCGTAGGCATAGGTATAAGCGTAAGCATAAAAGATAAACTCGAAGGCACGCTTTCACAAGTGGTAATCCCAGAGGGTCACAGTCATAAGCATAAGTGGTGATCCTAAAGGAACACTGAAACATAAACATAAGATGTGAACTCGAAGGTTCACATCATGCGATGTACATAACCCGATAAGAACACTAACAATCACTATCAGTCTAACATAGGCATAAACATGCATTCATAATCTTAGAACATGCTCAAGAGCTTCCAGAACGGTCTCAACAGTCCATTCACCAATCAAAAATAGCAACATTCACATAATATCATATTTTCCGTGGCAAAAACATAGGCCTCCATGACACCCTCAATAGTCCAACATAGCAAGTGATAGCAATTTAATCCATCAAACAGAATCATGCTTTCAGTGCAATCACATACTTAACACCAACATGAGTTTGAGGACAAATTGGTAGTAAATTATTTACCTTGATATTAAGCCTCAATTGATTAGCAACTCAACCATCTTCTGGAATTAAAGTACTCTAGGATCAAACTCATAAACAAAAGCACATCCAAACTTAAGTCACAACCTTAGGACCTCAGCCCAACAAACAATTTAACCGATATAATTCCAAATTACTTACCAAAAACGTGGTTGAACCAAACCCACCTCAACACTCCCAAATCAGTATGACCCAAAAACTACAAGCAATTTTTTTTTTAGGCGTCAGACCTAATTTACAACATCAATAATCAATAAGGTCATCCTTAGAAACTTTTATAATCATAAATATTTACCAAAACCACCAAAATTGATCCTTAATGTCATTGGACAACAGCTTCGATGGCTCTAAATTACTGACCTAACAGCAAAACAATAAGATTTAGGTCAGAAATTTATTGGGCAACAAAGAATCAACCAGGGACAGACCCAAAATGTAACGACTTGGCTTTTCAAGTACTCAGACAAAGGCCGTTACGACATAATGCACATTCTCATTCAAACATTTTGACCATCATAATGTAACTTCTATGAGAACTCAAATAACCATTTTAAACTGAAATATTAATTTAATAATAAAATCCAATGACCAAAACATTTAGTTGGGATCCCAAATAAAACGTTTATAAATAAAATCAAACTAGTAATAATAATCCAAACCAATCCATAAAAAAACATATCAAACTCTGATAAAATAAAAATAAGACATATGACTAAAATATATGAAACAAAACATGAACTGTGTGAAAGTGTGTTCTATTGTCCCCATATGGCTCTATCTCGGGTCCCTTCTATCTGTCACTAATCCATTCCTTTTGTTGCTTGAAAAACATGAAAAAGAAATAATGAGTATAACAATATTTAGTAAATGACCCGCTACTGGGCCCTCTAGATAGCCTATTAACTAGTCTATCTAGGCATCAGTGTACACCCGTCATATCAGTCGCAATGATCCCAAAAGGTCAGGTATCGTCATAAACGTGGTCCCGAAGGAACACGCATTAGTCATAGCGTGTATCCCGAAGGTACACAAATCAGTCGTAAACATGGACCCGAAGGAACATGCATCAATTATAGTGTATAACTCGAAAGTCCACAAATCAGTCATAGACATGAACTCGGAGAAACATGCATCAGTCATAATATGTAACCCAAAGGTCCACAAATCAGTTAAAATGTGCACATATATAGTCATATTGGTACACCTGCCCAGATAAGAAAAACTAACAGGAACCCTATAACTTAGCATGCATCAATTTTCATATAACTCATGTGTGTTATATTTTACAGTCGTTTATCTTAGGGGTAAAATTTCTAGTAAATCCTCAGCCAACAGTACATTCACCATGGTCAAAACGGTCCAATCCAATTAGTCAATGCCATTAAATCATGTAGTTCAATCAGTCATAATATCAGTCCAAATAGTCTAGAGTAATTTGTCCAATCAATTTTAACAGTCTCAAGAAATAATCCAAGTAATTTTAAGTAAAAAATCCAAATGGTAGGGGCGACTGGTTCGAAGGTGAACCAGTAGAAACTCACTTACCTCAATTTAAATAGAAAAGAAACAAGCAAAATAGTCCTCCTCTTGGCTTGGCTTAGGTCTTGGACCAAGTCCCTATCAAAACCATAATTGAATTAAATTCCAAACTTAGGATCCACTTCCAAAGTTACCAATCAACCCAAACATGAATTGATCCAATAAGTTCTTAATTCCAATAAACAACACTTTAAACCTCCCAATCAAAAATTAAAACCAACACTCAACCCACAACTTTGTGGGTATTCAAGATTCGTACCAAGAATCCCAAAACTTTTAATGAAACACCCAAAATTTTCCCCAAAACTCCACCAAATTCCCAAAACTTAATCCTCAACGTGTCTGGACAATAACTCCAAACCGTCTCAAAATAGCAACCTAACATCCGAAATAATATGGGCATCAATGGATCGAGACCAAAAGTTAGTGGGCATAAAAAAATCCTTAAGACACCCATCAAAATCAATTAGATCTTATCCAAACACCTATCTTGAACCAACAAATTTGACCATATCCATCAATGGAATAAGGCTAGCGGTCTCAGACTGATCGGCAGGGTCCCGATCGACTTGTCGCGACGCTGAGCAATGTATACAAATCACCACTCTTTGCACTACAGATATATTTTTGTGTCCATTGGATAAAACCAATCAATAGTACGATGACCCTTCACAAATTAATCGTAAGTACAATTGGGCCAAATTACCGTTTTGCCCCTATAGTTACCTCTAACTCCTTAGGTACCATTGATCCCTCTAATAAACAATAGATCATAGTCCTACTATGACTAAACCTCTCTCGAGCTCAGAGAGGATGTGACACCACATTGTTCAAAACTCGGTATCAGCCCTTAAGGGAGCAATTTATTTACTTACCTCTACTTCGAGGAATGAGTGAATTCCATCTTATGTAGCTGAGTTCTCAGCTCCCAAATCAAACAAATCCCCAAAATGGTAGGCTTGTTGAGTCGGCGATCTGGCCACTCTCACTCATACAAATCAAAGGACCACCCTCATAGGCAGGAGTTCATAACTCACTCAGGATTAAGGTCATGTTACCTATGGTCATCCTAGTGAAATGAAAGTCTCTATTATGAACAGCGTTATATAATGAGACTAAGCATTTTGTTGTCCGGTCTTATATAAACTTCTTTGTATAAAATATCCCCGCTCACATGTCTATTACATGAATGATCAGGATCAGATCATTTGTAGCACTTTACAACATTTGTAACATCTACAAAGCGGGCCATACTCGTAGTATCACAAAGATAAGGTACTCATCCTTATCCATATACTATAAACCATTTAGGTTATCACTTAAACATGATCCACCCGTATGTCTCTGCCTACATGCTTAAGTTACAAGATAACCTTGGATGTTAGTTTATTGGTTTGTGGTTAATGCAAATAAAATACAATATATTTTATTAAATAGACAATGAGTTTGAATAAAATATCATATATTATTAATCACATACAAGTTTTTTCATATAGGGTTTACAAACTATAGAACCTTACGAGATTTAAGGCATCAACCCCCAACACTATAGTATCTAGATAAGGTTAGGTGCCTTATTCTGGTAACATTATTGGATGTGGCCCACTCTGTAGTTGTTACAAGGAGTTGTAAAGTGTTATAGACAAAGTGATCCGGATTTGTACATGTAGTGACATGAGGAGTGGAGGCATCCTGTGTAATGAGTTTGCACAAGATCGAACCACGAAATTATTGGGGTTGATGCCCTAAAGTCTCGTGTCTTGTAATTTGTAAACAATTTGTACGAACGCTTGTGTTGTTAATATATGATATTACTTCACATCTTGTAATTTTGCTCAATTACTTGTTTTATTTGCTTTACCACAAACCAATAAACATAAAATCCCTAGTTATCTGTATGTGACTCAAGCATGTATGTGGTGACATACAAGTGGATTGTGTCTTGAGTGATAACCAAAATGGTCTGTAGTATATGGATAAAGGAGGGAAACCTTATCTTGGTAATGCTACAGATGCGGCCTGCTTTGTGGATTGGTCACAAGTGTTGTGACTTGTCACAGATGGTCTGATCCTGATCATTCGTGTTGGGGACATGCGAGCGGGGGCATCCTATACAAAGAGTTTGTATAAGACCTGACCATGAAGTGTTAACGTCTCGTTATATAACACTGTTTATGACAGAGACTTCACTTCACTAGGATGACTATAGGTAACATAACCTCAATCCTGAGAGAGTTGGGAACTCCTGCCATTGAGGGCGGTCCTTTGATTTGTACAGGTGCGAGTGGCCAGGTCACCGATTTAAACCTACCATTTTGGGGATTCGTCTGATTTAAGAGCTGGTAATTGAGCTGCACAAGATGGAATTCACTTCTTCCCCGAGGCAGGGGTAAGTAGATAGATGGCTCCCTTAAGGGCTGATTTCGGGGCTTGAACGATGTAACGCCACACACCTTCTCTTGGCCCCAAGAGGTGTTCACACATAGTTGGACTATGTTGTATTGTTCATTAGAGGAATCAGTGGTACTTAAAGAGTGAGATGTAACTATAGGGAAAAAATGGTAAATTGGCTTAACTGTACTTACGAGCATCTGTGAAGGGTCATCGTACTCATGATTAGTTATATCCAATGGACACAAAAATATATCTGTGGTAAAAAGAGTTCAGCTGTTGGTCTTTAGTGGAATCACTGACAATTAACGGATGGTGGATCTCATGGCTAAAGAGTTTAGTCAGCTATTTACGTACCGTTAGAGCTTCGAGCCACAGATCCATTAGGTCCCCTGGGTAGCTTGGATAAAAGTCGAGAACCAATATTTGGGTTAATTTAAAATGTTCAAATTGACAAAAGGAAGTTCGATTATATATGATATAATTGGACTGGTTAATTATATATGATATAATTGGCTAAATGTATGAGATACATTATTTTGGAGGAGATATAAATATGATTTATATCAAGTAGAAGAGAAAATACTATAATAGATATGTGATATCAAACTATAGGACATAAATATAATATGATTATATTAATTAATTAATTAATTGATAATTATATGATAATTAATCTTTTTTCCACGTTCGGACGTGGGTAGTGGGTAGCATTGGTTATGGTAACCGATGGGTTAAAAGTGAAAAAAGTTTTCATTTTGAATCGTGCAATCGATATTCATTCTTCCGCCCAAAAAGGTTTCGTGAAACGATCGCCCGAGAGCTTATACGATAGTTGCTTCTCCGCCTAAACGATCGTCCACCTCGCGATTTAACTAAACGATCGTATACATTTTTCCTAAACGATCGTTCAGCCATTCCTATATGATCGTGTAGCTCCTCTATGCGATAAGTACTTCTGCTATGCGATAACACTGTTTTCTCTCCCACTTGCTTATCGCCTACACGACTCGTTTGTCCTCCATCCTCTACCAAATTCACCAAAGCCCACCCTTTGGGTTTTCACTCTGAGAATACCCGAGGCTCATTAGTGGTGGTGTCGTACCCGTTGCGGCGTTCATGTTCGCGTTGATCGTGCTGCTACAGTCGACGTTCCCGTCGGGCATTGGTAGATCTGTTGGAGGGATCCGCTGCGTTAGGGTTCTGAAGTTCGAAGATAGTCTTCAACTGGTATGAAACCCTTTCCCTGTTAATTATCTTGTTCTGAGCATGCTGATAATTAGATTTATTTGCATAACTGTATGTGATGAATGTATATTGTTATATTTCGGTCACGATGAGATCGGAGCGATCTGAACACGCTCATAGAACTCTCGGTAAGAGATCCTTCGAAAATAAGCCACTCATACTTTATAAAGTTGTTTACTGTCTAAGACTATCTATTTCACAACGATGACCTAGGTAACTTGACCTTAATCCTGAGCTAACTTTATTCGGGATTATCCTTAGATTTGCATAGGTGAGGGTTGGCTCAACAGCGCCGGCTCAATAAGCCTCCCATTTTAAGGGTAAGATCGGATAGATAGCTGGGGATATAGGGTGCAAGATGGAACTCACTCTTACCCGCTTGGGGATATAGGGTGCAAGATGGAATTCACTCCTACCCGCTTTCAGGGATAGTAAAGAGGTTGTTCCCTTAAGTGTTGACTTCAGTCTTGAACAAGGGGTCTCACCATCTCATTGGCCTGAGAGGGACTCAGTTTGATGATCGGATCACAAACCAATTGTTTATTAGAGGATTAGTGGGACTTAAGGAACATGAGGTAATCTCAGGGGGTAAAACAACTTTTTGACCCAGTCGTTATTATGAACAACCTGTGAAGGATTAACTTATTAATCATGGTTATATTGAGTGGATACAATATATCTACTATGAGGGGAGTGCAACTACAGGCTTTAGTGGAGTGACCTAGTAGTTAATGAATGAAGATTAATTCGGTGTAAAGACTTTAGTCAATTAATCTCGGATCGTTGGAGCCCATGATTTGTAGGTCCACTAGGTCCTCCTACTAGCTCACAAATGTATTAGCCTTAGAGTAGCGTGATAAGTTGATTTGAAACATTCAAATTAGAATTAAGGGTAGTAATTATATGTGATATAATTACACGTTTAATTTTGAAATTAAACGAAATTGGAGAATCGATTAATATTTAAATATGATTTAAATATTAGATTCATGAAGGTGAAAAGGTGTTAAATTAATTTAATATTGGACATTAAATTGATTAGAATTAATTATTAATTATTATTTTTATTAGAAAAATTAATTTTAAATTAATTTTTGGAAAATTAATAAAATTTCAATTTTAATTATTAGAACTAAAACTGAAAAGAATTTTGATTTTTCAAATCAAAATTGAAATAAGAGGAATTAGAAATTTGGAAAATCCAAAATGAGTTGGATTTTTCCACTCACTTCTTCAAGCACCTTACTCATACCTCATTATTTTCCACTCAAATTTCTTAAGAATGAGTTGTGGTTTATGCAGGAAATTTAGTTGCATGAAAGTCATGCAATATAAAGCTAGAATTTTGAGTGGAATGAGCATGTAATTATTGTTGAACTATGAGAAATTAAAGGTTGAAGACTATTATTCTTCATAGTGAAACCAGAAAACTTTTCTCCTCCATTTTTCCTAATTCAAGTTTGTCTTGAGTCCCACAACTTAATCTAAGGCACCAAGAGAACAATAGGGAAGACCTTGTGGTAGTTCACATCCAAAGGAAGGGAGGATTGCAGCTGGAATTCGTGATTCAAAGGTACTTGAAAGGTTAGTGTTGAAACTCTGTTTTTAGTTTTTGAGCATGCTGAGTTTGAAGCCAAAATTAATGAATTAGAATACTTAATGATCTTGCTTTGCTTCCGCTGTATGCTTCCTTAATCCAACATTATTTAGCAAAACTTGATTATTACCATAAAGAATATTTAGAATATTATTAAGAGAAAGGCTTATAAATCTTTAATGCTAATTTAATTGAACTAATATACTCTATTAACATGCAAGGCTCTGATACCATTATTGACCTAAGGTGGATGCATGTGGGTGTGGACACGTGAGGTGGAATGCATATGGCAAGAGGTGGATGTAGCTGGTGGGTGCATGCATGTTTGACACGTGGCAGTTGAGGGAAATGATGATTGTATGTGATAGAAATTATGTAAAAGATGAATATGTGGGTATTGATGAGATTAAGTTTAATATAATGAAATTTGTGGGAAATGGTGAAGCAAACTCTTGGGAAATTAAATAGTTCTTGAAATGAGCTTTTATTTAAATATTGTAATTTGGAAAAGTATTTAGTAAAATAGGGTAGTTTGAAAAACATTTAGAAATCTATGGTAGTTTTAAAATTCCAAGGTGGGAAAAAATTTAAGAACCTTGTCAACGGTTCAAAACTCGACCTACATTGGTCGAGATTTCAACCTTTGGTAACCATCATCTTGTCACTTCGCTCTTGTCGTGCCGGTTTCCCATGCCTTGCCAAATGCCAGCCTTGACTAAACATTTCCCATGCATTGCCGCATGTCAGCCTTGACCAAATCTAGCAACTTCACCCGTGGGTCGAATTTTGAATACTCGACCTATGGGTTTTAAAATCCTCTCCACCCATTTTTTCCAGATCACAAGTTTTTTTACTTCCTCTCTGTCGTTCTCTTCTATTATTTCTTGCCTTCTACCTTCTACCTCACAAGTTTAGACCCTTTCTCCTCATACTTCACTGATCACAAACTATAAAGGTTTAATTCATTCTATTAGATTTCTACTTTTTAAGAATAATTATAAATTTTGTTTCTGTTCTTATATTATTATTTCTTTTTTATATATAGTTTTTATTACTGTTCGAAAAGAAAATATTCAACAAGAGGTATATGTTTGATCAAATAAATCATTATTCTTTTATTAAAACTATAAGTTATAGGTTCTAATATTATTTTAATTTTTTGTAGTTGTTGTTGTCATATAACAAATAACAAAAAAGAAAGGTGAACGTTGTCACTTTGAAGAAAAAAAAGGACTACTATTGAATTTGTGAGTTGAACTTTAACTTTTATTTATTACTAGTTTTTTGTTTTTAATATTTATTTATGCTAAATATATCATTTTGATTCCTCATATATTGATGTTAATAATTTTTTAAATATTAGTTATATATTGATACTATGCTGAATTAAACAATATTTTAGATCTATGATGTTTATGTTAGTCTACCATGTTAGTCCCAATTCAATAATAGTTTTTAATAGTCTGAATTCACTAATATTGATATAATAATGTTAGTAGTTTTTTTTATTTACATTATTTTAGATTTACCATGTTAATGTTTTCTTTTGCATTTTAAATAATATTAATGTTACGGGTTTTTAGGGTTTATTGTTGTCTTTGAAAACATTAGATTTTAGGCATTATACTTTGTTCATACAATATATTTTTTTTTCTAATTCTAGTTTCTTCTACATTTTTTGTTTATTGTTTTTTAATAGAAAAAGAAGTAATCTTGTTTATTTGTCATTTTTTATATGATATTTCATCTTTTAGTATTGTTTTTTAGTTAAAAAGTTTAGTAGTTTGTTTGTTTTTAATAAAAAAAGTTACTAATTTAATTACTTTTTATATTTTTTTAATACTATTTGATTTTTTTATTTAACTTTGATGTTTATAGTTTAAAAAGTTTAGTTTATAGTTTTACACAAAATTATTAATTTGAGTGATTTGTTATATATAATTCTTATAAACTTTGATGTTTATAGTTTAAAAACCTTAGTATTTTTAGTTTAATATAAAATTATTGTGATTTTTTAAATATATTTCTTATGATATTTGGTTTTTTTAATATTAACTTTAAAAAAATAGTTTTGAAAGTTTAGTATTAATTTGAAGTTCAAAGTTCTTTAGTATAAAAAGTATTTTTTTCGATTCTTTTAGTTTTTAATAATTTTGATGTTCAAACTAAATTATTATTTTCGTTTGTGTTTTTTTTTTTTTTTTTGTATTTAAGTTTGATAATTAGTAAAATAAACAATAATGTATTGTCTTTTTTTTCTTTTAGAAAATGGCAGACAAATGTTTGGGATTTATGTAGTTTACAAACGGTAATGTGATTGATGGTGTTGATGGAGTTGATTATGACCAACCACCATGTGAGGGTTTTAGCATAAATGTGAACAGTAGACTTGTTTTTTTAATAATTCATTGAAATGGTAGGGATGTCACTTGGTGTAGATATGAGAGAAAATCATTAGAAATAATATATAGACATCCTAATCTAACACTATCAGGATCAGTAAGGTTTATGTCATTCCCTATTCCTAATGAACAAGCAATGAACTTGATGTTTCCAATCATGATGTCACTCCCGAATTTAGTGCATTTATATGTTAATGTGCGTAGGGTAGGGTTGGATATGAACTTGAATGCACCATCTAGTCAATTTGAAGATCTGACTCAATTTATTGATCTTGATCCGGAATCAGTTGTACCACCTTGTGATGATAAAGATATAGTGTCTAACAATCAATATAGAGACTTTAGAACAGAAACGGATGATGAATTTGAAGAGTTGGATTTTGATGGTCGTGAATATGAGTTACCTTCAGATACATTCAACGATTTTGATATGAATGTAATAAATAGCATTCGAGAATACGACCCAATTGTAGTCCCTGTGGATGTCGACAATACCCAAAGTATAAGGGTGTGATTTGTTAAGATAAAGAAATGCTACAACACGCGGTCAAATGTTTTGTTATTAAGTGGCCCGCATCATATGAAGTTGTGGAATTGACACCAACGATTTGGGCAATTCGGTGTAAAAAGTGGGAAGAAGATTGCAAATGGAGACTTCGTGCAACAAAGAAAAAGTCACATGGCTTGTTTGAGATCACTAAGTATGTTGATCAACATACATGTTTTTACTCAGAACTTAGTCATAGTCATGTGCAGTTAGATTCATCGATGATTGCACTAGAGTTTTGTGATGTCGTAAGAGATTCATCGATGATTGCACTAGTTGTGATGTCGTAAAAGAAAAATCATCTATCAGTGTGACACAATTACAATCTAACATAAAAACAAAATTTGGATATCATGTTCCTTACCATAGGGTGTGGTATGGCAAAAGAAAATCTTTGGCTAAAGCGTTTGGTGACTGGGAGGAGTCATAAAAATTGTTATCCAGGTGGCTGTATATGGTTAAGCAGACCAATCCCAGAACACGTGTGGAGTGGAGAGTGAAAAAAAACACTAACAAAAGGATATGTTATCCTAACTTCTGTATTTTGGGCATTTAGTCCTTATATAGAAGCTTTTAATAGATGTTGGCTGATTTTTAGATAGATGGCATCCACTTGTATGGAAAATATCAAGAAAAGTTACTAATTGCTACATCAGTTGATTCAAACGGGCATCTTTTCCCATTTGCATTCGCTGTTGCAAATGAGGAGTCTGCAGACTCATGGGGATGGTTCTTAAAACATTTGAAAGAGAATGTTACACACGAAGATGTGTGTTTAATTTCAGATCGACATGCTGACATTATCCTAACAGTGAAAAATCCAGCAAATGGTTGGATGGAACCAAAATGTCACAATCGATTCTGCCTACGACATATCGTCAGCAACTTCAATAAAAAAAAAATACAAATTTAATCCTTTAAAGAATTATCTTTATCATACTAGATGTCAATTTCAAATTCAAAAGTTTAATAAAGCCATTGAGGACATCAAAGGAATAAACTGGAGCTGTTTGAGTTTTTTTTTACAACATTAGTATAGAGTAATGGACTTAAGCACATGATGGAGGGTTCAAATATGGGTGGATGACAACAAATCTATGAGTCATAAATGGCGTCCTAAAAAAACTCGAATGTTGTCGATAAATGCTCTTGCTCAAATAAAATTCTTCAAGTGCGTAAATTACTTCGAAAAAATACGAGAAGAAATAAGATTTTTTTTGGAGCGTCAAGATAAATACATTCGGTAATATTTTTATTTATGTAATTAACAATTTGTTTCAAGTATATTTATAATACTAAGTGAGTAAAAATTCAGCTACGCACATGAAAAAAATTAACAAATGGGCTGCAAGATCTAGTAAACATGAAGTATAGTCATACGATTGATATGAAGGTATGTTTCATGTGAAGACCGAATGTCACAGCCTCAATGCTAAAGAAGGAAATCTTCAAATATTAAGGCTAAACGGGTCTGAGTAGTACTGTTCATGTAACAAATGGCAAGTGTTTGGCATTCTATGCTCGCATTTTTGGTAGTTTGCTCACATTTTAACATGAACTTCAAAGATTTTATTGAGGATTACTATAAAATATCAATGTATGTTGCATGTTACTCTCCTCAACTTCAACATGTACCGCATGAAGATTACTGGATCACGCACCCTAATATACTTGTCTTACATGCTGGCCTATCGTTGTTGAGGAAACCTGGTAGACCAAAGAGTTCACGATACATAACGAGATGGATTGGACACAACCAAGCACTTACTATGACGTGGGTTTTGTAATCAGTTAGGTCATAATCGAAGGAAGTGCCCTTCGTTACAAAGATAGGCTCCAAACAGTTAGGGATTTTTAGTATTAACATTTTTATCTTGTAAAACTATTTTTATTGTGTAAATAATATTGTTATCTTGTAAATACTATCTTTATTGTGCAAATAATATTTCTTATTATAATTTATTAAGTTGTACATTATTTTTTTTAAATAAGTTGTACATTATTTATTCAAAATAAATATTTTTTTTCTTTTAGATCATGGCTTTAAATCCAGGACCTATTGATCCTGATGTTCTGACCAATCGATTCATCGATCATCAGTTGTATGGCAAGATCGTACCACTAGCGAGATATCCAATAGATGTCGAGAGGAAATTGTCATGCACTATCCCACTCCACCCTTGAATACTACCGTTACTTCATACATCTAGATTTTATAGAGTTGCTAGATTGGGATTCATTTAGCTAGATTGGCATCTCATCACAACACTGGTCGAGAGATGGAGACCTCAGATGCATACATTTCATATGTCCACTGGAGAGTGCACTATCACTCTATAGGACATAGAAGTGTTGTTCGGATTACCTGTTGATGGTGTGTCGGTCTCTGGATTGATGTATGATAACTGATTGCATATTTATTAACTGTACCTTGGTGTGACCCTAGACACCGATAAAATTAAAGGATCGAGGTTAAGTTTAATATGGTTAGGAACACAATTTCGTGAGCTGGCCAATGATACGGACGAGGAAACCGTCATGAGATATATGCAAGCATATATACTGCAGATAATGGGTGGAAGTCTATTTTCTGACAAATCAAGTCATTTCGTTCAATGTTCCTGCTACTGTTAACTAACCTCTATGATGCGGGACGGTATTCTTGGGGTGAAGCATGTTTGGCATAGTTGCATAGACAGTTATGCAAAGCAACAAAACCTGAAGTTTCACGAGATCGCTAGACCTTCGATACTTTTGCAACTATGGGCTTGGAAACGATTTCCAACAATAGCTTCACAGCTCCAACATGTAAATGACTCTCAATTAGGTAGACGAGCCTACGGTTCTCGGTATGTTATTTTAATTCAATTTAATTTTTATATGACTGATCTAGTTGATTCAAAATCTAAATTATTAATTTAAAAATTTAGGTGGAGAGACAAATTTTGTGTGACTAGGACAACCACACATGTAGTTAGCCAATACAGATACATGTTTGATCTGCTTCAACCTGATCAGGTACATTAATACTGAACTAAATTAAATTTTTATACAAATTTTTATTGTATTTGTCTTTAATATTTTTCATATAATTTTTTGTGTTTTAGATTATTTGGAAGCCTTACAAAGTTGTTATGGATACTTTGCGCAATTTATGTATAAATAGTCAAAAACATATGATAGACGATAAGTCCTCTTATATGTTTTCACATTGGTGAGTGGTATCTTCCTAACAGGGTAATGAGACAATTCAGTTTTTAGCAGGATATCTCATCGCCTTGTAATACTAAACTCTACTGCATGACATCGATTTAAGAATTGGAGATTGGTTTAAAAAAATTGCTAATCTGGTAGTGCGATGACATTATCGTGCAAGTTTTATTGCAATAGCAATTTTTATTGGGTAGTTTGATAGGGATGTCACTCAAAACTACATCAGCTGGTATAATGATATTACAAGGCGCTATGTTACTCGTCCGGAGCAGTTGTGGGTCATCTGGTACATAAATAAATATTACCTAATTATTTTCAATTTAAATTTATTTTAAATATTATCTAATTGTTTTATAATTCATAGAGATTGAATAACAGTAGACTCTGTGATGTTGCAAATGATCCAAACCAGGTTCTTGCTATATGTAGTAACAACGAGAGTTATATGAAGGAGATACATTATATGTACGATATAACAATTGTTCCTAGACGTAGAGGACATGTTCGAGAAGAAGAATATGAGTTTGATGAGGTTGCCCACAATGTGGAAGAATTGTCCCCCTATGATGCAGATGCAGAGCCAAACTGATTATGTTAGTTTGATGATGATGATGCCAGCATTTAGTATAGGATATTATGATTCAGAGGCTGATCCATCGTCTTCATACGTGCATGGACATGGTCACGGTTATGGAGAGCATAATGAATATCTATACTATGAAGCGCCTGCAGAAGTACTAGAGCAACCTCAAATTCAAAGTCGACAATGACAATTAGCTTGAAATCGACAACGTCCGCCTTATGGGACACATTGATTTTTTTAATTATTTTTAAATGAATGAGATAATAGTTATATTAATATGAATATTTCAATTTATATTTTATTATTTTTAAATTATGGAAGAAAACGTGAATGAGATATTATTTTTTATGATATTTCTTAGAATTAAGTTAAGGATTGAAGGTAATATATTATTATTAAGAGTTAAGAAAATAGTGGTAAAAAATAATAACAAAGGGAGGTCGAATATAATAAATAATAAAATGAAAATGGGAGGTCGAATATTAAAATAATAAAATGAAAAGGAATGAAAAAGTGAACACTCGACTAAATAATAAAATGAAAAATGGAGGTATGAGAAAGTTAGAGTGTTCAACACCCTTGTCCTTTGTTGAGTTTTGAAAACTTGACATACCGAAATTTAAAAAAAAAAAAAACTACAATATTTCTCTAAATTATTTTGAAACTACAATATTTTTCTAAATAGTTTTAAAAACAACAATATTAATCTAAATTTACCTTCTTGAAAATATAAAATGCTAAAAAAATTTGATATAAATAAAATAGTTATTCAAAATATAAAAATGTTAAGAACTTACTTGACTTTTGGGTTTTGGTAGAACAAGAAAAATGCATAGAATTGAAGAACCTTGATTAAATTTTGATAAAGTACAGGTTATTTTTCTCTGAGGACAAAACACTAAAAAAAAACTAGGAAAAGACCTCTGCCTCTCGATCCATACTAAGCTTCCTTTATATACAGATGGGAAGCTTTTCATGCATTACATTAATAGGACACGTTGATAATTTACAACGACGCGTTATCATGGATTGTAAGACACGTTTTTACAGAAGATGACACTTTAAAGTCTAAAATTTCATCTGTACAATACTTTGACACAATGACACATGTACAATATTTTTATCTTCATTTGCAATTTTGATTATTTTGTCTTCTACTTATTTGGATTGGTTGATTGAGTTAGAGTGTAAATATGATGCATAAAATTAGCAATTTCGTTCCCATCCTCTTCTTCTTGAATGTTGGATGTATTTTCTTCTTGGCTAGTATTGGATTGAGACGAAATTTGTTAAAGGATAATGTTGAGTTCTTCTTCATTTGATACTTGTGCCATTGCAGCCATCAGTTTATATTTATGAGTCAAGAATTGTTTAGTTTTTTGTAGGTTTGGCTCCATATTGTGGAGATAGATGGAAAACCATTTTTCCACCACTTTTTTTTTTTTAAGCAACAATTGTGTTGAATTTGTCCCACCATTTGATTTTGTATGTTCGGAAAAGACGGAAGACTCCATTTGATTCTATGATTGAGTAATTCCAGCAAAAGATCCATGCCAGATGAAAATAATTTGAAAAACATATAGTTAAGTTAAAAGAATTTGAGAAAATATTATTTGAAAAGTATTTAAAACTTTCAAGAATTGAGTATGGTAGGATAGTCTCATTAAGGCCAAATATATCCCACCAATCATTAAATCATAATGGAAAATTTTGAATACATGTTTTGTCAAATATTATGAACCAAGAATGATTAAAATTACTTAACCAAAACATATTGTACGAAGAATCCTAATTTTGATAATCAATGTAAGAATAAGGTTGTGGAAGAAATTGATAAGAAAATCTTTTTTCGGTATAAATACTTTGATGTCATTTGGTTGGAGTTAGAACACGAAGAATTTTACTTTTGAAAAGGCAATTCTATTAGGGTTGTAATTGTTTCTGTTATGAGTGATTTCAATTGAGTTACCTAGGAATTCCGACTCAAGAGTTATAATATATGAAGTTTCGATCTTATTATGGTAAGAAATAGACTATGAACCACAGATACTTCATGTGAGACAAAGAATCAGTATCAGACACATATCGGATACTGATACTTCGTAGATACGTATCTAATACGCGATTTGACGTATCTATATTTCCAAATACTTTCCAGATATGTATCTGACACGCGATTTGACGTATCTATTTCTATGAGTACTTTTTTTCTTTAAATAAAAAAGACAAGTAACTCATCTAATCTTTCCCAATCTAAAATTAGGCAACCTATTTAAAAAGTTCACTACTTGAGTCCAAAACTAAAAGAAAAAATAATAAATAACGGACCAAACACTAGACTAGAATCATCTAATCTCCATCTTCACATTTGAGTCCCCACAAAGTCCACCAAAATATAAACCATTTGGATATCTTCAACAATAAGTTCTTTGTTTATCTTCATACTTCTCCCTCTAATTTTCTTCTTCTTCTTCTTTGCAATATGAGTCACTTTTCTATTGCATTTTATTAATTATTGTACTTCAACATCTTAGATGTTGCTTTTATTGTATTGTATTTCAGTGTTTCTATTCTGTTTTATGCTATTGTTATTAACTTGTATACTAAATTCATCTATATTCTAGATTTTTTTAAAGAAAAAGAAAATGTATCTACAACATAGCAATATCCTCGTTTTTTAGAAATATATATTAAAAAATAATGCATCCTTAGACGTATCCGTATCTTAGTTTTTTAGAAATTGACGAATCATCGTATCCGTATTGTGTAGCCGTATCTATGTCTATGCTTCATAGGAAATAGATGAAGATGGTCTATAATTAAAGGTTTTGTTTGAGGGCATAACTTCTTAATTTTGATAATTTGAGTGTATAATAGCTTGGATGTAAGTGGTTGGAAGAGTGGATGACTCCTCAGTTTTGATAGGATAAGAGTTTATTGTCAAGGCAGAAGGCTTGGATGGGATGGATGATCCCAAAATATGAAATTTATTTGATAATGGTATTGTTTGAGTATTTTTTTCCTTTTTGATCCTCCATTGCTTGTGATGATTCTGAAGGGTCTCATACCAAGAGTTCCATAACCGTGTTCAGGTCGCTCCGATTTCACAGTGACCGAAATACAAATGATATACATTCAACACATACAGTTATGCACATAAGTCTAATTATCGGCATGCTCAGATCAAAGTAAATAATAGGGAAAGGGTTCCATACCAGTTGAAGACTCTCTTCGAACTTCTGAACCCTAAGCAGCGGATCCCTCCAACAGATCCACTAACACCCGACGGAACCTCGACAGCAACAGCACGATCAATACGAACACGAACGCTGCAGTAGGGACGACACCACCATAATGAACCCCGAGTATTCTCGGTGTGAAAATCCAAAGAGTGGGCTTTGGTGAGTTTGGTAGAGGACAGAGGACAACGATTCGTGTAGACTATAAGCAAATGGGAGATAATACGGTGCTATCATATAACGAAAATGCTTATCATATAGAAGAGCTACACGATCGTGTAGGAAAAACTGAACGATCGTTTAGGAAAAACGTATACGGTTGTATAGAGAAATCATGGGGTAGACGATTGTTTAAACGGAAGAGCTACTATCGTATAGGCTCTTGAGCGATTGTTTCACAAATTCTTTTGGGCGGTCGAAGCAAAATTGAAAAGCACGATGCAAAATGAAAAAATCTTTTCATTTTTAACCCGTCGGTTACCATAACCAACGGTGCCTGCTACCCCCGTCCGAACGTGGAAAAATGGATTAATTATCATATAATTAATTAATTAATATAATCATATTATATTTATATCCTATAGTTTGATATCACATATCTATTATAGTATTTTCTCCTCTACTTGATATAAATCATATTTATATCTAATTTCTTCCAAAATAATGTATCTCATACATTTAGCCAATTATATCATATATAATTAACCAGTCCAATTATATCATATATAATTAAACTTCCTCTTGTCAATTTGAATATTTCAAATTAACCCAAACACTGGTTCTCAACTTTATCCAAGCTACCCAGGGGACCTAATGGACTTGTGGCTCAAAGCTCCAACGGTACGTGAATAGCTAACTAAACTCTTTAGCCTCAAGATCCACCATCTATTAACTGTCAGTGATTCCACTAAAGACTAACAGCTGAACTCTTCTTACCACAGATATATTTCTGTGTCCATCGGATATAACCAAACATGAGTACGATGACCCTTCATAGATGCTCATAAGTATAGTTGGGCCAATTTATCGTTTTGCCGCTGTAGTTACATCTCACTCTTTAAGCACCATTGATTCATCTAATGAACAATACAACATAGTCCAACTATGTGTGAACACCTCTCGGGCCAAGAGAATGTGTGTGGCACCACATCGTTCAAGCCCCGGAATCAGCCCTTAAGGGAGCCATCTATCTACTTACCCCTGCCTCGGAGAAAGAGTGAATTCCATCTTGTATAATTGAGTTCCCAACTCCCAAATTAGACGAATCCTCAAAATGGTAGGTTTGAATTGGCGACCAGGCCACTCGCACCCATACAAATCAAAGGACCACCCTTAATGGCAAGAGTTCCTAACTCACTCAGGATTGAGGTCATGTTACCTATGGTCATCCTAGTGAAGTAAAGTCTTTGTCATGAACGGTGTTATATAACAAGACGTTAACACTTCGTGATCAGGTCTTATACAAACTCTTTGTATAAAACGCCCCCGCTCGCATGTCCCCAACATGAATGATCAGGATCGAACCATCTGTGACAAGTCACAACAGTTGTGACCATTCCACAAAGTTGATTGCATCCGTAGTATTACCAGAATAAGGTTTCCCTCTTATATCCATATACTACAGACCATTTTGGTTATCACTCAACACATGATCCACTTGTATGTCACCACATACATGCTTGAGTCACATACAGATAACCATGAATTTTATGTTTATTGGTTTGTGGTAAAGCAAATAAAACAAGTAACTGAGCAAAAATATAAGATGTGAAGTAAATATCATATATTATACAACACAAGCGTTTGTACAAACTGTTTACAAACTATAGGACACGAGACTTTAGGGCATCAACCCCAACAATCTCCCACTTGTACTAAAGCGAAGTGGGTGTACAATAAACTGGTACAAAACAATAAACTAGGGCATAAAAGCCTAGTACAATAAAATCTCCCACTTGCCCTAGTCCAGCCACGGGTAATCTTGTACACCCATGCTCCGTAGGTGACCCTCAAACACTATAGCCATGAGAGCCTTCGTAAACGGGTCAACAACATTAAAATGACTTGGGTTAGATTGATCCGTCTCATCTTCTCAACCTCTTGAGGCGTCTTAGGACACATGTCCTTAGATAAAGTGACTCCATGCTTGAAAAGTAGTAGGCCTCTCTTGGAGTCCTGCATTGAGTACTTGAGCAAACAATTGTCAATGTACGATGCTTGAGACAGTGCTAGCACTTTGTTCTTACGATTCCGAAAGATATGTATATCTAGAACAAACTAAGCCTCTCCCAAATCTTTCATTTAGAATTGGGTTGCTAGCCAGTTCTTAACTGCAGTCAGTAGACCTACATCATTCCCAATGAGTAGGATATCGTCTACATACAACACTAAGAATAATATTGAAGCATTGATGATCTTCTTGTAGACACAAGATTCATCAACGTTTTGGTCAAAGCCATACGACTTCATCGCAACATCAAACTGTATGTTCCAAGATCGAGACACCTGTTTCAGTCCATAAATGGACCAATTCAGTTTGCAAACCTTTTGCTCTTGACCTTCTGCTATGAATCCCTTGGGCTGCACCATATATATGGTCTCCTCAAGATTGCCATTTAGAAAGGTCATCTTGACGTCCATTTGCCAGATCTCATAATTATAATAAGTTGCAATGGACAGGAGGATGCAGATCGACTTTAACATGGCAATAGGTGAGAAAGTCTCCTCATATTCGACTCTCTCTACCTGGGTATAACCTTTTGCCACAAATCGAGCCTTGAAGGTCTATACCTTTCCATCAGCACACCGTTTGCGCTTGTAGATCCATTTACAACCTATAAGGCGAACCCCATCCGGCTGATCTACAAGATCCCATACTGATTTAAAGTACATTGACTCCATCTCGAGATCCATGGCCTTGACCTATCCATCCTGGTCTACATCCTCTATTACCTTTTTATAAGACAACGGATCCTCAACGTCGCCATTTGCTACCATAGCAAGGATTTCTGTGAAACCCAGATAGCGAACAGGTGGGTTCGCAACCCTCTCACTACGTCGAGGTTCCTTCAATTCTTGAGGTGGAACCGACCTACTGGATGAACTCCCATCAACAACTCTTGTTGATAT